>NC_063257.1:2473841-3092301 GCF_019578655.1 Ricinus communis | reverse complement strand
AAAATAGATGGGTTAGCGGGAGCGTCTCAATGCCCCTTGCCAAGTGTTAATCACATACTCAGGGGGGCAAAGTTAATATGGCAAAACAAGCAACAGTAGAGAATTAGACTTAGCTTAGTTCTAACTCTCTTCGTATCTATTAATGATTCTACTTGCTGTTGCGAATATTGCAGAATCTTCACCAGCTCAGTTTCTGCTTTCAGATGACTATATGTTTTCTAAAACCTATAGCAGTTGATGTTACCGCTTGGTGTGTTAATTTGAGGATTAATATTTTGTACGGGTTGCTAATTTTGGTTGACTCGTGTACGTTGTTATTGTTTGGACGCTAATGTCGGAGACGTGTTTCGATCATGGACTGCTGTCGATTTTTTTGGGACATACGCTGTTGCTGTTCTTGAGTCCCTTATCCTTGCTGTGGTGCATTTGAAGTTCAACGTTAAGATTAATGTTTTGAGTGCAATATCGTTTGCGGTTGTCTGACACACGTCAATGTCTAGAAGCTAAAGACTAGACTTATGGGACCTGCTTTGTCCATGGACTGTATCGTTTTTATGGAATGTTCACCACTTCGCTGTTGTATGTTCACTGCTGATGTTTCTTGGTCTCATACTGCTAAAATGTTTCTTGACTGGAATTTTGCACTGCTGTAACTATTTTTCCTCGTACTCTGCTGCTGTCTTTGGGTATTGTGTCGTGGTTATTGTGTTGATCTCTGCTGCTGTTGCGAGCTATATGTGTTGTAGTTACCGCAATTTCTTTTGAGGCTGCCTTTAATGATGGTCGGTTTGATTTGCGCAACCCTCGCTCCTCACCGTAATACGAACTAGTCCCAGATGAAAATTCCGCCACTTCTCATGACTTCTGTTTCTTTTGTGCAACCCTTTGTTCTGTCATTATTAGTTCTTAGTTTTTACACTCAGTACTAAGATAGTTGTGTTCTGTTCTATTGTTACTCAGTTATCTGGATAGATCTTTTTTCAGTTGTATTTTGTTCTATTGTATCTCAGTTATTCGTTTGTCTCTTGTTAGTCAAGGACCTATGTTCGCGTTTTAGGTGGGGTTTTTCATCATCCTGTGTTTCTTGGTGAAGATGGTCTTTTCTCGTTTCTTCAGAATTCTGATTATCAAAAGGAAGGTTCCCTAATGTGTAGAAGGCTTAAGAGTCTTTAAATCAACGCAATTTACAAGGTGTAACGATCTCATTCTAATTCACTGATTAAACCTGAACGTCAGGAGGCAAGAGCACAAAATGTTGATCATTGTGGTTTTATGCATTTACAGGGATATCGATTAGCAATAGTTTAAGTTAAATTTGAATTTTAAGTTACCTTAAGATAGCCACCTTAATTCTTATTTACATACTTTCACTCAATTATTCAAGAACTATCTCATTCATTTCTGTACTTCATCATGCTATCAGAGCTAATGAGTATCCCTCTCCTTCAACTTCTTATTCTTTTAAAAGTAAAATTTTAATGGCAGCACCTATTTCTTCCTTCTTCTTCCTGGCGTGCGGCAACACACTCTTTTTCTGTTAAGCTAAACAAAGGAAATTACCTAAGACGGAAAACTCATTTATCTCCTCACTAAAACCTTATGAGCTTTGTTGATGGCACATTTCTCCACGTCCACAAACGTCAGCCCAAAACACTATTAATTATTCCCAATCGTGACTATCAAACTTGGTTTCCAGAAGATCAAATGCTCCTATATTGGAATCTCTCCTCTCTAACCGAATTTGTCTTTCCTTATATTATTCCGTTGAATTTCTTTCAAACAGAATATTAAGGGATTCTGTGGCCAGTACTTTTGGCTCTATCTCTCAGAATTGACAACTAAAGCCGCATATAGAATTGCAAGAACTCTAAGAAAAGATTATCTTCTCTTACAGTCCACACATTTTAATTAAGAAACATATGTCGTGCTCACAGCCTTCTCAAAGTTTTACTGTTAGGATCATTACAGCAGTGGAAGCCATATACATGCATGGCGCAGGCAAAGAAGACGTTCTCTGCATGAAACAATTCAACATATGCTACTTACCTTCACAAAATAGAGAAGAAAAAGTCAGTAAGGACTATCGGGTAAAGCCTTCCGTCCTGTAAAGGAGAAAGCATGCCTTAATTTCAGAAAAACAAATGAGCTTGAGCTATATATAGGATATAACCATATTTTTCGCTTATTATAAGAGCGAGAATTCACCCGGTAAAAGAAGAGTTGAAGTCCAGACCTCTCCCCCTTCTAATGTTCAACCACAAGACTCATCAACAAAACCCTTTAGCAAAACTGGCGATCCTGACTTACGGCTCGTCGTAAACCAAATCTTTACTTACATCCACACTGAGGATCCAACACGAGCAAAGGATCGAAAATATACTTCCTCAACTCAGACCTACGAACAACTGGATTTGACCTCAGAGAACATTACTAATACTTGGCGTCAAGTCTAACTTACATGCCACCTCACCAACCTGCCGACAAAACCAAGGGTTTCCACACAAGAAGGGCCAACTCTGATCCTGCCAAAAATCCACTCACCAAATTTCCTTCCTAATGACATGTCCTTTGCATGTACAGAAAAAAAAAATCCTTAACATCCACATCACATCATCCTCGACATAACATCCACATTACATGTGTGTTAATGCAAGAGGCAAAAGAGAGAAAGAAATGGACCCCGAAACCACCGAGGCAGTGGTCTGTTGAAGAAAAAAAAACCCAGAAACAATAGATGAAAGTTTGAGGTGTTGAATTCGATTTCTACCTCCGTGATTCCTAAAATAATATACTAACGTATAAACACTAAGTAATCTTTTCATTACACGGTCAATTTTTTAAAATCCTGAAGACATTAGAATCATTAAAAGCTAACATACATCTGATCTGAGACTAGACAAGTTATTAAAGAGGATAGGTGATCGATTAAAATTAAACTACACACTTTTTCTTTTTTTTTTATTTCTTTTAACTTTCACCGAAAAGAAAGAAAAGAAAAAAAGGAAAAGCATGTTTCCTCCATGAAAGAAAAAAGAAGCAATTATTCTGATAATGAAAATTGCTTGTCAAATATAGCCTCGGATAAGTGGATTCATTCAACAACTTATTGCGCCTCCTTTTTTTCTTTTTTTCAATAGAACTTCTTTGAAATCAACTTCTTTTTTCTATAAAAAAAGGCAACCCATAGATTTAAGTGGTTGGGTCAAATTTTGAAATGCCATTTAGCTTTGTATTGTTATGATGGAAAGTTACTAATACTATGGTATAGGGAGGACTAAAAGAAGAAAAATCTGTTGTTTTAGACTAGTAATAACCAAAATAATGGAGGTCAGAATTTAAGAATGAGCCCTAGGTTCAAATCTTACAAGCTATAGGAAAAACTGGGTGATTAATAGGATATTGTATATGCGGCTCAAAAAAGTGCAATGTAGAGATGATTAATTTATGCTAAAGATGCCGGCCATAAAGTAGCAGCAGCAGTAGAAGTGATAATAATAAAATATTAATTAATCCAGTTGTAAACCAAGTTAGAATAAAGAACGGGAATGTGATTTATTCTGTAATGATAATTAATCCAACTGATTGGCAGCCTAACCTCGGAAATATTTTAATCAGATGACTTCAACCAGATTCTCTCTTTTGTAGTATTTGTTATTAATCCTGTGCCGACTGTCTGCTAAAGGACCTTATACATTGAATAGCAATTGGAAGCATCTAAGTTAGCCCTGTTTCCATATTCATTAGAATATAACGTCTGCTTGTTATTGAATTTACGTCCTCAATTTTCCTCGGAAAAATAAAAACCAAATCAAAATTGACGTCCTGGCAACGTGACCGCAAGAATCGTATCTGTATAAATAGGGCCGTTCCTTATGAGGAAATGTGCAGTGAGTAAAACTATCCTTAAAGAAAGCGCTTGCAACTGCTGCTGTCATTGCTATTAGTATTAATAAATGGCAATCATGTTAACTCGCACCATTCCTGAACATAGGAAACCTGAAATGACTGTTGAGGAGCTCAAGCGGTGGTTAAGGTCATTTGATACTGATAGAGACGGCAGGATAAGCAAAGAAGAGCTAGCGGAAGCTATCCGGGAAAATGGAGGCTGGTTTGCCAGATGGAAAGGAAAGAGAGGGGTGAAGTCTGCAGATTCCAATGGCAACGGATTTGTTGATGCCAATGAAATCAGTAATCTTGTGGAGTTCGCAAAGAAGCACTTGGGCGTCAAGATCGTAAGCTAGTTAGCATTTGGTTTGCTCGCTGTCTCAAACCTTTTGTTCATTAAATAAGGTTGCTACTTAACTTTAAAAAAAAAGAGTAAATAAATAAATAAAATGCACCTGTGCCATTTTTTTTGTTCTTCTTATAATCGTTATTATTATTATTATTATTATTATTATTATTATTATTTTCTATTTTGGGTATTATTGATGTTCTAAGGTGTTAACATAACATGTTTTAATGGATATAATTTCCACTAGGAAACAAAGTTCAAGAAATTCTATGCCTTCTCAACGTAATTACTACAAGATATTTTGTTCACAGCATAATATATATATATATATATATATATATATATATATATATATATATATAATACCGGCAGAAGTCTCCCCATATATATGTACCAACCAATTTGTATTCCTAATTCCTTAATGTGTGAAGGCGAAAGAGTCTACAGACCAACGCCAACACACACATTGCGACGAGCGCATTATAATTCACCGATTAAACTTGAGACTCAGGGGCAGGAGCACAAAATATAGACCATGGCTTTTGATTACCCGGAGAATTTACTATCAGATTGTATAGTACGCAGAAAATATGAGCACTGCACAGATATATGCACCCAAAATGTGGTTTTAAGCATTTACAGGGATGGAGCATATTGCCTGTGCACCACATAAGCACAATGAATATAAGACCAGATAATCATGATTATCCAGCCAAAACAAGTGTAATCTAAGTATCAACGACAATGAATGATAATTCATTTCAATTAAAAAGGATTATACATTAATGTTTCTCAAGCATGCCTACCTATGAGACATGCTTACATTCAAGAAATAAACGTATGCACTATACAATATTGTACATTTAACTCTTTCTGAAGCAAGAAAAAGGTATAAGGAATCCAACTCCACTACTTCTATAAATTCCTTTCGGTCCATCAGCCAACCCTGCACTGAGATAGTATATGGGGAGACTTCTGCCGCAGGTCTTAGCCACATGCTACCTGTAATTTATCAACACTGTGCATCTATAAAATCTCAGAAAACATAGTTTAATTTAAGCTCCCTCTAAATTTAGTTCCTAAACAAGCCATGTTAGTTAGTATTGTGACTAGGTTAATTTAAAATTCAACCAAAAGAAACCCCCTAATAGTGTCAAGACTGTTAACTAATTATTTCATTCCCTGTTTGATGAAATATCTTTTACCAAATTTGCATGATTCAGTTTCCTGCAATCTTTAAAATGAATCCTGTATCAAATGTCTGCTATGTATGAGGAATAACAGAAAACAGTAACCAAATGAAATAAAAAGTTTAATCCTGAGTTCTTGCAAAACAATATATCTAAAGCTAAAATCAGGAATACCTCCGTAGTTTCAAACAAGCATGGCTAAAACCCATTCTTCTCAGTATTCAGAGGGTTAAGCAATCATCTTCAGTTGCCACCTTAAAAGTCAATATCAGGAGGAGGCAATTTCCAGAAATTCCACGAATTGAAATCCTCCTGTTCCAAATAGTAATATAAGGGATAGGCAATTAGTCACTCCATAGAAGACTTAAATAAATCTGAAAATTCAGAGATAATTTATCAGAGAGAAGATTTAATTTTGTGAAGGTTCAAACTCGTAATGACCAAGAGCTTGGTGTTACAACAAAGGGGTTGGACTTGCATGCATTACAATATTTTTGCTTTCCCACCAATGGGGGACTCTTGGTTTCTAAGAGGATTATGAATTGGGTGTGATGATAGAGCTCTTAGTATATCTTATAGCCATGGCTATACACAAGCTTCAAAAGTTTTACAAGCAAACAGTGCAAAATGGAAAGCAGACAATACCTGCTCAGATGATGTCATGACAGGAAACATCCCATGCACCAGATCATGAAGCGAAGTATAAGATTTTGTGTCAACCCGGCGGTTCACAGCAACCTCACCCTGCAAATGTAAACCATCAGAATGAAATTTTGACAGAAAGTAATAAGGGACTTATTTTGCTTTCCATGAAGCATGAAGCATTGATGTACCTTGGGATTAATGATGAAGATTTTTCCCTTCGGGATTCCAACCTTAAGATAACTTATCTCATCAGTATCTCTATTACCAAAACCAGCATAGAAAGGGCTGCAATCCGGAGGAAACAATGCTTTGATATCCTGGTATTTAGGAGAATTAAAAAGTATAAGAATACACCTGTCTTCAGAAATATGCAAGCGTAACAGTACAAATAATCCTCAGAAATATTTGAGGACTCACAAGGATGTTAATCATCAGACTCATCTCCCTCTCTCTCAACAAAGAATAGAGAGAGAGAGAGAGAGTTCTTAAAGCAATTTTATCAGGAGAGATAGGCTATCAAAGCACTGCAATTGACATTATAAGGAGTAGAAAAGTATACAAAATTAAATTGTTATCAACAGAGAGAAAGACTATTAAGCACTGTGATTGACTTGTATAACTTGCAAGGATATCAGTTTAGAGAAGCATGACATACATTGAGAAAAAGATGAAACGAGGAAAACTAACCTCTAAGCATGCAATCTTGAATTCATGAGGAGCCCTCCTAATGACTGAGAAAACAGGAAAAGTCTTTAGTCCATACATTTTAATTAAGAAACATATATCAACACTAAATTAAAAAAATGCTCACAGCCTTCTCAACGTTTTATTGTTAGGACTAAATGCACAGACTGAAGCCATATACATGCATGGCACAGGCAAAGAAGCACCTATGCATGAAACAATTTGGTAGATGCGTCTTACCTTCACGAAATAGAGAAGGAAAAAGTCCGTCAGGGGATATAACAACAGGACCATCGGGCAAAGCCTTTCCATCCTGTAAAAGGTGAAAGCAAACCTCAATTTGAGAGAAATAAAGGTAACAAAAAGAAACATAAGATTCTGAATTCTCCACATAAAATAGCGTGTTGATAATTAATTCACCTGCTTAAGGTTGACTAGGAATTGTCTAGTAATGTAGGCTTGAGATATTGCCCGTGCACTTAGAAAAAGCAATTGATACCCATTTTCCTGTAACAAATGAGTAACTATTTCAATCCATGCAAGACTCAACAATATTTTCAGTGGTCGCGAGTCCAGTTGCACGCAGCATATAAATACTATTGCATTTTAACAGTCCTATTGAAAGATATTATACATTTCCAAGCACAAGAATAATGATTCCACATGAAGAAATAGACATATGGATCAAAAGTTGAAACCCAATTTGGATAGCGTGGAACAAGCCACAAGAAATTTTCTGATACAAATTCATGAGTGAAAAAATGTAAAGGATTGTGTCAACTAAATTATGAACTCTCAGATACATTCAAACACATCAAATGAGATGCCACAGACCTTAATAGCTGAAAATAAATGTGCAACCCCTGTTTGTGACCAATCTACCCCAACCAAAGGCATGAACTGACCAAGAACATCTGATCTGTAGTAGCAACGTCAAACAAAGGAGTCAGACATTTTCAGGAGAAACCCGCTCCAGGAAACCAAAAGCTAACCAACCATAGAAATGTAAATTTTACTACATCAAGGAAGTATTAATATATGCAAACTGACTCTAATGTAAGTGCGCAAGTGAAAACAGAGATGCACGATAGGTGATCATATAACTCAAACAGAAAAACATTTACTTGCCTGGTGTGAACGCACGATGCATAACAGAGAAACAAATGAACCCCATAAAAGAGGTAAAAAGATGTATTAATATGTAAATGAGCCGAAATCTTAAAAGTTAGATATTAGTGCATATTTGCATGAAACAAAGGAGCATCATTTTAAGGACAGACAGTTGATCAGACTGATAAGTTAATCCATCACATCATTGATGAATTTAAAAATCCTTAGAATCATTAAAAGCTAACATACATCTGATACTACGCTGCTCCCTTCTGTGCAAAATCTTTATATTCCTTATATCCAGAGACAGTAGGAAAAGAGAAGCCACATCTCTTAAAGAGACCAAAAACCACAGCCACAGTTTAAATATTATTTTATCTCAATCAAGTATGCTGGAGTACTTCCCAATCCTTTAAATGGTCATATTTAAAAACCAGGTCTTAATCTAGTGGCAGTCAGCAGATCCTTTCCACCAAATTTGGGTGGCACTGATAATACTTTGGATTGTTTACTAGTCTACAGATAATAAATGTATCTACTTTTTGATGCGGGACCATGTGATTATACATCACATATTAACCATCCAGTTCAGATATGCCCACAAAGTTAACAAATCTACAATCCGTTACAGAAGGAAGTACAACACTTATGATGAAGGTCACTCGTGCATTTTTGCCACCTCATATATAGTGATGCATAAAATTCTGAGAACTGTCAGAGTTTCAACATATAATCGTTTTAAAATAGCATAGGATTTAGAATTCTCTGTCACATTATATTATCTTAAAGAACTCTTACCTTGTTATGGTCCCATCCACATCTGAGATTACTATGCGAGTGTTCCATTTCCACAAATAAATTCTAGCATCAACCTGTTCAGCAACATAATTGTTAGGTAATATCCAGAGAATTCAACTGAAAATACTAAGTGAAAGAGAAAACTTCAAATTACAAAAGAGAAAATAAAACAAAGAAAATTTTATACAAGGGAAAAAGGGTAATTGTCAAGTAATAAATGCAATGCAAAATGACCTTCTGCCTTCCCAGCATTGCAGTGGAGAATGTGAATGTTATCACATTACTACCTTCCTTTAGATTCAAAGATGCAAGCTCTTCAGATGTTGGAGTATTCGCCCTCACAATCTTCTTCAAGGCCTTAGGCTTAACCAGAGTTTTCTCATTATCCATAAGAAGTTTGTTATCTGAAACATTGTCAGCATCAGAGCTCCCAGTCTCAGTTAGTGTTGGCTGTCCAGCCTTCCTAGATCTTGATCTTCTAAAAGAGAAAGGCCAAATTCTCCAGCCTTCACCAGTGGTAACAATGGCACTTGATGGATCCCCTACAAGAGATTTCTGAACTTGGTCAACAGAGATCATGCCTTTTGGTTCAAACATGATTTCACTTCCAAATGTAACCATTCCTAAAACAATAGGAGCAGCTGCATCCCATGGAAAGTAATGGCCACCAATTCTAACAATAAGCCTATCATTCTTCACCACTGTAGGACCTATAGAATTAAATTTATCTATGTCCAGCTTTTCAGCATCAAATGCTTGAGAAGCAGCTTCAGCTCCCATTCCTTCATATAACAGGTGTTTGCAAAGAGATATCTCTGCATAGAGCACAATGCATGTGATTTTCTAGTTGTTTGCTACATAAGGGGAAATTAGATGCCTAAAATAAATGACGAAAACCATTCCTCCACTTAATCGCACAATTAAAAGGAACAATCCAGTAATTTAGAGGGAGCATAATCTTTTAAATGCAGTAACATCACATTCCATTCTTCTTATGAAAACAAATGAGCAAATACGAACTAGACAAGTTTTTGTTTCTGTAAATTAAACACTCAACCTGAAATTATTGCGAACTCGGAAAATAAAAATGGCACAAAACAATTATCCATGTATTCTTACCAACAGCAGGATTCACAACAGCACTTCTAATATCTTCTGAACGATGAGATTCTTCCTTATTGGAGTGCTCCAGTGATGATTGGTTTTCATTATCTGTATCTGAACTTATAAAGCGTGACTCATCTTTGTAATGCAAATTCCAGTCCAAGGACTTGGAGTTTGTGTCCAGTGAATGACTTAAAGGATGTTTAACATCCTCTGTACCCAGATTATCAATGCGTGACCATATATCAGGTAATGATTCTGCCCGCCGTCTAATTTCTGTATCAGCAGTGCTATTAAGTTTAGAAATAGAAATGGGACTTGATGCTACCTTTGAATTGCCTATGCTTATGATATCAGCCAATTGATTTGTTTGGTGGAAGCTCTCTTGAGATGAATTACATTCATCATTCGTACTGAAAGGCCCATTCACTTCATTAGTGCCTGCTGGACAAGATGAGGGACAAGCTTCTTTATTTGAAACTGGACAAGTTGACACATACCCAGTTTCTCTGTATTTCAAGTCATCAAGATCACTGAAGAGGAATTGTTCATCTTCTGAACTCTCCGATACTGGAACACTAACTGCTTTTGTTAGGTCACCATCGCCATTAAGTTGTTCAGCACCAACTGAATTCAAAGAAGGTTGGAGATCCTTCCTACCAATCTTATCACTAACATTTATCTCATTTTGAATTTGATTCACCGAGTTACTAAAACCAGAAATGGTGCTAATGCTATTTGACTCTACTTCAACGAAACCAAGTATAGGATCCACAGTTACGGTTTTGGTATAGGAATCTGACACTGCCAATGGCACCTCAAAGTTCAGTTCATCATGGCCATATCTGGAAGGAGATGGATTGGTTTCCTGATGGTTATTATTGAAACAGTCAATGTGTAACATGTCCAGCTCCACTTTCTCTGCTTGCTGAGTAACTCTATCCTGCATGAAACTTTGACCAGCTCAGCGTCAAAAGAATCAGAAGTTACCAGTGTACATAATTAATGAAAAAGATCAATTACAGTAATCACAAGCCCAGGCAAACTAAAAACCTACTAAAGTTAAAGCTCTGCTTAGCAAAGAAATCTGTGAGCATCAAATTGGGCTCAAGCTAATACAAGCACAGTACTTATACTTGAACTGAACTTAAAGGTTATTCAACTAGACAACAAGCCAAGCTCAAGACTGCCAAGTGGAGATAATAACCGCCCAATCTTCATCATAAAATTCAAAGTCTTTCTAATTTTTCTCTGACTAAATAGCATTGAGCATAACATTAGAAAACAAAATTTACAGGAAAAGAACAGGAACTAAAATAAGACTGCAAAGGTACGAATTAATATTTGAACATATGGCAATTCAATAGCTTGCACAAGGCTATATCTCCCACAGCCACAGGGCCTAACTTGGTAGATAGAGAAGAGGAGTTTGGGCTGTTGCTTGTCTTATACTCATTAGGAAAAAATGATATCAAAATGCTTTGGCTCCATCAGATTGTCCTAAAAAAGCCATTGTACTGAATATGTTCAAGAACATTACTGCCCTTATTGGGTATAATCTCATACAGGATTAACAAATGCACTAGTTATGAGCTAGGTATCCAAGCCCAAAGGTCAAACTTTGTCAACTTGGTTTCTTCTTAATGCTATTGGCCTTGGAACGATTACTATCAAATTGAACTTTTCGCCAAGATGCTCATGCGCCACTGACAAAGAAGTCAATCCATTCAAAAGCCATAGGTGTAATGTCTAATTGTGTCTACAGCAGCCCACCTCCAGTTATATTTATTCAGAGAAGAAGTCGTAATTCATTATTTCTTTTCTAAAAAGTTAAACGAACATATTTTAAAAGGCCCAAATTAGTCAGAAGTTTTTTACAAGTAACCATTTGAGAAAAGAGTTACCTCAGGTATTAACTCAGTAGTCACGTGCAATGCTTTAGCATCGAAATGAAATTCTTCAGGTCCTCCACTAGTGAGGTTTTTTGTTTCTTCAAATTGTTCTTTTGATACATCCAGCCCAACTATAGAGTTTTGAGATTTCTCCTCAGAAATGTCAAACTCTGTTAATGCAACATTTCTTTCATCAGTTACCCATTCATCATTAAACTTCTTGTCAGGATAAATAATCTTGGAGATTATAGCCCCAACATTTTCATCTTGATCAGTATCCTGTAGATTATCTTCAGCAATGTTTCCTGACATTTCAGATATCTCCAGTTTCTCTTCCAAAGCACTTTCATCCATTATGGAAGTCTTAACAATTTGTTTAGTGGTACGTAAACTCGAGAGTTCTACATTAGGTTCCTCCGTAGGAAATTCTTGGTTCTCAAAGCCAGACTGAAAATCATTGTCCATTTGCACATTGCAGGAACCAGTTGCCTCAGCCAATGTGTATTGGTCCACACTGGTTTCAATGGTATCCTGTAATGATAAGCCCAACTGGCTTTGTCCATGATTAGTTGACCTATCCTTGTCCAATTTAGTAACAAATGCATCTGAAGTAGAAAACCTTGAAACATTATCTTTCCTAGGATTACTAGTGTCAAGATTAGTAGACCACTTCACATCCAAGAGATTTGCTGCAATCTCTGCACGCTCTAATGAACTTACTGAACCATCACCTTCATCTTGATAACCATCTTCTTTCATTGACCTCCGTCCAAAAACAAGACCAAATATCCTAGACCTGCGGGAGTTACTCCTAGACACAATCTTCCTATTACTTTCATCAAACTGGTCACCTGCATTGAGCTGACTGTCATCATAATTGCAACTTTTGGACTTCACTGGCCTTATGCTTTTTTGGGATTGCTCATCTGTATCGTCACCAGAAGATGATGAGACAGATTCCCTCTCTTCTCCTTCTACCTCCCTAAGAAAGTAAGCTTGGCCTCTCTGATCAAGATACATGTGGAAATCAGCATCAACTCCATTAACACTAATGTTAACCACCTTCTCTCTTGCCTTCAGAACCCCTTGAAATTTCCCAAACCGAACATACCAAGGTGAGGATTTAAAGCTCCCATCTGGCTGTTCCACAACAATGATATCCACAGCACCACCAAATGGGTGAAAAGGGCCAGAGACAGTGTATACACCTCTGGTTATGTAGCTGCCTAGCCTCCCTACAGCATACATTTTAGGATAACTTGGAATTCTCAGATACCCGAATCACAAATTCTCAAAATCCAATCATAACTTGAGAACCTGAGCTATGAACCCCACAAAATTGTGAGGCTCCATTAGCATAAATCTTGAAGCCACAAATTCGACACTCCCCTAGCCTTTCTAGCAGCTCCAAAATTTCAATTCTGATAAAAACCAGATTAAAGAAAAAAAAAATTCAAAATCAAATTGCAAATTCGATAATCCAGTGGTAACAAATGCTCTTCTTGCACAGTAACATAGAACAAGAATCAGATTACAAGAAGAGAAACACCTCCTGAGGAATTAAAACAGAAATCCAAAACGAACTCATTAGTTGCTAATACCTAACAGCTCAAGTTAAGATACAAAACGAGAAGACAACAAATAAGAAACCAAAGCCAGCTATAAAAAAATTAAAAAAAAAAACTCATTTACCGCAAAATAGATGCACATTTATAAAGACAAACCGAGATAGGAAAAACCCTGAAAGAGTTGGACTCCTAAATATCGAAATCAAAGCAATAAGAAAAGAATGAGTAGTTGGTGCAATAAAAGCATATTCTTTTTTAATTATTCGAATGTGCCCAACTGTAAGAATCATTAATTACCATCACCAGCATATTAAAAGAGACAAAAATAAGGTCTTTTTTTTTAAAATGTTATTTTTGAATTCTACTATTCAACATACAGGCAAAGCAAAGGCAATAGAATCTGACCTGGTAAAGATAATGGCGAAGGGTAATGGAGAGCAACGGCTATCCCGATCTTCATCTACAAATTTAATAAGAAGAGACTAAACTAAAAAAAGAAATGATCAAGATAGAATTTTTATTGTTTCCTTGGAAATGTCGAGAGAGGGAGATTGTGGTCGTTGTTGACACGTAAGCATAGAACGTTTTCCTGATGGGTTTTAAGAGAGAAAGAGAGGGAGTTAGGTGGCGCTGTTTTTATTTTAGGTGGGGCCCACTTAGATATATATATATATCGACTGTATTATCAATATTTTTTAATGGACTTTGTTCTTTTTAATATTTTCAGTTCAGCTGGCATGGCAAAACGCAAATGGATTTTGAGGTTCAAGTTTGGAGTTTTTGACAGAAGTTGCATTCTGTTGAGTTTGATTTTTGTTCTGTTGTGTTACAGTTTCTTTTACGGGCAGCGTAGAAGAAGACGACAGATCCCATGTTTCGATGACACTAACCTCAACTTGCTACATCTGTTTGTCCCGTTACTCTCTGCTTGTAACTGCATGATTGGATTTTTCTTTTTCTTTTTTTTAGTTTTCATGCATGTTGAAGTAAAAACCAGATATTGAGGTAAAAATATGGAAAATTTTGTCGCTTAATCTACTAGAGATTAACAAATAAAAATCTTAACACTTCTTCAAAATGCTTACTATCGTAACCACTGGGATGAAAATAATATCTGAGATTACAAAATCATCGATGTAAAACATTGATGTAAATACAAAATCATTTCAGAGTTGAATAAAACGTAGGTTTTCTCAAAGTTACAAATGTTTGCCACGAAGAACATTTCAAGAGTTTCTTCCAGTAATCGTGAAAACGTCAAACAAGCAATTGCTACGAGGCCATCGTTACACTTGACTCTTGCTTCCTGATGACTATGTTTTGTACTGGTCTGTACACTACACGTGGTGATAACCATGTGAAATTAGTGAAATTCCACTACCTGCAAGTCAACCTCTAATCTCTACTTTAATTTCAAGAAAGATACTTGTATTCGTATTCACAATGTGGATATATTTTTGGAGTAAAGCAGGATAATGGTTTCAAATAAAACATTCTGCAGCACATGCAGATTAAGTACTTTATTCACATTATAATTTTATTTCTTTTGATTTTTAAACAACGAATGAGAACCATTTTCATGTTCACATCAGAGTTGAGCAACTGAATGTATGCCCAAGGATAGGATAAGATAAGATAACACGAGTTGGCTATTATTAACAATAGGATGAATGCCAACTATGTGCTGAAAATACGAGTATCCATTTAACGAACACCATCGCCATTCTTGCAATCTAAATTTGTCTGGTACATCTGCATCCTTTTTTATAACAAACATATGGTACTGTAGATATTCTTTTCCTACAACTGAACAGTACAATAAGTTGGCAGAAAAACGTTGGATCACATAACATTTCCCCAAATCTTAGGCATCGCTACAGATTATGACAGCCAACTTAACTTCCGCTCTCTGCAGTTCAGAAAAAAGAAAAAACATTGTGCTTGATTAACTCGAGTCCATCCTAGGTTTAAGTTATTGGAATGCTTTCTCCTTTTGATATTAAATGGGGTCATACTAAGTCGCCCTGCACACTGATCAATTTACTGAAAAGAGCAGCACAAGAACTTGGAGGGCGAAAAATGGCCATCTGCAAGTTTCTACAGAAGTTTATGGCAGACCAAACGCACAGCGAAGACCAGATCAAACAAACACAAGACTCCTCAGGTAAAAGCTCTGGACCAATGTTGAAGAACAATAATGCTTTTCAAAAATGAAGATTATACATTAATGTTCTAGAGGCATGCCCACTTCCTATGGGAAACACTTGATGCTTATGGGACTAAACGTATCGCTCTATACAATATTGTACACTAAACTGCTTATAATGAATTCAACTGTGTGCAGATCTCTATGAATTCCATTTGGGCCACCAATAGATTAGCCAGCCAATAAAAAAACAGCTGTGGATTTTCTGCCATCAGGTCTTTGTCATACACTACCTGGAATTCACCAGCACAATTATGACTTAATAATGAACACATAGCCAGAATCTGAAAATGCTGACCAAGAGAAAAGGCGATCTCTGAAAGCAGTTTAACCTCTCTCTCACTCATGTCACAGGTTTAAAACAAGAGATTTATACACTCCACTGTAATGCAATTACTAGGAAGCAACTTCTTCCACTGTCAAGACAGTTGAGGAATATTTTAATTCATTATTTTAAGGAATATGTTAAGATGAGCCATATTCCTCTGGACAAACTATACATGGAAAGAATATGCAATTTCTTGTCCTGTCTTGTTCAAAATTGCATTTTACTTGTATGTCAAGTTGTCAAGCAGCTTTTTTTATTGCTGCCTATTTACTTGGTATAAAAAATCAACCTTAAGTAAAAAAAATAAGAAAATACCTGACTAGGTCCAAAACAATCTTGGTCGAAACCCATTGGTCTCGATCTGATTCAGTGGGTTGAGCAAAATCTTCCTGTAGACATCTTCACATATTAATATCAGGAGGTGGCAATTTCCAGAAATTCCATGAATTATAGTCCTCCTGTTGCCAATTAAAGTTGACAAAAGAAAAAGAGAACTAAAAAGTTAATCACTTTAAATAATGTACATTTAAATTTCATCAACAATATGTGCAAGGAAAGATTGGAACATGCAAAGGTTGCATAGGCTTTCAACTCAGGTTGTTAGATTATCTTCATCTGGATACAAACACTACCAAGAATTGACATCCCTGAAACTTGATCAGGTCAAATAAATAATAGAGCTCTATGTTTAAATTATTGTTAAGGCTGTACATAATTGTGCCAGACTTACTACATACATAAAGTGAAAAAGGAGACTAGAGCTTTACCTGCTCAGATGATGTCATGGCAGGAAACATGCCATGCACAAGAGCATGAAGTGAAGTGTATGATCTCGTGTCAACCAGGCGGTTTACGGCAACCTCACCCTGCAAGTTTAAATCACCAAAAGAGAACATTGACATAATTCTATTAATGATGGATGTAGAATGCTTTGCTTCAAGCATGCGGGTCTTTACCTTGGGATTAATAATGAAAATCTTTCCCTTTGGAATTCCAACCTTGAGGTAGCTAATCTCATCGGTATCTCTATTACCAAATCCAGCATAGAAGGGGTTGCAATCAGAAGGAAACAATGCCCTGATATCCTGGTATTCAAAGAATTAAAAACATTCAGCAGCATATTAAAGCTTCAACTGTACTATATTTCCAAAAAAAATTATTCAAAGCGCACACTTGGAAAATAATATTGAGACATCAAAACATCTAAGTTTAATCTATGAGGAAAAAAAACACAACCTCTACACTAGACTTGTTCAAGACACTTGCATATATAACCAGGCCTGGGCATGAGATTTTTCTCCTAGCCTCAGCCCAGGCCTGCTGAATTTAAGGAAATCCAGATTATTCTTTAGGTGGACTTGGGAATGAAGTTATGTTAAGGCCCATCCTGGCCTGCCCATATCATAAAATACAAGTAAATATAATCTTTTAAACACAGGCCAGGTTAGTGTTTAAACAGGTGTACTCTATGCATAAGTATCTAAAATGGAAACATAACACATAGGTTTACACCATGGGGTGACTTGCACTATTTGAAATTGACTTTTTAGTGTGTCTGAGACACAATGGGAATGTCTGGAACCTTGTTAGAGATTTTGTTGGTCTGAAGTGTGAATGATAATAGAAAGGAAACCAAAGTTTAAAAGATTTGCTACTATTTCTGCAGTCATTTGGAGTAATTGGTTGTAAGAAATCTTCATATCCTTAAGAACCAAAGGTCATCCATTAATTTTCTTTTATTAAGGAGTTCTTGACAGAAATGTGGACTGTGTGACAAAGCATTCAAAGTGTCTTTAGATGTTAATAAGAATGATCGTAGGGAGTTACTCTGTCTTTTGCTCTATCATTATGATAGTGTTTTCAGGTTTTTAGTACAACTTTTCCTCCATGTTGCACTCCCTGTCTTTCTAGCCTTGCAAATTTAATCAGAGAGCAAGAGAGGAAAACTAACCTCCAGGCAGGCAATCTTGAATTCATGAGGAGCCCTTCTAATGACTGACAAAAGGGAAAGAATATTTAGTCTAGACATATAATTGAGAAACAAATGTTAGCAGAAAATATATTACATGCTCAGTCTTCATGCAACCATTATTATTGGTATTAGCACAGCATAGGAGACCAACAGAACTAACAAGATGCATGCATGACAAGAAGAAGTAATATTGAACAGATACTAGAAAGCAATGCAATACAAACCAGTTACCTTCACGAAATAGAGAAGGAAAAAGTCCATCAGGGGAAATAACAACAGGACCATCTGGTAAAGCCTTCCCATCCTACAAAGGAGAGAACATAACTTTTTTCTGAGAAAGAAATAAGGAGGTAAAACATAAATTCTGGACTATATCAATCCTGATATATAAAACTCCAAATTAAGTGTTAAGCCTTCATCACCTGCTTAAAGTTAACTAGGAACTGTCTAGTAATATAGGCTTGAGCAATTGCACGAGCACTTAGATAAAGGAATTGATACCCATTATCCTGTAACAAATAAAAACTGATATGATCCGTACAAGATACAATGGCACTTTCACTGGTCACAAGTCAAGTTACACAACATATGGAAAACATATGCCCTCACTCCTAGTAAAAGAACTTAAACATCGTCCATCATAACAATAAAATCTCTGCAGAAGGATATTCCATATGGAAACAAAAAAAAGGGCATGAGTATCAAAGAAGATTTCAATTTAGACTGTATAGAACCTGCCTCCAGAAGTATGCTTCTTTGCAGTAACAAGTAAAAATATGACACATCAACCAAAACATAAGCTTTAAAGTTAAATCAAATGATCCAATCCAAACACATTAAATGAGGTATGACAGACCTTAATAGCTGAAAACAAATGTGCAACTCCAGTTTGTGACCAATCTATCCCAACCAAAGGCATGAACTGGCCAAGAACATCTGATCTGCAATGCCAATGCCAAAGAAAAGAAGTAAAATAAATTTCACCACCTCAATATTTTACATCTTTAAATTTCAACACCCACAACTGTAGGAAATAAGAGACCAAAATTCTTGTGCAGTCCAACAGAAACTCCTCTATTCATTATTTTATTTGATCTAATACAGTAGGCAAGAGTATTTCCCAGTTTATTTTCAAATAAAACCAGGCCTTTCTTAAAAAGCCATGAGATTATTACCATGAAAACCAGTTCGCACCCACAAGTTCTACAAGAATAAATGTAATGCTATTTCTTACTGCAAACTACATATTTAGTGGAAACGTTGAAATTTTATTCGACTAGTACTTTCTGCCATATATCCGCAAGAATACCAAATATCATTTTTATGACACATATTAAATATTTAGGATGGAGCACTCCAGTTTCCATTTCATATGACTTCAATAAGAAAGAATGTAAAAGCTTTAACTTGTAATCATTTAAAACTTCAAAAGCCGAATTACTCCCTTGCATTAGAAAGCTTCAAAAACTCTTACTTTGTTATTGTCCCATCAACATCTGAGATCACAATCCGAGTGTTCCATTTCCACAAAAAAATTCTAGCATCAACCTGTTAAGTAACAGAATTAGAAAGGTGGTGGAAAGAAGAGAGGAGGGGGGTGTGGGGGAAGAAATGATAAGTGAAGGAAACACAGGAAGAAATGATAAGTAAATGAAACGCAGGAAGAATTGATAAGTAAAGGACACACAGGAATCTCATTTACAGGGAAAAAAAGTATATTCATGAGTAATAAATTTAATGACAGGTTATCAATTTAATGACAGATCACAAATAACCTTCTGCCTCCCTAGCACTGACGTGGAGAATGTGAACGTAACCTCATTGCTCCCTTCCCTCAGATTCAAGGATGCCAGCTGTTCAGATGTTGGAGTAACTGCCTTTATCATCTTTTTGGAAACCCTTCCATCAAGCACTTTTCTACTATTATCCACCCCAGCATTGCTCTCTGAAACATTCTCAGCATCAGAACTTCTAGTATCATTTAGGGCAGGTGTGGTCTTCCTGGATCTTGATCTTCTAAAGGGGAAAGGCCAAAGTCTCCAGCTTCCACCAGTGGTAACAATGGTTTCCGATGGATCCCCTACAAGAGATTTCTCAACTTGATCAACAGGTATCATGCCTTTGGGTTCAAATATGTTTTCACTTGCAAATGCTACCATTCCTAAAACAATAGGAGCAGCTGTATCCCACGGGAAGTAACGGCCGCCAATTCTAACAACAAGCTTATCACTCTTCACAACTGCAGGGCCTATCGATGTAAATTTATCTATATCCAGCTTTTGAGCAGCAAATGCTTGAGAAGCAGCTTCAGCTCCCATTCCTTCATATAATAAGTGTTTGCAAAGAGATATCTCTGCGTACAGCATAATGCATGTGACTTTCTATTGGTTGCTGCATGAAAAGCACTTAAACAACCATGACAATTGATAAATTTAAGCATTGCTCCCTTATGTTTTTAATTGCATTCAAGAGAATAACCAACTATATAAAAATACAATCATTTTTAAACTGGAAAAAGATACATACATTTTATACTTCCTACAACAGAAAATGTCAAGAATAATGTTGTGTGATAAAAAATAACTTTTATGGATGAAGCAAGACTATATGCTTACTTTGAGAACCAATGACTCGTTTAAGTTGAAATTCGGAATAGACAACATATATGCTTACCAACCTGAATGAATGAAGATCCAAAAACAAAATTACAGAAGAAAAATCTAAGTACTCTTACCAACAGCAGGATTGCTGATACCATCTTTGTTATCTTCTGAATGAAGAGTATCTCCGTCTTTGGAATAAGCCTGCAATGGAGTATCATTTCCTGTATCTGCATTTGTAGACTGTGGCTCATTCTTTTGTTGCATATTCCACTCCAAGGATTTAGAATTCAAGTCTAATGAATGGCTCAGAGAACAACTGAGATCATCTTCATCCAGATTATCAAAGTTAGACCATAAATTGGGCAATGATTCTACCAGCCGCTCAACTTCTGCACTAGCAACACTTTGATGTTTAGGAATTCGGATGGGACTCGATATTAACTTGGGATTTTCTGTCACGTTTCCAAAATCACTCAATCCATTCTTTTGAACACATTTATGTGAAGGGGAATAAGATTCATCATTCATATGGACTGGCTCAATAATTATGCTAGTCCCTTCTGCACATGATGAAGGATGATTGTTGTTATCATCAGCATCTGGAAAATCTGATTCACCCTGAGCTTCTCTGGGTTCAAAGTCATCTATATCACTGAAGAAGAATTGTTCTTCCTCCGAACTCTCCGATTCTGGACTACGACTAGTTTTTGTAAGGCCACAATCTCCATTAAGTTGTTCTGAATCGTCTCTGGTAATTTCATTCCCAATGTTCACCTCATCTTGAATCTGATCAACTGAGTTGCTAGAACTGGACATGGAGCTAATGGCCTTTGGCTCTATTTCAACTGAATCAAGTGCAGGGTTAACACAGATCATTTCAGTAAAGGGTGATATTGTTACTGGCACTTCAATGTTTGCTTCATCATGGCCATTTAAGGAAGAAGAGGATGGAAATGTTTGCTGAGGATAAATATCATGAGATTCAATGTATCTTCTCTTCAGCCCAATATTCTCAGCTTGCTTGTTAACTGTGTCCTGAACGAAACCTCTACCACTTCAGTGCAACAAAATCAGAAATTATCAAATATTTATCAGTTAAAGAACTTAAATAATCTATAGTTTATCCAAGCCAAGCTGAACACTTGTAGAGCTCAGCAAAGAAATTCAGGAGCATGGGCTAGGCTAGCATACAAGCATGGCCATGTGTACCTAAGGTCAGATTGGGCGCTTCGAGTATTCAGCAAGCTGTCAAGCCAAGATTGGCACTGTATCAGGGATACAGGATTTAGCTCCATAGGTAGAACCTCAAAACTTTTTTATATTTTTCTTGCTAAAGACAAGGAACAAATATTAAAAGAAATTGGCAAGGCAAATATAACTCATGAACCTGTTTGGCAACATAGAACCTGGAAAAAGCCATTAGTTACACATCCCACAGGCCTAACCTTTCAGAAGGATTCTTATTTGAAAGGATAGAAGCTCGGGCTCTTTGTTTTCTTTCCAAGCGAGAGAACTCTCACATAAAAGAAGAAAGACTTTATATCTCAGTGCTTTGATTCATTGAATCCTCATTAACACAACATAGAAGTCGTTCAACAATCAGAAGAACGTTATAAAGATCATCTAGCAGAAGACTGCCAGATAATGCACCAAGTGCAAGATGGCCTCACTAGTCCACAAAATGAACCTCACATATCTTAAATTCGGATCATCTTCTTTATTAGCTCATCAAATGATCTCAAGCTTGCATGTTTACATGTAAAAACTGGTTGAAACCTCCAGCTGAGTCACTCATAAAACAATGAACTAGCAGGACAGCATTTATAGCCTATCATTAATAAAAATAGTGCAGAACATTTACCTCAACTACTGGTTCAGCTGTTGCATGAAATGTTTGAGCACATAAATGGACTTCCTCAGATCCTCCACTAGCTATGTACAATCTCTTGGATGTCTCGCAAATTAAGGAAGATTCAACCCTATGGGATCTATTCTCCTCCTCAGAAGCACTACAACCTGGCAATACAACATCCATCTCATCAGAAGTCTCTTTTTCATCCAAGTTCTTCCCAGGACATCTTTCAAACGTGTCTTTAATTTGTGAATCAGAACAAGTGACCTTGGTGCCATCATCTTGGTGAGCAACCTGTATACTAGCTTCATCAACGTTTGTTGAAATTTCAGATATCTCTACCAGTTTTTCTTCCAAACCATTCCCATCTAACATGAAAGTTTCGACAAGGTCAGCTGCAATCTCTGCACGCTCCAATGAACTTATCCTCGCTATGTCAGTACCATCACCTGCCTTTAGATGACCATCCCCCTCCACTGACCTCCGTCCAAAAATAAGTCCAGATATCCTTGACCGACGGGAATTATTCCTAGCCACAATCTTCCCATTACTTGCATCAAGCTGATCACCTGAACTTTTACTAACATCATAATCGCAACTTTTGGACTTCATTGGTCTGCTACTTTTCTGGGACTGCTCATCCATCTCATCACCTGAAGATGATGAATAGGATAATGAGTCCCCTTCTTCTCCTTCTAACTCCCTGAGAAAGTAAGCTTCTCCTCTTGGGTCAAGAATCATGTCAAAGTTTGTCTCAATTCCATTAACAGAAATGGTAACTACCTTCTCTCTTGCCTTCAGAACACCTTGAAATTTCCCAAACCGAACATACCAAGGAGAGGACTTGAAGCTCCCATCTGGTTGTTCCACCACAATAATATCCACAGCTCCACCAAAAGGGTGAAAGGGGCCAGAGACAGTGTACACACCCCGGGTGATGTAGCTTCCTAGCCTCTCTACAGCATACATCTTATTACACTTGAATTTCTCAGGTTATTACCCCAATCTCAAAATTTAATCATAACTTAAGAACCAAAATTGAGAACCCCACAAGTTTGCGAGGCCCTATTAGTATGAAAAGAATTGGGAAAACCTCCTAGATCTTCCAATATCTACAAAAGTTCAATTCTGATACAACCACCAGATACAACAATTTAATAATCCAGTTGACAACTCAAATACGAGCAGTTCAACATTTCATGAATATCTTGAAAGTATTTATGTAATGTTAGCAACAACATTTTATAATGAAATATTACACACAAGTTTCAACCCATTTGGAACAAGTCATGAAAACAAAAAATTCACCATCTTTAAATAGTTATTGCATTTAATTCCTCACTAATATAAAAACTTGCAGTGAGCAATCAAATTGATATTATCACTAAACTACAAAGAAGAGGAAGCAGACATCCTAGTTTTAATTCCTAAAAATGTAAAGCATCCAATCTTGAGGCAATAGATTGTTTATCCGCTTTCTCAACACATCTCCTCTTAATGACACAGCATTTTGTAATAAATTAATTTTATAGTTACAATTACAATACATATGATATGATCTCTTCCCAATTTGTTCCTCAGATCATATTAAACCAAACTTAAGATCAAAAAAGAATAAATCTTGGATCAAATTAATAAAGAAAAATGAATAATCATAACTCAAGTCAAGTAAACCAATTAATAAAATCATAACTCGATGAAAATTAGAAATAAATAAAGAAAGGCATTACCTTCCAAATCTTGTCTACTTCTACAACAACCGATATGAAGAAGACAATGCCTGAAAAACGACGTCGTCAATGAAGGATTGACGGAAACGGGAACGCCGGGGGGGACAGATAGTAATTCGTTATTATTAATTAAAAGGATAAAAGAATTGATATTAAATGAGCCTTGGAAAGATCGAAGCTGTCGTTGGGAACAGGAACAGCAGTTGCGATGATGGACAGTATTTTGTATTGTACAACAAATTACATGAAGTATTCGAATATCACCACCGCCTGCATTTATTCATGAAAATTTTAGAAAGAAAAAAAGAACAACAAATCCATGTCTTTTTTCTTTTTTCCTTTTTATGGATAATCACACGATGGCTTTGCTAATTGCCAGCTCAGCAAATTAAAAGGAAAAGTCAGCGATTTCTTTCGGAAAATCAATTTTCTTGTTTCTTTTTGAACTGACATCAATTTTCTTATTTCAAAGCAAATTATTTTCCTGCATTAAGTATTTATTATAAAGGAATTTTCTTAATTAAAAAATGTTAAAGAAAAATCAATGAAATTTAAATTTGAAAAGAAACGTTAAAGTGTCTCTTATCTCTAGATTTTTTTTATAGAATAATAAATAGTCATTAATAAAGAGAAAACTAACAGAAATTTAAATGAGATTCATAACTGGAATTAATAAGCATTACATTTACACGTAATCCTTGAAAACTTATGGAGCTACCGCTGCCACAATTTCAATGTGACTAGCTTAGAATAGTCCTCATGGTATCCGTGTCTACTTTTCCATCTTTGCACACTTGGGAAACAAAAATAGCTAAATAACACAGAATAATTGAAACTTTTAAATACTGATTATTTAAAATTAATATAAAAATTATTCATCTCGGTACATATACTAATAAAAATAATACAATATTTAATTATATTATCTACAAAATTTTATCTTTTTTTTAAACTAAATTTGTATAATTTTACTTTCAAACTCCATCTCACTAAAAAGATATTTTATTTATATTTATAAACGTATAATTCTTTTCACTTTTAGACAATATAAAATTTTATTAAAATATTTTAAAAATATTTTTTATATATTTCTATTGAACTATAAATAAATAAGAGATTATTAAATTTATTTGAAAATATATATATTGTGTTTTAATAATATTTTTATTTATTTTTAACTAATATATTATTAATAAAATAATAAAAATAAATAGAAAGAGAAAATACCTCTAGAAAAGAGGTAGAAAAAAGTACAAAAAATATTAGTAAAATATAATAATAATATTATAAAACTTTTTATATCATAAATTCTTCATATTTAATTTTGGATGGGTTGGGTGGAGTTAAATCAGAGTAAGCGACCCGTTCAAGGAATCAACAAAATTTAGTCCGATACTGATGGGTCGGTTTCTACAGAACTGTTGGTCGAATAGAAAGGAACATCTGAAGTTGACCGGTCAAATTTCTAGAGGTCATTAGTCTTTCTTAAGCCGACGTGTCGTTTAACCAAGAGGTATAAATGAACCTAGCTTCTAGAGCCTGAGGGGGCATATTCCAGATATCTGTATGCGTCAGATGTGGACTTTCTACAGCTATGGTTAAGGACAAACTTCTAGGCCCAATGACTGCATACTAATGGGCCTGCCGATGCTCATACGAGTGGCCGTATTTTCGGCCAGGTTAGAGAGACTTTAAACTATTGAATTTTTTACAATATTTTTTTGAAACACATATTTTCATAAATTAATTATAATACGTGCCATAAAAAAATATGTAATATCATTTAATTTATAAATATCAATATAAAATAAAAATAATAAAGATCTATCTCATTTGACTAGTTTTTATAATAATAGAAATTAAATAATATCATTTATGTATATTTTTGATATTTTCATTTAACAAAATTTTAAAATAAAAAATCATATAAATAGTACATAAAACGCATTGCATAAAATTTCTTCAAGATTATTATCACATGGATCCATATAACATATGCTAGTCATAAAGTTTAATGGTATATTTAGTGAAATTTATAAAAAAAAATTATTTTTAAAAAAATATAAAAAGAATAAATAATAAAATTAAAAAAATATATATTAATGTTATGAAATATATTGATTTACTAATGTGGAATTCATTTAGAAATTCTTTCTATCTTATTATTAGAATTTAGTTTAGTTATATTCAATTCAGCACAAATTTAATTATATAAAATACTAAATTATTTTTCACTCCATTTAACATAAAAATTTTAAATCCGAAAATAAATCTTATAAATTTTATGAATGGCAATTAAATACTATCTAACACATTAAAATACAATTCATTATTTTAAGACGTATTAGAAAAACAACTTTAATTGAGGATGACTTTAGTGTATTGTCTTTACTTTAAAACCAGAAATTCATAATGTAGAAATGACGTAATGCAATGAACAATGAACCAATTATCTATCATTTCTCTTTAATTCATTAAAGGAAGGAGAATTAGAGGGAGTATTATATTTTCCAATAGCGCCAGCTCGTATTTGAAAACATGCCAGGCTCCAAAGTGACTTGTCCCTGCGATGTGTCCTAACGACCATATGCTGACCTAAATATATTATCCTACATTTTTCAATTGAGTTTTTATTTTTATGGTCAGATGTCAAAAGACTTGATTTTCAAAAGATCTAATCAATTTAATTTATTGCTAATTGTGCCCGTGATTTGATTTTATTTAAAATTAAAACATTGTTAAATAAAATATAACATAATTTTTGTTATTTTATTAATTTGAAATTTAAGAGTTTCTACTAAACCTATAAGACCCTTCTTTGTTTTCATTTAAGCCAAGTGGATTTATAAATTTTAATTCTTATATTATTCATTTACTTTGACATTTTGAAGTTACAGGATACAGAGACGAATGTCGCAAAGGGGGATGTCGAATGCAAAATGAATCATTTGGAGTCCTCTCAAGCAAAAAGAAGCTATCCTTTCTTTTCTTTTTTTCCTTTCTTTTTTCTTTTTCCTGTTGCAGACACAATGGAGGTGTATGAACATATATATTTATATATAAAGTAATGTGGTTGGCATGATTGTTTATTATTAGCTATAATGATGAAAGTTTCTCTTTCTCGTTGAGCCCAGAAGCCATTGTTCTTTTGTGGGGTGTTCTCTTGGTGGGCTAAAAAGGGAAACTCTTGGTGCTCAAACTTTCATGCTCATGATCATAATCAGCAAGTGAATCTCCTTTTAATGCATTTTTCTATCTTTACCCCTGTGTTTGTAGCAATAGCAGCCAAAAGGTTGAATCAGAGGATAATAGTAATGCTTTTCATAGTCAGCAGTCAGCACACACTTGTGAGTAGTTAATGCAGATGATGTCTTCTTAAATATGGTGAAGAAAAGGAATTGATTGAAATGAACATGAACATGAAGAAATTGACATATATGCCATCATATTGTTAGTTTTTATACTATAGTTTATGTTTTTTCTTAAGAAAAGAAAGTGTAATAGCAATTGCATGTGAGTGGGGTTCGATCTTGGGTTGGATAGGTTTGATTTGAACAAGAATCATAAGAGAAGATGGTGTTAGTCATATGATAGGAAAGATAGGGAGGCACTCATTAGTCACATGCATACATCATTCTAACGTGTAATAATGGTGCCTTTTATAGTTAAATAAGGGGATCATCTTTGATTTTTATGTTCAATCAAAGTCTTTATAATTATTCCAAACTCTCTTCTTCCACATTATTAATATAATTTGTTGTACTTGGTACTTCTTTTAGGTTTCTCTGAATTCTTCAAACCCCATCAAACTTATTAGACCCACAAACCTTCGAGACCCAATGAATACAATTTCTTGTCATTGCACCTACCTCTTTGATTTACGACCAAAATTGATCCTGCATTTTTTTCTTTTTGCTTTGCCTTTTTCTAGTGGGACTGTGGGACTCCATACTGGTACGCCTTTTTTATTATTTTTTTTCCTCAATTCTCTTTTTCTCTTCTCAACGTTTACCTAAATTAATTTTAAACAACGGTGATGCCTAATCTAACTCTATTTTTAAAATGGTCTCGTGAATTAATATGTATGTTCTTAATTAAGGAAAGTAAACAACGTAGATTTTATTAGATTTTGGCCTAAAGAGTTTGGCCATTGTAGCAACTAATTGAGCAATGGACCTACTTGATTCCTGCAACAGTAGTAATGTTTTGTGATCCTAGCTCAACGGGTTAGGCTTTTCTTATAATATGGTTAGGCATAATGATATGATCATAAGCATGCGTTAGGAGATGCCTCCAAAAAGAGGCACTTCTCATGAAATTTAAGTTCAAAACTATATATATATATGTAATAGATATATAGAGAAAAAGAAAAAGAAGAAAAAGGATTAGCTTAATAATGTACTTGGTAAAAAAGAAAAATATCACAGTTCATTCGTTAAAGGATGGATAGCTCGTTCAATAAAAAAAGAAAAATTTTATTTGGGCCTTAATCTATAAACATTTTCATGTTATTTCAATCTCTTGGAGTACTAAATAATGCTTAAAAATGGAATAGTTTTTCTCTGTTGTATATAGTATGGACTTCGTACGGCAATTTGAATTAGACATTCTTTTGAATGCTTGTGACATTTCGAAATGCAGAGCAATTCAAATTCATTATTGATGTATTCGAGAGACAGGATTATACGGAGAAACAAAACTGGAAATCGTACAATCAGCTGGTCGAAAATGATATGATGGCCTCTTGTATACATGAGTGTGGAAGGAAACAAAATAGGCTCATTGCAATGACTTCTATAGAAGACAATGGAGAAAGTCACATACTTGCAGGAATTTTTAATTCTGATTTAAGAATTTAAATGTCAAAACCACAGTAATTCCTAAGAAGGCATTCTGGATGAAGCTACTAAAACAATTCTCAAAAAGCCACCTTAGTTTATAAGAATCTCAAACTCATTTCATACATTTTTGAGGATATATATACCACTTTATACACAAGTGTACAGCAAATAATAATAGAAGGATTTTGAAGATGAAAATTTTGGAAAATTCAAATCTAACCATTACGTATTAGCATTTGATCTTCTCTTCAGCGGCAATAGAATTCTTGCAGTGAGCAATTGCTGCTTGAATTGCAGCCTGCAATTCCTCCATAGTACTATCGCTAGTAGAAGAAGGTATGGATGCAGTTGCTACAAGAAGGCCACTGTTAGTTGGAGATGTTCTCATGGAAGCTGGTGCAGAGTATTCTCCTCTTCTTCCTCGCAATTCTTGCTTATTTTTCCAGCTTAAATTGCCTGAAAATGAATAGGGTTGCCTATGGAATTGGAGCTTTTCTCTCCTTCCTTTGAAGAACAATAATGGCCTAACCATCCTGACATATCTTTTTAGTACTTGACTTACTTCAAATCTCAGCTTTTTCTTTTGCTTGTCTTTGTCTTCTTTGTCTCTAACTTCACACCCTTTTCGCCACCCGAATAAAGAGAAAGACTTTGGTTTGCTGCTGCTGCTGCTTCTGGCCTTCCTGTCATCACCATTGTTATTGGTTCTAATATTGCTATTGCTAATATTATCTTTGACGTCGCTGCTGCTATTGCCACGGCTACAGGTTGAGTTGTTGTTGCTCTTGATGGGTTTGTGATCGTCCAATAATTCCCTGATGGGGAGGGTAAAGCTATCCAAGGAATTCGTAGAAGTGCGCGGAGAGACAGGAAGGTGAGAGAGGAGATGGAGAGGAAGCAAATGGCCATGAAAGAAAATGTCATCGGCAGGAGACAAATCAATAGCAAAAGAAGGAGGGGTATTCTTGGCTGCTTTGTTATTATTACTACCATCAGGAACTGGTGCAGAAGAAGAATGGAGAGAGATAGTGAATGAGAATTCATGAGAAGGAGAAGAAGAAGCTGAAGGTGGTGAAGTTGTGGCAACAGGGGATGATGTATAGGGTACCTGCTGCTGCTGCTTTGTTGCTGCTGGAATAATGTCTTCTTTTCCTTCTTTTTTTAACTTCTCTTCTTCATGTTTATATACAACTTTCTCTTTGATATTACTGTGTTGTTTGGTCTCCATAATTCGCAGGAATTATACTAGAAAGACTAATAATAGGATCTGTTTCTGTATCTGCAACTCTTTCTTTCACCTTTTCTTCTTTAATTGTTTTGGGCCTACAGATTTTGCCAAACCTTAAGAAAATAGGGAGGATAAGGGTATCAAGAAGCTGTGGAGAGAGAAAAGAAAGAAAAGTTAGAGAGAGAGAGAGAGAGAGCTTGTCAATCTAGAGTTGGGTTTAAAATGGATTTAGTATAAAAGTTGCAACCCATAACTTGCTTATCTTTTTTGCATTATTCTTGCTTGCTTGGTATAGAGAAAAAGGGTGTGGTGACCTATGGCCATGGCACTAAAAGATGAGATGATACATTTAGCATTTTTAGCATTATGTGTTGAAGATTGGTGGGTCCTTGTCAAAATCTAACAGCTATTACAAATTGCTGATTTAGGGAATGAAAAATCACAAACCTCCAAACTTGCCTGCACAAGGTAGATTAGATTGGCAAGGACATAATATTAGTTATGGCCAAGTGTCTTAGCATTCAAGTTTTTTCTTTTCTCTCTTTTTAGGCTAAATGTGAATGTCGAGAGAAGAAGTCATGTTCTTGTGCACACCTATAAATTCTGCACCTATTTCAAGAGGAATCTTTAGTTATCTTTATATAACTAATCCATTAATGCCTACTGTCGCAACTACTATCTATCTCCATAGTATGTGTTACTATCTTATCCCAGGCAATTATATTGGACACCTTTTTCTTTTTTCTTTTTTTGTTATTTTTTCGTTTATTCTGTAATGGGATTAATATAAATGCGAGCCGCAATGTGATCAGCAAGATTTCTTAAACTGATAAGTTTTTCTGTAGTTAAAGATCAAATAAAATTTATAGAAAAAATATTACAATGAAGAATTAATTCTATTTATAATTATAAAGATTTAGATGTCGGATATGGACTAGATTGCCAAAAAGCAACTCTGCACCATGTGCGCTGGTTAATTGAAAGTTGTATGAGCCTAATTATTCTCTTGTATTTTCTCTATTGAAATAATTTTAAGTGATTTTCGGAAAACTATATAAATAAATAAAAGAGTAAGTAGCAATGTTTTGTTGCTTTTTACAATTGTATATAAATGTGGGGCAAAAGTTTCTTCTGGAAATGTATAGTGATTCATTAAGGTATAAAACATGAGTAACCAAGTCAGGATTGGCACCATCCAACATGGAAGATTTCTGTCTTGCCTGTGTTTTTCAATTTTATTGTAGGACAAAAGAAATTATTATTAATATAATTACCATCAGTTCGCTTAAGATTTTATAGTTCGTTGTAAATACTGTGGAGAGAAATTTATAGTTTTAAGATTCTAACATGCTCTTATAAAGTTTGGCTTCTGTTACTTTACATAGGATTTACAAAATGATGTAATGAATATTTTTGTATGCAATTCCAAGTTCAGAACATATAAATATTTTCGAACAACCCCACCATGTCCAACTAGCATGACTTGGACCCTGTCAAGCTGCATCCCAATGCTAATGTGTATTTGTTGTCAATCGGTATCAGTGGAAGAAGAAGAAGAAGAAGAAGAAGAAGAAGATAGGGTGGAGTGTAGGAGTATAAAGGTAGACATGATCCTATGACTTACCTGAGCTGAAAGCAAGGAAATTGAGATAGGACTGGTGATGGTATAAAAATTCAACAGACAAAACCAAAGTTTCACAGTTAGGTAAGATGGTAGACCCACACACACGTGTACAACAAAAGTGGTCCAATTTTTTTATTAATTTTAATTCAATTTTTCCAGTAGGGGAATTTTGTTCGTATAGTTAAGGTCAACATCTCAATCATGAAGGCATTATTTTGAAGGACTGACTCATCTTCACCACTTAAAAGCCACTCGAAAATCAAATATTTATATTATATATGGTTTTTCTTAAAGATAAGAAGAGAAAGGAAATTGCAGAGGAAGAAAACATAACATAAAACAAAGATTTCGCACTCAACCTCCACAAGATCCTTTCCCTTTTCTGCTTTTGCCTCTGGCCACTCATCAATATCTTATTCTTTAATTCTTTCCTCACTGCACAAAATATATAGGAAGGACAGAAATAATAATAATAATAATAATAATAATAACAATAAAAAGGCAACAAGTGAACATGCTATCAGACAAAACAAATACCCTATCTCTCTCTCTCTCTCTCAAAAGCATGCACACACGTGAAAAGTTTTGTTGAATGTTATAAAGGACTTTCAATGATGCACAAAAGAGTTTGGACATTGGATATTTATCTTCTTTGCATAGGTTTCTTTCATTTTTTTGGGCGGTGTATTCGTGCCAGCCCATGTCCACAATCACTGCTTTTTCCGCACAATGGACCCACGAACGAGAATAGCAAGACAATAGGGGATGTTCGTGACAACAAGCTTTTTTGCTTGATAATTTTGCTTCAAAAATATCCAACACCTCCTCCTTCCCCCACTTGGTCAATGTTACCCCGGACTTGAAAGCATTAAAACAAGAAATTTTTCTTCCTACAGTAAAGAAGCGGAGGTTTTGTTGGGTTCCTGAGCTGAAAATTCATGGGACGCTTTCATCTCAAAAAGAAAGCAGATAGCAGATGAATCAAATAGAAACATACAGAGAGGTCACAATTAGTAAGCTGGGATTTCACGTGTAATTTGACTCCTCCAGAAAAGCTTCCACCCAATCAGTGTCCAGTGTCCACACCTTTTTTTTGCCTTTCCCTGAAACGCAGCACGTTGTCCAGCACAGCATGGTCCCAAACATGTGATGCCACAAACACCAGTCTAGGATCAGGCTAAGCTGACTTCAAACAAAAGGAATAATAACACTTCAATAACACCCAGATAAGCGGCATAAAAATGATCATATATATATATATATATATATATATATAGCCGGCCCCAACTATTTTTGACAACAAAAAAGCTAGTAGATTGTAATCTCGTTAGTTTCAGGACCTTTGTATTAAAACCAGTTTATACAAAGAATTCCGGATACAAATACCTGATTTAATGCCCCAACTGCTCAAGTGCCTTGACTCGAAAAAGCTACTGACATGGCACCAAAACGAAGGTGACACTGATTAACAAAGCCAATTGTTCTATTTCTAGAGCTCACAATTCTACTTGACAAAGTAAGATTCAATAATACTACATTAACAAATTCATACAGCAGGCTCATCACAAAAGTTTCTGCCTGATTTTAAATAACTCTGTATCGTACTAGTACTCAATAATCTCCCTATATAACAATATTACACATGAAGGCTGTTACAAGTTGTTAGCTCTATGAGTTCGAGAAGAATCGACTCAAATTGAAAAACAAATAACTTGTGACGGGTCACTATGCACTGTTGAGCTTATCAAAGTCTTCCACGAATCATTTAAGGTGGCAACCACAAGTTTTGTCACATCTCAAGTCAGAAACAAATCTTCAAACTCGCAGATGGGTCTAACTCTGAAATCTTCTGACTTGAAGCAAGGAAGCAAAGGGGAGAAATCCAAATGGACCCTTCCAACACAAATGGCTCAAACCCCAACCCCAATAAGAATTGAAGGGGGCCAATAACGTGAGAAAATTCCAACTTCTCATTTATGTTAAACTTCAAACAATAGTTAGTGCTTGAGGAACGCAAACGTGATAGGATAACTAGCTAGTCACTTTCACTACTATGTCTATCTGTAAGAACACAGCAAATACAATTTTAAGAATCTTAATCAATAATTTCTAAAGAAAATGCATAAAAAAAAAGAGTCAGAGAGCTTTTCCACCTCCTGATGGTATTTTCCCTTCCATGGCTTCTCTTTTCTCCTGGCAACTTGAGCAAAGGAAAGGGCCATCCCAGGGTCGCAACTTTCTTGAATTAGCTGCGCCAACATGTATTGAAATACCCTCTTCAGGTTTCATCTCTACTTGACAGACTGCACACATGAACAACTTAAACATGTTGCATAACGGGTACTTCGTATCTAACCTGCATTCACAAGAACATTCCTAGAGTCAAAACCTGAAACAAGAACTAAGCATAATTGGCAGGAAAAAACCATCCAGAATCAATCATGTAAGGCATGCGTTTGCCACAGTCCAATCTGACAATAAAACAATCAATTTTAGCAAATCCCAAATATTTTCACAATGCAAACCTTTCTGCAAGCATGGCTGATCCTTCTTCAAATAATTCCTCTACTACATCTGGCTCAGTATATTCTTTATCAACTTGAGAGGATGATTCAGAGGATTTTCTGCGAAACATAGACTTGAAAACTCCTTTTACCTGCTTCTTTGGTGCTGGCAAAGGAGCAGCTGGCTTTTCTGGTGGTGATATATCAATCACAATGCAGGTTGTGTCATCCCTAAGTCCCTTAAACTGCACCGCTTCCTGCCAAAGAAATAGAGAGAAAATCAAGACATAGGTAAGCATAAACATCAGCAAAGCCGTCATGCCAAATATAGCAGTGAACAATAGTATGCTGGATAATAATTGCTTCCTCATTATATTATACAATTATTCTTTACAAAAACATGCATTTTATACACTGCCATTAGTAGCATACTCTGACAATTTGTGCAGCTGCAGCTTCAGCTGGCATCCCACGACAACAGTCAAGAGCCATTTCCGCAGATAAAGCATCCCAGACACCGTCACTTGAGATGATAAGCCTGCCACCCGCTGTAGATAACTGTAAATTACAAGAATTCATGAGAATAAGAAGTATACATAGTATGGGTTCAGGTTGAATCAAAAGAATCTATGTGCAGACAGTATACAGTGATGCAATTTTCAGTTTTGTTGCTTAAGTTAAGGTTTGATTGCCAAATAAATCCTGCACTTTGCACTTGTTTTCAAATTTAGCACATAGGTTTCAATTTTTCAATTTTAGCACGTACTTTGATATTAATTTTAATTTTATCCTATGACAAAATTATTAATCAAAATTTATTGACGTGGCTATAGTTACGGCAAGAATAAAAAAAAGAGTTGAGTCAGCATTAAAGTTGTTGACTCATCCCATAACCAAAAATGAAATTGTTTAAGTAAAAATTAAGCAAGTAAATAGTTGATCTAACAAAGAATATTCTTTCTCAGATATTTTACTTATTTAACAATCTAACTGTTGCAGTAGTCAAAAACGTTTCAAGCCTTAGATTTCTAGAGTTTCAAACAGAAATGGTAAGAGAAAATGTCTCTGAAATGTCTAAGAATGAGTTAGCAACTTTAATGCTGAGTCCATTATATTCCTTCTATCACTGAAATTGTAGCCAAGTAAGCAACTCTTGGCTGATAATTTCACCAAAGGCAAAGTACATCACTAATATTGAAAAAAATGAAAACTACATACTAGATTTGAGAACAAGTATAAAGAATAGGATTTATTTGGAAATTAAGCTTTAAGTTAAAACGGCCAAGGTCTAGTGAAGAAGCTATGCTGATCCAAATATGAAACTATGTTGAGATAAAAGTCTGATAAATCCAAAACATACTATTTAAAACACTAAAATCAAGTGTGGCTTTTCACATGAACGAATTCAGTGGCATTAAGGACCACCAGTCAGTTTAAAACACCACCAATTTTCTGATCAATCTCCTTTCCTCCAAAAATGCTCAATAAAGTTAATTTAGAAAGAAAAGAAGTTAACAGGATAACCAGAGTTTAAAATTATTAGAGAGGATCTTAACTTGAATAGAACCATGTTGCATATAGTGCTCTAGCCCATAGTGGGATGCAAATTATGGAAAAGGACTACTGGCATGTATCAAATATAGTGCTCATGTGACAGAAGGAGAAAGAACAAACCTTTACTTGCTTCACATAAGGAACAGGGACAATATATTCACCTACATCCACATCTCCAATAGATCGTGAAAGACATAAGCCACCGGGCCAGCATCTCAAAGGGCCAATCTACAATAGAATTACTGCAGTAGTTAGACAACCTCCTTCAATCTATAAACTGACATATCGTATACAATTTTAAATGAATGCAACCAAGTTTCTTATCACAACTTTATTGCCATAGGGAGATTGATACCATTAGTTTTGAAATCTATTTTACAAAAGGTCAAATTCTTAGAATCATCCTAGAATGGACATATATTAACCTATTTGCAACTTATTGTTATCATATTTAAAAACATAAGGTGTTTGCATTAATATACTCTTCTGAACTTTAAAACTATTGCTGTTCACTGGATGTAGTCAGTTGCAACTTATTAGGAAAAGAAACTAAGCAAATAGAAAAGCAAAAGCCTGGATATACAGCTATTCGAGAATAACAAACACATAGTTGGAATGAGTAGAAAAGACACCTCTGCACCACCGCCAGTATTCAGTCGTCCCACTTCACCCCCACTAGCAGTAATACGCTCCCTCCTAATATAATGCAAAATTCAAGGGCTTAGTAAGAAGCGCAAGAGCTAAGTGAGTTATAGAACACATCATTCAACTGACTTACTCCTCTACATTGCATTCAAGCCTGTGATCTGCTGACAAGTAATAGACATCACCTTCAGCAGATTCAAGAATGCAGCGGGAATCCCCAACAGATGCGACAGTTATAACCCATCCTTCTATTATTACAAAGGTGACAGTTGTACCTGATGTTTGTGCTGAAAAGGCAAAAAATCATAGAATTATAAGCAACATGCATGAGAAACTCCTAAGACCAAGTAAAAGAATCTTTCACTGAATATACAAATTCAACCAATGAAAAATTATCCAAAAGGTGATGAAAGTAAAATATCCATAACACAGAGATGAAATGCTTGCACAAAATATGGGATTATCATAATGATGGTATTTCAAAAAGTGCTTAACAATTGGTCCATATAGTAAACTATTGAGCTAAATTAACTTAAAATAATGGATTAACTTCAGATTGAATTACTAGGTCCAGCAATCTATGACAAGAAATAAATAAATAATAAAAGAAGAGGAAGTGGAAAATATGCACAAACTCCAGAATAAAGTGATCAAATATAACTAGTATTGGTATCACAAAAAGGGATGAGTGTCTCATTGACAATACACCAAGTGTCAGAGAACTCATTACATTCTCCAGTTCATAGTTACTGAAGAATACTGCATTCATATTCTGATGAGAAATTAGCAAAAAGAATCAACGATGCAAGTTTCCACATATCATGCACTGAAAAGATAAATAGGTGAATATTTTCTTGTTTCCTCACAGACAGATTCCTTCTTTCGAATCAAAGTGGTTCAAATATGCTTCAAAATCTGGATATTTCTAGAATGCCGCATTTAGACAAAGGAGTTGAAAATTGAGGAATTTAGATTTCATTTTTGTCTAATAGATCAAAATAAATCAATAAATCGTCTGGAATGGAGAACGAAAGTCCATAATGCGACACCAATTAATTGGATTAAGACTTAGTTGAGTTAATATGAGTTCAGTTTAAAATAATTCAGTGGGTTGTGAAACATATAAAATTTTGAAATTCATCAACGGATATCAGATTCATGAATAGGGATAAAAACCTAACCAAAAACAAATTTAAAGCATCTACAAAGTTAGGTGTAACCTCAACTACACTTAAAACGATTTGGTAAAGATTTTCTTTTTATTCGTATTTTTACAAGTGTGACACTCTGTTTGGAAGAGTAGAAGAAACTCATCCCGCTTGCATACAATTTCTGTAGTGAAAATGTGTTTGGCATGTTAAAAGAAACACCCATAATTCAATTATGTAACCAATTAATGATCAAATCAATGTGCACCTTCATTGCCTAAAATGCCCTGCGTGCATTAACAAAAAGAGGGAACAGGGGAAGAAAGAAAGACTGAGTTGCTGTTATAGTCAAAAGAGAAGTGCATTTAGGTTCATGCCATTACGTAGTTTAACCACATGAAACTTATTTGCACATTCTATCAAAATTTCTAGAATTGGCTGTAAACCATTTTGAACTTTATGAAATTGAAATTACCAGAACTTTTAAGTTCCAACAAGACAATTATAGTTTTTCTCAAAAAAAAATGCAATTATAGAACTCTCAAGAATTCTTCCAATTCAATAATGCATTTGTGTAATTTGAAATAAAAATCTCTTCAAATTCTGGATCTTATTTTTTTATATTAAAATGCAATCTACGAGTCTTCACCAGGCAATTTACTGCTTATTTTTTACAAACCAGAAAAAGAAACAAGATGGAAAATTTTCAAAATAAGAACAAGGCAAAATCTCACGCACTCAGCAAAGATGTCATTTCCTAGAGCACAGACAATCATTGGTTGACAGGTATACCTTTTGCCGCTAGACAAATGGCAAGGCTAAAATAGATGTTGACAATATATATATATTAGCCAGAAAGAAGATTTTCCAGAATATCTGCTAGGCAACATCAAGTAATGAGAAGTTGTGAAATTTTTCTCCAAGGGCAGACAAATATTCATCAAATTGACCACGAGTTGCGCAAGAAAATACAAGATATTTGTAAGCGAGTGAATACCTCTCATTTGAAAATCTTTATCTGTTTTAACAAAGCCAGCAACCAAAGCCCTAGGCAATGCAGCCACCCATTCATCTCTATTAAGATCTGGAGGCATAGCAGCTATAACATTATTTAAGAGATTCTCCTTTGTATAAATTGCAGCCGCAGACCCGTTATGTCCATCAAATAACTGCAATCAAAACAGAGTAATTATCATTGATCAAACAAGTAATTCTTTAAGATAAAGAATAATTTAGAGAACCGAAATTTTACCCCAAAAACAGAATATGTGCTAACACCATCACCAAGAACCCTTTGGCATTCGGTCTTGAGCAATGTAAAGTCCTCTCCTTTTTTACTTTGACTTGCTTGTCCATGCAAAATTTCAGGCTTCTCTACTCTCTCATTTGCCAATTCTCTCTTTAGCAACACGGAAAGCGGCACCGTTTGGTGCTCCCTCGCGGCCATCATTGTTTCAGAATTCCCAAAATCACAAACACAGCAACACTACGCGTTTTATTCTTCAAAATTCCCAGATTACATACAATCCTGAAACGAAATGATCAAATATATGAGGCAAATTAAATTTTTAACAGACGAAGTCGAGGAGATCTTTAATAAAACAAAACGACAACGGTTCATACAATTAAATTCGCATCAGATTGATCAATAAAGCAAAAAAGGAAATAGAGAGACCCAGATCAATGTAGAAAGTATCCCATCCGTAAAATCCGAGTAATTACTCTAGTGAGACAAGTTTTGTTAAAATCGAGACCATTTTAAAAGAAAGAAAGAAAAGAAAAACAGATACAAACAGATAAAGAGAGAGAGAGAATTTACGGTGAAAGGAAAAACGGAGAATATATATGTGTATATATCTACATATATTCTTCTTTTAATAATGTTGGCAGCGATGGAGATTACACGCAAAGAAGATGAAGATGAAACGAGAAGAAGAAAGAATTGGTTGTTGTCGCTGCGATCGAGAAATGCAGATCCCAGCGTCCTGCCAAAATTCCATCGTTGAAACTAACACACAATCATCATCATCATCATCATCATCATCATCATAAACACAAGGAGAAAGAGAAAGTGCGTTTTCTTTAAAAATATACGCGAAAATTGAGCTGTTCTGTTCTCCCTTTTTTTTTTTTCATTTCGTTAATACTGACGTGGCAAATACGCACCGTTCTATCAATTCGGCGCGCAAGCAAGCTAAGCTGAGAGCCGTTTTATAATCGAAGCCACACTGCGTCTGTGGTCAACGAACGACGCTAATCTTTTTACCGATACACACACGCCAGTCTATCTATCACCATTGGATTAATCAATCGCACATCAATTTAAAAGTGGCCCTATAAGAGCAATTAATCTGAAAAGAACGGAGCCGATCTAATTTTTCTTTTTTATAATTGATTTTTTAAAATAAATGTCTCTAAAACTGGTGGTGCGCCGGCTGAGGGAAGTAACGCGTAAATGGAAGACCTAGTCATGCTATATCGACATAAAACCCTCACCGCACGGGAAACCATGCAGAAATTTGGATAAAAGAAATAATTTAATAAAAAGTTTTATGTCAAATCAGATAATATATCATAGCTGATTTTTTTTTATATTGATAGAATTAAAAGAAAATTGTCGTTCAGATTTGTAATCTCAATAAATTAAAGAAAAAGTTGCCTAAAAAGAGCTTAAGCCGATCATTACAATGATAATAGCTCGTAATTAGTTAAGAAGTAGTAAAAAAGAAAAGAAAGGGGACAAAGAATTGACGTTGTTGTTAATGTCACACGTATGAGGGGGTGGGTCCACTGTTATGAGCAACCGCTTTTTCCTCTGTCTTTACAACCTAATTCCTTGACTTCCACTTGGAGCACCCGAAATTCTCGGCGCCAGTTATCTCCATTAACCGTAGCGAACAAATATATAAATAAAATACATTCAGATGATGGCGATGGTGATTTGAAATACAGAGAACACAGTTTGTCTAAACTAATAGATGGTTAGCCCGTCAGAAAATGATAAGCGGAAGCATGAGATATTTAAGACAGGTAGAGTAACGCATGAGGACTTAGAGTTAAGGACTTCATATTAATGGAATCCAATCAATTGCACTTGCGCATCAAAGGTTTAATTTAATCGTTAATCTTTTGCATTAAGCTAGTTATCAGTGAGTTTATGTTATATATAGATAAGATTTCATGGGATATGGTCCGAGGTGATATCTTTGTTCATATATACATGAGCTCACATAAATTGCTTAATAGCTCACTAATAAATAACCGTGGCTTTTTCAGTCGAAGTTGGGTTTTGCTCTCCCCGGACAAAATCTGACCGTGTCAAAGTCTTTGCTTGGGTCTCCCCTTATTTTGTGGGTTGACAAGCTGCTCCAGAGCATGTTGTATTAATTTGGATTGGAAGAATGCAAGCTGGAGAAGGGGTCCAGCTTGCCAAGCAAAGTGTTGCTATCGACAGCTACAAACCCTTTCCTTACTCTCTTACACATCACCAGCTCACCAAGCAGCCTAGTGGAGACTCATTGCATTGCACCCCACATTACACGTAATAAAAATTATTTAAATATTATCAAATCATTTACATGGACTTTTGTTTCTGTATATAATTTGGCTGTGCCACTGCCATTCCCTTTTAATAAGGTGGATGCGATTGGATGAAAACTTTATGGCAATTATTTAACAATTATTATTCTTATTCTTAAGCTTGCAAATACACATGGGCATTACTAGTTTTGCCCCCCCCCCCCCCCCCCCCCCCCCCCCCCCCTCGCCTCTGGCTTCCAGGAATGTTCCATCGACTAATCTACACCTTTCTTTTTCTGTATTTGGTTTTAATACGCTTTTATGTGCAAAAGAAGATTAACTGATCATACTTATAATTAATCTCTTGAGCTGATACATCACTGCAGTGATTTTACTGTTGGATCAAAACTATAGACTTGTATAAGACTTGTGATATCAGATATATGAGATTTATGTATATTTTCGAAAAGGCATCATTAAAGTTATGAGATCAATCACCTTTTTGTTATTGTTGTTATTGTCGTGGTCTCAATTGGATGTGGAGCATGTGCCAGCTACGATGTCAATGGAGTGAAAGACAAGTTGGATGTGTTTATGGTTCATCTACAAGTAAATTCGTGCAGCGCAAACCTTTGACTAATTAAACCACAAAACTTAGATCATTCTCAATCTGCCGCTACTCTAACCAAAATCTTAATTATATATATAAAAAAAGATTTAACTTTTCTAATTGCAAATGCCTGAAACTAATGCAAAACTGGCATAGTAATTAAATTGACTTGAAATTAATTAGACCAATTCTTCTCACAATTCATTGGCTATGGTGGGATCATATCAAGAGCATGAAAACAACATCAAATTTAGTTGACTCCGAAACAAGTCGTCCATAACCAGCATGTCCTTCACGGTAAGTATATCAAGGACTCTCCACACCACAATAGACGTATCTAGGACAAATGTTTATGTCCACTCATCTAATGATAAGGAAAGCAAAGTAAAACGCCTATAAGGCTATTTGTCTTTCGAGTTAAGCAAATGTGGAGGAGGGGCCGGCGTCCCCAGGTTTTTGCTGGGTCTGCTAGTTGCCATCACATGGAACAATTCTTGATTGGAATAGGGTCGGGTCTCCTTAAGGAAATAAATCTCAAATGAAACGAGCAGAATTACCCTCTAATGAATTTTATTATTTCGTGTTTAATTGATAGCTAATCCATCTCGCATACCAAATCAATTTCTGAAATTTTAATTGCTACTCGGAATGGTTCTTTTACTTCAAAAAAAAGTAAATATAAATTAAATTATAGTCAAAAGTCTTTTTCTTCCAAGGTGATTAAGGTTTGAAGCTTATTATCCTAAAGACTTTGTGACAAATTCTATCATAAACGTCAATGAATATATTCACATTGTATTTTATAAAATATGAAAGTGAAAGTTAATATAGAATTTCACAATAAAATTTATGTAGAATTAGTTATAGCTAAATTAAATTTTAACAAAATAAATAGAATTTTCAAATGAATTCCATATTAGTTTGTTAATGTATGGAATAATTCTATTTTTGGTATCTAAACTTGTCAAAAAATGACAATCAAGTAATTGAACTTTTAAAACTAATAATTAAGTGTGGTAATCTGTAAAATAATAACAAAATTATATTCTTTTTACGCATTATAAATATTGATTAGAATTTTTATTATATTAAATGAGATGAAAAATAAAAGACATGTGGTAAAGATATATTGTAAAAATAATAAAATAATAAAGTTATTTATCATATATAAATATTTTTACCAAGTCATTCGAATTTCATAGCACAATAAATATTAGAATTTTATGAATTAGAGATTAAAAATTAGGACTACTAAATTGAAAATTAATAAAAACTAGAGAAATATAGTTATATAAGATAAAATTTACCCTAAAACAATATCACTAATGAATTCATTTTAATTTTTGAAATGTGTAACAATTTTTGCTCTCTTGTTAATATCTTTAAAAATTTAAAAGAAACCCGAAAGTCACAAGGTAAAAATACTATTTTGTTATTCTTTTACCGGTTGACACACTCAATTGTTAGTTTTATAAATCCAACCACTTAATTGTCATTTCTTGACAAATTCAAACACTAAAAATGTAATTATTCTTTAATGTATTCCATAGCACTAAAATATCTCTTTCAACTTTATTATTTCCATTTTATTTTCTTTCTCATATCTTTTTTTCAAATGAAATAAACTGCTCAATAGAATTCAACCAAATATAATATTATTTTCAAATAATTTATATAGTTAAGAGTACCCATTCTCCAAATTTCGTTTTGCAACTCGTAATTTACGATGAGTTATATCAAGATTCAATCTCTACATTCATATTTAATCGACCAATTTCTATTCTCTCTGTTGCTAACATTTTTATTGTTATATTTCTACTTTCTATTCTTCCTTGAAGAAATTTTTTGGTATATTTCCTGTCATGTATAGAGTAACAAATAATTTAGCTCATAATGGCACATACCTCGGAAACTAAAATGGCAGAATGAATTAAGACGTCCATGCTCTCTATACTCATTCTGGTAAACGACTTTCACGAAACTATACCAAGAGACGAAAGTAGATGAAATATCAAAGTCTGTATTTAAGAGTAGGATAAGTACGTAATGAACAACTAGAAAAAACGTGTTTAGAAAGCAGAAGTGATATACAATATCAAGAGATACTCCTACAACAACAGGTGAGCTAGTAGAGGTAATTGCTTCTAGAGAAGAAATCTATGAGAAAGCGGTTTCTAGTCAATACTTGATCTCCCCTAAGCTTTTCAACCAGGGTAGAACCTCCTTCAGTCCGTCCTGCAAGCTTCGAGGATGATAATCCAAATTCGCTTTCGCCTTCTCGCAAGAATATGCCCATTGACGTCTTAGAACATTCACTGTCTGCTCAAATAGAAGAAAATAAAAGAGATAACGCCTTTCTGACAGTATAATTAGCAATCAAATAATGGATGTTGAAAGGGAGGGGCATATATACCGGTGGACTGACGAGAGGAAGCTTTCCCGTAAGGTAGAATAACAGAACCAACACCCATCCATACGCCTCAGTTACCCATAAAGGAATACTAAAACTGGGCTTTTTAGTGCTGGTGATGATAGCAGCTACATCAAAAACATACATGAAAGATGCATTTTCACCTGTAAGTAAATACCTTTCACCTAATCGACTTTTGGCCATTGCTGCAATGTGCCCTTGCACCACATCATCGACATGGCTAAAGGAAAATTTGTCATTGCCATACCCCATGTATCCTGGTAAACGCCCTTGAAATCGTTCGATCAGCTGCAACCACAATTCATTGAACATTAGATAGAAAACCTACTCAGGCTAACAAGCAACCAATCTTACCAATTGAGCCACGACATTGCCGGTAGTAAGCTTGCCTGGACCATAGATCACACCTGGATAAACCATCACAATTGGGACGCCGTCCGCTGCAGCTTGTAATGCAATTTTATCAGCGGTTGCCTTGGATCTCTCGTACTCCGTACAGAATACTTTCTCAGGATGCACCTGTAAGTAATGTCGCAGTTTAGAATTTTTTTGGGGGAAAAAAAAGGAAAAACAAAACCGAATTATATCATGTTTAATACTTGGCTCTCATCGGCAACGAATCCATCAGTTGGTCCAAGAGCGAAAAACGACGACGTGTAGATAATCTTCTCGATTGTCTTAGTTTCTCTAGCTGCCTCCAACACATTCTTCAATCCCCCTACATTGACCTGAACAAAATTACACACAACAGAGATATTTTAAATTAATATATAAAAATTCAGTGCTTTTGATTGAATTGTAAATCGAATTTATACTTACTGAGAAGAATTTAGAAGGATCTGGTAGCCAGGGCTCGACGAGGGCAGCAGTGTGAAAGATGACGTGGCAGCCAGAGAAGGCAGCGAGGAGGGACCGGTAGTCGGTAATATCGCCGTAGGCAAGCTCTAAGGAATCCGCTGTGGGAAGGGCAGAGAGGTCGCTAGTTCGACGGACCAAGGCGCGGATGGAGTGACCTTCTTCTATAAGAGCGTGGCACAGTCTTCCACCTAAGTAACCGGAAGCGCCGGTGACCACTACTTTCATAGTCGCCAACAGCCAGGTTTCCGCTAAATTTGTGAAGCAGAGATGATGATGATCTACTGTTTCTAAAAGTCCTCTTTCAAGTCCCTGAGGAGAATTTTGATAGTAAGGCAATAAATAATTCAATTTGATTTAGTGTAATCATTTTGAATAAGAATTAGGAGTTACGAGTCACTTGGATATCGTGTTGACAATTCTCTGAATGAAAAACTTTATAAAGTTGGAATAGCAAAAAGTTAATCGACATTTCTAATTGCTGGTTGCAATGAATTTTTAATTTTTCTTCTTTTTGAAGAATAGTAAATCGAAAACTCAATTGCAAGAATTTTTCAGAAATGAACTACAAAAACTTTGCCACTAAAGTCACTGTACATTTCGTTAGAATAGACACCGCCAGATCAAGTAATGGCAGCAATAGCCTTATTGGTTATGAAGAAACATCAAATTATTGCAATTTCACATCTCAAGTTTCTTTGTTCATTCTCCTAGGGAATTCTTGTCAGTTTTCGACAAAGCGTTGCCTTCTTTGCTCTGAGATCCACCGGAATAATTCTTCAGACCACCAAATACAAATACAGCGTATTCACATGCTTATCATCAGCCTTTCATATGTCAGTGGCGGGCAGATTTTACAATCTTGAACGACGTATACATTTGATGGGGTTAAATGGAGCATGTCTCCGCATGGATGTATATGGTTGTCTACTCAAGGATGTCGACGACCTTATATCCCAATCTTCAACATTCTTTGGAACGCAGACATCAAAAAGGATTTGACCAAGTACTCCGTGAGCATTAATTTTTGGAGGGCTAGGCAAATGAATCAAGCCTTCCTTCTGTTCGTCTTGCAAGGAACCCCCATCTCTACCCTCATAATACCCCACTGAGCTTGGCATGTAGAAATGGTCACTTGGTTGGATAGTAACCCCACGGAAGCTCTGGCTTGGACTCGCAGCTGCTTTCCTAAGGTCAGACATTGGTTCCGAGATCTCATCATGTCCCCCCTCTACACTCATTCCTTCTCCTTCAAGTCGTCGTATTCTTTGTGAGTAAACTGTTGATGCCTTACCAAGAAGCTCAGTCACAGCAGCCTTGTAGTCAACTGGATATTGCCGAAAATGACCTAAAACAACAATTAACCAAATGGAGGGAGTATGAATGTCAATATGAAGGATCAAGAAGCACTCATTTACAATTTTAAAAATGGAAATTAAAATTTAACTCATTCAATTGCACTTCTGCTTCATAATTCTGTTCCTTCCAAGGACAAAGAGACATCCGGCATAGTTATCTTGAATAAATTGATCATTTACAATCCCTGGCAACATTCTTTCCTATAAGAAACAAAGTTATTTCACAGCCTCTACCACAATATACAAAAGCACAAATGCTTGACATAAATGATTTTCTTGAATCATCAGTAACGGACAGGTAACAGCAGAAAGCATGAAATCAATTAGGTTTCTCATAACTGTCATTGAAAGCCGAACTGAGATACTTTCTGCAACGATATGACAAAAATGGAAAAAATTTCTTCCAGCCATTGCATTTATCAATGATTTAGCATTGTAATGACACTGCAATTTTGTATGACCAAAATCACTCACTTTAATTTCGTTTCAATAAGGTCACTGTTTGTAGATTTTGGTAGTGTCCCAAACAAAATTTCAACTTAATGACCAAGCAAAATTTTTGTATTGCAATTCTATCATTAAAAACATGCCAGGGTTCTTCCTATTCGTAGGCTTTTTAGGGCACGCAGAAAGGGCTCACAAAGCTATGGAAGCTTTGAGAATCTATTGGTACAGGACTTTCTTATTTGATCAGCACATCAAAACTGGCCTAACATCCACATAGGATTCTGATAACAGTGACCTCGCAGGAAAGAAATCAAGTTCTAATGATTTTACTGCAAGGCTGCCACATATGGAAGTTCATGCTATCAATGATAAGTTTAGTGAAAGATAAATATAAAGTCAGACAAAAATGCATTCATGAGACCTAAGAAAGGATAGGTTGGAAACAGACCTACATGAGGAGAGCCATTCATAGTCACAAGCTTTACATCACTCCCAAGTTCCCGAAGTCTTTGAGCAAAATTAAAAATAACTTGATATGAAGCAAGTTCATCATTTTCTGAACACAAAATGAGATATGGGGCTCCCAAGCTCTGCAATAGATTGAAAATATGTAAAAGTAAGGAAAAAAGAAAGAGGTAAAAATACATTGAATGGCAATAAACCATCATATACTCACAACAGAAGAATACAGAGTCTGCCAATACTCAGCACGCTGTGATTCAAACCTATTGAGGAAGAGAGCATCTAGACCATTACTGATGCCATTTGCCATCCATGATAGTATTCTTGGTGGATGAGACATTTTAAGAACAGATGGATGAACAGCAAATCGTCTCCCTAGATCACTTGTAAAATCCACTGGACTAGAATCAAAGATATGACCCGCAATACAGTCTCTAACCAATCGACAGTCATCCTGTGTGCAGGGGAAAAAGAGAGTATTTTAAGTGCTTAAAATTACTATTATTATTTTTTTAAATATCAACTTAACAGGCATTATAATCACAGAAATCATTACAGCTAGACATGGCACATTTCAAGTGATTAAAAGAAAAGGAAATAAAATAAAAACTCTGGCTATTTCATTGCAAAAGACTTACCAAATTCAATTGTAATTCACATTTCCCATCGACAATCTGCAAGGGGAAAATAAATTCACTATGATACCAATAGAAATTCCACAGTTGAAATCTCCACAGTAATATGAGGTAGCCTACCTGAATAACCTTGTACATGCAGGCTTTTGGACCTCCAGAAAAAGATGCAAAGACTAGAGGGCATGGCCTCATCTTTAGCTCCTGAACAATAGAAAATGAAGCAAGCAAAATATAAGATAACTAAGTTCCGAGCTTTAAGAAATACCATGTGGAAGGAGCAACAAGAGTTTAGATAATATAGTGTGCCGTATAAAATCCAGAGTGAAATTTTTGGCGAGAAAAAAGTAATGGACCACAGGATAGTAGTCCCCAGCTCATAGCCATATAACATTCATTTCAGATATAAAAGTTGATTAATTAGGCTATGGCATGTGCCACATAAGGAGTGTGGAAATATTTATCAAGGGAAACGGCAATGAACACGTAATGGAACTGCAACAGATCATAGCCACAGAAACATTTAACCATGTATAACGGAACTAACCTCAATAATTTCATTGAGGATATCAAGTGCTAAAGTTTCAGCCTTCTCGGAAAAAAACCTGTGCAGATTACAGACATTATACTCCAAGGTCAAGATTAAAGAGTGACTGCAGGTATGTACAATAAAAGAGAGCTACTGTAAACACTCCAGTAACATTATACTCCACAACGTTTGTCTAATTAAAAACTGCAAATTTGCCAATGAATAATGGAAAAACTAAACTCACAAATGTAGAAACCATCATGTATGCAATGATTTTACTGATTGAGATGTGGAGCATTCCTAATAACTTAAACATGAGGGAAGTTTAATAACTTAAACATGAGGGAAAATTCAATAACTTAAAACGAGTTCATCTCCAACAAGCAGTAATCTTGATCAACAGATCCAAAATATAGTGTTTTGACTTGAAACTATTGCACATTGAAGAAGCATCAGGGCCAAAATTGAAGAAAAAGATGGCGTTGACCTCTCAAATCTCCAAATAAAAACATCTACCTAAGCTAATACCTATACTTAGCACACTAATCTATCACTAAGATTCCACAGAGCTCCAATTCATCCATCCTCAAAATAAGTAATCAAGCAAAAGAAAATCCAAACACCTCCACTTTTTATACACCAATAATCAATCTTGCAAACTAAGCCAAATCTATAACCGAAAAACTTCAGAGAATCAGCCAAAAAGAGAAAAATAATCAGAGAATTGAACAGAAAGAAGGCTTACATGTTGAGAAATTGGGAGTGACAAACAAGGGAATTCCAACCCAACGAAGAGTAGAGCTCTACATAGGGCTTAACATGTCTTTCTTGACTAGACATCCACGCAAATACCACTACTATCCCTTCCCTTTTCCTTTCTTTTCTTCCCCAATAACATCTTCCTCCAAAACCCCACATTTTTATTTTGTTTCTTTTCAATTCCAAAAACAGACAGCTGCCAAATTCACTGCAAACTCAATTTGATGAATTATCCACTTCTAGGGTAGAAGAATTTATAAGGAATCGGAATTTGGAAGCCTATTTATTTAACAGATTTCAGAGATGTAATCATATGGTTCTGCTTTTTGTCTCTCCACTGATTTTTTTCTTTTTAATTTTCTATTCTAACTTTTTATGTTGGAGCAGAGATTGGAATGCAAATACTTTAGGGCTTTCGATTATCTGCAATTATCTCTAATGTTTTTTCTCTGCAGTTGCCAGACTGGCTAGTTCGTGTTTCTCCACGTGGGTCATCACCATTGGTAATCTTATAAACTTACCGATTATTATGTGGTGTCAGTTTATGGTTGGTTGAGACATGTTTGGTTTCTCCTGTGACCGAACACTCCTGAACCGTTCGAACCGCACACGCAATGTGAAGCGGCTGGGCGTCCGATAATTCTCCAGTGTGCATTTCTTTTTCAAAGAATTTTTGAAGCTTCAAGTATTGTGATGGTAGAGGAAGATTATTATTTGGTAAACGCTGTCGTAATGTAGAAGAAATAAGGGAGCTGTGGAGTGTAAATGTCCAGGAAGTGGGGTTTTGGGAATGGGGTGTTTGCCTATTAGTTGACGTTTCGAAAGCATATCTTAATTGTCATTTAGTTGGGCATATGGTAAGCACGAACCCCTCCCCGGACCACTCAGCCGATAAATGGAAAAAGAAAAATGTAATAACGTTTGTTCATAAATACTTATTCTATAATTTCTAGTAATGTCTAATTCAAGCTCAATTTAACTAAAATGCAAAAGTCGATTCTCATAAAGTAATGAAGAGCTAAAATTCAGTTGGATAAATTATTCTAGTAGCTCATAAATTTAATTTCCAGTAGTTTATTAGTTAATCAGCTTCCATAAAAGTAATACAATTTTTAAAAAAAAAAAATTAAATTTTGAAAAAATGCGTTGCTATTTATAATAATTTTGCTGATATGTTTTAAATTAAATCAATATATATATATATCAAAAAGTAAAAAACTTAAAAGAAAAAATAATTGAAAAATTATGGTAATTGAATTAGAATATTATGAATCCAAATCTAGTTAGATTGGTAAAGATTTTTGCTTTTGGCGGTAGAAATCTCGAGTTAGAAATAATTTTGTACTTTTTGTAGAGTTAAATATCCATAGGATAAAAAATTAAAAAAAAAAATTAATTATCTCTAACACTGACAAATGGTAGGTTAGACTAATTATCCTTGTTCATAAACTGATAAAAGAGAAGTAGGCCTAGAATAGAAACAAAACACGAGGTAATGAAACCAAGATAAAGATAGAGAGGAACTAGACACCTAAGGGTAATGCAATTGCAACCTGATCACGTAAGGAAACACATGAGACTTCCGTAGAAAGTTTTACTCCGTTTTGCTTTTCAATGGACAACTTTAAACTAGCCATTACTTGACGATGCAACAAACTTTCTAGAAATTTCAATTTCAACCGTTATATGTTGTGACGCAGCCTCTGGGTTAGTTGTGGCCGCATTTTTATTGTAGGGTTTTCCTCTTTTTCACTTTAATTTCCGTATTCAGCTTTTCTTATTTCTAATTAAAAATACAATCCTGTATTTATAAAATAATGTCAGAGATTTGAAGTTGGATTGTTCGGACTATCAGATGAGGGCAACGTTATTAATTTAATGCCCAAAATGCCAGTCTTACGCTATTATATAAGAATTTTGATGGACTCCCAAATAAATGAAATTATAAAACATGGTTTGTTACATAAAAGTAGCAGAAACAACTGGTTCATATAAACGGCATGAATATAATATGTAGCTATTTTAATTTTTGGGGAGAGATAAGATAAGGCATGAAGACTGATTGGTAGGAGAAATTTCAATTTGGACGGTTGTATGTGACGTCGTGCCTACGGATTCGAGCCATGTTTGACTCTAGGGATTTCAGGCCAAAGATTTTGTAAATTCTGCTAATAAACATTTTATAAGAAGCGTAATTTGGGAATTTCGTGGAAAATGGAGCTCTAAATGAAAACAGTCTGATAATAAGACCCACTCCTGCTTTGCTTGCAAAGAGAACAAAGCGATAAGGCTAACGATGGTTGTTACATAGGAGTAGGAATCGTAATAGGGTAAATTGGGGCAGGTTTCGCTTTCCCATTCCCACCGGTTTAAATTGGAGCACGTATTGGGTCGCATTTAAATAATATTTAACATATCTTTAATTAATATAATTGAAGAAATAAAGTATAAATTTAAATAATTCTTTAATATTTTTTTAACAAATATATTCATTTATTTATATTTATAAGTATATAAATATTTTAGATAGCGAATTGATTTAAAATTATTCCTATCTTATCACTAATAGCGGAATGTATATTTTTTACTACATTTAAATCAGATTACGAGTTTATCAGCGGCTATGAAAACAATCACTAATATCTACTATTACAGTCTATTCTTTGCATACTGCAGCATCATTGATGAATACATCCGAAAAAAATATTCTAAAGTGTAGCTATGACTAATATTTGTATAATTTTTCTAAATTAATAGTTTTTTATTTTTATTTCGTGTATAGTTTTTTTAGAGAAAAAAAAAGTTAGTGTATTGTTGGTTCTAATTACCAATTTGTGTTTAGTTGCATCACATACTAATATATGATTGATATTACTTTTATTTTATTAAATATTAAACGAAGATTTCTTTTATTCTGCAATAGTCTCCCAAGTACAAGTGCTCAATAGGGTTTTTTCAATTAGTATATGTTTTTGAAACTTAAAATATAACAATTCAAATTTTAAATACCCGTTTTATATTTTATTATTCAATATTTATTTGAGATGAATTTATTTTTAAAAGATAAGAAAATGGTGGTGGGGTTGTGCATTATACAAATCCATATGATTTTACACTCGTATGTACAATAAATAGATTATATTCCATTTAATCTCAACCTCATGATAAAAGAGTCCTATTGTTACCAGACAATTTCCCTAACTATTAATAAAAATAGGGAAACATTATCAAAATAAAACTAATCGTCTAAATCACACTTGTTAGCAACCTAATTATTTCATTGTCATTCATGTGTACAAAAAAGCAAAACATCAGTGGTATGATATAAACATATTTATTTAAAGAGTACAATTATGTAACACCTCATCTGTAATCATTTTAAACCCTTTCTAACAAATACATAAAAAAAAAAAAAAAAAAAGATTTTAATAACAATTTTTTACCATTTCACCCCCTGTTTTTTTCTTTTAATCTTTTAACTGCTCTGCCATTAAACAGAAACCCGATTTTCTTTCTCAATTTGTGACTCCGCTAAAATCTATAAACGCAGCGTTAGTTTGCCGCACTTGCCCAGGCTAACCCCCTCAGGCGCACGTTAGAATGAACTCTTTAACTAAATAAGACAACATATAAATCACGCCCTTTAACCACAACAACGAAACCTGCCGAAATCACTAATCACACGTTTCGAAAAGAGCTCATATGATAATCCAAACTAACCACACCTAATTCACTACAGCTAAAAACCAAAAGGCGTAAAATAGCACGGACCGAATTTTAAGAACAATATATTTATAATGATTCAGTTCACATTAGCAACAGAAAATAGTGATAGTTATGTCATATATAATTAATTAAACCACATTAACCCAAGAACAAAAAAAAAAAAAGGCAGGAAAGACACTTTACTGTTCGTTTCACATGATTACAATTACAAAAGGTTTCGATGAAAAAAAAACTGAAGAACAACAACGCAACCTGTACCATTTCTTCATTCCCGGGATCTAGGTTTTTTATCTGCTAAAGTAAAGGAAGTTTTTGTTTTTAATTGAATTTATTAGTTTGGATTCAATTGAGAGAAAAGGAGAAATGGAGGGATGAGGTGGAGTTGGAGATGGCGAGAGGGGTAAAATGGGGATGCTCGTACAAAAGAACAACTCTAATGGTTTGTTCTATTAACATTGTCGTTGCTCTTTACGTTCTTCGCTCTCTTTATGCCTCACTCTACATATACTCTAATCATGAGTTTAATAACGGTAACACTCCTACCCGACTCTCTAATTTTAAGTTAATTTAATTTAGTCGTTTCGAATTTGATTTTGGGAAATGTTATTTTGTTTTTGATTGTTGTTTCAGTTGCAAAGTACACACTAGATCAGATTAGTAAGATGGAGGAATCAATTCGGATTCGAAAAACTAAAGAACCTCTACAGCTTGTTCAATTGGTAATGATATATATATATATATATATATATATATATATATATATATATATATTTATCCGCGTCTTATTTTGTGTTCGAGCTATTAGTTTTTTATTTTTTTTATTTTTTTAACAATTAGGCTTTTGTTTTATTAAAGGTAAAGGAGCTAAAGGAGGAGCTCAAGAGAGATGAGAAGGTAGTTGAATTGCCAGTGGATGTTAAACAGAGAATAACTGATGAACTTTTGCTGCGGTTGAGGAGTTTAGATGCTAATGCGAATATTAAGGAGCAGCGAGGTTGGTTGATTCATTTTCTATTCATCTGTGTTTTTGATCTTGTTGTTTCATGTGTTACTTAATTTGCAATGTAAAGCAATTTATTAAACGATTATGTTTAGCTGACTGTAATAATTGAGCATGGGAAATCATAGGACTCAATAGAACTAAGCTTTGGTAGAGCCTCAGTTGCCAGGTGATATAGCTTTACCATTATAATGTCAAATTCAATATAATTATTTTCCAGCAGGCAACATGTTCATTTCCGTTGCATGTTTTTTCATCTAGCACTTAAAACATTGGGGCGAGAAGCCAACAGTTGAGTTCATATTAGATATCAAATTAGCATGCTTGTTTTCACAATAGGTTTATTAGTATTTCTGCTACTGATTTCCATGAAAATGACATGTTATTGTACTATTTCACTACCATATCTAGTTGTAAGTCTGCATGTTCTTATGAAAAGATTATGACGAGGAGCATATATCGTTAATTTGAGGCCTTTCACCACTTTACCTAACCAATTTCTTATTTATCATGCTAGAAAAAGATTGTCGCGTTGTTAGAATATGCAAAATCTTATACATAGTACATCTATTCAACTTAACTAACCTCAAACCTCAGCTAGTTGGCTGTATAATAAGTGCATGGTAATAACATTGTTGATTGTGTTCTTTTTATGATCTTTTGCAGAAACCTAGATTTCAATGACCTTCCCTTTTCCTAATAGATGCTTAAGTTGGCAGTACCTGTTGGTCTCTGAATTATTCTCTGCTCTGAGTTAGAAATTAGTAGCAGGCTGCATTTTTATCCCTATGTTGCCATTTGCGTGCATGTAAAAACCAGTTGGTCATTTTTGGAACTCCTTAACAGCCCTTATCCTCCCTCTCTCTCTGTCTCCATTTTTAAGTGTGCGTGGATTCTGATAGGCCTTGTTTAATTAAATTCATGTAAAATCATGTCTTTTATGGCAGGATTTCATTTCTTCAAAATGCCTTGTAGGTGTCTTTTTTATTTAAGCTGAAAGAGTTGAATTCTAGCAACCATAATTTTTCCAAACGCGAGAATTGACTAAATAGAATTTATTGGAATTGAAAGCTTGCATTTTCAAACATCCCAAACATTGGTAAAATTTCTACAATGTGATCAAATGGTACTGCAAATATGCTAATGCAATCCTATGAACATCTCAAGTGATGGACCGATGCTTCATGGAGTCTAAGGGCATGACCGGGATGATTATGTACTAATAATGTCACCGGTCTATTTGGTTCCTGTAGCTTCTAATTATCATTAACTAACTGCAGAACTACTGCCATCAAGAAGTGCTTATTTACATGTCTGCTATAGTATCCCCAGAAGCACTGTGAATCACTAGGAATTCATATTTTCTCTATTCAGCTTTAGATTATGTACCAGGTTAAAGCTATCTATTTCAGGAGTGTAGTGTCATTGTTTTCTCCACGCTTTTGGATAATGTTAGGTGTTGGCATAATGTTAGCATTTTCTTTATCTTATTCTTTTGGTTCTTGTTTCTAATAACAGAAGCTGTTGAAAGTTGGCGCAAAGAAAAACTGCAAGAAGTCAAACAATTAACCTACGGAGCCGGGGGACTGAATTCAACTATTCTTCAAGATGAAGCTGGTATAAAACCTTTTTCTTTTTCTTTCAAAGCCTGTGGTTTTGTGGCACTTTAGTTTGTTTGTTCTCTATACGAAACCTTAAACAGATTACTTTTGATCCCTAATCCTTATGGTGAGCATTTGGATGTTTGGATATTTGTTTCGTAAAATTTTTGGTCCTCACTAATGTGAATGACTATTATGTAGCAATGCTAGTAAGAGCCTTGGAGTCTGACTGGGCTGTGCTGTCAGAGAACATGGGCCTATGGATACCTACTGAAATCATTAACGAGGAGCATGATGATAAGCCTGAGGGTGAAGAAGAGACTGGTAAATATTCTACCTTTTTGTTGGTTAATGTCTCGTTTGTATAGTCTGTGTGCCTCTTATGCCTAAGTTAGGAGCAAGTTTAGAGGATCTTGCACTTTTAACTTTCTCTGCACGTCTATGGCCTGATCACCACTTCCATTTATTTGCGAAATACAAAATAATCAATTGCATGTACTACTTTGCAGAGGAAGAAATTCTACCTGGCAGGCCAGTTCCACCTGAATGCCATGCTGAGCTTCATACTGATTATGATGGTGCTGCTGTCAGATGGGGGCTTACCCACCATAAAGAAAGTGCAGCTGACTGTTGTCAAGCTTGCTTAGACCAGGCAAAACATGCAAAGCCAGGTGAAAAGAAATGCAATATATGGGTCTTTTGCCCATCTGAGACAGGATGCTATTCACCAGATATCTATCAACATAAAAACCAGGAATGCTGGCTAAAATATGTGAGAAATGACTCTCTCCAAGTAACCTAATTGTCATTTAAATTTAAACCAAACCTACATTGATTTTTAATTTTTCGAAGTGCAGGCTGAAACACCAAGATTGAATTTCAAGGACAAGTATTCTGAATCATATAGAAACTCCCACCCAAATGCACCACTGGTTGTTCCCTGGGTCTCTGGGGTTGTTAGCGCATGATTGGATTTTACCAACCCAAATGATGGTTAATGTTGAAGTAACTTGAGCTGCAAGGTCCACCATCTGGAGGTTTTACAAAGATGTGAAGCTGGCTGTACTGATATCTCTGATTAGGCATTGCTTACATCTGGATATGGCGGATTTTGAAATCCATTCGCCATTTCTTTTCCTTTTCTCATTAGGGTTCTGGGGAAAGAGAATAGTTGAGGATTTTTCAGAAGCATTTTTGTAACAATTGGTGTGGCAGTCTTGGCACTGGTGATCCTAGAGTTGGGAAAAACCCGGTGCCTTGGCAAGGTCATCACTTTTACAGTTAACATGAAGGACTTTCATTACGTATTAGCATGAGAAGATCTATTGGTCATGCGAGGGATGAGATAATTGATTTCTTGTAATGAATTGAAAATTTATGAACAATTAAGAACTGCACGTTGCAAATTCATTCTCTCCCATTGCAATTAATCCTCTTCCTCCCTCTCTCTTGAGAATTGGAGGGTAAATTGCCTCAAATGACAAGTTTTGGTTGTGATAGTGAAGTTGTCTCTATAATGCAGTGAGGTCAGTTTAAATTTGAATTTTTCAGTTTGAAAATTTCAGTATTCATGAAGTGTAATTCACATGAATGCCATATATACAGAAGAATATATATATATATATATATATATATATATATATATAAATAAATAAAAGCAGGGTCCAGTATGTTAAAGATTTGGGCCTCGACCCTAGTTGTTGGTCCACTCTCAGTCTAACGAAGAATAGTGAAATCCCCCGGCCACCACCAGCACGGCAACGTCAGAACATGAGTCTTACCATTCTATTATTCAACGACATCGTTCGGAACATGAGTATTGTTGGGAAGGCTTTAAAATGTTCCTTAGCCTCTTTTGGCTCTTTCTAATATCTCTCTGCCTTTGGAAAAAAGAAAAAAACGGCATCATTCGGTAGCCTGGTATCAAAATAGGCAATTAAGAAGAAGCACTGTTCTTTCAAAGTCGGCAGCAAGCTCAAGCAAAAGAACTGGTGCAGTTTTTATTCCCATTTTACTCTTTTTTTACTTGGTTGTGTATATATTAGGGTTTTGAATTAAAGTTATATGAATTATATTTTCATTTTGTTCTTTTGCTTCCAGTCTTTCGTTTACTTGCACAATTAGTAAATTACTTGGGCAGAATTTCATCTTGGCACAGAACCCTTACGTATCAGTTTTAACTTCTGCAGTATTTAAGTATTTGTCACGGAGATGATAGTGCGGCAGCTGCAATTTTCTTGCTCTTATTATCATTATCGTCATCTAAGACTGATTAGAGCGTTAAAAACCAAAGCTTTCTTATTAGGATTTGCAAGAATTCTTGCAATTAAATTGAATTTTTGCAAATTCATGTCATTGGTGGTTTGATTTCATTTCTTTCAAAATACTTCCCTTTTTTTCTTTTTAAATTTTTATAAATTGAAATAATTGAATTCTAGAAATTATGATATTTCCGAACATTGGAATTTACCCAATAGAATTCAATTGAATATAATCTTTGCAATTTAAATGAATAATATTTAATAAGATCTAATTCGTGCATTTTGCAGAGAATCTTTTCTAATAAAAAGCAGTATCCAAATTATGCTTCATTGCAAGATCTCCGTCCAAGAAACTCACTATGACATTCTATCTGTAAAAGAAGATGCGAGCTATGAAGAAATCCGTACAAGCTACAGATTATCCCTTCTTAATCATCATCCTGATAAACTGCAGAGCGCGCATCGGACATCTGATCCTCAAGATGAGTTAGGAGATAGATTTTTGAAAGTGCAGAAAGCTTGGAAAGTCCTTGGCGATGCAAGATCACGCGCAATTTATGATAACGAGCTGCGAGCTTTGAGAAAAGATTCAGGAGTTGCTGAAGATGTCAGCTTAGAGGATATGATGATTGAAGATGGAGGAGAAGCATTGGAGCTCTTTTACCAGTGTCGCTGTGGCGACTATTTCTCTGTTGATTCTTTAGAGTTGGGGAAAATGGGGTATATATTGTTGAGGGATGAAAATAAGATATCATTTGAAACAACAGATGTTTCCCCAGCTTCAGTTCTTCTTCCTTGCGGTTCTTGTTCTTTACAAGTTCGTCTGTTAATTAATGCTGATATGAAGCTTCAAATTGATGACAATCTGTAATTTTTTCATTTTCATTATGTTTTGGCAATTTGGGCTAATGATATTGCTTTCGCATAACTGCTACAAGATTACAATTTGATTTTGACCTTGGCAACCTTCTTAATTCATGACAAATCAAAGTATATAGCAGCCGAACAATCACTATGAACTCTGTAATTTAAGCAGACTGATAAATATTCATTTGACGGGCTGGGCTTTACTAGGACAAGCGAAAGGCCCTTTCGTCTTGACTGCTAGCAATAATTACAAAACTACTCAAAGTGAAAAAACAGATGGAAGCATAAAATCCGGGAAAGCTTGCAGCTTTGATCAATTTTTTATCCTATACAGCGTTTATTATCTTGGGTGCATTTGTGGTTGATTCGTATTTAATCACTGAGCTGCTAAAGATTTTTCTAATTGCAAAAGCTTAGGCTACGAAATCAAGAAACGCAATTTAAGGTAAGCTCTTTTTTAGAAAAAGATTTAGTTTTAATTTTATTTTTAAATAATTCTTGATCAAGCATGGGAAAGGAGAAACGAAGTCAGTCGAGACCTTATCACTCATATAAACCTAATAAATGCTAATTAAAAAGCTAAGATTAATTTTGGTTTAGTCCTAATTTAGTGGGATAGTTATGCTCCTTGAAAAATTATATTTATTTGCAATGACAAGTAATTAATAGAAGAAGGTTTAACTGTAATCAGATAATTGAATCTGAATGGATCTAAAGTAGGCAGTTATTACCGATCGTACTTTAAGCTTGTAGTTGACTGATAGTATAGTTCTCAATTTATCTTTGCCACAGACTTTACTTTTAGGGCACACTGGCGGTCTGTAGCTTGTGGGGAAGATGAGCTCCGAGGAAGGGAAAACCGCGTGGAGTGTATTTGATGGAATCAAGAAAATCCCACCAACTCCGGAAGCTCTCATGGCAGAGATTGACACAGCCATTACTAATTTGGAATACGCCCGTGCCACTGCGCTCCTTGACCCTCAATCTCAATCTCCAACCCACTCAAGGACTAAAAGTCTCAATGGGAGTTCAGCTTCTCGATATGATGCGCGGATGGCAGATGAGGCTTACAGAGCAGGATGTGCAGCGTTAGCTGCAGGGAAGCTTGATGAGGCTTTTCAGTCTTTGAATATTTCACTTTCGAAATGTCCTCCTGATAAGACCTCTGCTGTTGCCAAGCTTCAGTCTCTTATTTCTCTAACAGCACAGCAACTCCAGAAATTGCCCGGTTGACTTGGTAGTGGAAGTGGTATGTTTAATCCTTTTTGTGGTGTACTTGCACATCTTAGCTTTAATTGATGATTACTTAATGCAGTAAACATGTTTCTTTAAACTGTAAATACTGTACGTAATTAATAGCCTTTGTTTTTTTAACTCTTTAGTCTCTAATTTAATTTATAATGCTGATTCTCATGTCCTTGATTCAAAAATATTTTGGTATGCCTGCTTCTTGCTCTGGTCGAGGAAGGGATTTCCTCTGTAAAGAGTAGGACAACCACATGATTGTCTCTTCACCAGTATTTGTTCATTTATATTGAAATTGCACCATGCATAGACTGTTGCATGCGAATTTGTATAACAAGGAAATTCAGGTTATACATGTCTCTTCAATTAAGAGGTTTGTTGCTGTTATCAACTGGTTCTTGCACTTTTGTCAAATTAGATCCCGGACCTTTGTGGAATCCAAGATTAATTAATTGCTGCTGTAAACTTCTCAAAGTGATGCAAATTGTAATTGGTAGACTCTTATGATTGTTCTTTTATCTGGTTCCTAAGTTGAAAGGTTCGGAGCATAAAAAAAAAGATCGGGGATGCTTTGATACAAATGGTATCTTGGCAAGATAGAATAAAAAGAGAAAAATCGGGGATGCTTTGATGCAAATGGTATATTGGCAAGAGAGAATAAAAGGAGAATAGAAATGCCTACATCTGCTGCTTCACAACTACATCTTGGTGACATTTTTCCTGTTAATCTTTCTTTAGATGGTTTATTTGCATTCAAAATTTTGTCTTTGTCGTTGATACAAAACTCAGATTAAGATTTTGTGCTTAAGGCATTATTTTTTCATTTTGTAATGCTGGATTTTTCTGTGGTTTATATGTCAAAATGCTGAGTTAACATGGCATTTTCCTGAGGTATGAGTGAGCCAAAGTTGTTGCAAAAGAGTTCTCTGAGAACATCAATGCTTCTAGTTTAGATTGAGGTCGGCTTTCACTCTAGTTTCAAATAATCTCTAAAGAACCGACTATCCTAGCATTGCTTAATCATTTGGTATAAAGCATCCTGCATTTTGTAATTAATATCAGATGTTCTGTCGTACAAATGATGGTGCAAACATTTTTGTCCTACCTGTTTTTGTCTCTTAATGGCTGGGTTGGTGTTCGGTAAGAGGGGTGAGTGTAATAATAGTAGGACGGATTTTGACAGAAAAAGAAAAAGAAGAAAAAAGAAAGTACTGTGTAGGAGTCAAAAGGGAAAGTGGATGGTGCAGCAATCTTTTCAGAAGTTATTGGTGGTGCGGCCTGTGACATGGTTTGCTCACTTACTTTTTGCTTGGTGGTTTAGGCATCAGGATCAGACACTGAAGGCTGAGTTACTGTTCCAATTATAGGAAGCAATTGAATGAAGTATAGAATCATAAAGGTGTATAAATTTGTAACATTAACACGATGGTTATGAAAATACATTTTACATTTTCTGATGTTTGCTGTCACAGACTAATTCCTATAGCTGTCTGTTGTAAAGTTTTTACATACTTCTCTTTTGCTTTTGGTTTAGGATTATCTGTGCAATATGTTTTTCTTTTCTTGTTTCTTGTCATGGTCAAATTATATTATTAAGGATTGCTTTCAACTTGATGGTTGTCAAGTAATGGTTATCACCAATGATAATGAACTTGCACCTTCATTTTCCACAAATGTTCATTTTCATTGTCTATTTTCTAGGATTTTATTTGGCAGTTTTCCTTTAAAAAGAGCAATTTGATGAATGACAGAGCTTTCAGATGTAGCTAATATGATGTTGTAGACTCTCAGCATTGACAATGTCTATTCCTTACTGATTGGTGAAACCTGTTGGCAAAAGTATATTCTCTAAAAGGAAGCTTATGTTTCTTAAAACGGAGTTTATGTTTTCCTAAAAGGGTAAAGCTTGAGAGGATGAATTATGTTGATAATCTCTGGATCATTGCTGTAACGCAACTGCTTTGCTCTTATATTAACCCCTATTTTTCTTTCTTCAGGACGACACTGAATTTATCGTCTAAAAAATGTGAATTTTGGGCTTTTTGGGTGCAGACAGGAATTATGGTTGTGGTTTGGAAATTACAACAGAACATTAAATGATGTACCTAAAGCTGGTATCTAATGCCTTCGCTCACATTTATTGCAGCTTTATAGTTTCCTGTTTCGAACTCTTTCAATTAATTTCGGAACGGTTCAGGAGTTAATGTTGCCATCATATCTTGGTTACATGCTCTGAATAATCCACACAATATAATGAAAAGGAAATTAGAAAAAAATATAAAAACTCAGATTGAGGTGGATAATCATCCCAACCAATCTTGCGTTTTTAAGGTTAATTCCCTCCGAGTCCGAGAGAGCACCAATACCTACTTTATTATCTGCATTCGGAGTTTCAGGACTATCTGAAAGAGCTAAAGAGTGATGGACCAATTAGTATATACATCCTGTGTAAAAAAAAAAAAGGGAACTATCCTGATCTTGTTGTTTGTTTCTTTTAATCTAAATTAACTTTCAAGAGGATTCTTTTACCCTGTAATAAATTTCTAGGACGGTGCACTGTTGTTGTTTCTTTTCAGATAAATAGCATTCACAGTTTGGTATCACGTCCAAATACTCCGTAACTTCAGCTTGAAGTGATACGTGAAACCGACGAAATCTATAATTTGAATCAGATGTGCAAATTTAAGGGGAATTTCACCAGCAAATTAGCATCAGACAGCACTGAAAAGCCGTGGTGGAATTTGAGAACCCAATTATTATTGCTTCTCCGACTTCCCCTTTCTTTTTCCTTAAATACTTTGTCTTTACCCCAAAGGAGAAATGCCTGTATATTCAATAAGCTGCAAGGCCACTATCACAAAGGCAGGTCAACTTGGACATCAACTCAAAGTATGACTTGTATATGTTGGTTCTGTATTTATTTGTGCATCAAGCCAGTTAAATTTGCAAATTCCATCGAATTTTGTTCTTCTCCAGTATGGGTGTCTTTCATCATGAAGATCCACCAACTCCGCCTAAGAAATGCAAGTTCCTTGCTGCAGCTCTCAAGGATGCCTTTTCTAATTGCAGTACCTGTAGGCGGCTTTCGATTTCAAGCCCTGAGGAGGAGCACCCAACAAGTGACATAGATGATGAGCAGGAAGTACTCACTCTTCTTCATCTATCTAATGTTCTACTTTCATTCTTTCCTTGTCAGTCTATGAGTGTTTTCTGGGTGCGTTGCTTTGTTTGATTGTTTCTTCAGTTGATTGTTTCAGCGATCCGAAGCCGTGCAATGGAAAAGTCTAGGAACAGATCTTTTGTTCTGACAGATAGCTTTTCCTGGGTGTTTTCTCCGAGGACTGGGGAATTGTACTTGGCTCCAAAGATTTTTCAACAGAAGGATGATGATGGCGATGATGAAAACAACGATGATGAAGACGATGAAAGAGAGGAATTTCTGTCCGTCGGAAGTTGTTTTTCCTGTTGTTCGAGTGCTTTAAGCAAGGAAGCCTTTGTTTCTATGAAGACGAACTTCTCCCGCTGCTCAAGTTTAAGTGATGTTCTTGAGATAAAAGATTTTCCAAGGCGTTCCATACTTGAGGAGTTCTGTCACTGTGAGGGATGGCCATTTGGTCTCTGCAGGAAGGCTGTGCTGCTTCCACCTTTGCCTAAATCTCCTTCTGAATCTTGGTCTTGGAGTAAAGGCAGTAAAATAGTTAAGATGGCTCGAGTTAGTACCTTTCCTACTGGCCTTGGCAATCACAAAATAAAGAATAGAGACTAAAAGACTATGTTATTAGAAAAATTGATCTCTCCCTCTCTCCGGATTGTTATGATTTTTCCCTATTTCATGAAACCCTATGCCATATGCCATGAAACAAGAAAAGGATATTTTCTCTCCACCATTTCTTGATTTTTCGCAATGTTAGACAACAGGTAGAACTGCCCTGAGGAACCTAATTAAGTCCAACTCAACCATAACTAATGCTTGTGGCAGTTTGGTTCAGTTTTAATATATATCTTTAAATTGAATATTCAGCTGGTTTTATGACTTTGCCTTTAAAAGCGTCAAACTAAAGCTCCGCTTGTTTCACGAAAAATAACTTATTTATTTGATGTTAAAGTACGATTAATCTTTATTTATATAGAATCTCTGTTGGAATTTGTGGTATAATTGATCTTTTCAAAAATAGATAATTTACAAAAAGAAATTGTTATATCAAAAATTTTTAAATAATTATTTGTGATTTGACAATTCTTATAGAGTTTAAACCACAAGGTCACTATAGAAAACCACATAAAATTAAATTTGACACTTGCTCATATCCTTCCAACCAAGTGTGTGAGGTCGGAAGTTGGAACTGAAGAAGGTTACCTGGGAACTGAACTCTCTCTCTCATTCTTTGATAGGACAGTGGCAACAAGCTTTAAAATTTTAGGCGTAAGAAGAAAGCTCAAACCGTGTACTAGGACAGTTATTAGTTACTTTTCAGTTTGACTTGTTTTTAAACTACCATATTTAATTGGTCGATATATATTATATACCCTCAAATCAAACCATGTACACCCCGTAACCACAGAAGCAAATCTAGTAGTGGCTATCGTCCATGAAAGCGTAGGATTTCTGAATATTTAGAAGAGATGTGATTGCAGCCTTTGTAAAATAAGAACTTGCCAAGCCAATGTCGGAAAAAGAACTGCATTAGAAACCGAATGTATCAATTTAACCAATTTGGAACCATATTCAACATTCTTCACGAAGACAACTGAAATTGCAGACACCTCTGTACATGATCCATTCAAATGATCATCTGAGAATTAGCACGCATTAGTTCACCTAGTAACACATCAAAACTACAATAGATTATTCATCCAATCACTTCCAAGCTCTCAACCCATCAGTAACATTTATTTAGTAGCAACTGGAGAAACGATCTAGTAACTAACTTACACTTCTAAGCTTCATACAAAATTAACAAATAGCAAAAGAAACCGCTTCCCAGAAGACATAAATAGACCGCTTTAATCCTCGAGAGAAAAAAATTCCCAAAGACATTGACCATATCATTATAGTCATACCTTATTTCATCAGCTATGGGGTACAAGAACACATGCGCAAAAAAATTGTCATTCATTATAAATGGCAGGATGAAAGAAATTTTCAACAGGGATGATGAAGAAGTTATATTAAACTGCTGGCATAGATAACCTCTTATTAAACAGCCATCAATTCCAACTATGAGGGCAGGAAAATACAATGACCTTGCCTCCAACTATTCAAAAACACGATTCCAAACACAGAAAGCTCATGATTACATCATAGGCTTTATGCTCTTTGTTCAATATAAGAGCCAGCAAGTCCAGAAGTTCCAAGGACGGTAACCTGCAATAGAAAGATCAAACTATCTTAGCAGTTGAATAATTACCTTTCCGTTTGCTAGTAGGATACTGCAAGTGAAAAAATCAAAGAAAAGCTTGAGGCTGAAGGACATTCCACAAGCAGTCATCAAACATTTCACGCAGGTCTATCCTAACAGAATCTCTGTTCTATTTGTCCACTACAAGAACAGTCTGTTAACTTGTGACTTAACAAAACATAATTTGCTTAATATTGATTTCTCCACATATAGGCTGTACTACTAGAAGGTCCTAATCATGATGCTTCTCGATACAAAACAAGAGCTATGAAGTTTTGACATAAGTGCTACACATGTGGTCTAGCTAAAATCAAGCAGTAGACTGCAATTAAAAAGAGTCGTTCAAATTTTAGTACCTTCCCCCATGCTGAATCAAGCCCACTGCACCTCATCTTCAAGTATATCATCTTTGATCCTAATTCCATCTCTACTTTCTTTCGCAGAAAACCCTCATCAGGTCCAAATGCATCCAGATAAGCAGAATATCGTTGAAACGCTGTGTGAAGCGCATTTGCATACTCATCTGATAAAGGTTTTACATTCTACAAGAAAAAGAAAAAGGGAAAAAGAAGTTACAACCATCAAAGTATAAGAATTCCTAAACAGAATACAGACAAATAAACAAACAGTAACTGAAATCTAATACCTCGCCACTCAATCCAATGTTATCATCAAGTTCCATTTTAAGAGACATAAGAATGCCACCGAATTCCTCAACAGCTTCAGCTGCACGGAACACATTCTTCAAGATATCTTGGCCAGATTTATCATCAGTATTTTTAGACAAGGCGATCTTCACATCATAAAGTAGTGGGTCGGGGAGCTCATCCCAACTTGCAGCCATCAAGTTCTTGAACGCCTTTTTAACTTGAGGATCTTGTATAGCAGGCAAGCGAGTTACATCCTCACTAAAACATCGTCTATTTCCAACCCCCATTGAAAAACGATATCCGAAATCTGTATAAGACATGAGAGCTATCTATCATTCATCGCAAGTTATTTAGGACTGTTGCTCAACTTAATAATCGACTTCGATTGGAACATACATAATTAAGAAGCCCGTGTGAAATTAACATTTCTTTAATCATAAAGAGAGATTCTTAATCGAAGAAAAACCCTAATTTTATGATAGAAGAATGGGAAATAATATAAGTGTATTAAAAGACAAGGCCTATATACTCTTGTAAAGTCTTGATTGAATTAGGAAAGGACAGCATAGAGGCGAGAAAAGAAAGATACAGAAGGATATTTAAAAACAGAGGTGAAAAAGAGAAAGAGTACCAGAAGAGACGCGATTGGAAGAGGAGGCGAGAGAGAAGATAGATCGAGAAGAAGACAAGTGGTGGGGGAGGAGGTGGTGCTGGGTAAAAGCATCGGCGATACGTGAAGACCGGAAACAGGCAGCGCGGCATATGGATCTAAGTAAGACCATCTTCTTTTCCATTGTGTGTCTGTATTCGTTGTCTGATAGGTGAACAGAAAGCAGTCACGACTGAGCAGAAAGCAAATTTGGTTAAAAAATGACGGTGGTGGTGATTATCAAAGAATTCAGCAAAGAGGACGCATGTTTGAGAAAAGTGACGTAGGATCGGCACGTCACATGCAGACTCTAAAGACAAATCATTTTATGTTTCGGCGGCCCAGAATGGTAAATTGTGGGCTGAATTGAGACCAATGGATCTTGAAGAGCCTTTTTGTTTTGGGTTTCTGGCCGTTTTGAATTTTATGTCACAGTCTTTTTCTTTTTTGAAAAAGGAATTTTATGCCATAGTTACAAGTGCTCTTATATGCAAGGAAATAATATCAATCAGTATAGTAAAATAAAATGTTATTTATTTATTTTTATTTTTTTTATAGATTACTATATTTCTTTCCGTTGTTTAGCTTTGCCTTAATTTTATCTATACAAATTATAAAATTCCCTTATGATTTTATTTACATTTTAAATTTTATTTGTATATAAATTTTTTTAAAATATTAATTGCTTATTTATAAACTACAAAGCTCTACCATTTTTCCTTAAAAAAAAAAAATCATGTCATTTTATTTTTATCATATATTATTTCTAAACAATTTTACATAGAAAGTTTTGTTAAATTTATTTATTTGTTATTAATCTTGTATAAATATTTGACTAATTTATTTAGTGATAAAAGTATTTAAAAAATTTAGTTTTAAGTTTAGAATTACAGGGACTTATTAGTTATATTAATATTATACATGTGAGAAAATAATATCAAATTTTAAGGTTAATTTTGAAAGATTTCTCTTGATATTCTTCAAAAAAAATATAGGAATATTCCTTAATTCTTAAGAGAAGTGGTTTCTTTTTTCTTTTTCTCTTTTGGTAAAATAAAATCTAAACAATATAATAATGTATTTGTCAAAACTATAAAATATTATTGAATGTAGTTTGATTTATAGAGCAGTATTTATGCATCGCGAGGGTCAATTGACTACTGTGGGATTTCAAGAGACGCGCCGAAATCTGCTTCCATTCAAGAAGATGTCTCCTGTGTGCTTCATGAATTCATGTGCAAGAAAAATATGTAAAACTGACAAATTAATTTAGGAGGTGAAAATAATTGAAACGCGGATCTCCTTTTGACGTTTTATGATAAACAGCGCAATACCAATCCCGATTAATTAGAATCAGAAATCACCTTTTTTTAATTATGAAGTCAAATCTTTCATGCTGAGAAATGTCGCCAAAAGAAAAATATAAATAAAGGAAGATGAGTGAAAATTACAAATTGTTCTGTTACAATTTGATTAATCCCGTGCAATTCAAGAACATGGAGCAGCCACGTCTATCAAAACCCGTAGCTCTGCAGTGATCAATATGGATAAACACGACCCATTCAATCATCCACTGGCTTGTATAAATATAAATGAAAGGATGAGAAAAGCCCCAATATATCCATCTCCATCTTCCACAATGGACTCGAGCAACCAAGATGTAGCCCGTGAGCTCCCAGGCATTGTCCGACTCTACAAAGACGGCCATGTCGAAAGACTCCGCGACACAGACTACGTCCCTCCATCATCCAATCTTTTGCCTGGTCTCTCTTCCAAAGATGTTGCTACAACTCTTGGACCCGACATTAACATCTCTGCTCGCCTTTACCTCCCTAAACTCAATCACCCTAAACAGAAGTTCCCTCTCCTTGTCTTCTTCCACGGCGGTGCCTTCTGCATCTCTTCCCCATTCACTGTCAAGTACCATAGCTATCTGACCAAACTAGTAGCTGAGGCTAATGTTGTCGCTGTTTCTGTTTAACTATAGGAAAGCTCCTGAGCATCCCATTCCTGTTGCTTATGAAGATTCATGGGCTGCACTTAATTGGATAGTTTCTCATTGTGATAGTAATGGACCTGAGCCTTGGTTAAATGACCATGCAGATTTTGGAAGAATGTTTTTGGCTGGGGAAAGCGCCGGCGCCAACATTGCTCATAACATGGCCATAGCTGCTGGGGATTCTGAGTCTGGCCTTGGTATTGGGCTTCTTGGGATTGCTTTGGTCCACCCATATTTTTGGGGTTCCGATCCGATTGGGTCGGAGGGAATTGATCCGGAAAGTAAAGCATCAGTGGACAGATTATGGCCTTTTATTTGTCCGTCCAACCCAGATAATGATGACCCGCGGGTCAATCCAGTGGCGAATGATGGGCCGAGCCTAGTTGGTCTAGGGTGTAAGAGGGTATTAGTGAGTGTGGCTGAGAAAGATGTGTTGAAAGAGAGAGGGTGGCTGTATTACCAGGCACTGAGTAGGAGTGGATGGATGGGTGTGGTTGAGATTGATGAGACAGAAGGAGAGGGCCATGGCTTCCATCTGTATGATCTGGAATGTGACAAAGCGAAGGATTTGATCAAAGGCTTGGCTGCTTTCTTCAACAGAGATATGCCTTTCCTTTGATAGGATAATGTATGCACTATTCTTTGTCTTTTATCTAAGATTTCGTATTTCAAATCAGTTTCTTATAAATCTGGAATATGTCAAAAAAGTTATAGTTAAATATCAGGGCATGTCGTCTTGGAATAAAAGAAAAACGCAATTTTATCTGCTAAAACCAAAGAAATTTAACATTAACCCCATAAAATAGTAAAACAAAATTTCAATAACAAAAGAAAGGTTCTTCCCCAAGACAAACTCTATTGCTTTGCTTTCAAGAAAATAATACAGGAACCTAAAAGTTAGAGTACGGTCTTATTACAAGATACGGTACAAGCTAATAATGAAAGATTTCTTCAAGCATGGCTCTATTTGTTTTTGTTTAAAAGTTTGAAATGACTTCTAAGCAGCAATCATCTGACAAGACACGCGTGTGTATATCTTCCTTCGCTTACAAGAAGTACAAAAGAATGCCAACTGCAACACATCTCTTCCCATTGGATGGCTTTGCAATAAATTTCGACCTAAATAGTTGGACTCCTACAAGCAAAACTTGCATAAATTAAGTACTACTTATTTATTAATATTATGATGTGTATATGTAATAATATGCTTAAAATAATTAAGTATCTTTCAGAATATTTATATAAAAAATGTCCAGAATAGTCCGTACCCTAAGTGTTAAACCTCCAAGTTAGTTTCTCACATTATTGTACACCTAATACCTCCCAACAAAACTACACTCTTTGATTTTACCTTCACCGTCCACCCTCGTTACTACGGAAGTGAAAGCTACACCCTTTCTTTTTTCTTCTTCTTAGCTTCTTTTCTGTCCATAAGAGGCCCAACTTTTTCGTCTCTTTTCAATCCCATCCGTTAGCTAATATGTATCTTCTTTGAGTCTTCCCTAATAACTCTTTCTTTCTCTTTCTCTCTCTCTCTTCTTATCCCCCAAAATGTCTCCGAGCAAGGAAGTATCCAAGGATGTTTTCCCTTATCTTCGTGTATACGCTGACGGAACCATCCAGAGATATGCAGGAACAGAAGTTGCACCTGCAGGTTTCGATTCTCAAACACGTGTTTTATCCAAAGACATTTTTATCACTATCTCACAACAAGCCACTCTCTCTGCAAGACTCTACCGTCCAGATTCCGTTAAAATTAGTCAAAAGCTTCCCGTGTTAATATATTTTCATGGTGGAGCCTTTTGCATAGCATCAGCGGCAGAACCCAAGTACCATCACTGCATGAACCAGCTAGTTTCACAAGCTAACGTCATTGTTGTCTCTGTTGACTACAGGTTAGCCCCAGAAAATCCGCTTCCTGCTGCTTATGGGGACTCCGGGACTGCCCTTCAGTGGGTAGGAAGTGGCGGACGCGGCGAGCCGTGGCTCGAGGATTATGCAGATTTTGGACGGTTGTTTTTAGCTGGTGATAGTGCTGGTGCTAACATTGTACACCATTTAGGCTTGCGGGTTAATCCGAATATGAAGATTAAAGGGATTGTTATGATTCATCCTTACTTTTGGGGAAAAGATCCTATCGGGAAAGAGGTGAACGATAGTCTTAGAAAATCAATGGTCGATACTTGGTGGATGTTTGTCTGTCCCTCTGATAAAGGGTGTGATGATCCGTTGATTAATCCTTTTGCTGATGGAGCTCCGAGTGTTAAAGGTTTGGGCTGTGAAAGTGTTCTTGTTTTTACTGCTGAGAAAGATATACTGTGCGAAAGAGGGCAGTTTTATTATGAAAATTTGGTAAAAAGTGGGTGGAAAGGAAAGGCAGAGATTGTGGAGACAAAAGGCGAAGATCATGTCTTTCATATCTTTAATCCTGACTGTGACAATGCTCGTGTCTTGATCAAGCGCTGGGCTTCTTACATCAACCAAGCATAGCTATAGGGTCTTGTTAATCATATATATATATATTTGCAGTTGGCTTTGTATCAGTTTATGTGGGGAAGTAAAAGTTTAAGTGTTTCTTTTCTTTACAAGTAGATTTTCCAATGCCAATACTATCGACATTTGTTTTTACATGAAAAGATTAAAATCTATTACCTTCTCTATTGTAACCGTCTTTTTCAGTAAGATTCTAATTTCACGCGGGACATCCACTCAACGATTATTTATTCTTTTCTTCTTTTCTTTACAGTCTTATTACACTTTTTTACCACTATTATATTAAAGATGTTCATGACTGAGTCATTATCAGAAAAGAAACAGAATATATATATATCCAGTAGACCCACACCACATTATGGAGTTCCTTTAGATGGTTCAATGGTGGCAATGGCAATTCAAATGAAAATTACCGATTTCTTCAATAATGCTGTATGTTCAGCCCCCTTGCGAGAAGTGTATAATTGGAATCACTTTTAGTACATTGGACAATTTTTTTTTTCTTTTCCTGTTACAACGTGTAAATACATTATCTATAAGAGGATTAAGGTTACGATAATTTACACGCAAATAAGTAATTATTAGAGTAATGCGTCACTAATATGAATAGTATTATATTTAATTATTTGAGTAATAATATGAAATGGCAGACAAATCAAAACTCTTGACTTTTCTGATAATACGGACTCCAATTTTGATGTAGGAAAAAGAAAATTCCAAAATATAATTTGAGCACTAAAGTATAGATAATAATGGATGTGGGAGGGTCGTGTTGATCTGTTTAACCATTGATTTGATATGTAAAGGTATTGCTGACGCTTTCAATTAATGAATTCAATTCAAAGCAAAACCTAACTCATTTTATAGCAAAGAAATTAGAGAAACTAACAGTTAAACTTCCACCAACCTTCATAACTCGGCTAATATCTGAATGAATGGCTATGACTTCTTTAACTTCCCTCCGCAAGAACTTCAACAGATAACCCTTCTCTCCTTCAAAAGATAACATTTCAGTATTAATGGCACCTAATAAATTAATTAACTATAAGCATGAATTTCCATTGTAACTTGTTAATCATTTCAACTTAGAACGGTGATGTAATAAGCAAAATAGAAAAAGAAAAAAAAACAATTAACTAAATACCAAATATATATATATATATATTAGAGGAAGCTTCAAATTGACTTGCATAAATAAAGTATCCGAATAAAACCAAATGATGATATAAACCAAACAAATTCTTTTCGTAATATGAAAGAAACAAAAACAAATCTATTTCGCTGGTCACAACTCAAGCTCCATGCTTCTGTTCTGTCCAAGTAAACCTTCACTATATTTTAATAAGCTATGTCTATTATTTATTGCCATTGCCATCGCCATCTTTATCAATTAATTAGGATTTCAAGACCTCAATAAAAGTTTCCTAAAAACCCATTTGAGATATATAGTCTTCTAAATTATTATTTTTCTAAAAAGTAAATCAAACTCAAATAAGTTAATGTCTTCTTAAATATAAATTTTAATTTTATTAAATTAAAAAAAAATAAAACAGAATAATTCTAAAACTAATAATTCAAAAAGACTTTGAGATCGAAGATTTTGGTCCGGGGAAAACGGGGCTAAAATCCCATTGATATGACAAGTTTGTTCGTTAGAGGAACAACTCCTCCACTGAAACAGGATTATGTCTATGCGTGGACTGTTGTTCATGTGTAAATTCATGGATAATTGTTCATATATACAGTGGCATACACACATTGTCCTTTTCTCGTAATATGTAGAAAATCTTACATTCCAGGATGAAGTTTTTGAATTTATCTAAAAGTGCCAGAAAGTTTTCATCCACCTCACAAATGTGATCACTTTTTCATATCCTGCATTTTTAATTATAGCAACTTAATGTTAAAATCCTGTGATCTATAAAATACTTTGAAATAAATGGACTACAAAAAATTGACCATAAAAAACAGCACTAAACAAAAAGCTAAATGAATACTCAGACACTTTTCTTTTCTGAAAAATGAAAACTCATATTAACGATTATAAAAAACAATTACATCAATAATATGAAAAGTAATAAATCATTCTTCAAAGTCTGAGAAATTACAGCTATTACAAAAGTGTGAGCTGCAAAATCCACATATCTTTTAAAAATATATATAGTTAGATACTTGAATTTTAATTATTTCACTACATTAATATTTTAGTTTTTTATATAATTTAAAATAATTTATTTATTTTCCATATTAGTTAAATAATTTTAAATATATATTTTTATTTAACATATTTATTTATATTACGCATACATATATAATTTATATAAATATAGAAATATTTAATAAATTATAAAAATATAATTGAGAAGAGATTAAACAATCAAAATTAAAGTGTCTAAATATGGAATTCCACCAAGAAAACAGGCAACCAATTTAGTCAACGGAACTACACAATTCAAATGAATCGAAGTGACGATTTTATCCAGGATAGAAGTAAACAGAAGAAACAAAAACAATATTGTTACTCTGAAGAAAAGAAATTATGTTCTGATACAGATCTGCTCATCATGGAGGCAAGAATGGTCCATCCTTTTGTCGTATATATATGTGTCTATAACATAGAAACACATCATTCACTGCTCATAGAATTCAGAATCTTTTCATTCTCTCTCTCTTTGCTTCCAGATGGATTCCATCAAAGCAGAAGTATCTCATGATGTTTTTCCTTACCTTCGACAGTACAATGATGGAAGTATTGAAAGACTTGCGGGAACAGAAGTTGCTCCTGCAGGATTGGATCCTGAATCTGATGTTTTGTCTGTAGACACTGTTATCATACAAGAAACTGGCGTTTCAGCTAGATTCTACAGACCCAGATCAACAAAAGTTGGCCAAAAGCTTCCTCTTGCAATATAATATCACGGTGGAGGCTTTTTCATATCATCTACTGCCGATCCCAAGTACCATCAGTGTCTTAACAAGATAGTAGCTGAGGCTAAAATCATTCTTGTCTCGATTGACTATAGGTTAGCCCCCGAGAACCCTCTCCCAGCAGGATATGAAGACTCTTGGGCTGCACTGAAGTGGGTGGCTACTCATGCAAAAACTGATGCATGGCTCAAGGATTACGCTGACATCGGGAAAGTATTCTTGGCAGGTGATAGTTGCGGTGCTAATATGGCGCATCATTTGGCGTTGAAGCTTAAGGGATCAGAATTGGGTAGAGAACTGAAGATTCAAGGGATTGCCATGATCTTTCCTTACTTTTGGGGAAAAGATCCGATTGGAATAGAAATAACGGACCAGTTCAGGAAATCAATGGTGGACAACTGGTGGACGTTCACCTGTCCATCTGCGAAAGGGTGTGATGATCCACTCATTAACCCATTTACAGAAGGATCCCCTAGTCTTGAAGGCTTGGCTTGCAACAAAGTGCTGGTTGTTGTTGCAGAAAAAGACATACTGAGTGATAGAGGAAGGCTTTACTATGGAAAGTTAGTGAGCAGTAGATGGCAAGGGACTGCAGAGATTATGGAAATAAAAGGAGTGGATCATGTCTTCCATATATTTGATCCAAATTGTGACAATGCTAAGAGCTTGTTCAAGCGTCTGGATTCTTTCTTCAGCCAAGCATGACCTTCATAAACAGTGCCTTATTTCTATTGTGAGATACTGATCCATGTGAGGATTTTGAGTTTGATTAAGTTCCTTTGAAGTGTCATTTTATGGGGGCAAATAAAAAGAAAGCTAATCTGCAAGTGGTGGTTTATGAGGTTGATTTCCATTGCTAGCTTTTGCTTTTGAGGCATTTAGTTTATTTTAGTTATCATTATTTTCAAACAAATCTTCTTAATGATACAGTTCAAATAAAAGATAAAAATTCACAAGCGGATAAGCGCACGAGGATAGGAGGAAATTGAAAAAGAAAACCAACCCTCTTTCCACACATTATTGAGCATATGAGTGGTCCATGTAGAATTGAGTTTTGTCAAAATAATGAAGCCATAAAATCGATCACCATATTCTACTGATTCGCTGAAACTTCCAGGCCGCCTATAGGATGATGGCTATTAGGTCGTAACTGAAGGACTTCCAGAGATATTCAACTTCTTATACAGACTAAGACTAGTTTAAAATATTATAAATGATGAATCAAACAAAAAAACTGGTATTTCACTTAATAAAACAAAATCTAGAATTTCAGAAAATGCTATAGAAATCTAATTACTTTTAATATAACTCAATTTAGCCACTTAACTTTTTATGCAGCTTAATTTGACCCTTAAAAATAACTTATATTGTAATTGATTTAATTATATAATTAAATTTATATATTAGTTTTTTTTCATATATTTTAAATTTTAAATTAATTGATAAAATTCATATAAAAACTAATAAAGTGCTAAATTCTTTATTGATTTGTGGATGGTGAGTTGATTTCAATGTTTTATTGATTTGTGGTAATTTAATAAAAAATAATATTTATTTTTAATTTTAACTTAGAAAAAAATAAAATTTAATTTGGCTCTTTGGCTTATCACGAGAGTTCAATTTGGTCCTCAAACTTTTCAGCCAAACTCAATTTGGCCGTTTTTTCACTCTTGTTATAACGTGTAACAAGCTCCTTTAGAAAATGGCTACATTGGACCTATTCGAAAAGTTCAGGGAGTTAAATTGAACATAAAAGTGAAAAAAGGTCAAATTGAACCTGACTGTAAAATTCGCAGGCTAAATTGAACCTTATTCCTAAATTAAACATCTATGTTACGGGCAGCTCACATTGAGGAAGAGATGAGACATTCTTGTCATTCCAACAACCCAACTACCGATATGCAATCACGAAGTCACGACATACAAGTCCAATGCAACACGACCAGAAACAACTAAATAAATCCAATATAAAGTACATATTCAATGTTCTACTTCGAGTTCAGGAAAGGAAAAGGATTCTACCTGAATCAATGAAGAAAGGTGAGGACTCTAGAGAGAATACAGACATGACACTAGAAAACAACTGTGTCGAGCATGGTACCCAAAGTTTGAACTATGTTGGAAGACATCAGATTAGAAACATGCTCTTCAAGATGCTTCTTCGCATCTTGCCTTCCCACATTTGCAATTGCTAGCTTCTCAGGTGGTAGCTCATCTTCCTCTTGCACTGCCTTATTGTATTTAATAGCCAAGTTCAGCATCTCCTGCTCATTGCAAAATGCACCAAGGTCACATCAGTTAAAATACCGAAAAGCATAACCATGTTTGCCTACAAATAACCATGCATGAATAATGAAATTAAACTGGCTGATGTCCTGAATAATCCAAAAGACATTAGGGATGTTCGCTAGGTCCACCATAATAATAACCCATACAACTATAAGGCTTGGGCTCATAAATGTCGGATGGTGCAAAACCATCTTGTGACTACCTAAGAAATCAAATTATTAACCAGTTCAAAATTTCAGCACCTTTGCCTTGGGTTTTCAATTACATAATGAAAACACACCAAAGAAACAGTCATGTCTAATTTTGTATTAATCACTCACCTGAACAGTCTGCTCATTGGTTTTAGAATGAGTATCAAACCGCTTTAGTGTCAATCCATCTGTCCACTTCTTTTTGTGCAGGTTAAGAAGCATTTTTTCCTCAAGTTCATTCTTTCTGTAATTAATAGCTATCGAATAATAGTGCCTGTTCAGTCCATGGATCAACGCCTGAAATTGTCGAGGAAAGGTTATAATGGAACAGGGTAATAGCCATCAAAAGAAAAGGAACGAAAAACAAGGTACTTATTGGTCATGCATTCACCTGAATGGATGGTTTATTCAGATGCCCAAGGTTAGAAGTTGTCTGCCGCGGTTCTTGGCCAAGCATCATTGTTTGCGGGTTAATCAAACGAAAAGCATCAATCACCACTTTCCCTTTAACACTCTGAATTGGATCCACCACAACTGCCACAGCTCGTTGATTTAGAGCTTCAAAACTCTGAACACAATATTAACATCATAAAGGTGGTGCCAGATCAAAAGAACCAAAGAGGTAATAATCTCGAAAAGAGCAACACAAAGGGAAGTTGTCATGCTGAAGAATAGACCTAATCTAAGCTAATCAATTCCAGGTCATTTGCAGAACTCCTAGAAAGTAGAAAACATTCAATTTACAACCCCACTTCAGTACCAGTTTAGATCAGCAGCTGTACCTATATCCTGAAAGTGAGCTAGGAATTTCTTCTGATGCAACTTACACCTAAGTACTTTATTTCATCTGTGTAATTGGGAGAGGAGATGATGTATGAAATGTCATAATGTTATTTTTCAACCTTCTATATATATTTAGAAAAAAAATTCCAGCAAATGACAGCAACCTCAAAAGTAATAAAAGGGTGCGATAGTATATAAATCAAGGTCAATGTAAATTAAAATCATCAGAACTAAGTAAATACTATACAATACCTGTTGGGTGTTTATATCAACACCAGAGAGCCAACAGCCAAATCCAGGATGAGAGTGGTACCATCCAACAACCATCTCTGGCCTGCAAAACCAAAGAAATGAAATAAGCTACTTTCCAAGGGAGCTTGCAAACATAGCGAGGAAAAGAACTCAAGAGAAAGAAAGATTGACTATCAACATATTTTCCAGAAGATGTATAAACCTCAAATGCTTTAGTAAGTAGCCAAAAAATTTCATTAAGTGAACGCATACAATTATAGAAAATTTTAAATGGTGCTCCTTTTAACATCAACATGTCACATCAAAATTCTCAGAGCTACAAAACAGCAGCTACAAACCAATACACAATGTATTGCAGAGTATTACGGCATCAATAATCAATCCCATCTGTTCTAATTGTATAAAGCATCTAAGAGTACCAATAATTATGCTTGAACAAATCTCAATCGGAAGAACAAGCCTTCGACCCTCACATCCATCAGATTTCTCACCTTTTACACCTCTGATACTTATCCAAGTAAGAGATTTATCATTAACATATTCTCAATTGACATCTCTTCTGTGTTTAAGCCCCAATCAGTAACAGAAACACTTTTAGACCACTGTATATGGAACCATAATCCCCTTCCAAAACAATACCATGCAAGAAAGCAAATAAAATGCTGGTTTGACCAAGTGACAAAGGACAGCCAAACTATAACAAAATTATCTGACAATCAGGGCGACATCGTTGAAGAATACCTTCCAGTCTGTTTGAGCATATCAAGCATATTAGTCTGGAAAACATGATCAACAGCTTCAACACTAACACCAGTACCACTTTGTGGCATTGCAAAAACATCAACAACACGAACAGTATATTCATCCACAAACTCTCCAAGCATCAATCCCATCACTTCCATAGGAACCCCAGCTCTTCCTGTTTATTCGATAAAACGCACAATTTCACAAAATAGAAATCTACAATTACAAAGACCCTAAATCATATCAAATCTATAAAAGCAAACCCTAAATTACATCAAATCCATAAAAACAAACCGCAACTTTAGCTACAGTTGCAAATAACACAAATCTTTCAACAAGACCCTAACAATTAATGAAGCAAATAGATAAAAAAAGCTGATAATGGTACCGTGCTTGAGCATTTTGAGGAGGGCGAGAGAGGATATATATACTTGCTCCGATGAATCAAGAGTGGGAGAATCGGGAGGTGGGTGACCTAAAGCGCCTCCTGCACCTGCAAACATTCTTTGCAATCGCTCCATGCCTGACATTTCTCTTTCACTTTCTCGTACTTTCTCGGTTAACAAACACACAAGATTTATTTGGGGAGGGGTTTTTCTTTGGTAACAAGACAAGACTTGAAATAAAGAGTTCTGCTTTTCTGGTATTTATACGAGTTGCAGATACTTTTTCCAATATTTTCCTTTCCTGCCCTTAGAAATTTAATTTTATTGACAGTTAGCTTTTATTATCGTTAACAAAGTTACAAAACGGCCCACAAATCTTTTCTTCCTTTTTCCCCTTAAAGCAATTAGTTTTTTCCAATTTATTCTTTTTTCTTGTATGATTTAAGTAACTAAATTAATTACTAATTCTGCAGTATTGTTATAATTATTAGAATCCAAGAGCAATTCCAATATTTAATATTAAGAAAAAGATCTATGAATATTATCATGATTAAATTTTAAATATGATAAACAAATAATTATTTTAAAGTTTTAATTGTCATATCTATAATTATCACATTTAATTTGCTTATAATTTAGTAACAATGAGTTTGTTGTTTCTTTGAAATTTAAAAATGACAACCTTGAAAGGATAAATTTTAAATATGTTTTCGTCTACTAAATAAAAAATGAGCATATCCAGATTGGGTTGTTCTCTCCTAAACTTAAAGGTTCTAAACTGGACAAATCATTAAAAACTGGGGCCTTCTTAAATTTCTGTAAGAAGCTCACTAAAATTTTATTTTGAGCCTAAAGTGCCACAACAAAAGCAATTGTGGGCCTTGTAGCTTCGGCTGGAACCGATTGAATTGGAAGTCCAACAATTTAAAGTCCATAAGCATATGCGGATTAGGCCCCAATCAAGAGTCTAAACGGGTTTTACATTTCACGATGATGTGGTATTACTATTATTACATTGCAATGAGAATCAGACTAGATTGCACCTATGAGATTGTCATATTCTGTATCTAAATATATATGATAAAAACTATGCATATGACTACGTAATATATTATGGTTTTGCCGCCAGTTTGCTTACTTATTATTTGTTTTTTCAGATAGAAGTACAGTACGTGCCTGGGCAATAATGAAGGAACCTGATCAAGTAGGTTGAGGAGTGCCGTGGTCTCCAAGTTGATCTTTATTTAAATTCTGTTGTACACATGAAGAAGAGATGCTGAGAAAAGAACATGTTGATCCAAAGTAATAATCCGATATTTTTGTTGGGATCTGCTAGTTTTAAATAGACTCGAACTGCAAATTTTTAAGTGCTCTGCTCTATCCATGATGGGAGAATAACAGATGCATTTGTTTCTTTATTATATTTTTTTGGTACACAAAAAGAGCTGAAAGAATAGAAGACAACTTGTCAGGAGCATGATCAAGAAAATAGAAGGAGCAATCCCTTTTTAGTTTCTTGAATTTAATTATGCTTGAAGCCTTTCTATTATTTCAACGTACAATCAACGTTACGATAGAAAAGCTTATAAATATTTATATTGCATGTCTATATTATTTCCTAAAGCATCTTCTTATTCTTTAAAAAGAAAAAAAAAAAACTAAAAACTGAGATAAGAATAGAGAGAGCCGGCAAAATCTGAAGAAAAGTATAACCGATTTTTGGTCCTGTCCTTGGGGACTGGTTCAGCAAAATCTGAAGAAAAGTATCATGCTACTGAAGCGGCAAAATGGGGTCCGTTGGGATGGTTAACCAGTGAACACTCTACTCCATTAGTGGATGTGTTTATGCAAGCAAGCAGCGACATGGTTGATTATCACATCTCCACTGCTTTTCAGGCTCTTCACTCTCAAGAAAATAATATTCGGATTGAAGATGATACACCAACTGGAAATCTGGCTTCAGTGGATATTGCCACAGAAGAAAATTTGAATAATCTTATAAAAGTAGGGGAAGAATTGCTTAAGAAACGAGTTGCAAGGGTTAATTTGGACAGTGGTGTCTTTGAGCCTGCTTATAAGGCTACGAATGAAGAGGCACTCGTGAAGTAAGTTTATAAAAGGACTAAATGGTTATGCCTCCATTTGTTCTCCATCTCTCAAACGAATGCTTAATTCTTTAATTATGTTCATTGTTGACGTTCTTTTCCTAATCAGATTTTGGTAATTTGATAAGTACTGGCAAGGGAGAAGGAGCTTCGTGAAGCTAGGTCACCACATGGAAAATTTATTGCTCTTAGAAAGATATAATTGATATACTTAATTATTAAGTTGGATTTGCTGATACTTTAATAAGGATAGAGATGCCTTCATGTTGTTTTTTATCTGGTAGGTTATATTTGTACGTTTTATTAATTTTGAAATCGATAACTGAACTTTAAAAAATAGATTACATATGTCAATAATTTTGATACATAAACATAATGATGAAGTTTTATTTCAGTATTTACAATGTCTCTAATATTAGTTAGTCCATTATCAATATGTTGTGCGGTTATTGTTACTACAATAACTATAATAAATATTCTCTTAATTTAAAAAAATTAAATTTAAGTTCTCTATTGAAATATTCACCCGTATAAAATAATACTATGAAAATCATGTAGAAATTGATAACAATTTAAAATAGGTTTAATGAGGATAAAAATTCTGATATTTAAAGTTATTTCCATATACCAAAACTAAAAAGTATTTTCAGTTTTATATAGAGCTATTATCCTAAATATAATTTTAAAAAAAAAAGATACAATTTTTAAAATATAAATTTAAAATTTTAATAAGAGATTTTAAAATATCTCATATTCCTCCTCTTATAATTATAAAAAAAATTTACCTAAATTTGGTATATATAATATAATTAATAGAAAAGTTACACGTATGTAAGAAAGTTTTACATTTTGATATTAAAAATGATTGATATGTAAATATATATTAATCATCTATTATTTAGTGTATAGGTAAAAATATGTATACCAAATTTAAATATTTTTTTATAATTATTTTGTCCTTTTTTTTCTGCATTCATTTACTCAAGATTCTATCTCCTCACCCAATCTAAAACAATTATTAGAAAGAAAAAAAAAACTACATATTGAGAATGAATCATTTCCTTACTTATTTATATAGATTATTTTCTTTTTTCTTTTTTTAAAGGAGAGAGAGAGATCATTTTCAAAACGACAAATTTTATTATATCTGTAACTCGCCTTTCCCCTCCTGCTTTTAAGATGAAAATGTCTATCCAATCCTGTAGCTAGCTAATGGTCCTCTTTAAACCTAACAAGGAGAGGGAAAGAAAATTAGGCCTTAGGTGTTTGATGGAACTTGGAAGGGGACAGAGATGCCTGACCCATACTGTACTGAGGCATAACCGGTTTAGGAAATAATCTAGGAGATAAAGCTGCTACAGAGAATTCTCTGATCTTGTCTTCAGTGCATTAATTATATCAAATACAGATAACATGCTGCTTCCCAAAATAGAAAGACCAAATTGGATATACTAACATGAGATCTCTAACTCCTTTAAGCTTAAATAAGATTAATAAACTTTAGTTAGTCTGTTATATATATAGCATGAGATGTTCGACAGAAATCTTGACTATATATATTGAAGTTTTGCTTGGATACGTTTCAGATTGGCTGCAGCCTGCAGGTTCACCAATCAAGCGATAAAATTAGGCAATGAAGAATTGCAGTTGAGACTTGAGTGTTCTGAATTATAGTTGAGAACGAAGGCCCCCCGAATGAGACTACTGACCAATCCTACCCTTTTATTTGAGCACCGAGTTAGTCCAGTATATAATGATGTGCTCAATATTCGAATGGTCTTATATTACATTCTCAGATGTTGCATCGAAATTCAGTGGCATTTGAGATTAATTTTATTTCAGAAAAGGCGGCGAAATAATATTTAATTAAAGTCATTATAATTTACAATCGTCTTGAAGTGTGTTAAAATTTTTTGAGATTAAGAATTATAAAAAATGTACAGTAATTTAAAAGACAAAAAAATAAAAATAAAGTATGTCAACTTATACATGTAGAGTTAATATGTGATTGCCATTCGATTGAACTAAATGCATATTTATCAAACATAGCTGCCCTTCAAATAAAAACGAAGTACTGTAAATGATAATAAATATAACAATGGTAATATAAACGGATTGAATGATAAAAATATACCCAGATAATGGATTAACCAAAGATATAAAATCATTTAATTATATACGTTTAGGTATGTAACACTTCTCCCAGCCCTTTTATTTTACTTTTTCAATTTCATGAAAAGAAAGTTACATGTTGAGGGTGTTTAGTTCAGAGGTTTAATACAAGTGATAGCTGTTTCTTACTGAACAACTAAAATATATTTAACGATAAATTATACATTCAATTATCATTTAACAATATTAATAGCAACCGCTAATAAAATTCTACCAAACGGTTTAATTTATCAGCCACCAGCTATCAACTATCAACCACCAGCTACAAGCTGCATGGATCAGTTGAACCAAGTCGACCCGTTACATATCATTCTTGGACTCTAGCTATACTATAAGAAACGGTTGAGTAGATGAAAATATGGTGTGGTTCAACCATTTCAATCTTGATTTCTTCTTCCTTTTTCATCATTTACACTCGAATTTAAAATGTAATTTATTTCAATTCATATGAAAAAGAGAATGTGAGTGAATTGCTTTATTCCTCTCCTTGCTTTTTCATTTTCAAAAAAAAATAAAAATAAATGTCAAACAAGAACTAGTAATTTCTCCTTCCTTCCCCTCCATTTCCCTTATCCGTACGTAGTGTTAGGAAAGGGGAAGTGTTATGAAAGCTATTACGAAGTAAAAGTAATAAATCAAAATATCACCAGCCTAATTACACATCTTTGGATTGGCTTTCTGGATTCTGAGACAAAATCAAACAAACAAATGAAGTTATTCTTTTTATATGAGTAATTTTCCACGTCTATCACGCATTCACCTTTGTAATTCGATTTCTTTTTTCTTTTTTTCTTTTGCCATTATCATGAATTTATACATAAAAACAATAACACATGGAGTGCAATTGTCTACACTTTATTTTGTAGGAAGACTTACATTACAAACCTTTTGATGTTTAAGGATATCGAATAGCAACATTTTGTCCATCCGAGAAATAAAGAGATATAATATATGAACTCCAGGATTAGTGATCATCTAAACCTAAATAATGATCTAATACTAGCTCAGAGAGAGAGAGAGAGAGAGAGAGAGAGAGAGAAACCCTAATCCTGTAGTAAAAGAATTTTATTAGAACCACATTTGTATAAATGGATTGATTATTTGACTTACAAATCCAAAGAATTTAAATAAAAGAAAATTAAAAGAAAAGAGAGGAAACATTATACAACTTGTATCCCTTTAGACACTTATTCTAGCATAGTGTGACCAATACAGAATCATATATTTTAAGGTTGTTTAGCTTGTAACGTCCTGTACATGATTCCCCAAATTGGAGAATCCAAATCCTGGTATCATTATTTAAAATTTGCAGCTTGTCCATGAGGTGACTTAGCATGGCGAAGTCGCCTCTCTTCAGATAGCAGTTTAGCAAATCTTATAAGAGCTTCTTCGTTAGTCTCCTTACTACAAGGCTCAAATATTCCATTCTCTAAGTTTATTCTTGAAACTGGTTTCTTCAACAGCCTTTCACCAGTTTTCACAAGTTCATCCAGGTTCGATTTTGTGGCGATATCTACAGAAGAAACTGTCTTGTTTAATGTATCGTCCTGCACGTACATTGATTTGCATTGATATATATTTGCTTTGACCAAAAAGTGAAAGAAGCGAAAAAAAAAAGAGCAATCCAAAGTATCAAATGATTTAAATGTATACCTGAATTCTGAGATAGTTTTTTTCGCAGTGAAGGGCTTGAAAAAGTTCAGAAATGTGCAAATCTACCATGTCAGCACTGGCATGAGTAAACACATCGACTAAAGGTGTGGAACCGTTGGCTGTTAACCAACCCAATACGCCCCATTTAGCAGCCTTATCAGCAGTATATTTTTCTTCAGCTTTTGGTGCCCCAGTACCTAAGGATATGACTAGAAATCTACCATAGTCCATCGGCTTTATAGGAAAGAAATCTTGGCTTCCCTTGATTATTTCCTTTGTCACTTCTCCCAAAGCAACCAAAGTCTGATGACAAGATTATTAGTATTAATTAAGTTGAATTGCCATCAAAGGAAAAGAGAGAGTTAGTATAATTAAGAATGGGTTTGATGTTTTGTATACCGGATTATTTGCAGCAACACCACCATCAATAAGGTTGAAATCTCTCACTTTTCCTGTCTTCTCTTCTTTGGTTTTAAAATAATGAGCTGGAAGATAAGTTGGTGCAGCGGAAGTTGAAATGCATATGTCTGAGAGTCGAGCATTTAAGGATGAATTATTCTTAACCTAGTCAAAAATAAATGGCAAGACAAGTCGATAAAATTAGGCTTGAACATAATTATAGGGTAGAACCACAATAAACCTGATGGTAATTTAATTAAGTGAAGAACACAGTAAACCTGAAAGCTGGAGAAGATGGTAGGCTGAAGTTTTTTTATATCAAATGTTGGGATGATGACATTGGTCAATGTCTGGTTCAATCTTGTATTTCCTAGTTTCTCCTTCACAAGGTTATGCAGATATTTCCCATCATATTTCGGTCCTGCTATAGCTTTTATCACCTTGGATACCTGAGCAAATAATTGGAAACGGTGTTGTGGGAAGATCTTAGGACACTCATTGAGGTAGAATTCGTTGATATCCTTTGCAGCAAAAATGGGGCGATTCTTCTCATTTGGGCTAGCAAGCATTGCAGTCACTAGACCACCTGTACTCGTTCCCGTGATCACGTCGAAATAGTCTGCAATTCTTGCATCCTCACCATCCAATTTCTAAATCATACACATTAAAATTTGAAAAAGGAAAACATATCTTTTAGTTCTCGTCAGATAAAGTAATCAGAATTAAACTACGTAAAGCCCTTTGTGTATGCATAACACTTTCATGCATTTGACTTTGGCTAGAGGCCATACGTACTCATTATATTTATTGTATTATACCAACCCCTATATATAGGAGGGTCAATACATCTAGCACAGGTGGCATTTTTTGTGTCGGATGGATATAATACTAATACATGTAGCTTTCATTTATTAATGAAATGTAATACATATATTGTAGGCAAGTTTTGCCAAGAGGAAAGCTGAGACACATGTACATAGTACTGAACAAGAAACTTTGCAATTTATTATACCTGAAATTCAGATTCGAGAAAGCTAAGGATGGTTCCAGGAATTATGCCTCTTATTCCACCCCCGTCAATGCTGAGGATGGTAACCAGATTTCCATAAGTTGGAGCTTGAAGGTGGGCATTTGTTCCTTCCATGAGGAATATTAATAGGTTTGATGTACTAAATAAGGATAGGAAGTATGTCTAAGAAAGAAATGGAATAGTCTTGGGGTGAAAATTCTAGACTTGTAAGATTTTAAAGTCTTGAGATGGAGGCAGAAATATAAAACGTGTTTGATTCCGGAGAGAAACTTGAGCTAGAGCCTTGGAAAATAGCTTAATTCGTGATGAATTGAGATTCTTCTGAAGATGGGTATTTATAGACCTTGTACTTTCATTTTAATTCCATGTCCTAGCAATGTGAGTTAATGATATGAATCGTCATCGAATTTGACCAGAAGTTTATGTTCTTGGATGTGGTTCAAATTTGGATTTCATGAAAGTTTATAACTTAAACAATGAATTGAAAATGTAAACGTTTTGAACCGTGTGGCTTTCATCTTTGACATCAAAGAATACTAATACTAGTAGGTACGACTGCAACCCATGCATGCACATGAATTGTAGGTTAGAATGTGATTGGATGATCCGAGAAGCATTAAGATGGGAATAAAGTAAACCAAAAAACTAAAACTAAAAGAAAAGATTAAAGAAAAAAAGTGAACCCAAAAAAGAAAAAGACAAAAAAGAAGAATTAAGATGGGAATGATACCAAAATTAGGTTATTGTTTTGATGGATACTAAAATTAATTAATTAATTAGTTTCAATTTAATTCCCTAGATTACAAATTCTAGTATTTAGAGACTTTGTTGTGTGCAATGTAAAACTTTCCTGCCTCAGTATGTGCTCATTGGTGTTGGACATTATTATAAAAGGGTACGTACGTATATGTATATCAATATTTAGAACAGAGCCATTTGGTTACTATACTATTATATTATTAGAATTGATGATAACATCGAATTATCGTACGCCAATCCGATGCTGAGTTGATGATTTAGTTATTCAAGATTAATGCTTTAAATGTATAAGACATTCCAGTCACGGAAAGCAGAAGTGGAAAAGCATTGTACGTGATGTGACCACAGGACATCTCTCGGATGAAGAAAACAATGCATTATTTAAACTTGGAGTTGGAGCATTGGCCAAAACACTCAGAAACGTGCAACCATTTATTTTAATATATAAATCTATTTGATACATACCAGGCAGGGATTTTCTAAAGCCAGACACAGCGAGTTCGTCTATTATATCAATAAGCGTACACCCCACGACACTTGAAGAAATAGGACTAACGTGCTCCGAGACTGCTATTCCTGTCTGGTTTTACTTACACCCACACTTTAAATATTCATTCTAGTCTCATTTGCCAGATAATGCAATTATCACATTTTATACATTTTACCTCAATCTTCGCTCTTATGCTAACCCAAGTATCATAGTAGTTTTCCATATACAATACCTGGCGGGGATTTTCTAAAGCCAGACACAGCTAGTTCGTCTATTATATCATCGGATAGCCTATTCATCTCGATACTATCCCTAAAAAGATTGCGTTCTCGGTCAATAAGCGTACACCCACGACACTTGAAGAAATAGGACTAACGTGCTCCATTCCGCCTATTTCGGAGACTGCTATTCCTGTCTGGTTTTACTTACACCCACACTTTAAATATTCATTCTAGTCTCATTTGCCAGATAATGCAATTATCACATTTTATACATTTTACCTCAATCTTCGCTCTTATGCTAACCCAAGTATCATAGTAGTTTTCCATATACAATACACCAAGGGGATTTTCTAAAGCCAGACACAGCTAGTTCGTCTATTATATCATCGGATAGCCTATTCATCTCGATACCATCCCTAAAAAGATTGCGTTCTCGGTCAATAAGCGTACACCCACGACACTTGAAGAAATAGGACTAACGTGCTCCATTCCGCCTATTTCGGAGACTGCTATTCCTGTCTGGTTTTACTTACACCCACACTTTAAATATTCATTCTAGTCTCATTTGCCAGATAATGCAATTATCACATTTTATACATTTTACCTCAGCCTTCGCTCTTATGCTAACCCAAGTATCATAGTAGTTTTCCATATACAATACACCAAGGGGATTTTCTAAAGCCGGATACGACTAGTTCGTCTATTATATCATCGGATAGCCTATTCATCTCGATACCATCCCTAAAAAGATTGCGTTCTCGGTCAATAAGCGTACACCCACGACACTTGAAGAAATAGGACTAACGTGCTCCATTCCGCCTATTTCGGAGACTGCTATTCCTGTCTGGTTTTACTTACACCCACACTTTAAATATTCATTCTAGTCTTATTTGCCAGATAATGCAATTATCACATTTTATACATTTTACCTCAATCTTCGCTCTTATGCTAACCCAAGTATCATAGTAGTTTTCCATATACAATACCTGGCGGGGATTTTCTAAAGCCGTATACGGTAGTTCGTCTATTATATCATCGGATAGCCTATTCATCTCGATACCATCCCTAAAAAGATTGCGTTCTCGGTCAATAAGCGTACACCCACGACACTTGAAGAAATAGGACTAACGTGCTCCATTCCGCCTATTTCGGAGGACTGCTATTCCCTGTTTGGTTTTACTTACACCCACACTTTAAATATTCATTCTAGTCTCATTTGCCGGATAATGCAATTATCACATTTTATACATTTTACCTCGGCCTTCGCTCTTATGCTAACCCAAGTATCATAGTAGTTTTCCATATACAATACACCAAGGGGATTTTCTAAAGCCGCATACTAGTTCGTCTATTATATCATCGGATAGCCTATTCATCTCGATACCATCCCTAAAAAGATTGCGTTCTCGGTCAATAAGCGTACACCCACGACACTTGAAGAAATAGGACTAACGTGCTCCATTCCGCCTATTTCGGAGACTGCTATTCCTGTCTGGTTTTACTTACACCCACACTTTAAATATTCATTCTAGTCTCATTTGCCAGATAATGCAATTATCACATTTTATACATTTTACCTCAGCCTTCGCTCTTATGCTAACCCAAGTATCATAGTAGTTTTCCATATACAATACCTGAATTTTTAATTTGTTTCATTGCAGATATCTAGGAGATTTCCAAATCAAACACATACAATTATCAATATATTCATAACTGAATTATTGTGTATATAAAAAAAAAAATATAAGTCTTATAGAGTTTTAATGATTATATCCAATTTTTCTAACTTTGGTAAATTTATTTAAAAGTATAAACATTTTAGTAATCATGACTGACTTATTAAGTCAGTTAAAAATTACTGATATATCTATATTATACAAATTAAAACACTTGTTAGTTTTCGTTGTTAAAATACATGAACCCATATGACACTTCATTCACTATTTAATAAGATCTAACCAAATTAAATTAGTTATTTTTTAGTCAAAATTAAATAATTGTATTGATACAATAAATAACTAAATTGGAAAAGGATGAGGTGCATTTTTTCACCTAACATTTGATGCGAAGAGCGAATTAGCCCTTAAACTATTTTTCATTGCAAATAAGCCCTTAAACTATCAAAATCATGTAATCTATGGGCCTCTTCCATCTTAAAATCTAATAGAGACTAAGTCCGTTAAAAATTAAATATAAAAAAATATAAAAAAATAATGATGTGGAATATAACATTAAATAATTTTCATTAGAATAAAAGAAATTACAATAATTATTTTCACCCTTATTGACTATTGACTATCACTGCTGCTACTGACTCCACCACCACCTTCATCGTTTATATACCATCCACAACAACCACCACTACCGCCATATCAATAACAAGCTTTCTCTAAAACACCTAACCTTCCCATTCCTATCCCATTTCACACCACTTTGTCAGCGTCGTCCCCAACTATACAAAAATGAAAATCCCAAACCCGCAAACTCTGTAATTTGTACAGGTCTTGAATCTGATCCATTAAAGGATCCTAAACCCAGCCATCTTCAAATTCCAAACTCAGCAGATCCCCAGTCATAAAACTTACGTTCTTCCAACTAAAAACAGTCAAAGCTCAGGTCTTGAATTCGATCCATTAAAGAAAAACAAGAAATGAACTACAGAATCACTTCTGCGAAGAACACGAAGAACAAGAAGAGAAGAACCCCAGTTCTGCGAGGAGAATGCAATCAGAGAATCCTCTTGCACACTCAGTTCCAAACCTCTCTGATTTTAAAAAAGAGAGCACGAAGCCCTTTTATGGAGTCAGTAAAATTGCAAACCACAAACACTCTTTGGAAAGGTAATGGCATAGGTCCTATTGCTGCAACTAGTATAGCCAAAATGAAAGCTTTAGTGGCACTTGAGAAAACAATGTTGGAGATGGAGTAAGAGAAGAGGGAGTTCAAAAGATCAAGTTAGAGATTTGAAGAGATCAATTTAGGGATTTGAAGGAATATCATTATTTGCATTGTGGGGATTTTGGATATCGGTTTTGGTTTTATTGGGAAGATTGAGTTTTGGTTTGCCATTGAAGGTGGTGAAGTGAAGGAAAGTTGTGCTTGTTGTGGATGTTGGAAAGACTATGATGATGGTGGTGGTGGTAGTGTAGTGGCGAAGGTGAAGGTTGAAAATATGTAACTATGCTTTCTTTTAATTTTTAATAAACATTATTAATTTTATTTTTTTAATCCGCGGATGGACATTTCTAACCAGTTATATATTGACACATCAATTATAGTATATTGGCACATTATTTACGGTGAGTTTTTGTTTTTTTTTTTGATAAAGAGGATTGCCATGTCACTTGAATTTAACGGCAATTCAACCTTCTGTCAAGGGAGGGGCATAAATTACAGAGTTTAAGGACTTATTGATGCTGAAAAATAATTTAGGGTCTAATCCGCTCCTCACACTAGATGATAGGAGCAACAATGCACCTTTCCCAATTGAAAAATAATATTTTACAAATAGATTATGCATGGATAAACTTTAATTTTACTAATATCCGACGTATAAATTTAAATTTTTATTTTACTATTATTAAAGATTATAACTTTAGTTTTCAAGATGGTAAATGAGGTATTATATAAACTCTTTGTATTTTAAAGATTAATGTGTTATCACGTCACATTTTGATGAGCTTTGTATTTAGTTAAAATTGTCAAAATATTTATATTTTTAATTTATTTACTAAAATAAAAGAAAATGAACATAATAATTAAAACGTGATAAAGTTTAGATTTTTCTACCAGAAGGCCTAACATATACTGCTCGGTTAAATTAGGGAAGGAAGCAGAGAATTTGCAGCAATTAAAGTGACGTATATAGCAATGATTCAATATATTGACTCGATAGTTTTGGATAAATTAAGCCTAATTAAAAATGGCACCGCATATCCAAGTAATCTTTGATAACATTGATTCAACACGTTTTTCTCTGATAAATAAGAATTGAGTATTTAGATAAAGGATTTATTTAAGAGTATTTGATTAAAGGGAAAATATCATAGAAATATTAATTCTTTTTACTATTTTCTCAAATTTAAATTATTTTTTTATTTTTATTATATTAAAATATAAAAAATATAGTTTTTTTAGACAACAGTTTTGAGTATTTTTTTTTAATTCTTAAAAAACAACAAAAATAATTAAAAAATAATTACACTATAAAATTTAATATTTTTTTAAAAAGGAAATATTTACTTACCGATTTTTTTTTATTAATCTTAGAGTGTCTTTGAAAATTTGCCTTGGTTAAATCGGTTGTTACTGTGCTAAATTCAAAGGCTTTAAAGTGGATTAATCATGAAACTCGGGCTTAGGCCTTAACTCGGTCCGATCAACAGTCATTTTCCCAATGACTTGTAATTACTTATAACTTGTTTCATGCACAGGCGGTCCATGAGAACTTGTATTAAGAATTCGTTCAATAATCAATTAGGCAAGCTAATCACATATATTAAGTTATATAATTAAAGTTTAGTTAAAATTTAAAAGATTTCTTTTTCCTTTCTTTAAATACGCTGCTATTTTTTTTAAGCTATAAGGAAAAGAAACATTACGTAAGTAGCGTTTCGAGTGTTTTAATTTTTGCTACTTTAATATTTGATATTATTTTTATTTAATTAAGTAGTTAAATTTTAAGACATTTGAGAGCTTTTTTAGCTGATCTAAGGTCATTGAAGTACTGATTGAGAAAGATTTGGACCCACATTTATTAAATAAACTAGCCACATTATATAATCTCACTTCATATACAAGCCATCTCCAAGTTCAAGATTAATTTAAATAAAAAAAGAACATGGTGAATGTATTTTTGATGGGTTGATATTGGGTGTTGAGGAACTAGTGATTTAAAATTTTAAAATTAACTATTTAATAATATAGTTATTAAAACTATTACATTTGAAGAAGAGTTGCACTTGTAGATATATAAAAAAATAAATATGGAGAAAGAGAGAGAAAAAAATGAAATACGTTTTCAAATTTAAATATTTAACTTATAAAAAATATTTGAACACCAAAATAACAGAAATTAAAAGTTTGAGATACCATATAATATAATTATTTAACAAAAAATATGAAAGACTCTATAGCAGTATTTGATTAGATTACCATTTTTTTTAAATCAATTCAGTATGTAAGTTAAAATTTATTTAATTGACGGATATGTTTCAAATTACATATCTACATGACTGGTATATAAGTTTCGATAATCAATAACTAAGATTCAACCTTCTCTATGATACTTGAAAACTGCACTTAATTATAGTGACAAAATCAAAACGAAATTTAAAAAGGGTTAAATTGAATTTAAAAAAATAAATTAGAAATTCTAAAGATAAAATTAAATAAAAAAAACTAAATTAATAATTTTAACAAAATTATAAAAGTACAACTAAAATTTTGAAAAGTTAGCAACTCATCCTCCCGGCTCGGTGGCTGCTTACTTAACAGCTTAAACACAAGTGGATGAAGATTTTGTCATAAGTTGGTTGATAACTTAATTATAAGTGTATCAGATTTAATTAGTTTTGTCATAATGTGAACCTACATTTGTTGATACCTGAATATCTAAATCATCAAGTGGTCATATAAAAAGATTTAATTGGTTGATAATTGGAAATTAGTAATCATGAGATGGGCACTAAAGCCAATATTCACATTCTTTATCTTTATTCTACGCTCTGCAAGTACATGAGTTGACTGGTAGAAATGCCACTCAGAACTGATGACACCGTTAATTTCATACATCCTTCGACCACCAAAATCGTCATCTATGGTAATATATATCACTACGAACAGGTTACTTAAAGCAATGACTTTTCATTGTCCTGGAGTGATATACAGCTCCCGAGTCCCAACAGCATTTGGCAACTTACAATGTTAAAATAATATTATTGGAGAGGCTTGTATCAAGGCAGGGATGTGGATACAGTCCACCGAGAATTGTAGTTAACTGATTTTTCCATGAGATGTTAGGTGATGAATAAATGAGATCCACAGTACGGAACCAATAATGGACCTGATAAAGTAGGTTAGGCCGTGAACTCCAAGTTGATATTATTAATGCTATGAACAAGCTTTGAAAAGAACATATCCAAAGCCGAGAAATTATTATTCCATCCGGAAGCATTTTGGTGTCAATTCTCATTGGCACCCCCATGGCGTTTCAAATGGAAAAGAACAATGAGATAACTGTTACACCCATAATAAAAACTCGTTTTCGAGTTTTTCTTTTTCTTCAGCTTTTTTCTCAAATTTTACCATATTAGTAACTATCCAAGCCAGATGACCTACCTAACCTTTATACACCCATAATAAGATTTCTAAGCAATTTACAACTCTGTGAAAAAGTCCCAGAACTTTAAATTACAGAAAAAGGAAAAGAATTAAACAAGTAAAAAGATAAATGGGTGAAAAAAACTATCTCAGAATTCAGAAAATTGAACATATTATACCCGCAGCATGTAATAAGAGGCCCCGGTTCTTCATCATTAAAATGAGCAGCAAGGAGATAAGAAACATTCTTTTCCTGCTGACTTTTCTTGGAAAAATAAACAGCCATCATGAGCTAGTAATACATCTGGGAATAATAAACTTGAACCAAGTATAGCCTCAGAAATAAGCATGAGAACATGAACTACAGGATATAGAGATCATCAACTTTAGTTTTCTGTTGATCTATTTCATTTTTTATATTTAGTATCTGCTTAATAGTTATTTTAGGTAGAAATATAGTACTCTTTCCTTATAAAAATGCTTTTCGTCCTAATTAAAGAAGAATATTATTTTATTAATATTCTGTAATAAGATTTTGATAAAAAAATTACTGATAATTATCAAACAATAACGAAATAGAGTCATTTTTCATGCTTACTTTGGTTGGTTAATTTGATCAGTTCATCGATGGTTGGCAAGTATGATAGTCTTTAATGATCATTCTGTATTTAGTGTGTGATTTTTGCTACATTGACCACATCTTTTAATTATTTCTTATTTTGAGATTAAATTGGTTACTGGGCTTTAAAAATTGTAATAAGGGTGCCGGAAGCTATTCCTATAATAGGATCGCTTTTGGCAGAGGTAGTATGAAGAAGCACTAGAGTAGGACAATTCACTTTGATTTATTTTTATAGTTTACACACTTTTATATTATTTTTTCTTATTATCGTATTTATATTAAATCACTTTCCAATGATACATAAGCAAGGTATTTTAGGCCTTTTATAGTATAGAGAATATAGATTATAAATATTTGTAATATGATTAAAAGGTAGTGAATCGATTTCTTCTTATTTAATTTAGCAGGTTTTCTTTTATATTTTCTAAATATAGTTATATTTAGGGATTTATGCTTTTCTTATTAGCTTAAAAAGATAAAAACCAAGGACTGGGAAAACAATATTTAAGTGAAAGGAGAGGCGGCTTGGAATTACTAAATTGTTGATTAATTTAAGAGTTTAATTGTTTGAAAGAATTATGTTTCGAATCTGAGTTATCTAGAAGGTATGTGATTAAAAAGAAATTGCGCAATGATAAGTACGTGCATGAATAAATACAGAATAGGTTGGCAGGTATCCGTCGCAATACATTTAACCTTTTCTACATTCACCAAAAACAATTTTTAAATAAATGAAAAGCTTTCTAGATAAGAAGAAAAATATACATACGATCGAGCAAAATTATTAAACAATTTATGAACTTTTGTGGGTATCTGGCATGAATAAATTATAAAAAATATCTAAAACAAGACCCGGGTTGAAAGTTAGATTACTTGTAAAAGTAGAACTTTGACCATTTTAGTATTTGCATGTCGTTAATAAAACTGGATAACATCAACAAGAGCGATTAATTGAATGGAAGCAACAAACAATTGACAATCCATTACGAGTTATCAATAGGAGTAATAGCTTCTTCTTTTTCCTCAGAAAAATAATGGAATCATTAATTCCATCAATTTATAGGTATGATTAGAATCAATAATAAATTCGTGACATTAAATATGAACTTTGAAAGATATGCAAATGGCACAGGAATGAACTAACTAATGAAGATAACAATTGCTTTCTAATTCTCCTAATAATTATTTGGATTGTGTGAGGAAAAGCCTGAAAATAATAATAGCCCTTTTAATAAAACTGTGGTTTTTGTTCATGAACTTCAATTCGGAGAAATATTTTTCTGAAATTACGTTGATCTTGTCAACATGCTCTGTAGTTGCTGAGAAGATGTGAATTGGAATCATGCTAAGAACATAACTACCGACTAATCCACTTTGAAGACGTACCAGAAATAATAATAATCGCAATTCCCAGAAGTAGGCTGCAGCACGAGTGCTAAATTTCAAAAGGGTCCAACTTTGAAGAAGTTCAATATTGACTGCTAAAAATTCAAAAGACTTACAGTGAAGAAAAAACAAGAAGTCTATAAATATAGCTCCATAGTTCCTTGGACATTTCAAGGTTTTCGACACTTTCTTTTCGTTTCACATCTCTCCTAATTAAGGCTCTCAGTTTCTCAGAGCATTATAATTGATTTATCTGCGTCTCTTACTTTAATTAGGACCCATCTCGTCTCTTTTGTTACATCATATAACCTTTAGCACCTCTTTCTCAAATAATAATATCTAGCTAATTTTTATGGATCCTCCAACATCGCCCCTACCCACTCCAAGGTCACCACTACAGCCTCCAACTTTTGGAAACTTAGTCACCATTCTTAGCATCGATGGCGGTGGAATTAGAGGACTTATACCTGGAACTATGCTTGCCTTTTTAGAGTCTGAGCTTCAGGTACAAACAAACCTCTCTGCAGATTTGATAAGCACCACTTATAGATAATGGAATTTTTTGCGTTCCTCAGAACTTTATTATAGTACGTTATTTTTTTTATGCGACTTGTGCAGAAACTGGATGGAGAGGATGCAAGATTGGCAGATTATTTCGATGTTATTGCAGGAACTAGCACTGGCGGCCTGGTGACTGCTATGCTAACAACACCAAATGAGCAAAATCGCCCATTATTCGCTGCCAAAGATATCAATGATTTCTACCTTGAGCACTGTCCTAAAATATTCCCCCAGGACACGTAATAATTAATTATCGTTAGTTTCATTACATCACTATAAATTTTGTTAGTTTTGAATTTCTAATGTTAGGTCTCTGTTAAAACAGGTCTGCTTTTGCTCCTGCCACGAATCTCGTCAGGTCTCTGAGAGGACCAAAGTATGATGGAGCATATTTACATGAAGTCGTCAGGGAAAAATTAGGAGAAACACGATTAGATCAGACATTGGCACATGTTATTATTCCAACGTTTGATATCAAGCGCCTCCAGCCCACTGTCTTCTCCAGCTACGAGGTTCTAGTTCATATACATATGTATAACTAATTAGCAGTTTTTCTAATTTGGTTCTTCCATTCTTGTCAATCCAAGATTTCTGATTGTAATTGTGTCCTTACATTTCAGGTGAAGAAGAATCCAAGCATGAATGCCCTTTTATCGGATATATGTATTGCAACTTCAGCCGCCCCAACTTATCTTCCTGCTCATACTTTCGAAACCACAGATTCCACAGGCAAAGTGAGAAAATTCGATCTTATTGATGGTGGCGTAGCTGCTAATAATCCGGTAATATTATAAGATCAAGTGTGAATTAACATATTTCTCTTTCGACCTTTAAAAGTTTTTCAAATCGAATAGATATAACCGAACTCCTGACCTCCTGCAGTAAAATTCTTATTTTTCGACCCTTTGCTATTTTCAGGCGTTGGTAGCTATGAATGCTGTAATGAAAGAAATTAACCGGGATAATCTTGACTTCTTCCCCATAAAGCCAACAGACTATAGCCGATTTTTGGTGTTATCCTTGGGGACTGGTTCAGCAAAATCCGAAGAAAAGTATCATGCTACTGAAGCAGCAAAATGGGGTCTGTTGGGATGGTTAACTAGTGAACACTCCACTCCATTAGTGGATGTGTTTATGCAAGCAAGCAGCGACATGGTTGATTATCACATCTCCACTGCTTTCCAAGCTCTTCACTCTGAAGAAAATTATATCCGAATTCAAGAGGATACACTAACTGGAAATCTGTCTTCTGTGGATATTGCCACAGAAGACAACTTGAATAATCTTGTGAAAGTGGGCCAAGAATTGCTTAAGAAACGAGTAGCACGGGTCAATTTGGACAGTGGTGTCTTTGAGCCTGCTTATAAGGCTACGAATGAAGAGGCGCTCGTAAAGTAAGTTTAAAAACAGGGATAAAAATAATATTATTTGTCTACATTTTAAACTTCATTTTTGACATTGTTTTCCTAATGGGATTTTGCTAATTTGATCTGCGTAGGTTGGCAAAATTACTGTCAAGGGAGAAGCAACTCCGTGAAACTAGGTCACCACATGGAAAAGTAGTTACTCTGAAAAAAATTTAACTAGTAATAAAAGAAGAAGGTTTCACTGCTCCTAATGGTGACGTTGTGGATTGCACGAAGCATGTATTGAGCAAGGACTGGAATGTATTTGTATCAACTATGTTTATAACAGACAAGCTCTCAACGCTAACAGGTTTCCTTTAGACTGTCTCAGGTTCAGGAGGCAATAGATTTTATTTTATAATGGTTGATTCATGATGTAAGCGGAGTGTCATACTCCGCTCTGGTGTTGCGTAATCTTTGAGTTTTCCTACGTTTTCAATAAAAATTAATTATAACTTATGACCTTGTCCTTGTAATATAATTGGATACATAGTGGATGGAATTCGTGAAATAATATCGTCTAAGTTTTCAATAAAAATATTTTGACAAATTATTTAGAAAATACTTTTTATTGAGACTTTTAATCTTTTGATGATTCTAATTCAAATACTATTTGGGGTTCATATATATTTCAAGTTGATTTAGATTTAGATTTAGATTATCACCCATCAATTAAAAACTCATTATACAGTACTAGAAATATGAAAAATTATAACATTAGCTTAATATAATTTTTGACCATGCTAAACGATCATTAAGCATTTTGTTAAAATTAGGGAAACCTCGCTTCTCGTTTAGCATAAATAATTAGTTGCGAATATTTATCGGTACCTCAAATACCGCCGCTAACAGTGCCATGAATACCAATAGCAACGGTCCATTACCAAGGATGAACATTAACTATTCCTCCTTTTAGTTTTTCCATTCTTTTTATCTGCATTCATCTGCTCAAGATTGTAATTCCCTTAGCTAATCTAAAAAAATAACAATTTAAGAAAAAGACTCGTGAGCCGGTCTCTTGATTTAGATAAGATAGGATTCAAACAGGTGGATGAATGAACCAGAGAGAGATGATATTCAAAAGGACAAGCCTCCACACTTCATAAGGACAAATTATATCAATATCTAACGGTCTTGTTAACCCTAGCTAGGAAGACGAGAAGATGAAAGTTAGGTGTTTGATGAACCTTGGGAGGAGATAAAGATGTCTGCCCCACACCACACTGTACTCAAGGATAACCAATTAATCATCCCTTTTCACACGAGGCATTGCATTCGTATAGTATGCCTTGAAAATAAAATGTTTCATGAAAATGAAATATAAATAAAAACTGATTTTTAGATTAAAAATATTACTTTGGAAAGATTTTTTTTAGATAAATGGAAAGAGTATATAGCCTATCTTATATATAATTTATTAATAAAAATTTAATTTAATAAGAATTAAATATTATAAGGCTAGACTGAACCATTAATAAGTAGTTTAACTATTTCTTTTTTTTGACATATTTATATTTTAAGATACTTTTTCTGTATGGCATAGGTATGTATAATTTTTTTTTTCTTTAACCAAGTCATTATTTTTCTTAGTATTTTGCTTTTCAAATTAGATATAATCAAAATCTACTGCAAAATAGAAGACACAAGTGGTAATGAAATTTTATTTAAATAATCTCATAGCAAAGATTGATTTTTTAATTACAGTTTGTGAACGAATAAAGAAATTTACAATTGGACACCCTTTTCTGGGTATCGAGCTAAATCCTAAACCAACAAAGAATAATAACCAGTTCTCCAATTTAATGGCATCATTATTTGGAATTTACGAAAAGTCGTCCATGGGGTGATCTAACATGGCGAAGCCGCTTTTCTTCAGAAAGTATTCTTGCAAACCTACAAGATAAATTTTTTTTTATTGCTAAGTGATAGTTGTAAATCTCACCTTCAAAGAAATAGAAATAATTAATTTTTCTTACCTTTCAAGAGCTTCTTCATTAGTCCCTTGATCAATTGGCTCGAACCTGCCGGTCTCCAAGTTAACTCTGGAAACGGGCTTTTTTAATAGTCTTTCGCCAATCTTCACAAGATTTTTCAAATTTGACTTCGTCGCAATATCAACAGAAGATTCTTTTCCATTTAATGTATCATCCTGCATATATATGTTCCAATTACAAATGTCAGTGTTATTTATTCTTTCTCAATAAAGTTTTTATTACAGTCAGGTGATTTCAGGTACGATCAAATTATTATCAACGAAGACTGTATAAGAAGGATAAAAATACCTGAATGCGAAGGTAGTGCTGTTCAGAGTGCAGGGCTTGAAAAACTGCAGACAGGTGATAGTCAACCATATCTGAACTTGCTTGAGTGAACACGTCAACCAATGGTGTAGAACCACCACTGTTTAGCCAACCAAGAACACCCCATTTTGATGCTTTAATTGCATTATATTTCCTAGCAGCTTTTGGTGAGCCAGTTCCTATCGATATAACCAGAAACCGCCCATAATCCATTGGCTTTATAGGAAAGAAGTCGGAATTTCCTCCAAGTATTTCCTTTGTCACTTCACCTATAGCAACTAAAGCCTGCGGTAATTCACAAATTTAAAGATTAATTAGCTAGAATTTCAATAAAAAAGAATAGGAAAACAATTGACAACAATATCAAAACATATATATGATACCGGATTATTTGCAGCAACACCACCGTCTATAAGATTGAATTCTCTAACTTTCCCTGTTTGCTTTTCTTTGGTTTCAAAATAATGGGCTGGGAGATAAGTTGGCGCTGCCGATGTTGAAATGCATATATCGGAGAGTAGAGCATCTAAGCTAGGCTGTTTCTTAACCTGTAACCATCAAGAGATTTTTTTTTAAAAAGTGATTATTAGGTTTAACTTATTCAGGTGTGTATATACCATTGACAATGGGAAAATGAGTTAACTGGATGGAATCTGAACCTCGTAGCTAGAAAAGATAGTTGGCTGGAGTTGCTTGATGTCGAATGTCGGAATGACAATGTTTGTCAGTGTCTCATGTAATCTTCTCTTTCCTAGTTTTTCCCTAACAAGACCATGCAGATACTTACCGTTGTATTTTGGTCCTGATATTCCTTTCACCACCTTTTTAACTTGACTAAATAATGGCCATCTGTTCCAGAAAAAGGAATTGTATAAAAATGATCAGCTTCAAACCAAACAAACACTTAAGTTAATTAACTAACAAATTACTTGTGCATGTGCACTTGAATTACTTGGGTTGTGGGAATATTTTAGGGCAGTGATTTAAGTAGAAGTCTTTGATATCCTTGGCAGCAAAAAGGGGTCGATTATTTTCATCGGGGGCAGTTAGCATGGCAGTCACAAGACCGCCTGTACTTGTTCCTGCAATCACATCAAAGTAATCCGCAATTCTTGCTTCCTCACCATCTAGCTTCTGCATTGTTGCAACCCATATCAAAAGTTAGTACATTAAAGGACATTTTCTATATTTAAACACCACCTTTTTTATAGAATGAGAAGGACTTTGTATATAAGAACGCCTCATTTGTGACCAAACGGATCACAAAATTCAAGTTTAGGCAACCTCTTCGCAAAAAAAAAAAAAAAAAAAAAAAAAAGAGTAAATAAAAAAGAAAAAAGAGAGAAGTAATGACTGCATATAATAGATAGTCGTGTTCATTTAGAAGATAAACAAAAACTCCAAATTTTCATTACAGAACTCTCTTTTATCCACTTTTTTATATTGAAAATTGAAGACTTACTTTGAAGATTCAAGTTAATATTAGTTATGCGTATAACCTACCTGAAGTTCAGATTCTAAAAAACTTAAGATCGTTGTAGGGATAAGACCTCTTATTCCGCCTCCATCAATGCTGAGAATGGTGACTACGTTTCCATAAGTTGGAGGTTGCAAGGGTGGGAGAATTTGTTGTGTTCCTTCCATATGAGAAATTATCTAAGAGGAAAGAAGATGGAAAGAGATACGTTGTAGTTTTTTGTTGAGGCTTTTGGAGGTGCTTGAGAGAGTTTTATGATCTTGTCTTCAGTGCAATATTTCAAATGGAACATGCATATGGGGGTATATATATATACTCCTCTCCTTTTCTTTTCATACTTGCCATGTAAGGCTAATGTGATACAGAAAAACGCATATTTTTAGCTTCAACAAGAGTAATAACATTTAATATTTTTTTATAAAAAAAAGCATGAGAATTGGACATGAATTTTGACTATATACATTGAAGTTTTGATTGGATACGTTTCACATTGGCTGCAGACTGCAGGTTTACCAATCAAACTTATAAATCTATTATATTTTAAAATGTAGAACGCGTAATTCAACTCTATGAAGAATTGTAGTTGAGACTTGAGTATCCTGAAATGTAGTTGAGAACGAGGAGACAGGCCAACCTAGCCATATAATTTGAGAACTAAGTTAGTCTCCCATTGATTGTTGTACACAAGATGCGAATGTTTTTTTCTGCGTATTGAGACTAGATGCTACGTGGAAAAGAAAAAGGCATTTTGAGATTAATTTTAATTCGCAAAAGGTGGCTCGTCAAAATATTAATATTAATTATAATAACTATAATTTTAAAACGCGTTGAAATATCATTAAATTTTCTAAAATAAAAATTTATACGATGTACGATTGTATCCTCTTTTAGAAAAAGATGTACGATCAATGATGTCAACTATATATATATATATATAAAGGTTGATATCATGATTATCATTATGGAACAACGTAAATATTTTATTAAGTAAGAAGTTTTTTTAATTTAATTTAGATGTATTGTTCTCATATATATATCAAATTGATCAATAATTAAAAAATATTTATTAATTTTTAATAATTAAATATGTATCAATCATTTAAAATATAAAATACTTATGTATATATGTATCATCTTTTTATTTATTATGGTGGATAAATTTAATAATATCAATGAGAATTAACTTTAACTAACATGTTATATCAAATGATGGAAATTTAAAATATGTAATGTTTATATCTAAAATAATATATAAAATATTTTTTTTTACTAATAGTGCATATTAATGTCGTTATATCCAAAAAAAAAAATTATAATATCAATCTCAATTACTTCATATATCTTTTTATCATTTCCTTCCATTATTTTTTTTCCTTCAGGAAAGGAAAGTGTTCGGTTCTTTCTCTTTTAGAAGCTATTAAAAAGTGAGTTTATACCAATGAAAATTGTATTGACCTAGTAAAAGTTCAAACATATTACTTTTAATTATTTTTCTATCTAAGAATATATGGATGAGATGATAAATTTTTTTTTTTTAGTTTAATTAAGATTTTGAGTTCAAATCTTAAATATACAACTGTACTAAAATTATTGAAATAATATTTTACTATTTGTAAAGATTCCGTCAGACACATTCAAATTAACTCGAGATATGTACGGACAAAAGAAAGAAACTACGCTTCTAAATTAAGTGAACAGATGTCTGCTTCTTTTGTATATGTGATTTTCCATCTTGTTTGCTCATTACCATGAATATATGTACAGAAATTATTAATATATTCTGAAGTGCAGATATCCCCACCTTTGTTTTCAAAAAGAAAAAAATTAGAGGCCCATCGAATTTTGAATTATATTTTGGTAAACCTTTTCCACTTATCGTAAACTCCTGTAGCATAAAAAAAATATTTTGAAGTATAAATCCTTTCCACTTCTGATATATAGACAAATTTCTATTCTCCACTTAAATAAACTGAAAAACTGGTTTTAAAAAAATAATTTTAATTATGTGATGTTATCTCTCTGCACAACATTAGAAGAAATGAGTTTGAATTCCCTAATATATTTAGCATCTTAATTTGATCAATGCGTACTTGCATGCACAAGCTTTTCTATTTACTGCGGACTGCAGGAAATTGCTTTTTCTGTAGTTAATATACATGGATGGATCATCACTTATACATATAAAAGTGGTTTCTCTATATTTCATGGTAGAGGCCATCCCAACACGAGACTGTACATACAAACTAAAGTGTGTAGCTAAGTATTTAATCTGATGTAAAATAAGAAATTAGTATTAAATGAAAGAAACTTTACAACGAGAAACAAGAAATATGGCTGCTGCAAAATGCATGGTGACGGGACTGACGAAGCAACAAGATGCATTTGAAACTTGGAATTTGCTATAAATGAAAGGTCAAATACATGACATACATATATCTTATCTTATCTTATAAAGAGAAAAAGAAACTATATGCATGCAATTAATCTATATATCGTACATGTACAAATTCTGGTTGGTGCCCATCACAGTCCAAGTTGACTTGTTTGAATGAATAAACTCCTTCAAGTCTCCAAAAGCTGAAACAGTCAAGCCACCCTCTTTCAAATCGTGTTTGCTAGTGAATTATTTTATCCAAGTTATTTATATACCTAATTTGGCGTATATATTTGTAAATGCATATTTGGCTCTTCCCATTACATAAATTTCTACAACTGATAATCATTAATTTAGCATTCTCATTCACCGCTAAAACATAAAATATACGTCCAAAAATTAGCTTTTATGTAAGAAGGGATTTATAAGGATATATAGAAAAGGTTACTCTCTCTAATGTTTAGCCTTTGAGAGGAAAAAAGAAATTAAAAGAGGAAAATAAAAATTAACCTGTCTTAAATAAATTTTATTGCATAAACGGATTCACACTTACAAATCCAAAGAACTTAAATAAAAAAAATTAAAATAAAATTAAGGAGAAAACATTACAACTTGTATCCCTTTAGACACTTATTCAAGCACAGCATGAACAATACAGAATCATATAATTTAAGGTTCTTTAACTTGCGAAATACAATATTATTCCACTTTAAAGAATCCAAATCCCTTGTATCATTATCATCATTTTGGTTTTGGAGCTTGTCCATGAGGTGACTTAGCATGGCGAAGTCGCCTTTCTTCAGAGAGCTGTTTGGCAAACCTTATAAGAGCTTCTTCATTTGTCTCCTCATTCACAAGCTCAAATATTCCAGTCTCTAGATTTACCCTTGAAACTGGTTTCTTTAATAGCCCTTCACCAATTTTCGCAAGATCATTTAAGTTCTTTTTTGTAGCTACATCCACAGAGGCAACTGTCTCACTTAATGTATCATCCTGCATGTACATTGATTTGCATTAAAATATATTTGCTTTGACCAAAGAAATGAAAGAAGGAAATAACAAAGAGTACTATTTCAAAACAGTAATAATTTAACAAATTAAATGTATACCTGAATTCTGAGATAGTTTCTTTCAGAGTGAAGGGCTTGAAAAAGTACAGAAATGTGCAAATCTACCATGTCAGCACTAGCATGAGTAAATACATCGACTAAAGGTGTGGAACCGCTGGCTGTTAACCAACCCAATACACCCCATTTTGCAGCATCGTCAGCACTATATTTTTCTTCAGCTTTTGGTGCCCCAGTACCTAAGGATATGACTAGAAATCTACCATAGTCCATCGGCTTTATAGGAAAGAAGTCTTGGCTTCCCTTGATTATTTCCTTTGTCACTTCTCCCATAGCAACCAAAGTCTGATGACAAATTTATTGGTTTTTATTAATTTGAATTATCGAAGGAGGTAAAAGAGAGTTAGTATATTTAAGAATCGGTTTGAAGTTAATTGTATACCGGATTATTTGCAGCAACACCACCATCAATAAGGTTGAACTTTCTCACTTTTTCTGTCTTCTCTTCTTTGATTTCAAAATAATGAGCTGGAAGATAAGTTGGTGCAGCTGAAGTTGAAATGCATATATCCGAAAGCAGAGCATTTATAGATGGATTATTCTTAACCTGACAAATAAAAGGGCAAAACAATTAGACTTGAACAATATAGTATAAAATCGCAATCATTAACCTTGATAATAATTTATTTAAGGAAGAAGGTAATAAAACCTGAAAGCTGGAAAAGATAGTAGGTTGGAGTTTTTTGACATCAAAAGTTGGGATGACAATATTAGTCAATGTCTGGTTCAATCTTGTATTTCCTAGTTTTTCCTTAACAAGGTTATGCAGATATTTCCCATCGTATTTTGGTCCTGCTATAGCTTTTATCACTTTTGACACTTGAGGTTGCCAACAGTGTTGAGGGAAGATCTTAGGGCACTCATTAAGGTAAAAGTCCTTGATATCCTTTGCAGCAAAAACCGGACGATTCTTCTCATTTGGGCTAGCAAGCATGGCGGTCACTAGACCACCTGTGCTTGTCCCTGTGATCACGTCGAAATAGTCTGCGATTCTTGCATCCTCACCGTCCAGTTTCTAAACCATAAACATGAAAGTTTAAAAGAAGAAAGCATATATTTATTTCCTGTAAGATAATATAGTTAAAATTAAACCACGAAGACCTTATATATATACATAAGACTTTCATGCATTATATACCTGTATTATATATACAGAAGCGTAGTACATCTAATACTGGTGTGGCATTTTAGATGTTATATGAATGTAATAAACTTGATGTTGCATTCATTTATTATTAAATTAGATGTAAATACACATAACGTTGGCAAGTTGTGTCAAGAAGAACGATATATTGAACTAGACATTTTACAATCTATTATACCTGAAGTTCAGATTCAAGAAAGCTAAGGATGGTTCCGGGGATAATGCCTCTTATTCCACCCCCGTCAATGCTGAGGATAGTAACCAGATTTCCATAAGTTGGAGCTTGAAGTGGGGCATACGTTCCTTCCATGAGGTATATATGTGGTTTGATATATAAATGAGGAAATGATTGACAGTCCTGGGGCGAGAATTTTAAACTTGTAAGACCTTGAGGTTTTTGAGACAATGGCAGAAATGTACTAAGTGTTTGGTTTTCAGAGAGAAACTTGAATTAGAGCCTTTGGAAATAGCTTAATTTGTGATGGTTTGGTATCCATTTAGATATGGGTATTTATAGACCATTCATCGTAAGTACTTCTCATCTTAATTCCATGTTCTAGCAATGTGAGTTAATGATCTGAATATTATCAAATTTGACCAAACTTGTACGTCCTTAGGTTTGTTTCAAATTTGGATTGCATGAAAGTTCATTACTTGCAAAAAAGTTGAAAACATAAACGTTTGAACCGTGTGGCTTTACCTTTCATGTCAAAGAATACTAATACTAGTAGGTATGACTGCATCCGTGCGCTTGAATTGTAGGTTAGAATATAATTAGATGGAATACAAATATGGGAATGAAACCAATAACCTTATCATGTTAATGGAATTAATTGACAAAGTCTGTTGATTCCATAAGAATCCGCATCCAGGGTTTTTCTTTTCAATTTAGATAATTCACCATTTTTTGTATGGATAAAGACAAAGACATATTTAAATTATCAAAATATAAAATGTCCCAATCATAAATTTTTATATTCATACCGGCGGCAAAATTATAACATTTCGTAGAAATTAAATCAAGTAATAAAATATATAAAAATTATTCCGAGTAATGCTCACAAACGATTTTTCTTCACACATGTACATGAACGTTGAGTAGAAGAAATAAAGTAAGATAAAACTTAATGCATTTATTCATGATGAATTAATCTCTTCTTTAGTTACATAATTACAAGAGATAGGGGATTTTGCATTCTCAAATTTTAATGAATTAAATCAAGGATTTTGTTATTTTAAATTTTATTTGGTTTAGAGCTCCTTATTTAGTTTCAAATAATTTTTAAATTCTAGGTATAAAATGTAAAACTTTATTGGCTTTCCTGATGCAGCATGTGCCCATTGGCTTTGGAGTTTATAATTAAACAGGGATACGGATAATAAAGCCATTTAGGTTGCTGTATTATTATATGATTAAATCGATGCTTAAACTGTATTAAGACATTCTAAGCACGGAAAGCAAAAGTGAAAAGAGCATAATAGTATGTGACGACATATTTGTAAAATGACATAAACATGCAAAAACAATGCACTTTTGATAGTTGAAGCATTGACCCGCCGAACACTCAAATTTGTAAATGACATAAACATGGAAGCTTTTATTCTTAATATATATACACTGTTCGGTTAAATTAGGCAAGGAAAGCTGATAATTTGCAGCCATGAAAAGTGGTATATACGTACGTGTTAATGATTTCAATATGTTGACTGGATCGAACTATCTGAGTTAAAGGAAGCCGATAGCAGACACATTTATGTTTTTATAAAATAATCATTCTACCAATGAGTTATTCTGACTGAAATATCAATGGGCTAAACGTAGATCCTAGTTACATGTTATGCATCAAAGATTTGTGTATCAATAGAAAAAGAAAAAAAAAAAAACACATCTTGCGTTTTCCCATTTTAGTTTTAAGGTATCTTTTTCAATAAAAGTTTATATGTTTTTTGTAGAAATAAGTAGATAAAAGTACCGTATGATTTAATCTTTTAACAATTTTTAGTACATGATTGTTTTCCAATAAAATGAGGCATATGGTTATAATCGTGATAAGAAAATGGGCACATGCTGCATCAGGAAAGAACTAGATTTGTAAGAATCCAATCACTTCTATGCCGACTAGCCATTATTATCATGTTAAATTGAGATTTAAGAAGTGATTATTCGATGGTATTAATTCAACGGTCAAACAATAACGTTTTCAAATTGTTAAGTTCTAAATTCATATTATCAAACACGAGAAGTATGATAATGAGGGTTGATCGTGGCTAATTATAATCCTTGCTAATTAAAATTTCTTTATGGCGAGATAGTTTTTTTTATTATGATTTATAACCACATGTCTATTTTTGTCTCATAAAAAATACATACTGAAAATTGTCAATTGATGAAACCTCATAATATTTTTATATACTTATCCATTTTTCCATTAATGAAATTAAATATTTCTTATAATATGTCTGCAACATAATTAAATATTAATAATATTATAATAAAATACTTAATTTTACGCAAAAAGTGTTTTAAGAATTACTAAATTATCTCTTATTTTATTTTGAAAAAGAGATTATATTTTATTCCCTCAGGGGCAATAACCGACACGATCCCATTCAAAGGGTAATTTGAATTATAAAAAGTAAAATTCTGGATTAAATTGATTTAAAAAAGTCACATTAAACTTATGTGATAAATTTAGAGGACAAGTTAAACCACATTCCTAAAAACTTTTTCTTTTCTTTTTTTCTTTTTCTTTTACTTTATTCCTAGAAACTAACCAAACATTTCTCTTTTTCTTTTTCTAGGTCATCAATCAATAGGCCGCCGGTTTAAATTAGAAACAAACTTTAGAACTTAAAGTTCAAAGGACACAAATAAATATTGTTAAATAGAAATTAAATTATTCATACAGTATTTACATACATTGATTGATTTACAAACCCAAAAGAATTTAAATGTTACAATTAAGAAAGGAAGAAATCTTACACCTGTCCCACTTTTGGGAACTTATTCAAGCACAATCTGAATATTAAAGAATGAAACATGTTTAACTTTCAACTCCCTGCACATTATTCACCATCTAAGGAATCCAAATCCTTATATTAATTAGTATCATCAGTTTGATTCTTCGTATGGCGAGTTTATATGGCGAAGCCGCCTTTCCTCGGAGAGCAACTTGGCGAACCTTATAAGAGCTTCTTCATTTGTCTCCTTGTTACAAGGCGCAAAGATTCCACCTTCCAAGTTCACCCTTGAAACTGGTTTTTTTAATAGCCCTTCACCAACTTTCACAAGATCATTCAAATTCTTTTTTGTGGCCACGTCTACAGAAGAAACTATCTTACTTAATGTTTCGTCCTGCACATATTTACGTAAAACAAATAGTAAGCCTTGTGTTTATTAGTTAATTTCTTCTAAATAAGTTTTTCCCCTTGAGCAAAACGCATACCTGAATCCTGAGGTAGTTACTTTCAGATCGAAGGGCTTGAAAAACCTCAGAAATATGCAAATCCACCATGTCAGCACTTGCATGAGTAAATACATCGACTAAAGGTGTGGCACCATTGGCTGTTAACCAGCCCAATACACCCCATTTTGCAGCCTCGTCAGCTCTGCATTTCTTTTCGGCTTTTGATGCTCCAGTTCCTAAGGATATAACTAAGAATCTACCATAGTCCATCGGCTTTATTGGGAAGAAGTCTCGGCTTCCTTTGATGATTTCCTTTGTCACCTCTCCTATAGCAACCAGAGTCTGATAAAAAAAATATTATAAAGATTAACCAAATTGATTTCGCTATATAACATTGGAGTTATAGAGAATTAATATATACCGGATTATTTGCAGCAACACCACCATCTATAAGGTTGAATTCTCTCACTTTTCCAGTCTCGTCTTCGTTGGTTTCAAAATAATGAGCTGGAAGATAAGTTGGTGCAGCTGAGGTTGAAATGCATACGTCCGAGAGTAGAGCATTTAAGGATGAATCTTTCTTAACCTAGCCAGTAAAAACGCATGAAAAGTCAATTTTTCGAATAATATATATTTATCTCATCATAGTATTTAATTTAAATACTTAAGTTTAAGATTTTAGGTTGCACAAAAATCTCTAGAAGAGCAATATATTGATGTTGGATACATATCGAATGCTGAATCTCCTTAGAAGCTCTTACGAATGTTTCAAATACTTTATAGAAAGTACTTTCGATTATTTATTGGTTTGTTCTTTTAACTTTTAAGTGATTTTTATAAAACCTTAAAATTTATTTAAGATACAGAAGAGCATATATAAGTACTTTCTAGTTTTTATATAGATACAGAAAGTATTTTTTTTATATAATTTTATATTTTAGTTTCCAATAAATGATCATTTTTTATTTTAGTTTTATTAAACTATATTATTACCGATTTAAAATAATTAACTTATCAATTGCGTTATGATATCAATAAAAGAATTTTTAAAAATAATACTTGTGCTATATTTTATATCTATAAATACAAAAATATATAATATTATTATTATTATTATTATTATTTTAATTTTAAAATTTCATATCTCTATTTTTTGCTTTTTATTTCTGTTTTTGTGCTATCTAAATAAAGAGAAGAAGGTAATAAATATACCTGAAAGCTGGAAAAGACAGTAGGTTGGAGTCTTTTGATATCAAATGTTGGGATGACAACATTAGTTAATGTCTGGTTCAATTTGGTATTTCCTAGTTTTTCCTTAACGAGGTTATGTAAATATTTCCCATTGTATTTTGGTCCTGATAGAGCTCTAATCACCCTTGATACATGTGGAAATAATTTCCAACTATGCTGCGGGAAGATCTTAGGGCATTCATTAAGATAGAAGTCCTTGATATCCTTTGCAGCAAATACTGGACGATTCTTCTCATTTGGGCAAGCAAGCATGGCAGTAACTAGACCACCTGTGCTTGTTCCTGCAATCACGTCAAAATAGTCTGCAATTCTCGCATCCTCGCCATCCAGTTTCTAGACCATCGACAGAACAAACATAAGGTTAACGATTAATATAATCAAAATAAATAAAAACTAAGGATCGATGTAAATTTACAGCCCTGCATACGTAAATTGCACAAGGGACTTGACACTTTATATATGTGCATGCTTGCATGGTTAAGTAATGCAATAGACTACAGGGAGGCATAACAAGTAATTGGGTACGTTTGAACATGACACATTATACAGGCAAATTATTGTACCTGAAGTTCAGATTCCAGGAAACTAAGGATGATCCCAGGGATAATGCCTCTTATTCCACCCCCATCAATGCTGAGGATGGTGACCAGGTTTCCATAAGTTGGTGCTTGAAGGGTTCCATTTGTTCCTTCCATCATGAATATACAATCGATTTAATATACCACAAATAAATAAAGAGTACTTGAAACAGTAAAATCTATGAAATTTTGATGTTTATGACGGGTAATAATATAAGATATATTCAATATGAAATAAAAACGGATAATAATATAAAGATATATTTGAATATGGCTTAATTTGTGATTTGACGTTGTTTTGGAGATGGTTATTTATAGAGCCTTCATCATATATGATTTTCATTTTAAATTCCAAAGCTATGCCAGTGGCCGATTATATTAAATCCTCTCAAGTTTGACCAGACTTGTGCTTTCTTGCATTTGTTACTCAAGGAAAAGTTGAAAAGTTGAACATTTTCACATCAAACAATAGCACATACAAGCACGTAAGGTTGCATGCAAGTGAACTATTAGCTTATTCTTTTTATGGATGGAGTTAATGAGCCTGCATATTAGCTTCATATTAATCCCCCCAAAAGGATGATATTTTTCATTTTTCACTCCTGCATTAACTAATTTCTGTCTTTATGGTATGTCTAGTTTTATTGTGTACTTCACATTTTAGCATCCCATGTATAAAAAGAAAAGATGATATTCTTTAAATTTAACTTTAAGAAAGGTGAATTCCTAATTTATTCATTTTAATTATTTTAATATTTTTATGTGTTTATTAATAAAAATTTATAAAATTTAGATTAAATTTATATAAGTTATTTTTTCTTTAAAAAAATTACATAAAAAAATATTTTGAGTACGCAAATTTTACATGAAAGTTTTTTTATCAAAATTTTATAATTTTTTATTAAATAAATATATAAAGACAATAAATAAAGATTGCGTCGTTATAAATTACGGCACTCTAGAATTCCTTTTAAATTAATAATCTCGTGATATTTTATGTAGATGAAAAACATTAATGAAGATATAATTTAAATATTCTCAAAATTAATGTTTGAATTTGTATTTATAAATGTAAATAATATCGAAAAATTGATAGAAAAAAAATAAAAGAAAGCCAAGAGAATTAAAAACTTGTTGTGATTTAATTGCAGCGACAAGCAGCCAAAATATGATTACGATACACCTTATCCAATTTTACAAACACAGTTCATATATGTTTACAGTTTGTTGACTTGAAATTTCACCAGTCCAATTCTATTATCAAATGTAACCTTAGATTTTCTATAAAGAAAATGCTAAATATTCTTAGATGTCTTCTGATTTCTCTGATGGCGTTGGCCTTGGACCAGGTCTTCATAAAACAGGGATATGCATTAATATTATTTTGAGGCGCAAGCCATTTACACGTACATATATATATATATATATAATCGATGATCATTTTGAGAAGATGCACGTCAGTCGTCAAGATCATTGACGATGATTACGATAATGATAATAACTAATCTACCTATTTAAATATGAATCGGCGTTGATTATTTATTAATTCAAATACCTGAATAGAAAATTAATATTTCAGGATTCCGTAATGGAAAATAACGAAACAAAAAGATGCCAGCATTATGCTTCATATACTCACAGTTCGTTCAACGACACAAACAAGATTTCCATTATTTTAATTTTATTCAAATAAAGTAGGTTTAATATTATATAATCCAACATGCTTATTAATTCATTTTAACGTTTGTTGATGTTATATAATTATTTTTCATAGTCAAGTCATTTTTTTCAAAATAATAATAAATAGAATAAGATCACATCAATTTATGCATAATTATTGAATTAAATAGCACTGTAAATATTACATTTTTTTACCAACATTAATGCATGGTAAAATTCTGCAATTTTTACAGTAACAAAATACCAATCAAACCACTTTTTTTTTTTATACAAGAGGAGGGAAAAACTCAACGACAAACAAAAGAAAAAAAAAAAAGGAAAAACTAGCCAGGGACCATTCATGGCCAAGAGACACCAATGGCATCTGACAGCAACATTTGAAGAACAGGAGGTGGAGGCTCCACCAACCACTTTTATTCATTAACTACAGCAGATTTTATATAACTCGCAATATGGGTTAATGCAAAATTATTGTTAAATTTATCATATAAATTTTTAATTTGAAATATCTTATTTTAATAAAAAATATTACAATAGAAAACATAATCTTATTAGTTGTTATTTTATTTTAATAGCATTTAATATTATCATTTTACTTATATAAATAATTAAAAAACTCATAATAGGTATATAGTAAATTATTGTCATTATGTAATCACTAATTTTTTATTATATTTAATTACTCTTTTACTTTAATAAATATTGATATAATTTTATTTACTTGTTCGAATGTATAATTATTGAGAATCTTATGATTTAAATTCTTAATTTAAAATATCTTATTTTATTTATAAATATATTATTGTTATAAAAAAATAATTATATTTAGCTATATTTTACTTTACTAAGTACTTAATATTGCCATTTAATTTTAATAATTTTAAAATTTAATGGTAATAAAAAAAAAAAAAAAAAAAGATATGTTATGTAGAGAGTGTTCTCCGGCAACTTGCATATGCAGTCTTAAAAATCTTATCTTTAGATGACCATTTCTTGCCCCCAAGTTCAAAGTGTTCTTCCTGGAAATATTGTACGGAGTTTTTTCAAATCTTATCCTTTAGATGGTCGTTTCAGATCTAAAGTTTCTTGCTTGTGGGACTTTTGCACAGCGCCTGCTACCAAATTAAGATAAATTCATATTCTAAGTGTTAATCGTGGTGTTTAGTTGTTAATTAGTATAGCTAAAAGCTCCTCAATTCTAAGAAAGAACCGTAAATCATCGCCAAAAGAATATAATAAAAAATCTTACTAATATGTTGGGACAAAATGACTGTAACTCTATCAAGTGAATTTGCAATCTGGGAGGATGATTTACATGCCCTTTTGTCCCCAAATTTTCTGACATTTTTCTCTCTTTTCGTCTCTGCAGAATGTAAGAGGGCTGCCCCTATCTTCTTTTTGAACAATTAAAATGATATTATATATTACTATCATCCTCAAAAACCAAAAAAAAGAGACGTGGGAGGGAACTTAGATCGCCGAAAAGGTTGGGCTGGAAATCCTAATAGGACGTAATAAGCTTTATCTTCTACATTTTGCCTAACCTCAGTATACAATTCCATGGACCGCTTAAAATTACAAGATTATTGCAATTTTGTACCTATCTCGCATTTTAGTCCTTGTCCTCTCAAACTATTATCAATTTTTCATATATATAATGGGTTTCTCACAAATATACTGAAAATGAGATGTAACGGTTTAAATTTTCTTTTTCTTTTTATAGTTTAAGATTTGATAGAATTTTATTTATACAATTTCTTTTTGAGACTACAATATCATTTTAATATTTTATTAATATATTTTTAGTATTCTTAAATGACTTTCTTTAGTTTTATTTTAATTATATTTTTTATATATTTTTAATTTTATTTTAATATTATCTTTTATTCATATGATGTATTTTTTAAAACACCTATTTTTATATCGTCAAAATATAATTATTATAAAAAATATAGTATCATTCAATTCATGAAACATAAAAATACAAAATAAAAATGATAAATCTATTTCATTTGGCTGATTTTACAATAACATAAATTAAAATAATATTCTTTTAATATCTTTTAAATTTCTGATTTTTTTTCACATAATTTGAAAAAATATAAAATAAAAATTAATTTTATATAATAATATAAATTAAAATAATATTATTTCAGAACCTACTTTGAATATTCTTTGATAAAATTCTAAAATGAAAATCGTATAAATAAAGAAATAAAAAAAATCATAAAAAAATAAAAACAAAGTCGTAAAAATAGAAAAAGCATTTAAAACAAGTGGTTCGCCGTGAAATTTCTTCATATATAATCTTGTGCTTCTTTTGAGGTTCATACAATATATTGTCCATTAGAAATAAATTGGGCCTTGGCTCGGATTGCGTTGTTGGTTTTAGGCCCACGACCTGCCGAAAAAGAGAAAAAGATGCGGCATCTTGTCGGAGAAAATTCTCTGCCAATACAATACCATTTCTGGAAACGCGGCCTCCCGCCATCTTCTCCATCTGCCGCTTTAGTCGTCCTCCATTTAAGACAACACAAGACCAAGAAAAGAAATGACCAGGAAATTCAATTTCGCATTTTCCTTCTTGTGAACATAATGCTTCGTCTATGTTTCAGACCCCGTCGCTACCGTCACCTCCCTGTCCCTCGCTCTTTCTCTTCCTCCTCTTCTGAAAATCCCGCCGAACCTCCACATAATGTCATAAATTCCCATATTACCCTTCCTCAGCCCCCAATCGTCCCCCACCACCACCACAACAATTCTGTCGTCACAACTACCGCCAATACTTCTTCTCGTTACTCCGTACTCGGCATCTCCCTCGTATCTGCTATAATCGCTTCCGTCGCTCTCTATTCCTCAAATGACCAAACTAACCCTAGCCACTCCTCCAATCCTCTTCACTCTGCAATTGAACGCACAATTTCAAAATCAAACGAGTCATTTAGAAGACTCTGTTATCACGTGAGGCAAACGGGCGTTGCGGCATCGGTTTTATGGCAGTCATTGAGGTCCGTACTATCTTCGGCAAATCATGAAGTTAGGGTCGGATTTGAGCTTCGCGTGGCGGCCTTGTTGGCTGACATTGCAGCTGCTAATGGGGCCCGCAGAGCTGCACTGGTTGGGGCTGGCGGCGGGAAGGTTGTCGATTGGTTGTTGGAAACTGTGGCTGTTGGTGGCGGGACTCAGGCTGAGGCTGCGAGGGCTCTTGCTTACTTAATTGCTGACCCCAATGTTTGTGGTGATGTGCTCGGGAGACCTCACGCTGTTCCCTATTTGTTGCGTTTTATCTTTACTTGCCAGCCAAAAAAGAAGGTCAGTTCTAATTTGCTAGTTTGTTAGAACAATTTGCATTTACTCTACTTGTAAATGAGGCTTGACAGAGTATAATTTATAAGTTAACTGTATGCATATTGATGTGAGTAAATTAATACAGTGTTGCTGGTAAATATTAGGGCTGAAAACTAAGCTTAAAATGGATGAATAAGGTCAAACTTGTTACAGAATTTGTAATTCTGAAGCTTGATCACTTCTATCGTTTTATTTGGTAATGCACTAGATCATTTGGAATTATGCTCCTATTGACGAAAATGACTTCTGTCTGTTTCTTTTTACATTGATATATTGCATTTCTGTGGGAACAGCATTCAGGACGTAGTTCATTCGATATTTCTGATTCTTTGAAAGGTAGGAGCATGCTCGTGGCTGCCATCATGGATATTGTCACATCCCACTCTGATACTATTTTAGAAAAGGTTTCTTTCAAGTCAACCTTGCCAGGGAATGCTGAAACAAGGGATATTGCTGCAGCCATTGAAGTTATTGAGGAAGGCGGCTTGCATATTGATGAGCCACAGGATAAAGACACTGATGATAATGGTGGAAGTGGAATGAAGGGTATTGGAATCAAGATCCTTGAAGGTACAACAGTTTTAGGGCTTGCAAGAAATAGTGAGCTTGCAGAGTTTGAGAATTCTAATGTAGAATCATTTAGTCAGACTCCTAAAACCCTTAGCATGCTACTGAAGCAAGATGGTGGGCTAGCACAAAATTTGTCATCCGCTGTTGTTCCTGGACTTTGGGATGATCTGCACTGTCAACATGTTGCTGTACCTTTTGCAGCATGGGCGTTAGCCAATTGGGCAATGGCATCTGATGTCAATAGATCTCATATTCAGGAACTGGATCAAGATGGGCAAGCTGTCATGACTGCACTGATGGCACCTGAGAGATCTGTGAAATGGCATGGAAGCTTGGTAGCCCGCTTGCTGTTAGAGGATCGTAATCTGCCTCTAAACGATTCTGTTTCTGATTGGAGTTCTAGCCTTCTTACAACTGTTTCTCAGGCAAGTAAAAATGATGATATCCCTTTGGCTCAGGTGGCTTTATCTGCTTTTTTGCTTTCTGTTGAGAGATGCCCAGGGGCAAGGAAGATAGTGATGGATAAAGGTCTTGAACTGATGAGAAACACAGCTAAGCAGACAACAAAATACAGGCAAGTGCAAGAAGCATTAGCAAGGGTTTTGGAGTTACTTTATGCTGGGGATATGCATTTATCTCTTCAAGAGAGCCAAAAGTGGTCTGGAATTCTGCTTCCATGGGTTTTTGGAAAAGTTGCTTCAGACACTTTACGATCTTCAGCCACAAAAATCCTCTCATGCATTCTCGAAGATCATGGACCATCTTCTGTACCAATTTCTCAAGGATGGTTAACCATTTTGTTAAATGAAGTTCTTGCTTCCAGCAAGGCTTCATTTAGTAAGGGAGGTACTCAGCCTAGAAGTGATAAAGTGAAGGTTCGTACATATTTTGCTTTTTTCACTTAATACTAAGGTGATGTTCTTTTCAAAGTTTAACCAGAATGTACTTATTCTCTGAAGATATATACATGTATTTATAAGGGTAATTGGTTTCTTTGCAGACACAAATTGATAAGTCCAACACTCTGTTTGCTGCACAGACTGCTAATCAGTTGGCAGGCGCTGTTGTAAATCTAGCAGGGAATCAGCTGGGAGCAGCTGCTAATTCTGTTGACACATTCCCACTGGCAGATCTTCTTTCCCTGGAACCCTTTGCTGGACCGTTCCAGAATTTCAAGAAAGATGCTACATCTAAATTTAATGTGGCAGATTCTGCGGTGGCAACCCTTAAGGGGATCAAAGCACTGACTGAACTTTGTTCCGAGGACTCTGTATGTCAAAACAAAATAACTGAACTTGGGGTCTTCTGTTTATTGAGGCGCTTTTTGTTATGTGATGATTACGAGAGACTATCTGCAATGGAAGCTTATGATGCGTCAAGATCCCTTGAGGCCCAGGAGCGGGTCCCAAAGGTCACTGGCGAGACACCTAATGCAGCTGCAAATTATCCTTCTAGTGTTCGAGTTCCACCTACGGCGCATATCCGAAGGCATGCAGCTAGGCTTTTAACTGTCCTTTCACACCTACCTAAAGTCCAGAAGGCCATTCTAGAAGATACAACTTTGTGTAAATGGCTTGAAGATTGTGCTAATAATAAGATCCCAGGTTGCAGTGATTGCAAAATACAGAGTTACTCAAGGGCAACACTGTTAAATGTCTTCTGCTGTCAATCCAGTGGTAGAGAATCTCTGAACAGTAATATTTCAGAGGGTGAAGGTGTTAACAGCAAAGGTGGTTGTCCTCATTATGATGACATGATATTTTTAATTAATCCTGAGTTGCCTCACTGGAAGCGTTGTGAAAATATGGATGATAAGACAGTTGAATGGAACAAGCTGTCTTTGCTTAAGACTGATTTTATCAAAGGCGACAATTCATCTGTAACCAGAGCTTCAAATGTTAGTGAATATTCTATCTCTGCCAATGAATCCCTTCATAGCTCTGAATCAGAAGCTCCTCAGTTAGATGTAGTCTTTATTCATGGATTGCGTGGTGGGCCTTATAAGACTTGGCGTTTATCCGAAGACAAAGTATCAACTAAATCTGGATTGGTTGAGAAGATTGATGAGGAAGCTGGAAAACTAGGAACGTTTTGGCCCGCTGAATGGCTATCAACCGACTTGCCTCAAGTGCGCATGTTTACCCTCAAATACAAGGTTTGTCTCTATCTTGATGGTTGTGTAAGGAAATCCTGATTTGCTAGCAACTTGTTCCTAGCATTGGTTACCTCATGAAATTTGATACCAATAAGTTTTGGAGCAAAAATGATATTTATGTATTTTTTTTGGCTATCTCTTGGTTCGGTCCCTTTGTCCCTGTCTAACTCCTTATTGAATGTTTGATGTAGACAAATCTTACACAATGGTCTGGGGCTACACTACCTCTTCAGGTACTTCTCCTTTGACAATATAGTGGCGAGATTGCCCAATTTAATTTATTTGGTTTGGCTGTGCTATGTCTCCATGCTAAAAATTCAATTATTAAATATCTAGATTTCAGGTTCAACATGATCAGCAAGTGCCTAACTTAAGCTCTGTATCAGAGGCTTCTGACTTAAAAATAGATGCAGCAATTATTGGGTTCCAACTTTTTAGCTTATCACTCTCCATCATGTCACTCACACCTTACTATTTGTGAGCTTATTACCCAGGATTAAGAGCTTGAAATGCTTGTCAACTTAATTCATTTTCCTAAGAATATGTTCCGGTATGGTCTTACCAAAGCTATGTGCCACGAAAATATGATAACATAAAATCGACATTTTCTGATCCTTATGCTTTAATTAAGTGTCCCATTTGGTGCAAACTGTCCCATCCACTCCCCACAAACCCACACCCACACCCACACAAAAAAAGAAAAAGAAAAAAGAGGATCCCTTTGTTTCTTATAGATGTCAGTTTCTTTCTGCTGCAGCATCATTATTCTTGTCATTGAAATGTGCAGGAAGTTAGCTCCATGATGTTAGAGAAGCTTGTTGCTGCAGGCATTGGAAATCGACCTGTTGTGTTTGTGACTCACAGGTGAGCAATTATTCATGTTTCTTGGGAACTAAAGATCAATAATGTTGGCATGGTACTGAAGTATTATTGGGTATTAATTTTCCTAGTCTATGATATTTACATAGCATATTATCATTATAACAAAACTTTTTAAGTGTTGAAGTTTGATCAAGAATTATTCAGTTTATGGATAATAGACACCAAGAACTGGAAACTTAACATGTATGGTACAGTTCTGCGAAAATTATAGCCAGTTTCTGCATTGATAAATGCTATAACGCTATGATTAAAAAAAAAAAAAACAAGATTTTCAAGTTCTTTTTGTTGGCTCATCCATGTTTCTTGGTTAATATAGTCCTTCTGGGGTGTGCATGATAGCATCCTGCTTTTGATAGTAATGTTTTCCTGTTGTCTGCAGCATGGGGGGCTTGGTTGTGAAGCAGATGCTGTATAAAGCAAAGACAGAAAATATCAAAAACCTAGTGAACAACACTGTTGGAATTGTAAGCTTCACTTGAAGATTCTTAACTTAAATTGCAATATTTCAGTTTATTAAGTCACTAAATTTGTTGGTTTTTACTGTCAGGTTGTTTAATATTAGTCTGTACTCTGAATTCAGGTGTTTTACAGCTGCCCACACTTCGGAAGTAAACTAGCAGACATGCCTTGGCGAATGGGGCTCGTGTTTCGCCCTGCTCCAACTGTTAGTCTACAACTGAAAATATAATTGTTGGTTTCAGAGTCTTATAAAGGTAAGATAGTAAATACGAACTGATTCATGCTGATAGCAGTTAGTATTTTGTTATTCCACAGATAGGGGAGCTAAGAAGCGGGGCTCCTAGATTAGTTGAGCTCAATGACTACATCCGCCACCTTCACAAGAAAAGACTGGTTGAAGTCCTCAGTTTTTGTGAGGTAATATATGTGAACCTGAAATTAGATGCCTTTGAAATCTCTCTCACAATAATTGTGTTTCTGTGTTTTTTGTCTTATGAGTCTGAGAGCTAGCTGTTATTGCTTTTCAGACCAAGGTAACTCCAATTGTTGAAGGGTACGGGGGATGGGCCTTCAGAATGGAAATTGTACCAATTGAATCAGCATACCCTGGATTTGGTGAACTTGTTGTAAGTGTGCTTGTCATGACAAGATTTATGACATAATGCATACACTGCGCTTTCGAGATTAAAGCTTTTTTATCCTCAGTTGAATTTTATTTTTCTTTTTATTTTCCAGTTATGATACAAGCCCCTTCTAGATATTGGATTGGCTCTATAGTCTTTTTGAGACCAAGATGCAGTCAAAAGTGTGAACATATATTAGGTTTCCAGTTCCTCACTTCTTTTCCATTGGTTTGAAACAGGTGTTAGAGTCAACAGATCATATAAATTCTTGCAAGCCGATCAACCGCAATGATCCTTCCTATACGGAGACGTTAGAATTTCTGCGAAAGCTAAAAGCTCATAATTCAAAAAGAGACTCTGCTTCATCATGATCATTATGCGTGAACACAGTTGGTGATAATCATGGAAATATTTTGGATGAAGCTTTTGGTTGGTGATGCTTAGATTTGAGTGGAAACTGAGACAAATTTAGGCATCACGTAGAGTCTGCATCCATGTGCGACTTGGGCAGCCTGTAAAATTGGATTACCAACCTCATGAAAGGAAGCATGGGGACAAACCCATTCTTTATCAATTATCATACAAGAATATTCTGTTTTGTGTACATTACTTCTCTGTATCAATTGATTCCTGTATAGTCACATCTGTAAATAAGCGTACAGTTCAGAATTTGATTCCAAGGTGTTGTTGTACATACTATTACATGGAAGAAAATCAAATATAAATATATACTCGGAAATGTTACACAGCAGTTTCTGTGCTCATATGAACTGTTATATCATTGTTCTGATTGTCGATCACTCCTCGTGCAAGTTCTTTTTTTTTTTTTTCTAAAAAAGAAAAATTTAGATGCTAATAACAATACTTTTATTGTTTACTATGTCCCATTTCTTTGCTGCAATATGTAATTATTATACTGTTTTTTTCAATTTTATATCCTTAATGTATATTATTTTTCTTAATATATATTATATTTATTTCAAACACTATCAGTATTTATTTAAGTTCTTAATCATTCATAAACTAAAGATTTGTCACTATTAAATTATAAATTTATCACATATATATATTTGAGATTTATAAGTTTTATTCAAAAGTTTATAAATTATTAAAATAAATTCATAAGGGTGTAAAGAAGGAGATGAGAGTGATAGCATAGGACTGAATTATTCTTTTTACCTTCCTTAGATTACCCCTTCCTCTGACCCCATCCCACCAAGGCCTAAAAGGCCAGAGTTCAATTAGTCTGCCATTTCTTTCCCTTAATTACATCAGAAAATACTCTTTCCCTCTTATTATCAGCATATATCAGGAAGAGCAGAATAGATTGGAAGAACTTTTAAACAACTAGTGCAACAGATAAAGCGAGCAATGTGGTCGTTCTCTTGGATACCTTCATCGGCATCGGCATCGGCATCGGCACCGTGTAAATGGGGCTTCATGGAGCCTCTTGTGCGGAATCCTTTATTATTAAAACTCCCATTGTCTCAATTACAGCTTCCCAGCAAGCTTTCAAGAAGAAGAGGAATTGTGTGCTGCTCAAATTCCAGTTCTTCAATTTCAACAGCAGCAGCAACGAACATGGGTCCTCCGGTCATTAAGAAGAGAAAGAGGTACAGGAAGCCATACCCAGGAGAGAAAAAGGGTATCACTGAAGAGATGAGATTCGTTGCCATGAGGCTTCGTAATGTTAAAGGCAAATACACTCACAAGTCCATCAGTAGCGATGACGAAAACGATGTCGTTTCGAATAAAGAAGAAAAAGAAGAGAGTGAGGGTGAGGGTGAGGGTGAGGGTGAAGGTGAGAGATGGGTAGCCAATATGGAAGGGTTTGTTAAGTACCTAGTTAACAGTAAACTCGTTTTCGACACTGTGGAACGTATTGTTGATAAATCCGACGATGTTTCTTGTGAGTTTTTCTTTTTCATGATCTCCTGTCTTGCTTTCTATACGTTAAATTTCTTTTCTTTTGTTTGGCTTTGATTTCATCTTATACCATAGGCTTCTAGCATCGAACTCATGTAAATTCATCTTATATTGGGGAGCTTTCTTAAATTTCTTTTTAATTGACCAACATCACTAATTGTGGTATATTGCGATACTCAAATTTGAGCACAGGAGATTATTTTGGCTAATAGTTTTATGTTTCTGTTGCAAAGCTGTTTGCTAAATTTGCAAGAATTAAATGACTTTCGCTTTCCCCCCTTCAGATACCTATTTCAGAAGAACTGGGATGGAACGATCAGCGGGTCTTGCGCAAGACCTTGAGTGGCTTAGTCAACAGGATATTATGATCCCTGAACCTAGTACTCCGGGAGTCTCTTACGCCAAGTATTTGGAAGAGCTTGCTGAGAAGAATGCTCCCTTGTTCCTCTGCCATTTTTATAATATATATTTCTCACATTTAGCAGGTGGTCAAGTGATTGGAAGACAGGTATGTTCATGTCGTCTATACATATGTCTGGGCTGTTTCTCATGCTTTTGATTTCAAAATAACTATAAATTCTCTATATTTGAGCTTATAGGCCTTGAGGAATTTATGTTAATCTTTGGGACCTTATAACTGCTTTAGAAAACATTTCTTGAAAAGTCAGTATCTTCTGTACAGTCTTAAATTCCTTTGATGCAGTTGATTTAGTTTTCATTGATTTAAGGTCTCTGAGGAGCTCTTAGAAGGGAGAGAACTGGAATTCTATCGATGGGAGGGGGATGCCCAAGAATTGCTGAAGGGTGTACGTGACAACCTCAATATGCTTGGAGAGGTCCATTGCTTGAGACTAGTATATATGGTTCGATTTGCATTAACTTTTATTGGGGCTTTTAACTGGATCTTTTTTAACCAATGCAGCATTGGTCTCGAGACGTTAAAAACAAATGTCTGAAAGAGGCAACAAAGTCATTCAGATATTTGGGGCAGATAGTCCGGTTGATCATCTCATGAAGCAAAGTCATCTTTTTTTTTTCTTTTCAGATTCAACAGTTTTGAAAGTGGTGAGTTTGCTCTTTCACTAAAACACATTTCGGTTACCCTTGTCTTCTCTTTAACCATAAGTATTAACATTGTGGCGTTACTGCCTATGAGTCCATCCACTTGGCTTAATATGTTTGGAGAGATTTTAACATTCTCTCAAGGCTTTTTTTTTTTTTTTAAAAATTTTTTATCTATTTAAATATGCTTTAGAAGTTGAATAGCCATCAAACAGCTGACACAGAATGGAAAACATTAGGTACCTTCTTGATCACTTTAAAGATGCTATTACAATAAAAAAAAGCATCACAGTATAGTCATGGGTTCAGAAACTTTTGATGCCTACGATATTGAGTCCCTAATAGTATTGTTGTGTCAACGAGGCCAGTAACTTGTAGCTTTGTGATAATTCATAGTTCATTGGTAACAAATTTTTTTCACCCGATTTACCATCACTTACATTCATCTTATTTTTCAAGGATTGTTAATGATTGGGTTATGTTATATTTACCAGGTTTCATTCTTCCAGTTGTGGCCAACTTAACACCTGCCTGTCTCTAGGCGGTCAACTTTGAAACAAACGGAATGGCAGATTATCAAGGAGAGAACTTTTGTTTCTAGTTTATGGTGACTGATTTGTCCAGTACAAGTGACCATGTTGTACTGGCGGATAACACCCCTTCAGATCCTAAGTATTGTTTACAATGCTCAATATGTTGGGGTTGATTTGTTCTGTTCCTCCAAGGGAGGTGACAGGGTACACGACATGCTTAACGGAACAATGTTGAACTTTTAAAAGTAGTTTGTAAAATAACTATGTTATATGTATATATTTACGTTACGGCAGCATGACTTGTATCTTTTCAATTACATTCACCATCGTCACATGTAGGGGTCAGTTCAAAACCGAACCGAACCAGGTCTACCAAATAAACTGAATTAGTTCGAAAATAAAACCAAATTGAAACTGGCTTTTTAAATAAACTGAAATTACTTAGCCGAAATAACTGAATTATATATAAATATGAATCAAATTGAGTATAAATTATAATATTTGAACTGAACCTAAAATCATCTTAAAAATTAAATTTTATATTAAAAACAAAAATAAAATTTAATAAATAATTAAAAAAAAATTAGTTATTTCGAATTACTTAATATAAAATTAAACTGAACCGATATTATTTCGGTTTTTAAAAAATCAAATCGAATAAATTGGATTTATAAAAAAATAACCGATCGATTCGGTTCAATTTTTAGTTTTTTTGAAATTTTGCTCACCCTAGCTACATGTATCACCCCCCTGACCAGCTCAGCCAAGTGGAATTTGAGCTGCGTTGATGACTGTGAATCTTCACTGCACCCATGCGTTTAACACATAACACTCAGGTTCCATGAAGAACAGCCTTGGCAACATGCCTCGTTAAAAGTAATGATGTCCAGTTAAATAATGATAGCCATAATAAAACAAATAAATTGAAATAAACCCAATGCCTAGTTAAATAATGATGTCCAGGAAAGGAACTGGATGGTAATTCTGGCGGATCATTTTATTCATGGGCATGGACTAGTGGGAAGCACGTCTCTGTTAAAAGTAGGTTTATCTTTAGATCTTTCTGCTACTGTGGTGGTAGGTGAGAATATTTAACATTTTTCAGTTGCTCGTCCAAAGAGTATAAATAGCATACCTTGTTTGGATCATCAAAAATGTTATAATGTATTTGACATGCTTGGTCCATAGAATTCTCCAAGTAGGTTAGGCACACAAAAATAAATATCCCTTCAAATTAAAGCTTAATCTCTGTTTTCTCAAAATGATTGAGACAACAGCAAGAAATTCCACGCAATGCAAAATGGCAACAGCTAGTTTATTTGATATAGGGTAGTGACTATATATATATAAAATTTTTTATTTTTATTTTTTTGCTTAGAAAAGGCAGTTTTGCCATTAGAAAGTGAGAGTCCATTTAGAAGATAAAGACACCATTATTGGTTGAAAATAAACAAAAGTCTCTTGTTTGAAGATATTGCTGGCAAATGTCCCTAAAAGAAAAAAGGCATGAGAAACGCGTTAAAGACAACGTATAAAATAAAAGACTTGGCCAAGAGAGCATGGAGTTTTAAAATAATGTTAGAAAAAACAACTTTCTTGGAAAGATCCTCAAGAATAAAGAGGATTTTGGACTTATGAATAGGAAGAGGATGAGAAAGAAGAAGAAGCTGTAAATGTCTTTGTTTCTTTTATTTCTTCTGAGATGGCTGAAGATTTATGTTTCTTCTACAAAAAGGTATGCTGAAGCTAACATATATATTTTCATTTCATTTACAAAATAAAGTTTAATTTTTATGACCAACAAGTTTTATATAACGTGGGAGTCAGTGCAAGAATAGTGCTACTTCTTTTTTCTCTTTTATGTTTTCTCAAGAGTTATGGCTTATGAAATGCATGATTTGATCTAATCTTTCCAAGTGATCCTATAGACGCTTGACCATTTCTACTGCCTTATTTTTCTCAATATGATTTAACAGAATAAAAAACCCAAGTCCTTCCCTACTTTCTAGTTTCTTCTTTTTTGTTCTGTCTGTCTGTCTATTTTCATGGAGAATTATACATGGAATCCACAGTATGATTTCATCTTTACTTTCTAGTTTTTCCGTTTTGTTGTCTTTTTCTTTTATTTTCTAACGGGTGCTTTCAATGTTGTCTTCCCATTACAATTGGTTGACTCTTAATTTTTCAGGATTCATTGGTGATAAAGGCTCCTAAGAAATCTCCATTAGTTTTGAGATTGGTGGTGTTAGCCTTTGCTATGATCTGCGGAGTTTACATTTGTTCCATATGTTTAAAGCAAATAGGGCCACACACAACAGCCAAAATCTTAAACTTCGAGATATTCGATCAGCAATGCAATAAATCAGACATAGAGCCATGGGAACTTCCTTATGTGCATTACCCAAAACCCAATACATTTAGCAGGTACCTGGATAAATTTCCTATCTGATGGAAAATAATGTTTCTGTTTCTTGAAGTTCACGACTCTGATGCGTATGTATTAAATGTACAGGGAAGAATGTGCTTGCAATCCTGTAAGATACTTTGCCATATTGACGATGCAGAGATCCGGAAGTGGATGGTTCGAGACATTGTTGAACAGTCACATGAATGTTAGCTCTAATGGAGAAATCTTTGGGAAAAAAGAAAGGAGAGCTAATGTTTCTGCAATTGTGAAAACATTGGATAAAGTATATAATCTTGACTGGTTTAGTAGTGCTGCGAAGAACGAGTGCAATGCTGCTGTTGGGTTCAAATGGATGCTTAATCAGGCAAGCTTTTGCAATAAATTCTGCAAGATAATTTAACTGCTAAATTGCAATTTGTCCTTGCTTTTCATTGATGTATGATATATTACTATAGGGCGTGTTGGAACATCACAAAGGTATAGTGGAATACTTCAATGAGAAAGGAGTTCATGCAATATTTCTATTCAGAAGGAATTTGCTCAGGAGAATGGTATCTGTGATTGCAAATTCCTATGACAAAAGTAATAAACCACTCAATGGAACCCACAAATCCCATGTTCACTCAGCAGCAGAGGTGCCCTCTGTCTCTCTTTCTTTCTTTCTTTATTGCAGTTCACCATCATTGGATCTTCCTTGCCTATAACCAATGAACTAAGAACATTGATATTTGCAGGCCAAGGTACTTGCAAAGTACAAGCCAAAAATAAATACGACCACATTAATAGCTGACCTGAAGCATGTAGACGACAGAGCTGCGAGGGCAATAGGATACTTCAAGAGCACTCGCCATATTGTGGTTTACTATGAAGATGTCGTAGGTAACAGCACGGTAAGGCTTTCTATATTCTAGTTCGTCTCTTCTATTAATTATGTTTTTTGGGTCTGGTATCAGAGACAAGCTTAGTGGAACGTATTGTGCAGAAACTAAAAGAAGTTCAGGAGTTTATGAGGTTGCCTTATAGAGAGCTAACCAGCCGTCAAGTTAAGATACATAGCGGCAACTTGTTGGATCAAATTCAGAACTCGGGTGAGGTCCAGCAAGTACTCAAAGGAACATCTTATGAGAGTTTTCTTCAATCAGACTATCAAATGTAGTATTTCAGCAGTACATAGAAAATTTATTTAAACAAGTTTTTCCATTTTTCCTCCTTTTTACGTCAATCTTTGCCACAAAGAAGCTTTCAACAATTTTGGCTGCAGCAGGACATGGGTCTGCCTTTCTCTTTCTCTTCCATTTTTTTTTTTCCTTTTTGTTATCTTCATTAACCTCCTGGACAAAGGATACAACTTCTTATGATTGGAACTGCAGACATTAAAAACCTAGAAAAGAGTGATTCTTTGATTCCAACATATCAAAAAACCTTATAGTTAATTGTTCGGGATGTCTAAAATTTCATCATTGGAAACACACCCACGACTTGCAGAGAACAATGCTGATAAAATAGCAAATTTATTTGTTTAACAGAATATGTTAGACGGCAAGTCATACACCATCCATCCCATGTTCGTCACTTTTGTTTAAATATGATTCTTCACTCAATCTGTCCCCAAGAATATAATGCCAAGGTGACACGTGAAGGAGTAGTAGGCTAATATGAAAACAAAGATACATCAGTAGAGTACAGTGCTTTCTTCAGCCATTCCCAAGGCATAATTGCACTTTATAGAAGGCCAATATGGCCACTTTTCTAAAATCACAAACCAGACCCCATTTTGTTATGCAGACAATCTAAAGGGATATTGAGCTCCTCCCACGGTAGACACAGGTTCATCGGACTCCCCAATCAAAGAGCCAAATCTTTGAGACTAGACTACTTGTTATTAGAGCCCACTATTTTATGAGGAAATGAAATTGAAAACAAGTATCATTTTCAGCACTAATTTTCTTTTCTTTCTTTCCTTCTCTTTTTTCATCTTTTTCTCCCATTATTGCTTCCTAAATTAACAAACTATAACTATGTTACAAAAATGTGCGACCGGATCAGTGAATGACTGAACCATTACTTGCTCCAGTGTTCGGATTCTCTGTCCGTCTAATAACAAAGCTATCAACTATTTTAACAGTATTTAGTGGGTCCTGCTGAGAAGTAGCTGCCCGCCATTTACTAGGATAACGTCGCTGGTGGCTCAACTGCTGCGGCTGCTTCTCTTCCCCATCCCATTTTGAATCCAATTTCCAGTCCTTCGGTATCTGCACATTCATAAAATATTGAATATTGGCTACTATCGAAGCACACTGGTTGAAAATGATATAACGTCTCTTATTTGCATGAAATGTAAAATAAGTAACTGATTCACTAGAAAAAACAATAAAAATTTTGAAAACCCCAATATCTAACAGCAAAAGGCATTCTATTCTTTTTTCCCCTCTCTTATCAAAAGCAAGAATTTATGTCATTTAACAGAAAATATTGCTCCTTTTCATATATTATTATCCATTGAAGGAAATGAAGCAGAAGTAAAGATTGGCCCTGATGAAAAGAATGAAGTCTCACAAGATCCGTAATCTTGTTATCTTCTAAGAGAGATATCAGCACTCATCTAAACCTTGGTATTGAACAAGCACACAGCGTTTGTTACCATTAAATGTAAATCAAAAAAATTGAACAGAAAAGAAAGTTGACGCGTTGACAATCAATCCACACAATAGCACATTAGTGAAATTGGCCTTTATTTTAACTTTGAACAAATCACAAGTAAATAATGAAAAGCCATCAGACCAATATATTGCGTTTCCCTTGAATTGCCAATAGAGGTCAATATAGGTTGATCTCTTACCTTATCAACTGCAAGGGTGAAAACTTCAAGATCACCATCCTTATTAATGTGGAACCGTGTGAAAGATTTGTAATTAGCAATTCGGAGTGAAGAAAAGGCTTCATCAAAGTGTAAGTGAAACCAGTTAATGCAGATGTACAAGTAACTTCCAAAAACCAAAGAAACAACAGGCGTTGAAAAGACCCAGAAGTAGAGGAAGACAGAAGCATAATAGATGACAGCACCCCCTCTAGAAAGCGACTCAATCCCTTTCTTGCAAATATTACTCCGTGTGACAGCCATGACCTGATAAGTTCTCCCATGAATACTGTAACACTAGAAAGAGGAAATATCGTAGTTCTGTAACAATTACGACTTTATTACCTCAGGGACATCAAATGCAGACATGAGATATTTTATGCATGCTGGATAAAGGCCAAACGTCCACTGTTCTATGCGAGATCGAAGGCCAGTAGGATCTGGAAAGTGCTCACTTTCCACTGATCGGTACCACTGATATAAAGTGTGATATCCTGAAAAAAAAAAGACATTTAAGCACTACAGAATCACTAATCAAGAAAGAAATAATCATTTTTCGAAAATTTGAAGCAGGCAAAATTCTTATATGGTTGTAAAATGACCACCATAATCATAAGTAAATCAAGCTGGGAGTATTGCAATAATAATTGAAAGTTTGAAAAATATGAATCGATCAGCCTACTTGATCAGCACACTTTTTCCTATCACTCTCTGCAATTATTGACAGAAGTAACAAAAACAAGATATGCATAAGCTGTCCTACAAAACCATATTAATAAGAAAGCACTAGTTGAGAGCAAAAAGATGCAGCTTACCTGAAGTTGCTAGTAGATTATGCCTAATACACATCTCAACACCCAGTTCTAAGAGCAACATAAGAATTAAAGCTGATGCCAGGTGTGCAGAAACATGAAGAATCCCAATAATAGCCTGTTTCTTCCGAGATACTTTAGGTGGGACAAATGCAATTGCCACAATGAGCAATACCACAACACCTGCCAAGGATACATAAGAGTGTTCCAGCACATACATAAACGAATTCCACGCTGTGCCAAAGAAACTCCTCAACTGGCCAGAAAATGTATCAGCTTGCAAGATGTGGTTGAGCTTACACTAGAAATGAAGGGGGAAATCTCAGTCAACCATCGACTACATAAAATATAAGTCTTATCATGTAAGATAATAGCATAACCCTTTGGTTAACTATGGCAGAACAGTAAGGCAATGGGAGCAACTAGTTATGGTCTTCTAGAGGTGGATGCTAATTCATAGCCAAAGGGAAGAGAAATGAAAAGCATCCTAATGGTGAGCTCAATACAGACAGCAAGGTGTGAAAAATGAAAGGGCATTGAGGTCTAAACAAGCCTGAGGTTGGATGAGTAGCACAGATCTAAGAAATAGGACAGAAGAGATGCTCACCTGTGGAAACATAGAAAAGCTCAATATAAAGTATATAATGCCCCCAATGAAGTCAAATTGCCAGTTCTTCTTTCTAAACTTCAAAATATTTCCCAATGCTATCTGCAATATATGATCGAAAGGCATAGCATTAACAAATAAATGCATATAAAGAAATCATAAAGAACAAAAAGAACAAAAAAAAAAATTTACCCTGCTTGAATCTTCTAAAGAAGGATACGCAGCCTTGGTCTCATACTTAGTTCCATATAGTTCTTTGAAATTACTAAAGACATGAGTAGGATGTAAAAATGCACCGCCGCAGCCATTTACAAGTAAATGTTGCACATGAACAGGCCCATCCGATGGAACATATGAATGACGCATATAATGATGCAAGTCCCCAGCTATACGAAGTTTACACCTTCCTTTTAAATAAGTGCATATCAGGTGTGAGACATTCTTTCCTGAAACACCATCCCAGTACCAATCGAGCAACCAATTTGGTTCATGAGTCATGATGATCACTGAGTCATTTTCTCCAACCTACATTGGATGTAACAAGAAAATGATGTCATCAATCAACAGAAATGAAAGGACAGATAGGCTACGAGAAGTAGCCTAAATGTCCCTAATGCACACAAGATATGGCTGTTTCAAATATGAAATTAACAAGGCTCATTCAAACCATGACAAATGAGCAAAGGTGGAGTGATTATCTGACAATCAACCATCTATAGTGTATGACAAGTTTTTGGTGGCCAGAATCTGTTTATTCATACTGAGAATAGCATTTTAGACTAAGATAAAATAAATAACAGCAACGACATGATCTTTTAAACAGTGCTCTCTGCTTAATCATTGACAGTAATACACCAAAAGTTTAATATATAACAACATAAGACTGAAAGCAGTATACCACCAATTGTATCTGCTCCTGTTATTTTAGCTGCAAACATATCAGCACGGTGAGAAAAAAAAAAAAAAAAAAGAAGAAAGTACCTTCTCCTTTATTAGTTCTGAAAAGAATTTGAACTGGTACACATCAATATCATTATGGAGTGCTAGATCAAGACCGAAAACCCACCATCGGTTAGGTAGTTGCAAGGCAAAATAACTCTTCTTCTGAGGCATAAACCACCCGCCCAACCAGCTCTTGTGACATATGTACCTCATGAAAGTATGAAGTCCATCAAACCAATCTGTAAAATTTGAAACAAAATGTTATTAAACCAACAAGCTTTCAAAGCCTTCTGATGGCAAGAAAGTAGAGTATATCAAGAGAAAATACATAATGCTGATTCAGTAAATGTGACAATTCAATGCAAAACTGAAAACAATCTGCAGGACCAAGAGCCTTTTCTATACAGGGAACAAGTACATTTGGGAGGTTCATGCTAACAATGTGAACCAACCATGGTTTCCAGGAATGATAAAGCACTGAGGTCCATCATATTGCTTCAATTCAGACACCCCAACAGGTAATTCAGGCTTGTTTGTAGCTATATGCTCTTGTTTATACCATGGTGGAGGCTGAAGAGCATACTCAAAAGGGCAAAAGAGGCGCTTCTCATATGTAAATGCTGACGGATTCGGATATCTACAGCAAAACCAGAAATTTATAATTAAGCTAACATAGAAGAACGCACAAAAAGCAAATAAATAACTTAATCTCACACAGAGAGGTATGCATGTAAGCATTCATTGCAGACAAATGATTTGGAAAATGCTTTTTTATAATGTCAACTGTAAACCAGAAATCTTAAATCATAAAGATTGGTATAGTCTTGAAGGAAACAATCCAGCCAAAACATGGAACATATACATATATGAAACATGTTTCAAGGAAAAACAGACTGAAATTTAAAATATTAGAAGTAGAGATTAAACAGGGAACATTCTTATTAATGACCTACAGTACCTAAAACAAAATTTCATGCTTCATCCTGACGAAGAGCTTAGAAAGGAATTACTCGCTAGAGAGTGGAAGTCTACTTACAAAAGCTGCGACAAATTAAAACAAGCTTATTAATGTCCACATTGGAGCCAGTACAGTAAGTGGAAGTTAATCAAGTAGGAAAAAGATGGTTTTAATGCAAAACAAAGGGTTATGATAAAGGCACCCGTTACATCCCTGTTTTACTAGGAAGGCCAAAATACTATAAATGAAGTCTGAAACAAAATTTATCATCTTAATAATAAATTGGATTCCTTAATTTGTGGAAGTTTTGCTTCTAAAGCTGGATTCTACTATTACAAACTAACTCCCAAGAGCAGATCAGCAAATAACATTGCTTCACCGCTCAAATGCCCACCTCAGAAGAAAAAAAAAAAGCTCCATGGTACACTCAATCTAAAAGAGCCCTTACCACAAAAGAGCAAGATTTGAACCAAATAAAAGCTTTCTTAAAGGAGCAAAAACCATATTAAACTTGCAACTAGTATTTCACACAGGACAGTCGGCCAACATGAAGCTATTAATTATCAGTTTGACTATCAAAAGTTTGACACTGATGTAAATACTGCTACACATACAATCGGCATAAAGTTAGTCCAAACATATAATCGACAACTAGTATAAATAATATACTGTTATATATTATTTATCCGCCTTCTATCAAACAGATATAAATCAGATTGAAAAACAAATAATCATGTCATAATACAAGAAAAATAAGTAGCATAGACAAGAAAAATTATCAAACTTACGCAAGATCCCCTCCTATAAGAAGTAATTTTCCACGTGGTAGGGAACGCACAGATTCACCTCTAGTGAGAATAGAAGGTTGAGCAAGTAGTCGTGCTACCGTATAAGATGAGTTCCCACCATCACCAGTATCAGCCATGAAGTCAAACCATAGATCTTCCTTCTCACTAAAATGATCGTACAAAAGATCTCTTTGCTCTGCTCCATCTTCAACTTTGGTCATTGCTGCCTGATGACGAAAAAAGGGACAGAGTTAACATCATTATAAGAACGAATAATATGTAAAATAAAATGGAAATTGGCCTGAATAAAGAACAAAGGAACAAAATATTCTGTTATAATGAACCAAAAGTCATTAGAAGGTGGATAAATAATATATAACATCAGAAATCCACAGAAAGAAAAATCAATATAAAAATAATGTTAGAGATTAATAAAACTGGAATTAAATTACAAGAAAATCAACAGAAGGATTGATGTTAAAGGAAAATTTCAAATATGCTTATACAATATTTTGAAAAATAAAACAAAAAAAAATATAAAAAAAGAAGAGCAATCTTTCTCAAAATATTCTAGACATACTGTACAAGCATTACACTTTTTCTGCTTTAAGGAAACTATAGATGGGCGACATTCCTCAAAAAATCTCAAGTCCTAGAGAAATACCATTTGTCTTTTTGTGGAAGTATCATAAGCAACTGAATTAGAGCTAATATAGTAAGTTATGGAAGGATATACCAGAGAGCAATAATGGTAATGAATAAAGGCTGCAACATGAACTACACCTGCATCATTCGCATGTCAAAGCGACCTACAAATACTGTTACTGATACCAAGAGGTCAAAGACTGTCTTGAATAAATCAGCCGAAGTTCTGCAACATGTAGCCACTAGCAAAGTAAGAATGCATTACAGAGTCTCAGCCAATTCCCAATTACCACACCCAAACAGATAATTAGAAAAAGAGAAAAGGAGCAAGCAAAGAATTAACAAAAGCTTACCCTGAGTACCAAGGAACCATATCCAGAAAATCAGGCTTCATCTGCTTGGCCTTCAACTTCTCATACTCCTGCACCGACAATGGGTGAGAAAGAGCCCACCTGTTGATTGCCAGACATGAATGAGTAGAAGCATAAAAATAGTTGCCAAAATCAAATAGTAATCAAAAGATAAGAAAGCATATAAAAAGATAATGAGAGAAATAATTGAACAATCAAACCACCCTTGTATCCCCTTCTTTTTTCCAATATATAAGAAAATCAAACGGCAAAACTTATGGAACAAGAACACTGGAGAAAGTAGAAAAACAAGGAACCAAAGGGTCTTAATAATTACTCATAAATGTAGGACATCAATAAACCAGCCAAGAAAGAAGTCAATACAATAAAAGAGAAAACATAATTGGAATGAAACATCAACCCTCAAACAGCATCAATGGAAAATTAAAAAGACGCCAATAATAAATCCAAGCAAATCAACGCAAAGCTAAATCAAAAGAGTAAGTCCAACTATTCTAACCAAAAAAGTGCAGTCAAACAAATTTTTCAAATAATCCTCCATGCCAAGGAACAATATATGGTATTCAATGCATCTTAAGTCACAAAGCTACTCACCCCGTCGATCTTTCTACGACATAATTGGCGATGTAGAGTCCAATAAAAGTGGCCCATAATGAGTATATAGGAGAGATCTCATCAGATGAACCTGCACATCCACTGCCGTTGCAACCTAACTGCAATTTTCATCATATTACAACACAAAACCTAAAAGGATAAGGACCAGAGAACACAATGTGCTCAAAATTACTCACAGGAAGAGATCAAGTGAAACAAAGTTTACTGGTGGTGCCATATAGACTTACCTCCCCATAAATAACCCACTTGGATAAAAGTGGATAATCACTGGCTGACCCAACAGGAGCAAACCAAGATGAACAGAATTGATCTTTTAATTCATTCATGCGAATGAGGTTTGCGAGCCATGTGTTTCTCTCTTCCTTTTTCCAAAATGTAAACCAACTAGAATTCTTCCTTGCAAGTGGTCTATCTCTCAAGATAGCACGATTACCGCAGTGACTATAAAATACACAGCAAGCTACGCTAAGAACCTGTTCAAAGATAAGGTCATAAAAACAATGATGGGCTCATTGAAGGCAACAAAAATGTTTATAGGAGCAGAAGAACGTGGTTCAAGCACTTACTGCACAATTTTGTAAAATGGTCAAAATCTCTGGCTTCTTTGCAGCAACACGAGAAACAAGACCAACATACCAGAGGCCGACAAAAATAATGTGGAAGACAAGAAGAAACAGAATGGAAGAGACATATATAGTCAAAAATAAGGATAAATTCATCCTTAAATCAAGTCCCATTGACTGAAAACTGGGGAGATGATACAGAGCTGCAATTAAAATCCAAGCTATGTACCTGCATGAATAAATTTTCAAAAATTATTAGTACAAAATAGCTCCTCAGTAGTACTATATACCACATGAAGAAATGCATAACGTAGAGAACTTACCACCGGCTGAAATTTGAATAGCTGGGTTTGATAGTCTTCTCTAGAAACGGTGAAGAAAAGAAATAAAAGAAACCAAGTAGGCAGGCATACATTGACCACCACTTAACATTGTTGTCGAGCTTTTCTACTAGAGTATGCATATTATCTGAAGATATAAAGAACAGACAACCCACAACCACAGCAATGATGGCATGACGAGAATGTTCATGCGGGTAAGGATAAGTATGTGTCAAAATAGTCCTCACCCTCTCCATTCTGAGATTGTCTAATAGCCTATCAGAACCCATGAACCAAAATTAGTTGAATCTTATAATAATGATAATCAATGAATTCAGAGTTTAGCTAATCAAGACCAGAATTTAGCAATAACCAAAACCAACACAAAGACCAGCTCCAGGATCCTGTTCAAACCAATTTAAAATAATAGAAGTGTTAAAGAAGTGCTAAAAATCTTAACAGTAAGTAAAATGCAAATAACTTGAAAAAAAAAAAAAAAAAAAAAAAAAGGAAATTGAATCGAGAAATGATTCATGTTTTCTGGTGAATATAAATGCTAGACACTGGGAAGGAAACTTCACAAGACAAACAAAGAATATAAATTATGTTTGGATAATGAAGTAAAGCGTGACCTTTTGACCGAAAATTTCTGATTTGCTAAACTTTTATCAGCATGAAAACAGAGCATTTAGGGTTCACCTCAAACAAAAAAAGAAACCACAAGCAAAAGTAAAAGAAAAAAGAAAAAGAAAAAGATAGCTGCTATAAAATTGAAGGAACAGAGCATCTCCAGTGAATTCATCTTGTGTCATAGATTTATGAAAAAAGAGAGGGAAATGGATAGATACATACCAGATAGAGATAAAAAGCAGAGGCGCGAGGAGAGAAAGAGAAATAGGAAAAGAATTTGGATATGTGTAAAAGCTAATTTAATGGAGAGATTGCTTAAACCGACTTGGCATCTTAGAATGTCTGACTCGAACATAGCCATCGCATATTCTCTTCAACCCGCCCACCACCTTCACTTGCACTTGCAGACCTCCCTTTTTAAAAAAAAAAAATAATAATAAAATAAATAATTTCTATTAATTCTTAATTGCTCTTTTTCCTCCTGATTAGTGAATGATTACAATTAACCGTATGTTTTCCAGAACTTACTATTTCCACCTGCAATACGACTGTGGCCACATCCTGTAAAATATTAGTTTCCTAAATCACCCTTAGGATTGCCTCCTATACTACTACTCTTTTGCAAATCTTTCACCATAGGTGCATGCTGTCAGTATATAAACTTAGAATGATTGATGTATTTCTATTTTCACATTGACCATTCAACATGACAATTTTATTTTTATTTTTTTGCAATCTTTCACCATAAATGCATGCAACCACAAACAGAAAAACTATAGATTGAACATTCAACATAACATATCATGTGATGTTATTTTTATTTTTAAATTTATTAAATAATCAAATATTAACCATTGTATTTAATTTGATAGTAACATAATGTATTATATTATGTAAAATATGAAGAAATTTATATCAATTTAGATATTATAATATATTATTTAATTTAATTACTATTATAATAGTTAAACTAGATGAAACTGAGTAATGCAGCTAATGATAAAAATATAAAGAAAAATAATTGGATGTAAATTGTTAAAAAAAAACTCAATAATTATGTGATAAACTAAAAAAAATGATCTAAAAAGGCTAATAGACATTTAAAATAATTTTATATATTTGTGACATCACACAATGGATTATGGATCTCTTTTCTTATTTCAAACATAACATGATGAATACATATTTCTTAATCCATAATGTATTATTTTGCCTTTGAAATTTTTTATTATTTATTTTAAAATAATATTAAATGTACTATATTTATATCCTTAGTTAGGTTGGAGTTTTAAGCGGGATTAAAGTTCCTAAACTAGAATTATGATGTTTAAACAAAACCTTCATCAACAACAAATTTTGTCAATTAACATATTTATTTTTTTCTTTTAAAAAATATTATTTGCTCTCTTCTTAAATTATAATTAAGGTCATTAATTTGCAATTAAAATGGAAAAAAATACCATACATATATCTACTTGATTAATTTGAATTAAACGAAAATAATATTTTGAAATCAAAGTTGACGATGATGATTAACCTAGGATTTTATGCGATGACATCCGCAATACTTTGAAAAGGGTTTTTGCTAAGGGCAGTTTAGGTCAATATTTTAGTAATTTACTATGCTTGCCCGTAGCAATACTATTTCTTTCTTAACTAAATCCACGCTGTTGCCTAATTCAAAAAAAGGAAAATAAAATAATAATATCTGGCTTTTTTGTGTTGGGAACATGACTAACCGTTTCCGTATAGGATAACGGAAAACAAAGAAAAACGTGCTTCTTTTTGTTTTATCAAAATTATGTTTTCGCTTTTCTTACGCATTCAATTCGTGGGGAATGTTTTTGGTTGGATCATATGGCGATTGTTGTGTTGTGTGGCCTTCTGAAGTTGCTGGGCTTATGTAAGCAAAAGCAAACTTGTATCATTGTATGGGTAAGCACCCAAATCCACCCCATCTTTTTGGAGGACAGCATGACAAAAACTTTCCACGAAATTAGAGGTCCAAAGTTCGAGATAAGTTTAGGGAGCAAACTGAAATAAAACCGCAGGCTATCTCGAAAGAAATGAAACGGCCCCGAGCTTGACCCATTACTTAACTGATTTGTTATAATATGGGAACTCATATTGTAATCTACTTCGCCACATATTAGGCCCATCGTCCACGCTCTAACAACAATATAGTTTGGGCTCTTAACACAGTTTGCATTACGTTTTTGGACCAACACAGCTCTTTTAAGGCTTGAAGTCCTAGCCCAACTTGTTACCATGCACCATTAATGTTATTACGTTAATAATGACATGGAGAGAAAACAATTGCTATTTATTTATTCATAAGAGGTGGTGTGAAATAAAGACTAATAAATAGAATCGGAGGAAAGTCATCTTTTTATATAGTTAAATAAAGATAACAACACTTCTAGTACTGGAAGGAGAAGGCTTGAACCAAACCTCCTTCTGGGAGCAAAATGTTTGAGCTAAGCCTCTTATTTTATGATAAGCTATGATTTACGATAACTTATGACAGGAGAATGTATGATTTATGATAACCTATGACGAAAAAAGAATTATGAAAAAGAAGAAATTATTTCGCGGGTTAAATAAAATCAAACAAAAACAGATACTCTTGTTTCTAAGTGCTGTTCTTGTCTGGACTCCAGTGGTTTCCTACAACAGAAGGCTATAATGTAGGAGCATGTGCTAGCTTCGGCCGAGCACATTGGCGTGGCCGTAACTTCAGTGGCTGGCTAGACCTGGCCCACGTATCACCAAGTGGGTTTTTCTTTTTTTATTTCTTTGGTCAAACATTTATGGCACGTCAAAAATAATTATTTTTCCCCCCTTTGTCTAGCTATATATGATATATCTCCACTAAAAAGCAACAAGATCTTTAGGTTTCTGAAAGATTCCTCAGATACCTTGACACTAGTAGGATTCCTCTATCTTTTGTCCTTCCTTTCTATGGCTAGGATTTGATGGTTCACTTAATGCCCTTTTTCTCTCTTTCAACAGAAATTGATGTTATTGCTGAATATGAATTCCCCATCGCACGTTTCGATATGATCAAAGTTGGTGACTTTTGCTGCCCATGCATTCTCTAGGGTCCAAATGGTTAGAGTGGCTAAGTGAACTTCCCCAACTTGAGGAGCCAACCAGCCACCATTTTCTTCGTTTTCAACCATTATGTTATTCTTAGTTTTCAACTATAATTAAGATAATACCATATGCACGCACGCATTACTTTTTAGTTAAAAGGGATTAAATTCCTTATTAATGAATAGATTAATATATATATTATCTTAATTAGAAGAATAACGCATCACTAGTTCCTTTCATCTTTATATTCTTTCTAGATATGTACATTTTTTTATTTAGTTCATCTCACCTTCATTTTCTTTCTAGATTTGCACATCAAATTCAAAGAATTAAGCACTAATTAAGATGGACAGCCTTGGACCCTTGAGGAATTTTGTGGGGTTTGAACGGTTAGGAACCTTTCTTTAATAGGTAATTAATTAAAAAAAAACCTTTGAGAAATCTAAGTGCGCAATGCATCGAGATCTCCAAATCATTGCAAACCAGACCTTCGTTTAAATATGGAGTAGTATTAAACTTCTCTCTCTAATCATGATTTAACAATTTATTAAACTCCACATACCACTTTGGGATATGCTTTCTTTTTCCAAAACCATCTATGGTGCCTTTAGGTTAACTGTGCATTACTTGCAGTAATTATCATGTTTCCAGATTTACACGTCGATCGCTACTTAATTATAAATGCTTCTGTGAATAAATTATGCTTCATTACCAAACTTAGCATTCATATATATGTCAGAGGTGCATGGGTGTGGGATGATGCTAATTAGAAATTTAAACAGAACTCTAGCTAAGTATTCTAACCCCAAGCTTCACTAACAAAAAAAAATAGTGGAAAAAGCTTTTCTGTCAAGTCTTCAACATCCCATTTGACATGACATAATATCTACGTAATATTGCTGCTTAAATTTTATTCTCTTTTGCAGGAAAAGGAAAAAAAAAAAAAGAAGGAACAAAAGTGAAAAGAACAAAAGCAATGCCGCTTAAAAGGTTGAAAGTGTATTTACAGATGGAATGATAGATATATATGATGTACTTGGTTGAGGAGCCCCACAAATCCTGCCTTTGATTCTTTTCATAATAACCAACAGATCTTATTTTCTGCAATATAATATATACATAAGGAAGCAAAAACTGGAAACTATTATTGCTAGGTTCATTTATTTATCTATTATACATTCATGTAGCAATACGCATACCTTGTATTGCAGCCACCGAATGTGACTAACAGGTCAAAATGAGTATACATGATTCTTTGAAATTTTTTTGCTACTCAAGAGAATATGGATATTAGTAAGCGGCTTGAAACTTTTATGGACGACGCAAATTCTATTGGGGAATTCTTATTGTTCTGCAACTTCTACCATATCTATCACATATCTCTTTAGTCTTCATCCAAAAAACACCAACATCATGTTTACATATCTCTTGTATCGATTAGCATAAAATTATATGATTAAATCACAAGCTCTCAATTGTATTATCATCTCAGTGATGTGCTTGTGCCATTAGCTGGACTAATTTACTTTTAAAATCGGTTTGCATTCGTTGTTTTAAACTGAATGTGCTGTGGGTGGGATGGTGAATGGGTTTGTTCAGAGACTGTTGGTGGTGTGTGGGAGGAGAGAGAGGACAGATGGGATGTCTGTAAAACGAGAATAAATAGGGAACAGATGGAAAATGATAAACTGATAAGCAACACAAGTTCCACTACCAAACACACTCAAATAAAATGCAGAGTTGAAAGCTTCTTCTAGTAAACAATGAAGATTCATGTATTCAATACCTAATAGCACGCGAAATATGATGCTAGAGCAGTAAATCCCGAAACTTGTAAGCTCCATTTCAAGAAATTCAATACCAATAAGCATCAAGTCAAATTTAATTATACTGTATCAGTAATGGTTTTATACCAGAAAAGTCTTATTCAGACGGCAAGTGGATGCAACTTCTAATCACTATCTCACTTCTATTCTGTTAAAGCCATTAACAATCAACACAATATGTTCAGATTATATAATATTCTATAATTGCATGGGGCATGCAGAAATAAATAAATAAAATGGCAAAAAAAAATATACTGAAACTAAATATGTACGCACAGGGAATCTTAGGGGACATTATCATGGCAAACTTTGAAATCATTCGACCAACATTTGACTATTTTTCCAAATTTTCTAGTTTGCTTTATTTATTTACGGTACGTAATTTTGCTCCACTATTCAATTCAAGTCTATAAATACCCAGCAACACAATAGCTTGGAGGCATCAAAACTTCTCAGTACATTTCTCATTCTTCTCTAGATCTCTTATTTTGAGTCTTTTAGCCTTCACTTAGAAATATCACTACCCTTAGTTTATTTTCCAATGGCAAGAGTTAAGCTTAATTTCTCTATTGTTTTAGTTATTGCACTGGTAGTATCTTATGGTATCACTTCCACAGAGGAAAGGCAGTTGAGGATGCAAGTGAGAGCAGCTGGGATGGAGAAGGGTACCGGCAATTTATACTTCGGGCGCAGCCTTTTGGTGGATAATGATGGAGATAGCGACGATTTTCGACCAACAAATCCAGGCCACAGTCCAGGAGCTGGCCATTCCACCGGCCCTAGCAGCAAAAATGCACATTAAGGATATGGGACGATTAAGCATATATAATTAACCTTTAATTTCTGCTTAATTCATATGGGAAAAAGTATAGATATATAATATATCAATGGCATATAAAATTCAGCTTTGGTATGCATTGATTTATTTCCATAGATTGTGTCCTGGTGCATATTATAGTTATATAATTGTACCATTAATTATTATCTATATATTTGTATGTAATTCAGGGATGCTATAAATAAAATTGGATATCAGCATGTTTATGTAAATGTTGTTCTAGAGTTGCTATATGATAACCATATGGAATATGTATCCGTTTTCAGTAATATTTTTCCTCTGTTAATTTATGAGGCTTTATTCCGAATTCAATGATGATGATGATATAGACCAAGAATTTGTCCAGCAAATGGAGTATACCTGCAAAAGAACAAACAAGAAGATAAAGAATATCAAACCATTAAAAATGTTTTGCTCAATGAGGGACAGAACATAGCCATATTGGTACGGACAAGGCGAAGTGTATTTTCTACATGACAATTAACTTTTACTATGACTTGGGGCCAGGAGGCATTCAGGGCGTCGCTCAAATCTCCTGTCTCAACTTTACATAACTGGTGAAAAATCTAATGGACTCCATTGATGAATCAAGCGTGAGGGTTTTTATTATTACTATTATTTGAAATCTTTAATGTACTCTCTTTGCAATATGGCTAATTAATAGCAGAAATCACAAGACTAGCAGTATGCTGTATAGACAAAAATTTCTGAATATGTCATGAAAATTGCCTAATCTACCATTTAACCGAACTTTATCAATGATAAGACAAGTTGTTTGTCCAATAAAGTCATCGTTAGGCTTCTTATGGGCAAAAATCCTTTTAAAAAAGTACATGTTTTCTAGTTGTCTTCACAAAATGTAAATCACAACTTCTATATAGATATTTATAAGATTGGCATAGTCTCTCTTTTTTCTTTAATTGAAATTCTCTCATTTCTGGCCAAATATGGTAAGCCATGTTTAGATGATTCTATCTATTAAAATACTAATTCAAATTAAATTTTAATAAGATAATTCCATCTCAACTATTAAACTTAAATATTGAATAAATATCCAATTAATTGCGAATATATTTTCTTACAATCTTTTAAATCATGTTCACAAGAATAGTTTATAAGAGAAGACAAGAAATAAAAGAAAATTAAAAGTAATATTATATATAGTAACATATACTATGTATACTATAAATAAAGTCACATCAGCAAGAAAGTAAAGTTCTACTGCATCAGTTTGTGGCTACAGGGAGAGACTGCTGCCAATTTGGTCCGATAGAATTGAAAAGATAAATCTGGAGGCCAGAATGTTTTGACTTTGATAAATAAATAACAAGTACTATTATTATTCCTTAACAACATAAATTAATAAAACCTTATATTTGTTTCCAACAGTCAGCTGGAATCAGGACTTCTCTCTCTACATATATATATATATATGATAAAGATGTTGACACTATGCATTATCATTCAAAGTGCCTATACGTTAAAAGCTATGATTTCAGTAATCAAAATCCTTAATGATCAACAAAAAGATGGAGAGGGATAGGGAGAGGACATGCTTCAGTCTTCCTCTGACACTCCAAAAATAATATGTTATTTTATTTGGGAGCACTTTCGAACTTTCAAGGTAGGAAGGATGGTCAACTTTTCACATAAGAAGGTGATTTAGAGTCTCTCAATTCTGAAATGAGATTGTCATGATTAGCGGTGAAACTTGCTATAACATATTGAGTGGAGCAAATAGGCCTGAGTAATAATAAGATAGAGTCTGGGGTTTTATATGGTGCTCCTATAAATTTCTTCAAGGAAACACAAATTTCAAACTCAACCCACTATAATCAGAACTATCAAATGTATGCAAATTTACAAATTCTTATAGCGGCATGTTTCTAAATTCTTGAATTTTTCAAATCAATGATATGTAAAGAAGAGTTGATGGAGATACTATTTGTTATAATTGGTCTACTTATTATATATACTTAGTATCATTTACTTTATGTGTTCATCTCTTTTGCAATATATTTCGGGCGATTCGGGTTGAAGATCTTAAATTAATAAAACTAAATTTCCTGGAATATAAGAATATGGGCGACTGGTGGAAAAATCAAGTTAAAACTGTTGCTTTTGTTGGATGGACCTGGTCTTTGCTTCTTCTTTGAATCAACAAACTAGAGGCCCATTTGCGATATGACCCATCCTATTCTAAGACTTGTTCAAGCTTCTCAACCCGAATAAAAAATGATATATGACTGATTAATAAGGACTCAACTGTTTTCTTTGTCTGTTTCCTTGCATACTATAATAAAACTTTGTTTTAATCAACTTGATTAAGCTCTTATTCTATAAAAAGACGCATTCAGAAAGCTGATTCATTTGTTGACTCGTTATGGGCCACCGGAACATTTCCAATACGTTAGCTAGGCGGCCCAATTCAAGTTAGATTCACATTGTACACGTGCTAATTTACGTCCACAAGTTATATCAACATTTTTATTTCTTCTATTCCAATGTCTAGATTTTGTTCTTTCGTTCAATTAAGTTTTTTAACTTTATTAAAAAATGTGTTTTTATTACCCAATTTCATTCATTGACGGAATGTGAAAGAGCCCACTTTTATTTAAATAAATTTTAAAAATATACCCAATCTCAAAAAGTTTAAATAAAATAAATAATTAAATTCGTCGCTCATCACTTCTTATTTACTTATTATATAATAATTAATATTATAAAATAAAATAATAAAAATAATTATCTTTATCTCTTTCAAGTGGTAATCATCCTAGTTGATTGTAATAGTTATCCGAGTTTCTTGGTTAATTACAATAAGATAACTTCTCTACGGATTATTAACAAAAATAAAATAAAAATTCAAGGCTTATCATTATGCGTGGCCACTTATGGCAAACCAAAGTGATTAAAGGATAAACATAATAAGAGCTAAGAGAAAGTTTTTCAAGAAAAAAAGAAAAGGGCAGGTCAAGGCATCGAAAGAGGCGGTTGGAGCCAAGATCGAAGGTGGAATTTTTTTAGCATTTAGGTTATTTGCTGGTTGGACAAGTCATAGATTTAGTAGTGTGTTTGATTTTGGATTTTATAAAAATGACAGTGGGTTTTAATTTCCATCATCACTCTGGGCTCGTATTAAAATAGATGGAAACAATTGATTCCAACTTCGATGATTGCAGTGAATATAATCATATGGGAAGAGATATAGAACTAAATTCCTACAGTTGTTGTGTGTTTATATTAACTGTAAGAAATCTGAATGCAATCAAAAAGATATTTTATAGTTGTAGCGACACAAGATATATTCAAAACCCAGACCAATAGCTGAAACTATTAGTTTTGCTGTAGAAGATAGTGGAGCAATGAATGGTGACTGCGGAGATCTCATAGGAGAGAGACTGAGCTAAGACCAGGTGAATATCAATAAAATTAACACTATCTTTAGATTAAAAGATGTTATTGTCCTTTAGCTCATTTAGTTTAAAGATTTGTTTTTATCTCATTGGCCATCCACTCAAGTAAAAGTGGGACTTATTTGTGCTTAATCAGCATTTTGATGAGAATTCTTTTTTTCTTTTTTAAGAGTGCTTCTTCGAATCATTGTTTTATTCGATTTAAATATTTAATTGATTAAAAATAGAATCTAAACACGAAATAGTAAAAATTAGCATTACAATCGAAGAGAAATTCAAGAAAAAAACTCCTAAGAATATCCAAATTGGAATTTAAGAAACACAAATCCTAACAAAACTCAAATGCTACGCTTCATAAAAAACCTAATAAATTCTGAAATTCTACGCTTCAATATTCTCAACACTAAAAAAAGAGTTACAATAATCATCAAATTTACTAAAACCCAAACCCTAAGTCCTAACGTTGCTAGAGCCACTGGTCAATATATTATATATATATATATATTGCTAAAGCCTAAAGTCATTTGAGCTTTTGTCCTTTTGGTTATGCACGAAGAAGCTGTCTGGGGGGGAAGGAAATTGGGATATGCCATTTTCGTTAAAATGGGAAAATGTAATTAATTTAAACTCATCGGATGCATGAGAATGAATCTGATGTTTATAGCTCTGCATTTATAATTTCAATATAAAATTCAGATGATTGAAGTAATAAAAAAAGTTATGGTGGTACACATATTCTAAATTTCTCCATTAAAACACATCAGTAGACGCTACTTCCATTAAATAGTGTTTGCCCCTCGCAAAATTTAAGAAATTCAATCATAAATTGCGTCCAATCATTTTAGTTAGCATAAGGTAGGAGTTATCATTGCTTTTGCAACCCTATGAATATGTTGGGAAATTTGATTACAGTATTAATTGTCACCTACAGTTTTCACTTCCCATTAAACTTGTGAGATGGGCTAATTTCAGGTGACAGTCCAGGGCTGTCAGTTTTTAGAACCCTAAATTTAAGAAAGTCCAATTCAATCTAGAGCAAACCTTAAAAAGTTTCCTTTTTTAATTCCGGTACAGAATTACAGTTAGTAGGGAAGGAACAAGAATCTTTCCCATTTATTAACCGTGAGGTGACGCAAAGTAAAAAAGAAAAGAAAAGACGAAATACAGTTATTTTCTCAAAGAAGGTAAAACCCAAATACTGCCCACAAAACACAAAAGATGTGCAGCTGGCGGCGGATCCAGTCGAGTGGAGAAAACCAAAAGTAGTATCTTGGTTACGGAAAAACCAAAACCAGTATCACATGCATATCCTCTGGTTTCGAAAATAAATTAACGGCCACGATTAAACCCTCAACCCTGTAATCGGACGGCTCTAAATACAACCGCGTTCACTAACCCAACCCATGAATCCTTCCTTCTCTTCATTCATATCTCTTTTTTTTTTTTTTCTTTCTTTCTTAACAAACAAACATAAATCCTCTCTTAGACCCTAACCGTGTTTCGTTCTCTCTCTCTCTCTTTCTCTATCTCTATAAACCAAAAATAAATAAAAATAAAACAACAGTCTCAGATTCATTAAATTTTTCTACTTCTATTCATTTTTATCATTTAACAAAAAGAGTGAAAAATTCTTATATAGTTATATATAGAGGGAGAGATACTTTCTAAATATAATATATATATACATATATATATTTTGAAAGTTAATAAGATAAGATGCAATCAAACGGTTCTGATTCGCAGCAGCAACAGCCGCCACAGCAGGAGCAGAACCAACGGCAACAGCAGCAGCAGCAACTGCCGCCACCGGCACCGCAACCGCAATCGCAACAGCAACAACAGTGGATGGCGATGCAGTATCCAGCGGCTGCCATGGTAATGCAACACCAGATGTTGCCACCTCAGCATTATGCGCCCCCGCCACCGCAGCACTACATGACTGCATACCATCAATATCACCATCACCACCCACACCCACACCAGCCACAACAACATCATCAGAACCAGGGATCTAGCGGCGGCGGATGCGGCGGCGAAAATAGAACAGTATGGATTGGTGATTTGCATCATTGGATGGATGAAAATTATCTCCATACATGTTTTGCTTCTACTGGCGAGGTACAGATACAAATTTGTTTTTTATATGTCACGCAACACATGTATGTTTGTGATTTATATATGTTATGCGAAGAGTCCACTTTTGTAAATCTTATTTTTGCATTGAATTACTGCAATAATGTATTTTTTCTTTTCTTATATATACTTTTTATTTTTTTTTCTAGCATTTATTGCTTGAGGTTAGGTTTACAATGGTAAAATGTAAACAAAATATGATAATAAAGAGTTTTATATAGTAAGTGCTTTATATGTATATGATATTTCTAGTCACATGCAAAGTATATAGTTTGGAGTAAAAATGGGAGTCAAATAAACATCTTTTCCAATTTGTTATATTTTTTAACTCATAATTGATGAGCCAAAATATAGTTTTTGAAAAATGGATTTTGTTCTCACCTAAATTAGGTTGATGGAAGCGCAAATTTTTAAAAGAATCTCTTGTTTTAAGAATTGAATGAAATTCTATTCTAATTTATATTTGTAGTATGAACCAAAGCCGCTTAATTTATTTTGTTTGATGTTTACTTGAATACCATGCTGCTTCTTCTTCTTCTTCTTCTTCCTTTTTTATTTTGGTCTAACAATACTGCAATGCGTTGCACAGATTGTCTCAATTAAGGTTATTCGTAATAAGCAGACCGGTTTGTCTGAGGGATATGGATTTGTGGAATTCTATACGCATGCAACAGCTGAGAAAGTTCTACAGAACTATGCTGGTATTTTGATGCCTAATACAGAACAGCCCTTCCGTTTGAACTGGGCGACGTTTAGTACGGGTGATAAGAGATCAGATAATGCACCTGATCTTTCTATCTTTGTAGGAGATTTAGCTGCTGATGTTACTGATAGTTTATTGCATGAAACTTTCGTTAGTAGATATCCATCTGTTAAAGCTGCAAAAGTTGTATTCGATGCCAATACTGGTCGTTCAAAAGGTTATGGTTTTGTAAGGTTTGGAGACGATAATGAAAGAACACAAGCCATGACGGAAATGAATGGCGTATATTGCTCAAGCAGGGCTATGCGCATTGGTGCTGCAACTCCTAGAAAGTCCACCGGATATCAGCATCAAGGTATTATATTATTTTGATTGCATCTGAATTATCTAAATTTAATTGCTCTGGTTGGTGCTTTAATATTAATTTTTGAAAGCTTCGTATAGTGGTAAATAGTTGCTGCTCAAATTGCTTTTGATTTTTGATTGCTTACTTTTGGTTAAGCATTTTAGGACTTTGCTTCCCTCACATTCTCACTCTCACGCACACACTTCAACAAGCTAAACCAACATGCATACGTATATTATCCCTTTCTACTCAGAGTGTTAAATATATGTTTCAAGCATCGTCCAAAAGTGGATGATGATATATTAGTATTGGCATGAATGCTACAAGTCTCTGTGCCATTGTCTTCTAATCAGAAAAAAATCAGTCTTGAGTTAAACAAAATGCGAACGGTATGAGGTTTCTTGGGATTTTCAGCTCTGCAAGTCATCTACATCTTCTTTTGTTGCCTCACAAGTACCCATCTTTTGCACCTGAAAAGAATTATGTTTGCTCTAGTCTGATGTGATCATCTTTGATCGTCTCATTGTGAAAAGTGTCTAGGTTATATAGAGGAGAATTACCTTGCTATGATAGAAACGCAACTAATTATAGACCAGGCTAAAAATTCTGAGTTTTACTCTCTTATTCTGTTACCTTATTAGATGGAGATTCAGCATCCTTTTATCTTTTACTGCTATTTAACATTTTATTTTTGCTCAATTCTTTTATATTAGTACTTCTGTACTTCAATTCAAGTTGAATATGCATGTTCTTTATAATCACGACCTTAAAAACTTATTGCAGATACTGTCTTTATCTGTTTAGATATGCTGGTTTGTCTATCCTGAATTTCATACTTCAGTATTCATATGGGAAAAAGGGGAGCACTGTTAAATGTTTTGATTATGAGTAGAATGCGGGCAAGGTCTGGATACATGGATAGATTTTAAAATTGTTTCTAGTTAGATAAGGACAACTTATAACTTTTTCTAGTATTAGGCTGTCATTTGATTATTGAAGCTACAGAAGTGTTGCCCGGTTGTCGAATGCCCCAAGTATCCAAATTGGAAAGATACATTTATCAGTTTCTTTTCTTCTTTTTTTCTATATGGACTTGCCTCACATGTTAAATGAAAGTACTTGTAAGCACATATGGCTGCATTATAGACCAAGTTTTCGTCTCATGGTTGAAGTGAAATCAATACTCAATTTGGCTTTTAGTTTGTAATGCTTAAAATTTTTCTATTATACGAGATAGAGGCCCTGCAGAAACTATGTTTTAGTATTTTAGTATTTTAAATAATCTGTATATTAGGGTGTTGAAATTAATTGGAGGTTGTGTGATAGGGGTGGAGGTAACCCAAAATACTTCCTCTCATAATCTGGTTAAAATAGTAGTTGCCATGGTTAAATCTTTACATCAGCAAAGGTAGGGACTTCTCTCTTTTGTTTTCACTGACATTGCGTTGTTTTTCTTAACTGTAGTCTCTATTTGATGGCCTGACTCTTTTTTTCTTTGTCTATATATCTTCCCCACTTTCCGCTTCTTTAACAAAAGCTAGTGATTTACAGGATTTTTCAGCAGAGTGTTGGACTTGTAAGGAAGTCCTTTCTGCTAAGCATTATGTTGGTTGGGCCCCAAGTTTATGTTGAAATGGCCGGTGGGATGTATCGTGATTGTGTTATCATTTTGAAGATCTGAGTTCTGAATATTTATTTTTGGCTGTGTTTGTTGATTTCTTAATTTACTGGCTCCCATTCATTTAACTTTTGTAGGAGTGCTGTATATCATATATTCTATTCTGCTTATAAGTGGGTCTCTTTGTAATTGCTTTTGGTTTTTATTTCTTTTTATATCTTTGCACTTTACAATCTTCTGCCAACAGGGTTTCTTGTTAAAATATAGTTTGAAACATAAAAGTAACCATTGATCTGGAGTCTAGTCAATCTTTCTTGTGTTCTTTGTTAGGCGGATATGTGTCAAATGGTGCATCCGGCCAAGCTTTCCAGGCTGATGGTGATTCTACCAACACAACAGTGAGTTATACGGTTTCTTCAAGCGGTTTAACTTTAGGAGCCCCTTGTTTTCCCTTTGACTCAACCGTGTTTCTCTGTAGATTTTTGTTGGAGGGCTTGACCCCAATGTTACCGATGAAGATCTCAAGCAACCTTTTTCTCAATATGGTGAGATAGTTTCTGTTAAAATTCCAGTTGGTAAAGGATGTGGTTTTGTACAATTTGCCAGCAGGTAAAATTTGTGGCGCTCACTCTGCTTTGCCTTCTTTCCTAGTGAAATTCTAAATTATAAGTTCAGTCATGTCATGTTGAGTTCCTATAAGATTCTCCATCTTAACTTCTTTTGTCAGGAGTAATGCTGAGGAAGCATTACAAAAATTGAATGGTACAGTGATCGGCAAGCAAACAGTGCGCCTTTCTTGGGGTCGCAATCCAGCAAATAAGCAGGTATACATTCTTACTGCAAGGGAAGTTATCAGACACTAGATGCTGAAAACTCCTGGGACTAACCATTGTCAGAATTCGGCTGTTATAAATATGCTGCTAGGTTATTTATTTTGAGAGATTCTTACATAAACTTGGTGTATATACAACAACTAATAGGAGAGTGACACGTATTTATTATTGTTTTATACTTTGGTATTGGATGATTGACACATATTCCATCATTTAAAACTAATAATTATGGTATTAATCATTTATCATTTGGTGTATAGGTAGAGAATACACTAAGTCTAGGCAAGATTTTTCCATTTATTTTGGATTTTATTATTTATTTTTCTATTTTATTTTGGGTTTTAGCAGCTTCGATCGGATTTTGGCAACCAATGGGGTGGAGCATACTATGGCGGGCAAATTTATGATGGTTATGGGTATGCGTTGCCACCACCTCATGATCCAAGCATGTATGCCGCACCATATGGGGCGTACCCAGTGTATGGCAGCCACCAACAGCAAGTAAGCTGAAAGAATAGCAGCATGAAGCCCACGTAGCCTTTTAGCAATCCGAATTTGTCACGGTCGAGAGTCCAACAAAATGCGTCTCATTTCTCCATTAGTTCTATTGTTTCTGTAGAATGCTTATAAATCCCTCCAATTTCTGGAGCGGAACCGAATTTTGATGACATGATGAGAGGTAGTTTGCTAGAGATTTAATTGATTAATCATTTGTTTAGGATTACGGATGCTGAAGAAACAACTTATTTATTGGAATGCATGACTTTGTGAATGTGTGGCAGAGTGCTTCGTGAATAAAAAACATGTGCTCCAAATAATGCTTATTCTGGGATGTTTTCTATGTGATAGATGTTGAATTTGAATTGCATTGCATTGTTAACTCTAGTCCACGTATAAATTACAGGTCCAATGTCCTTGACCAAATAAATTTTATAATTAGTGCCTTAGTGATCAACTTGGCATCAAAGCTTGCGAGGTGGTGCCTCTTTGCCAACAGAACTACACCTTACTGGTTATAGAGTTTTATGCATTTGAGAATTTTGTTTTCCACGCAGAATTTCCCTAGTGTTGTGCACGGACATACAATATATACAAATAATTTATTTGGGTTCAACGTAGCCGAGCGGTTTCAAATGACACTATATAGAAATCTTGTAACTCTTAACTGCATAGATTAAAGCATGTATTCCATATATTATAGAAGGCTTACAAAAATGAAAAACGTGAAACATTTCATTCAAACAACTAAAACTCATATTAGTTTTATGGCGGGCCTTTAGGAGCCCAAGCATGCTCGGTTGGTCCGGCCCACCCAAAAGTATACAATCTGTAGAGTGTTGGAGACTGGAGCCTCCTTCCTTGATTAGATCTACGTGCTCCCCCATGCCTTTATCGATCCTTTCGATTTTACAAAAAGTTAATATCTATAAAATGGAAAATCATTTGTCCACCTCATAGCAGTAAAAAATAATAATAGATAGTTAAATATTATATAACCTGACGTTCTAAGGATGCGAAAGGTTAATTGCAGTGGCTCTGCGAATCCTGAACGGGTTTTAGAAATTAGAATTGTATTATTATAAAACTAAGAGAAACAAAGAGCCCCATAATCTGTTAATCATTCTAACTCTTTGGTTGGTCCCCCACCCTGAGTTTTGCACGCGAACGCTGCCGTCTGGTGGTGGTGGTGTATTATTCATAATCGCCATGAGACGGCTGATTGAAGTCAAAATCAAAGGCTCGTACTGGCGGGGAATGGCTCTTTAAGAGTCGCTGCTTTAGGGGGAATCGAGCTGGAAAGTGTTGGTCTCATGGGGCGCACGGCACCCTAGAGTTTTGGTATGGCGATTGGGGTGCAAAAGCACCGCTTGCACCATAATTAAGTACACCTTAAACAATAAAAAATTATTATTATTGTATTCAGTAATAATCTTTCAAATAAGGTTGTACCTGAGGACGGTTGCTACTCAAATCACTAATCAACTCCCCAACTCAATTCCTAAACTCAAATGCAATAATTATTATTCACCAACTAAAACCAAGGATGAACTAAAATGACTAACTACCCAACAAAACTATTCAGCCGCCATGGAAAATCCTCTAACTTGTTACATTCTCAATAGGATGTTCACCTAATTACGAATAAATGTTACATAGATTCTACTATTATAATACACTATGAATTATTTTAATAGCCGCTAAAATATTTTGTAAATAAAATGACAATTATTTTCTGTAATTCAAATAAAATGATAAAGATCTTAGTAAATATCTAACTAAAATTCTTAAAATAATAATTTACTATTTATAAAAATTTAATTTAATAGGACTATAAATTAATATTAAATATAAAAAATAAATATTTACAACATACATCATTATACATTTATCGATTATATTTAGCTAAAATTTAATATTTGTATAGCCAAATGATAGAGAATTTCACTTAAGAATAAATATATGTAATAAAATTTAACTCAAATGAAGTAACGTAGATAGGTTAAATGATTGAAGGATTGTATAAATATTTTTTTCTAGTTTCTTTATAAGAAAATAAAAATACGAATAAAAAAATACTCATACAAACATTTAATAATATTTTGTATAAATATATTCTTAAAGATATATTTAGATATTTGAACTTTCTTTATTTAATTATTTTATTTTAATTTTTAACATAATTTAATAAAAATTTTATTTTATTTTATTATTTTTTAAATTTTTTAAATTTATTTTTATAATATGAACTAAATATGTTCAATAAAATTATATATTAAATATATAATAAGTATATATATATATTAAAAATTTACATATTAGAATAAAAAAATTGATAAAATCTAAATGTATAAATATATATTATATTTTTAGGAGAAGAAAAGAATAAATTTTATTGAAGCAAATGTTAAAAATGGGAGATTAAATGATAACCGGGGATGGGAAATCATTAAGACGAACAGTAGGAGCACATGAGGATAAGCTTCCTACACGGGGTGTTTTTGCCAAAAAACATGATGGGTTGATCGGTGACAAATGATAGCCCATGACATGGGCGATTGTGTCAATGTGTGAGTTACTCATTGGCTGCAATACAACCGACAGCATCCACGTGGCGTATACCATCTTTTACAGGTGTACCTACTGTAGAAAATACTTGGTCGCCGCGCTAAATTGGGTTCTTTATAACTTTAATTAGGATTTCCTTTTCACGTTAGCGCTGAGATATTTTCATATAATAATAATAATAATAGCAATAATTTAAAGGTCCAAAGCTTAATTTGCTTACAGCTGGCCAATAGCTTTCTGCTCTCTGCCCAACACGTCGCTAATGGCAAATTTCTGTTTCGCTCCTCCTCCTTCTCCTGTTCCTTCTTCTGCTCTGCACTTTCAGCGACGAATTTTTGGTTTTCCGTCTTTTCTAATTCGAGCTGCTTCTTCTTCTTCTTCTACTTCTATTTCCACTTCGCAGCCGAAAGTTGTGGTCACGAGAGAAAGCGGCAAAAACGGCAAGCTCATTAAAGCTCTGGTGCCGTTTTCTATCTCTCCTGTTATTTTTCTTTTATTGCATTTCGTGTATTGTTGCGTTTTACTGAAGCTTCGGATTTATTAAAATTTGATTCTTTTGTTTAGTTTTTAAATTTGTATTGAGGTGTTTGTATATTTTGATTGGAATTATATATTTCGTGCATTTTTATTATTATGTTGTTTATATTAATTCTTTTTCAATAATGTGAAGTGTTTGATTGAATGCGAAAGAGACAAGCTGCATTTAAGCATTTCACTGTTAATATAACTGATACTAAATGCGAGTATAATGTAACCATATTCAAATATTGAGCGTCCATTTCTATTATCTGTCTCTGCTTAACTGTAGTGATCTTGTAAATAGTAGAAGCAATGGATCTATATAAGCCAAGTCAAGCTACATGAAGCAAATTATTCCTTTCTACCTTTGTTTTTTGTTTTTGTTTTTAGTATAGCCACAAGTGAATTTATTGATAACCAAAATGTCATCAGCGAATAACGGAGCCAAGCTCTGAAAACAATGAATGTAAACTATCCCAAGCTCTAAGTATGGGAATGTATCAGTCCCTGTTACAACCGTACAGATTAAGTTTCAGAAAAACAGCCTCCTTTACACTGTGCAGAACTCTATTAACATCAGGCCTCTGCTGCTTGGTGCAGACTGAGTGTTTTCTTGCCATAAGAAACACAGAGAAGATAAAAGGCTTTATCTTGACACAGCTCAACATTGACCTACCTCTGTCTTTCTAGAGAAGTTACTAATTTCTTTCACCATAAAGAACCTCTCTGAAAGAGATTGGCTTGTAGGATTCTTTTCCAAACAATCTCAGAAAAAGGGCAACAGAATGAGATATTGTTTCAGGAAAGGCACTGCAGATTATCATCCGTGACCACATTGCTGCTTTTGTTAAGAGACATAGTTAAGGTTTTCTGGTTTTCGATTTCAGGCCAAACATGGGATCAATTGCTTGGAGCTTCCTCTAATTCAGCATACTCAGGGACCTGATTTTGATAGACTCCCATCTGTACTAAGTAGTAATTTCTCGAACTTGATGAACGAAGTTTATGTAGTTTTACATACTTCTTTGCCTATCCATTAAATGCCAACTCATTAGTTGTTAGTCGTCATGCTTCTTCATTTTGCTCTGGGGCACAGAAAGCAACCATTTCAAGATCATAGATTTTTCTGATACCTAGAGGTGGTCTGCGTGGTCCTGATTGATCTTATCGAGCTGATTCTATAACCCTATAAATATGAAATTCCATTATGTCTAGATTATTCTATTGCTGTTTACATTTAATTCTTATGTTTCTCCCCATTTGGTTATTAAAAGGTGATTTTAACTTTTTCCTGGTAATGGAGATTGTTGTGCATGTTTATGGTAAATGTTCTTGTACCATGAGTTTTCAATGATGTTGTTCTTTAAGTGTATTATTTGTATTATTATTTCTTTTAATTACAGCTAGCTTTTCCCTAGTCTGAACTTTATTCTACTATATGTTTCATGGTTTTTATTTTGATATAACGATTTCAGCAGATACTTCCTTTGACTGGATTGTCATAACCTCCCCTGAAGCGGGTTCGGTCTTTCTGGAGGCATGGAAGTATGTGCATGAGGTTCTGTTCTATGTAGTATATTAAGTAGTTCCTTAATAATCTACCGGGGTTTCTTTTATTAGCATTATAATCTTTGACGCACAAATGTGACTTTGAATGAGGCTTCTCTCTTTCTTTTTGTAGTTCAATAGCTTATCTAATTATTATGCAGTGGGCTTTTTTCATCTGAGGGTGTATATCTATAATTATATGTATACACTCTTGAGAATTTTTAGTTTTGCTTAGCCAAGTAATGTCTCCGTTTATCTTTTTTCCCCCCACTAAAGTTAATACCGTCAGTCTTGTGCTTAATTTGCTCATTTTAGGGCCGCTGGAACCCCGAATATTAAGGTAGGGGTTGTTGGAGCTGGTACAGCAAGCATTTTTAATGAAGTAAAGCAAACATCTGGACAATCTCTTGATATTGCCTTTGTGCCATCTAAAGGTACTCACAGATGTACAGATATGCAGATAGTCCTCTACTTTGTTGCTGCATTGAGTTCTTCCTTCTTGTGCTGTACCTGACTAAACTGCAGTTTCTGTTTTCCTATTCCTTTGCTTGCACACTATCTAATATTGTCCTTTTTCATGAACTCTTCAGCTACAGGTAAGGTTTTGGCATCAGAGCTTCCAAAGAGTGAGAGCAAAAGATGCACCGTGTTGTATCCAGCTTCTGCTAAAGCAAGTAATGAAATTGGTAAGTATTGTCCTTCTTGTTGTGTACTTTCACCTTTTATTTGTTCTCTTGAAATTTGACCTGTATATCTGAGAAGCTGCAAAAAAGTACGATTTTGAATATCTTACTTGTGTATGTTTCAGAGGAAGGTCTCTCTAATCGCGGATTTGAGGTTGTGAGGCTAAATACATATACAACAGTAAGTATTTTTGCTTTGCTGGTTTTACGGGCTCCTGATGAAACTTATAAATTATATTAATTTCTGGGTTTACATGTGCATGATGAAACTGATAAATTAAATTTAATTTGTGGTAATGTCTTAAGTCTTCTTCTGTCTAAAAAATGATTGTCAGGAATTTAATGATGTATGACCAGTTACTGCCTTCTAGGTAGACTTTGTCAGTACAGTGGAGCCCATGAATTTTGAAATTTATCATGAATTCCATGGATTCAGATACTCCTGGGACCTAACTATGTTACTTGCAGTATGGCAGTATTATTTAAGTATGGTACTTCTTCTATGGGATGTAGGGCAGCCATAGATGTCCCTTGGTTTGACTTTTAAGGGTGTTCCTTGCTTTCAATTTAAAATTGCAAAATTATCTAATAGGCTCAAGTATAATAGATATAGAGTAGAGTAGAATATAATAACAGTGTGGATGAGTTAACAATTAAGAGTATTTCAAGCATAACTATTAGCATTACTTAAGTCAAGTTAATAGGTTTGCCCTTACGTTAAATTTTTTTTTATATTTCTTTATTGGCTCAATATGGGATAATCACATACTTCAAGAATCTCCCTTCAAGGGAAAATGCTCTTGAAAGTAACGGGTCTCAAGATATAACCCCTATTGCTCTCTAATACCATGTGAAATTATCAAATGGGCCCAAGTGTAGTAGATTTTGACTCGAGTAGAATATAGTAAAATAAGAATAGAGTAAGAGAAGAGTGTGGATCGGCTAACAATTAAGAGTAATTTGGCCTACCTATTAGCATGACTTAAGTCAAATTAATAGGTTTCCCAATTAAAAGTTTTTTCTTTTTGTGCCCAATGGGGAATAACCACATACTCCAAAAATTTGGTGAATCATAAACTGATTTAAGAACCTAGGATTTGATTAAGGTAGATGGAGAAGTAGTTCAGTATAATTGAGTGGTCATGAGTTGGAGAAGTTTATTATTGGTCTTAATATCGCATCTTAACCTTGTGCTTACTGTATTTAAGTGTGTGGCTTTCTTGTGCTTGGCCTTAACTGAAATGCAAATTATCATCTCTCTGGTTGTTTTGACCCCATTTGCTCTATTTGATAATAATAATAATGCCATGGATAAATGAGTGATATGTGTCATCATGCCCTGGTTTTCTCCTTCAGGTTCCTGTTGATCATGTTGACCAAATGGTTCTGAAGGAGGCCCTTATTTGCCCTGTGGTTGCGGTTGCTTCTCCTTCTGCAGTTCGGTGAGTACTGGTTGATTTTTAAGCCTATAGTTGATTACCCGGAGCTGCTCAAGGAAGTGCCCTGGTGGCATGCGGAACAATCAGCTGCCCATGATATAAAGTTAATTGAAATTAATTATTTTTCCCCTGTTAGTGAGGATATTTGATTCAACCTCCTGCTACCTGCCATAAATCATTGGTCATTGCAGATCTATAGAAGTGGTGCCTTCTTGGTACTTTTTGATAGGATTAAACACTTGAGTAAACCATTTCTTCTCCCCTCCCCCATTTCAGCTACTTAGATTGACCTAGGTTTCTATTTGTGTACTTAGTTAATATGCTCTCATTTCATGTGCACAGTGCCTGGGTCAATTTTATTTCAGAATCCGAGCAATGGAACAATTCAATCGCCTGTATTGGTGAGACAACTGCTTCAGCAGCAAAACTTCTGGGCTTGAAAAACATTTACTTTCCAACACATCCTGGTCTTGAAGGGTATTGCATTATACCTGTTTTTTTTGTTGTTTTCCTTTTCATGCCCATCTCTCTAGAGGATTAACTACCGATATCTATGTTTTCATGTTAATAGTAACTTGCATTAAGGATTGTATTACTTTTATTTAGGCCAAATGCATTTTTGCTCACTTAAACTTGTCTAACTTCCGATATAACCTAATAGACACCGTAATTTGTTTCTTCTGTGATATTTAAATATTTTCTGACATGCAGCTTCATTCAATACGTCCATGTTAATTGCTCTCAAGTGTTTTAAGTATTATCAAAATATAAAGTAAGGGTGTCTGTTAGGTTAAGTCGAAAAGCTTAAGCGTTTTAATATGTATTTTGCCTTCTATATATTTAGGCCTTCATTAGATGGGCGTGCTTTTTGGCTATTAGTGAATGCCCTGAAGCTTTTAAATGTTAAGCCAGGTGGTTCTGTGGTTGCAGTCATTCTTTTTGCCTATATTTTGGTGTACTGGATTTTTAAAATATCTATTTTTTAAAAGGAATCATTTATTCTAATTGATACAATCACTTGTTTGTTTGCAGTGTTGCTCTCCTGATTTGCTGCATAAATTTCGTTTTGCCTAATTATGAATTCAGTCTGTAATGATTTCCAGATTATGAATGCTTTATACACCCGTAATCTTCATCGCATATCATATATGTGTATAGTGGAAAAGAAAATAATTTTCTTTATTATATCGATATAATATCTTAAATACTCCTTTTGCTTCAAGAATGTGCCATGTGCATTTCTCCTTTCGTCCTTCCCCTTATTCCATGAACATTTGTCCTTTTCTTCGTGCCCACCTATATGGGTAATGGTGATGTTGATCTGGTAATCCTCTTCATCCAACATGAAAAGCTTCTTTTTCTTTTTTCAAAAGAATTTTATTTAATTCTTATTTTTTTATATAAATTTAGTTTGTATTAGTTTTAATTTAGTTATATTGGAAGGATAACTTTTCAATACCTGCTGGCCTTTGTTGCATTGATTTACGTATCAGAGGAATTTAGGGAATAGTCCAACACTCGTGTTGAATACAAGAAAAATTGGGGATGACACCTTCTTGTCCCGCTTCCTTGTCAGGTGGGTAGGTAGCATAATTGAAGCCTTGAAGGCACATGTCGCCTCCTAGAAGTTCAAATTTTTCAGGTAGCTGCTGCTCTTATTCCTGGCTCTCGTTCTATTCATTGTATTGTTAAAAGGTTGATGTTGTCTCCTTCCTAGAAGGTTAATTGGCTAGTATCTTTCTAGTTTCTAGCAAATCCTTGGCAGGTTGACAAGAAACTATAAGGCACAAGCTTATTTCCCCTCCTGAAATGTCACGGGCACTGCAAAACTGGCTTCAGGGCAAGGATGATAATATGGCAAGCAGCAAATAGTAAGGTGGCAAAATGCTTTGATATTTGGAGAGATCATGTCTGGTCATCACAGCTCTCATTTGAGGTCAGCCTAAAGATTATTGAGGTTGTTGGTGGGAAGAAAGCTAGCTGGAGGAAGCCTCTCTACTCTTACATACAGTTTCTAATATTTTGCTAGAATCGATTTCATGCCACGTGGAAATGCAGCATCTCCAATTCTTCACCTGCTAACTATAAGCAGAGAACTCTATTAGAGTGGAGGTTAAGATCATTGTTCACTGTATCTATAAGCGTTGTTCACTCTGTTTTATTTGATCATTTCATTTTTATCTACTTACCAATTATTTAATTTCTATGGATGTGTAGCAACATCTTAGTTAGGTAAGGGTGCATGTTGTAACGAATTGCTGAAGCAAGTTGGGGGTGCATAATTTGTTTCCAGTTGTAAGGAGTTCCCTGATCTTGTACTCGGAGATCTTTCTAACCAGTTAACCATAGAAAGCACATGAATCTTTGACAGTTGAATTTTTCCAAATTCAAATGTCGCGTTAGAGTATGAAATTCAATATCAGCAGGGGAGTCGAGAAAGATAAAATCGGTATCTGAAACTGGGCAAGTAGCCATGGATGCACACCTGCGAGTAGACATTTGTTATGTTTATAAATTGACGCCAGTGTTCTAGGCATGTTCGTTTCGGTATAGAGTTTTGCCAATCTCTGTTAATTTTAATTGGACCAAGCGCCAGCAGAAGAGCAACCAGATCCTGTCGGTGGCGAAGATTGCAAAAGACAGGACAGGTCCACAAATGCAAGTCAATGTGAAATAACTAGGAACTGTTCCCATTGAGCCACAACTCGTGAACCCAAGAATCTCCACGAAATAGGATTAGGCCAGCATTACAGTCAACATATACAGCATACTAGCCAGATTCTACTCCCGCAGCCTCAGGTTCTCCAGCAAGCTCTTCTTCTCTTGCGCTCTTTCTTTCCCCAATGTCATCGCAATACTTGTACTTTTCTCCTTCTCTTCTTTAATGCATAGTGGGCCTGAAATAATCGTGTCCCATTTGTTCCCTCCTTCAACGCAAACTAGCGTAGCAGATCATTAGCATTTTCTTTCTGGAAAGAGATTGTTAGCACTTCTTAGCTGAATGATTATTCAAGACTGCTAGTTGATAGGTTATTCTATAAGCAATTTAAAAGTCTCTTTTGTAAACATAACTGCGAATCAGGTGGTTCATTATCTAGCTTCACCTTCTGATTTTCTGTTCAGTTCTTACTGAATTAGATTGTAATCTCCCTGTATCTGTATTCACTTCTTGCTTCTGATTAATGAACTCCTTCCATAAAAAAAATAATAATAATAACAATACAAAGAGAAATCTTATAAAACTGACGGCTGTTAAAGCAGTGTAAAATTGAGTTCTCTACTATTTTTTACTTTATTTTTATTATCTTATAATGAAATTGCATTGAATCATCTTATAATAAAAATGATGATATGAAAGATAAATTTATGTAAAAGAAAAAAAAGGTGTCTGTCGCAGGACCGAGATAAGAACCGAGACAACAAAGCTCTCCCATCACAAGATTACTATGCCTTTAGCTGTAGATTTTTATGTCTCCTCCTCCACTTACCTTCTGCTGTATCTGGAGTTCACCTCTTTCTTTTTCTCTCCTTTTCTAAATCTACTTTAGACATTTACATTTCCCTTAAAACTTTCTTCTTTTCCAAACCAACTTTAATTTTCTTACAAGTTACACACGAGCAGTGGACGATCGACAACAGTAACTTAGATTATGTATCAGCTTTTTTAATAATCAAGAATATTTATTTATTAAATTTATAAGAACTAGAATTATAAAATAGTATAAATCTTAACACACTCAAAATAAACCATACGCCTTATTATAGCTATCTTTATTGGAGAATAATCCAAAGGATGACTATCTTGAATCTCTGTCTTGGGATCTTTCTCCTTTATGTAAATACTGAAAGTGGACTTTTGGTGAAAGCAATTGGTGATCGCTTCTTTTCCTTTTCTTCTTTCTTTCTTTTCTCTTATGTATGTCTTGGGTTCTTTCTGCTACTCTGCCTATTGGATACTGGGCCTCTTTACCACCCCATTCACATCTGATCAAAGTGGCAAGGACTAAAAAGCCTAAGCAGCCAGCAAATTTTACAGGATTCCTTCATTTCTCATGATAATTTAGAGGGAAAAGAAAATTCTACTTTGCAGCAACTTTCATGGTTCGTTTAATACAGTTCATCTATTGTAAACTTTAAGAGTCATTTAATAATAATCTCTATATCCTCACAATTCTGTGTTAGTGAGATCATCAGTGTTTCCTCATGTATAGATTTTTCGTGAAAAAAGGTCAAATAATATCGAAAAAGACCAGCTTTTGTACATCCAGAAAATAATGTATTGAGATCAGGCATGGGAATTTTGGCAGCTTTAAAAGAAAGTTTGTAGAGGACACCGTAGGGTTGGCCCTCTCCGTGCTCAAGTCTTTGTCGTACTCCACAAGATTTGAAGGCACGCACACATTACTAAAACAATATTAGCTAGTTAGCTACATCATTTCATTCCTAGTTGGTTTCAGGAACAATCAATCACACTGATCCATTGGAATTCCTCAAATATATGTTTTCCTTGATGAATTTTCCATTTTGTTCATGTGTTTCATTTAAAGGGCAAGAAACCCTGAAATGGAATGGAGCACATCCATCAACAGTATAAGTAAGAGGTACCTACCAAATCCTGAGGAAGTGCTGGCCAAACCTAAACCAAGATATGAAAGCCGACAATAGTTGCTCTGTACAAATTATGCAGCGTTCCAGAGATTTTCTTTTGGGATTTTGTCTGTTCCTTTGTCTCACGTAATAAATTTTCAGACCCTTCCTATATAGTCACACGGTAGATCTATGGCCTCAGATTGAAACTCCAATGGATTTAATCGATCTAAAATGAAAGCAAAAAGTTAACTTTTATTGTCTCGTCTTAGCTCTCTCCCCTCTGTGATTCATTTTTGGACCATCTGGTCTCTTGAGCAACATGTGCACAGTCATTCACCTATTTGAACATGCTCAACAGTGGAATTAATATATTTTTCACTGAAATTATGCTGATGGTATGGAATACTGAAGAAGATACGTGGAAATCCTCTCTAAGATTATTCTAAAAGAGGGTGCACGTATCATTTTTCCCTTAAAGATGTAGCACTAAAAATTGCCACGTTAGCCATCTTGATCCTTAAAAGAAATATGTGACAATGGAAGTTACAGTGATTGGTATTAGAATTGCTCAAGATGCAGGAGGGCAAAAATGTTCATGCTGTCCTGTGATTAGAGGACAAACACTCTAAAGGAAATATTGTCCCCCAGAAAGGCCAGCTGGCAAAACCAATTGAAAGATATTATAATGAGCAATGGATGGGACACAAAGTGGGCTATTTCACCCTTAAGTGGAAAAAATAACACCAATTTGCTTGCTCCATTTTGATTGCATCATTAATTACATTTGCAGAAAAATCAGAACTAGTGTCATTAAACTTTTATTCTTCAAATAATAGAGATATTATCAGAAATGGAGGGCCAAGAGACAAGACAGTGAAACAGTGACTAATCCTCATTCAAAGCATAATATAAAATATGAATAAATAATATGCTATAATGGACTTTAGACCTCCTTTCGATCTACTGAAAATGAAAAGAGGGACTTTTTACAATGGAAGTGCTGTTTTCCCTGGATCGTCAGATTGCCACTGTTTTTCCATGTTCTATTTTGGCCTCATGTAAAGTTGAGACACCCAGAAACCCATGCATTCCAAAGACAGTCGGACCACTTCAAGCCCTTGGCCTTTGACTTTGATGGCTTCTTCATCCCATCATTACATATATGCCCTAGATTTTTCCGTCCATCCACTATACGTTGGAAGATATGATTCCATCTTGCCCTTCAAAATTAATCATCATTCCCTAATTCTAATGCAATTAAATAGGAGTTAAATCTGATCATTCTGAATTATTAATTTCAAATGATTACTGCCTGTTCGAGAACTGTTATAGTTTGAAGCATTAAATTTATTATCATCAAGGACACCTGGTGAAATGGCACAGAAGAGAAAGGACACCAGCATGACTACCCCACTAAACAAATTGATATTACTTTCTCATCTCTTATACTGTCAATAATTTCTACTATATTTAGATCGTCCTTTAAGCAAAATACTCATTTATTTTTGTAGTATGATCTGTCTCTCAACCTTAATATTTTCAAAGTTTAAGTCTTCTCATTTATTAATTTGGATAAACATATCAATCCCTTTCATACCAAGAGTTCTGTATGGGAACTCATAAATAACATTCTGCATTTTTCTCAATTTAATAGGACTAATTTGCTGCACATATTAAATTAATCTGAAAATGAAAATAACATGCCAGCATACAGAAAAGTTATGATAAAAATTATATGGCCCAACAAAAGGAGAGGGGGGGTTCATAAATGGGGAAAAAGAAGATCATAGGAGAGCAATAGATAATCTTTAGGTAAAGGAAGCAGTACAATGATTTTGGTGGCATGAACATCAACTCCAACTCATCAACCAAGTCCCACACTGAAATGCTTTTAAAGCTATAAATATATATATAACAGAGTGCACTTTTGTAGGAAGACATGGATGAGGAGTAGAGCAGGGTGTGGCTTTCTGCAATGAAAATGAAGGGAAATGGGGGATGGCTCACTTTGTGGGGTAATACTTATGGAATCCGGAGCACAATCATCACACTCGCAGCTTCTAATCCACAAAATGAAAAGTTGAGACATACATTTGAAGCTCTAATATGAAAAAATATATAAATGTTTCTTGTGGTGGGTCATTAGTAAATGAGTCACCATGATTCCCTCGGTCTCTCAAACAGACCTACCAAAGTTTCTCTTTTCAATGCCCTTTCAGCATGATACTCCCTTGTCTTCTTTTTTTCTTAAGCTTTACACATGTTCTCATTACTTGATCCGAGCCTGATCTTTTTCTTTTTCTTTTTTGTTGGAAAAGGCAAAGATATCAAAAAAAATAAATGTTCTAGCGTATGAGATTTCTTCTTCTAAACATGTAAACCTAAAACTTTATTGTTAAAACTTACATGCAAGTGATTAACTTAGAATGGCTGAAAGTGGTCTCTAAGAACAAGAATAAAAGTAGGAAAGGAAATGATAGTACACACAAATGGTAGGACCAAAATGTCTTGTGTTATAATGAAAATGGTGTGCGAATGGTAGCATACTTGTCCAAAAAATGTTTCATTTTCTCGCAAGTTTCAATTGATGAGGTAGAAGTAGTCCCCTCCCCAGTCGATGAACTCGGGTGCTACTCGGACACCTCTGTCACCAACCGTGGAAGATTAATGTCCACCGCCTACCACAAATCATTTCCTCAACAGTTCTCTTTCACTACTTGATAGTGTTTTTTTTTTTCTTTCTTTTAGTGTCCAAACAATCCCTAGCTTTCCTTTGCTGCGTTTCTTTTTTTCATTGTCATTGATGATTGATGATTGTGGAATGTTGTAGACTACTTTCTCAATCTCCTAACATTCCTTTTTTTTATTCCTTTGCGAGTGTTACTTTCTTTTTTACTTTAAATCCAAGGGAATATAAAAAAATATAAAATGGGAAATACACCCAGCTGCCTATTAATGAAATGTAAAGGAAAATAATAAGACAAATAAAAAGAAATTTCCCTATGCAATAAGTCATAAAAGGGAGATCCACATAATTTCTATATTTATATTTAGTTTGATATTTTGTTAATATAATACGGACTTTAAACAGTATTTATTTTTTCTATTCCTTTAATTATCAAAATCATTTGGTGATTAATTAAATGGGGGGCATTGTTAATTAGCAGCGATAGAATGTAAATGGAGAAGACACTAGAGGCTACTTATCATTATGTTTTTTCGTTTTTCATAATCATTAATTGTAAAGTGGTACCCTTTTCTCATCATTCATCAGGAAGTTGATATAATTTTATCAATTAGTAACCAACGAAACGACAGAGAGAATTTGAAAACTCGAAATTTTGAATATTTTTAAAAAAAATTAAAAATATCAGTTTGATTTTTCTTTTATTAATATTAGTTATTATGTTTGTAGATGATGAATGTGTAATTAGTACTAATTACATATTCACTTTCTATCATTTATGTGTCATTGGAGATTATGATATGGAAATCAGCACAATTAAACGACAAAAGAAACTACATAAACATCAAACTCAAAAAAATTTAAAAATTCAATTAATGAACAAGAAAATAGACAATTCACCTAACGGAAGATCAGCTTGCAGTGATAATGGTTGAATTTGCAAGAAACTGTCTCTCTGTCACTGCAGCATCAAACAATAAAGGAAATCTTCTGCTATTTCTTTCCATTAAGTAAATGTTTGGTCAAACATGACTTTATTAATGAGAGAATCTTAACTAGAGTTATATATAAAAGATAGGAGGAAAAATATAATTAATGGAAACTAGAATGAGGGTCTTGGGTCTTGTAACATTTACATCCACACCCACAAGTTCATTTTCCTTTTTTTTTTTTTTTTTTTTTTTCCAAGAAAATAAAAAATACAGAATTGTCCTATTAGCTCAGTGTTTGGATCCAGCTTGCAATTACTGTAATGTATGGACCAGTTTTCCATTATCCTTTACCAAATATATAAAATTGATAATGATGCTACACAAATAAGTATTGCCATTTACAAATACGCACAAGCTGAAAAATAGACTATTCCTCAAGCGGAGGAAAGGTCAAAATAGTTTTATCTCACTGCAGTGATTATTTTAATTTAAATATTTTGTTTTTAAGCTATGGAGAAATAAAGTGAATAATTACTAAGAATTGACATATAATTAAGAGATTATCCATATAAAAAGAGGTCTAATTAATCACTCGTTGTTGTTTTCTTACGCTGTAATGCAACATAATCATTCCGTATCACTAATAAATTAATTAAAACCTTTTCGTATACGGAGGCACAATCTAATAATGTGTTATATATATATGCATATGGTGATAATAATTTGATAAACTTTGAATTCTATCACTGTTAACACAGATTAGTTATTCAATTTAAGCTGATTTGGGCTGTCTCACCCTCTAAAAAGAAACGAAGTAAAGACGTAATCAGTGAACAGCTAATGCTGATCTAACAGTATAATTTAATAGATAGCATAAACGAGTCACGTGGGGTGTGGGTGGTGCGTCCACTTCAATTTTCACTTGAAATCCCACCTCCCATCATCATAGATGGGTGCATTAACATCTTACAGAAGCCTTTAGTTTGCCATAGATTTTTGTTGGCATCTCTCCCTGCCTTAGCTTATCTGATTACGGACAAACAAAGCTTTCAATTATAAAACAAACCAGAAGAATTTATTAATATAATAAAATAAAAGATGGGTTATTTTATTTTGAGAAGTTGGATAAGAAATAAGCAAAAGCTTAAGAAGAACGCCAGACATTGCAGGCTGTGTGTGGGATTCATATTTTTGTTTAGATTCCAAGCTTCAGCTTTACATTTGTTATCCAAAATAGTAAAGCCTCTGGCATTAAGAAAGGAAGTTTCGTGCATGCATCATTCCTCTTCTTCCCGAAACTTGAACTCACATCTTAAGGGCCAAAACAATCTTTTTTTTCCTTTTTTTTTTTTTTTATTAAATGATAAATAGATATTGATAAAATAAGTGACTGACCAATAAAAATATAAACACACAGTAGAGTTTAATTTATTCATTTTATAAGATTTAAAACGCTCTAAATTAACTCTTTTTATATATACATGAATAGATATTTTTTACAATTGAATGTGTCAAAAATAGAGTTTAGTGATAATTCAAAAACTAAAATTCATATTATTAAAAAATAGTTTGACAATTTACTTTTCTTGTTTTTATTGCAACTTTCCAAATTTGAATTTCTAGGCACATGAACATTGGACATTAATTATTTGGCGGTTTTGAGAAAAGAACAACATTACAAGTTACAAGAACAAAAGATGAATAAGAACATAATAAATGAGGAATAACGATCAAGTCTTTGAGCATCCATTAACTAAAATTGTGGAAGACCAGAAAATGTTTAGTTGGCAAACATGTGACTGGTGCAGCTTTTGCCTTGTATGATTAAACCCTACTTTCTTTTCCTTCGATACCTTTCTACCTCCAATATTAATTCCACTAATTCCCACAACCAATCATCTCTAAATATATGGCCAAATTTAATTATGGTCTCGATTGATGCCGCTCTTCCCACCTTCTGAGTCAAACCCACTTAGCATTATGCACAAGAATAGCCATTCTGCTTCAAACAAAGACTATGGGTATTTCCGCTGCACCTTCTCTATTAATTATAGCAAAGTGGTTTTCCATTTCACATAATGATCGATTTGTCAATTACGAAATATTAAATCATATAAAATTGTGAACAATAATTTGTTAGTTTTTTTTTTCTTTTTCTTATTTTCTCCTTGGAGTAAAATAAGGCTTTAATTTAGTGATAAATCTACTGAGGCTAAGGCTGAGAAGTCAAAAGAAATTTTAAGTTTGATCCTCACAATGAATTGTAATGTCCATTTATTATTAGAAGAAATTGTTTGTTAATATCCAATTGAAATACTAATTCAGAAAACATAAGTTGGTCATATAATAAAGAATAGATGAAGGGGCATTTTGGGAACGATAAATAAAAATGGAAAGTGAAGAATGTTTAAAGTGAAGAAGAAGGCGCACGTTATTTCATAATGAGGCAGAAAGAGAGAGAAAGAGAGCGGTAGAGGAGCTTGCGTACGATGCCATATTGCTCCCAGATGAGACGCCCACTTGGCCTTTTTCTCTGCCATTTAGCTATTAGCCACCACCTTTCATAACCACCACATTACCCATCACCTCCCTCTCTCTCTCTTTATATATTATTAATCCTTTCCATTTTGTCTTTCAACTGATCACATAAGAGTAAACACTAAAATACAGCAGTGATATCTCACCTTCTCTCTTGGTTTCTGTTGTATATATATATATATTTGCCAAATATACATAAAAGCATTGAATTCAAGTGTTTTTAATTTAGCTAGAAATCTGGGTGCTTGATGCTGGGCGAATTCACTTCCCGGTGATCGAGGAATTTGCAGAGATTATGTAAGCATTGAAGTTTCTTGGGTTTTTCAAGGAATTAACTTTATGTTAAAGAAGGTATATATTCAGATAGTCTTCTCTGTTACTAAGTGTTATTCAATATGGACTCTGTCCTCCAATTCTGTTTCTTTCGGTTCTGGAGTTTTTTTTTTCTTCTGACGAAGTTATTGAAATGGGGTTGCAGATTTAGAGGCAGTGAAGTGGAATATAGTAAAAGATGAATACCAGAGTCAGAACAAGGCTGCAGTCCAAGAAAGGTCCAGCGAAGCCTGAAAAAGTGAGCTTCACACTTTAATCAATGTCTAAACAGTGTCCTTTATGGTCGTTTATAATGCGCTTTTTTTTCTTTTTAAATCGATTATCTTGAAAAAACAGTTTATACTGTAAATACTCTATTCGAAGACTAAACCATGTCCGTCTTTCTACTTCTTTTAATTATTATTTTTCCGAACTATGCCTTCAGTTTCAATGATGGTGAGGATCCAGAAGCTGAAAGCTCTAGAATCCTGACAAAGTTGCCATATTTGATGGGAATCTGAAATGGGTTTTCAGTTAAATCCATTAAAATGAAGGAAAGATTCATTTTTATTTAATAAAGATTTCTGATTGGATATAGTGATCCCTGCAATCACCAAATTTCCAGTTATGCACGATGGCTGTAAATAATTATGATATGTAATAATCAATGGTCGTTGTTTTAATGTCTATTATTTTCTTTGTTTTACTTTCTACGGACAGTATTACTTTACTTGATCAGCTGATGATTATTAGCTCTTCTACTTTCTAATTATTCAATCTTTATTACCATGAAGGAGAAGATAGAAATAAAGGGGAACAAACAAAGAAATGCCACTAAAGCGGCTAAAACTCGACAAGCCTCGAGCAGAGAGAGGAAAATATCATTGCAGCAAGATGTACTATTCCATCCTTCTTGATCTTATTTCTCAGTTCACTATCCGTCAATACAATTGTTTTTTTTTTTTTTTTGCACTAGCTCTTCTATTAATTGGGTGTTCGAAATTGTAATCATGCAGGTTGATAAACTAAAGAAGAAGCTCAGGTATGAGGAGAACGTTCATAGAGCTTTGGAGAGAGCTTTCAACAGACCTTTGGGAGCTCTACCTCGCCTTCCTCCATATCTACCTGCATCTGTAAGTGATTCATAATCCCTTCATTTCTACCTCAGATTTTCACTTCTTTGCTAGTCCATAAACAAATACGAAAATCCTTTAGGAAGTAACAGTAATTTGTCAATCAAAGCTGAATTAGAAGAAGGGAAGAATCAAAAGAAGAGACGTGAGGAGAGAAACAGAGCAAATGACCCACCAATTTCAGCTGATATTTCTAATGGTCAACATGAAGATTGGCCGATTTTGCTTGAATTGAAATTTTGATTCTGGATTTTTAGTTTTTGTAGACGCTAGAGCTTCTCGCAGAAGTGGCTGTTCTGGAAGAAGAGGTTGTTAGGCTTGAAGAACAGGTTGTGCATTTTAGGCAGGATTTATATCAAGAAGCTGTCTACATTTCAAGCTCCAAGAGGAATGTGGAAAGTTTTGCAGATTTATATGACTTGTCCCAAAATAATAATTCCAAACAAGCTAATATTAAGACCATTGCTCGAAATATAGGTGATTCAACCACATTCACGGTTGGGCATTTGCCATCTCTTTCAGGTAAGCAGCAGCTTTTAACATACATTGACGGTGCACATTTTTTACCAATTTATAAATTGCAAAAGCAGCTTATGGTCTTTATTAATCAGTTATGATTCTTATTATAGATGGACAAGAGAAAGAGAATCAGTTGTGTACTAATTCTGTGAAGAACAACAAGAGTTCCTCAATCCATAAAGCTCAACCGGGCAAAACTCCCATGAAAAAACATCCCATTGAGAATAAACAAATTGAGAAGTGCTTAGATCCTCAGAAATTGCAAGTAAGTATCATGGAATCATGCCCCCAATTTAACATAGTTATAGCACTAAATTAACTAGAGTTGCATATAAATGCACAGCTAGAATGTCGAGCAATAGGCCAAGAGAATCCAAAAGAAGCAAGAAATGTTAGTACTGCAGACGAGCATCTATCAGCAAATGACAACCCAAACAAGATATCTGAGGACATTGTGAAATGCTTATCAAACATTTTCTTGCGAATGAGCTCAAGAAAGACTAGACGTACTGCAGATAATCTGTCTTTCTTATCATCGTTAGTGTCTCAAGAAAATGGTGAAGAAATTGAATGTAGAGATCCTTACAGTATATGTTCAGAAGTTGGGAAGAAAGATATTGGTCCTTATAAGCATTTATTTGCTATAGAAGCTGGCACAATTAATCCGAACCGGACATCAAACTCTCTGTTTCTACTTCATAGGCTAAAGTAAGCTTTCTTTCAATAAATATTTTGATTCATGCAGTCTTTTTTATTATATATATACCTTGTATTTATGATTGATCAATTTCTGAATTCTCAGACTTCTTCTTGGAAAACTTGCATCCGTCAACTTACAGAACCTCACCCATCAAGAGAAGCTTGCCTTCTGGATAAATATCTACAATTCCTGCATGATGAATGTATGTGATGCCTTTTATGTGATTTATCAAGTTCCATTGGTTTTGATTTATCTATGATTGTCATTATTTCTTCTTCTTTTTCTCTCTTTTTTTAGAAATTATGCTATAAATGCATTTTCTTTCTTTTCCTATTCTGTGGTCATTGAAGGACCCTCTTTACTGTGCTGTCTTGGTTCAGGCATTTCTAGAACATGGAATACCAGAAAGTCCAGAGATGGTTGTTGCACTAATGCAAAAGGTATTGCTTATCCAGTTATGGCTTGTATGATTTTGGCCTATAAATCCATGAGGAATTTGAAGAACCATTTTCTCAAATTTTATTTCTGTCTTATACATTTTTGTATTTTCATTTTCAATAATTAGGCAACAATTAATGTTGGGGGGCACTCGTTAAATGCAATAACTATTGAACATTTCATCCTCAGACTGCCTTATCACTTAAAATACGTAAGTTAGGGGACAATTCAATTTATTCACAAACTTCTCCTTTTTTCCCAAAATTTAAGACTTTCTGAGCTAATTGTTGTTCTTGAGTTACCATCAGGCATTTTCAAAGGGAACAAAAAATGATGAAATGACAGCAAGGAGCAAATTCGGGTTGGAGTTATCTGAACCATTAGTGACATTTGCCCTCTCCTGTGGAAGCTGGTCCTCCCCTGCTGTAAGTGTATATAGAATGCCGATGGGTGTGATTTACTGCCTACTATAGCTCCACATTCATTCTCATGATAGTAACATGCATTCTATGTCTATAGTGCAAACCTTTTTCATATTTATAGCATCAGAAGTCTGTTGTTTTCTTGATAATATCGTTGTACTTATTTCTGAATAATTTTCCAGTAAGTGAAATATCTGTGAAGATAACTCTGGATCGAACGAATTTCTTGGTTAGGCTCTCTGTAGTTTTCCAAATCATCAAAAAGCCTTCAGAGTGTTTCTGACAGTGATGTCTTCCATAATGAAAAATCTCCTTGTATAATGGGTCATGAGTACCAGGATGTTTGGTTCTACTAAATTATGCCATTACTAATTGATGGACCTTGTGAAATGAAGGTAAGAGTGTACACTGCATCTGAAGTTGAAAATGAACTGGACGCGGCAAAGAGGGAGTACTTACAGGCTGCAGTGGGATTTTCAACAAGAAAGTTTGCAATCCCAAAGCTGTTGGATTGGTATTTACTCGATTTCGCAAAGGACTTGGAGTCATTACTTGACTGGATCTGCCTCCAACTACCGAGTGAGCTTGGGAAAGAAGCCATTAAGTGCCTTGAGAGAGGTAAAAGCGAGCCTCACTCGCAGTTTGTTCAAATTATGCCGTATGAGTTCAGTTTTAGATACCTTTTGTGCACATAAATAAATTTCATCATCATTTTTGCTTGCTTACATGATTGTGGGGGAGTATCAATTTTGTACAAAGATATAGGATATATATAAATATTATATATCATAGCTAAATGTATTATTTGATCTTGATGTAAGTATTTATAAAAATGAAAATTTAATGACAAAAAGAAATCTTCCGCTAAGCCATTCTGCCTGAAACTACACTTGTGAAAGGGTCATACATAAAATGATAAACACCCATTGCTTGAGAAACTTATTGACTTCTACAGCTTATGACTACACATGGTCTGAAAGACTGAACGAATATATATAGATCTCTTGGAAAAAACTGCTTCGATCTTGGATCAATGTTCTCTTCTCAATGGAGGTGAGTGGTAGAAATTATGCTGATGATGCATGATATGCTGCAAAAGGACGCCAAGAGTCTTATTTTAAAAAATAAATATAAGAAGTTAAAAGCCTTAAATTAAGATTATTGGCAAGTTAATCTATTTCACCTAAAAAGAAAAAAAAAAAAAGAAAGAACTGGATCCGCTTACTTTTTTCATGTAATTAAATTGCCAGCTATATTGATGATGGATATAAAACATGAGAGTCCAAATCAATGGAAGTGCCATACTGCCATTAAAGAACAGTACCTGCAAAAAGTAACAGCACATTTCTCTGTCTGGCCATGTTAATGAATAGTTAGGCAGTTATACCACTTAATATTATCCCCCTTCCGAAGTCTTTTATACCAAAATGCGTAGAAAGCTGCTGGTGCTCGCTTGAACACCCCAATAATCATAGACATTATTGCTTGTGGCCCTAAAGAAAGAAGAAGGCCAAAGTTTCCTGCAGGGATAACCCATTTTATTCAATGCTTGGGACAGGTTGTTCCAGCCTCCTTTTTGTAGCTGCTTTCATATTAGCTATTGTAACGTTAATTATTGCTTGCAACAATTTTATCACCTCATCATCAGCATGTGCTTTCTCGTGGTTCCTGATAATAAAAACCTTTTCTTTTAAATACATTCTGAGGAACGATAATAAAAACATTAGTTGTAAAGGAACTGTCATTGACCAAATTTGCAAAAGAAAATTCCAATTACAAAACTATTTCTTCTGAACTTAAATGAATTCAGAACTAAAACCTCATCTAAAGCCTTTAGAAGCAGCGTATAGCAAACAAAGCCATAGTACTGGGACCAACCAGGTATTTGGTTAAGTAGTGTATAGTGGTTTGGTAGCCTGACGGAATAAAGGGTTTGTCCCATGCTAATGAACAAGTAGTGATGCAAGTAGGAGTGGTCCTAGTACCGTTTTCTAAAATGGGGCTCCATCTGCCAGCCATACTTAACAACGTACTATTGAAAAAGTTAAAAAGGGTCACAACTCACAGAAGCTAAAGCCTAAATATGTGGTGGTTCTAGTACTTGGGTGTGGTAAAAAAGGAGGATTGGCTTCTTCTAAAGCTTGGCCAGTGACTATAGATAGCGTTGGGAGTCAGTTTCGTCGTTTGCCTTTTCTTCCTTTTTCTTTATGCTACCCATGTTATTTCATGGATATCTGGCTTCATATTTGGACGGCAGTTTTCGGGTTTGAGTATTATCTCATTATTTTCTTAAGAAATAAAAATTATAAAGTAATCTAGATTTGATATTATCTGGTTTAGAAATTAATTTCAAATATGCTACATATACATATTTACATATAAATAAAATATATATGATTAGTTATTCAAATTGGTTCAATTAGAGTATGCCATTACCTTCATCGGAATTACACAATGGCTGGGTATTGCTTGCCCTATTCGGATAAACTATTATTTTTAGATTTAATTCTTTATTTTACTTAAACTTCTGGTTTAGACTTCATTGTATAATTCACATAGATTAAACTAGAAAATTTAGAATAATCAAGTAGATTTAGTTCAATGCGTTGGCATCAGGTTATTTCAAGTGAGAAATCTGGAAGAAAATCTTTAAAGGTTTCTTGACATGTATGAAGATGATCATAGGAATATCTAAGTTTGGAAAATTCAAGCCTGGCCCAAACCGCAGTTTGAAGGGGTCCCAAGATACTCGTTGAATAGATAATAAACTGCCAGATCTGGGTCACAGCTCACAAGTAAGCCAAGAAAAAACGTGGCTCTATAGCCCAATTGGAACAGGCTGAAACCCAACCAACTGAACGCATTGCACAGCCCAAAACGAATTTTCTAATGTCACCTAACCTAATGGAATTCAAGATTCGGCATTTGTATATTTCTAATATCACGTAGTGGAAAATGCATGTAGGGAGCGACTAAAGTTAATGCATGCACGCATAATCATTTGTTTCTGCGAATGTATTGTAGATACATTTGAGGATTCTAGATGGTCTTTTCTACAGCCATGCAATTATACCCTCAACTTAATAATAATTGAAGAGGGTCAAATTAAATTTATTTCATGGTATCCGTAGCTGTTGCTTGGTCATCTTCATGAAAACGTAAACATGCATTAACTCATTTTTTATTAACTAAAATCATAACCATCTTCATATCTTTATATACTAGTGTATGGAAAAGATCATTTCTAATGTTAATTTAATAAAATAAAATCGTATGTTTGCATTTTGTTTATTAGTTGCAGATTTCTGCCTAACAAATTTAATAACGTCCAACTCAATATCATATATTCTCTACATAACAGTTATAGACATTTGTTGGAATCTCCACGTCATCATGAGTGAGCCAAAAACTATTTGCAGATAAACCAATAATACTATTATTATACAACAGCAAGTACTTTGGATTCTCTTCTGGTTTTTCTTTGGGTGTGTGTATAGGCAACGTGTCAAAGTCACAGTACTTGATCAATAATAGGAAAATAATTGTAATAAGTTGAAGCCTCTGTCTGGTGAGAAAGATGAAACGTTGATGCAGATCAGAAAAGGACATTCACAATCCTTTAAATAATACTGATATCTATGCGTGTGGAATCTGCAGGTTTGAATTATAATGGCTTAAAAATGTAATAAAATTGTGTGCACAACGTGACTCCGTGTCCTCACTTTTTAAAATTAAACACAAACATACACCATAACCCATCCATCCATCCCTCTGTTTGTTTTATTCTTAATATATGATTCGTAAGATCAAAATAAAAAGATTTCCAATACCGTCTCTTTCTCCAAGTTCAACAAATAAATGACATGCAATTTAAGATTAATTCTGGACATTAAGCCTACAGTTAATCTCATGATGTCATTTCACTCTTTACAACACTGATAAAGGTGATTAGCTTTGGAATCTCGTTTTTCAATCTTTTACCTTTTCCAACATATTCTCCTAATGATGAGAAAAGGTCTGATATAAACAACAGAAAAACAAATGGCACCAGCCAAAGCAAAGATGATATCCTTTTAAAATCAAAGAAAGAGGCTGAAATTAATTGTTTTCGAGTTTTCCCTTCATGGCTGGAACTGAATATATATGCATTTCATGTGTATAGGAACCCAAAAAGTCCAAATATAGTAGCGCTGACGCTGCCTAAATCTTAAAGATCGAAGCCTAATGTGCGTTTTATTACTTCCAACATATGTAGTCTGCTAATCTAGAAGCGTATGAATTAGTCTAATAAAGTATTTGACACATTTTCTGTGCACAAAATGTTTTATATTACACTATATAATGGAAATAATTATTTACTACCCAAATCACAAGTTTATGCTTTTGCTTGCCATTCAAGTGAAGACTCCTACTTCCTGATGTGGGTCAAAATCGATTAACGAAAATAGAAAAGTTTGAACCCATAAAATCCTATTCTAGCTAGCGGGCATGATATCATGCGAATCAAATGCTGCTGCTAATATCAAGATGACTCTACCCTTGTTTTGATCATTTTATCAAATTGTTTGATAAGATAAAGTGATTTTCATAATTCTATTTTCCAGATTCTGTATGTAGGAGTTTATCGTTTATGCAATTACAAATAGAAGCCCGAATGAAATAATTAAGCTTACAAATGGCAACCGACCATAGAGATCCGCTAATGTGGGCAATGATTGTGGAAAATCTCACATATTGACTGCCTTTACTGGTTAACTTTTTTGTTTACCAATAACTTGGAATCTACGTTTACAGCGTGGTTTCCTTTTAAATTTGATCACGTTTCTGAAACAAACTTGCTACCTGTTTATAAATCAACTAATCCATACAACAATTCCTCACTATATGCAAGTATGACGAATCTCTCAAGGCCCCATTTCCTTTATTTTATTTCCCTTTCCCACTAGTCTGTTTTGTGCAAACATTTTCATAATATTGCACAACCTTCCAACTTTTTTGTCAATAATTAATTAGGAGAAGGAAAAAATAATAATAAAGAGCACATGGCAAATAACAACTTTTCTTTAATAACAAAAGAAAAACTCCCTTTAAACTCCTATAATCTAACTCGATCATATTTTAATTTAGATATTAACTTTTAGTTTATAATAGGAAAACCTTTCAATATGTATCATTTATCATATTAACCACCTTAAAGCCGCAATCAACCCAAGGAACACAAAGAAAAAAAAAATAATCTTAAATAGATTTAATCATCCAAAAATTCAATAATAGATATATTACGAGTAATTTTATCATTTTATTTTAAGAAATATAATTTCTATAATAATTTTTTTAAAATATCTCAATATATAAAAATAAAAATTATTAAAATTTAATTCACTCTTTATATTTTACTATTTAATTTATTTTTATTTCTATAAACATTAATATTTTTATCTGTCTCTTTGTTAATTTTTATCAATAAAAGAGAAGAGTTATAAATATTAATTAATTAGGTGTACAAGAATTTATAGTGTCAAATAAAAAAATGAAATTTGTATCAAATATATAAAATGGACTCTCTTAAAAATATTTTAAACAAAAATTGTTTATTTAATATCTGTCAATGATCCAACCTAAGTATGTTAGCAATTAATAAAAATATTATAAATCGTAGGCTTAATTTGATTCATCAGAAGAATGCATAGCAAATTAGCATTGCAGCAGAACCAAGCAATGTAGAGATGAACAAAATTTATTGACCGGAATCCATTATTTAATGTCTTAAAATAAAACGTGGGGGTGAAGCATAATTAAGTTGTAATGTTTTATATATTTTACTTAATGGCGTTGAGTCGTTTATATGTTTAAGAATTATCACAAAATATTACCTAATTCGATATGTCACTCTCTGCATCTTCTCCATAGAAAGTTCATCACCACACCAACACTCAATTCTCACCTACTAATAAACAAAACCAACTATTCAAGAACCCCCTTTTTTCCTTAAAAGAAATAAAATTATTCCCCATGTGAAATAAGAATCAAACAATATGAAAAGGGCATGGGGTGTTTTTTTTTTTCTTTTTTTGTGAGGGATAGTAATAATGAAGGATGCGATGGCGGCGGCACCTATCTTATATGACTCTCACGGTCAACAATCTCATCTAACCCTGTCTCTTTCTGCAACTTCCGTCTCCCTTCTGTATCTACTCATTACCCTTATATATATCAACCACCAATCCTGTCTCTCCTTTAACCTCACAAATCGATTATCAAGCACTCAAGAAACCAAAAGAAAGAAAAAAGAGGCACAGCAACAGAGAGTGAAGCAAGCAAGTACAAGCCATGTTAAAATTAGAAGTGGCAATACCTGCACCGGGTATGGATTTCGACTTCAATGATGCACGGCCTATGCCTTTCTTGAGTGCTCCGTCTACACCAAAACGTTTCGGTGACTACTCTCTCAGTGTTCCTTCAAGCCCATCAAGAATGGCGGAATTTTATCGTTCTTTTGATGATTTTGATGAAAACACTACTTTTACTTGGGAACAGAGGCCTGCTACGCCTAAATCGCCTGCTGCAGGAGGAGGGGATGATTTCGCATTTGATTTCAGGTCAGAATTAGAAGAGAACTCTCTTTCAGCAGAAGAACTTTTCGACGGAGGCAAGATCAAACCGCTGAAGCCTCCTCCTAAACATGAAGACAGGACTCCGCTTTTGTCGCCAAGATCACCAATAGCTCAAGGGAAAAAGATGATCCGTGAGGTTTTTTCACCGAGGAAAAAGAAAGATCATTCGGATCCATTTGCTACAGAAAGAGGGAGAGAAAGAGGTCCTGCTTTAACATCCAATACAAGCAGACGAGCTGCAAGATCGCTTTCTCCGTACAGAGTATCTGAATATCCATGGGAAGAAGAAGAAAGGAAGTCACAAGAATCAACCAAACAGCAATCAGCTGCACCTCCCACTTCAAAAACTAATTCACAGCTATCTAACTCTTCCTCCTCGACGAATAAGAGTTCTTCAAGAAAGTGGAGATTAAGAGATTTTTTGTTGTTTAGGAGCGCGTCCGAAGGAAGAGCATCAGATAAAGAGTATAAGTATCCATCTTTATTTAGAAGACCTGAAGATGCAAAAAACTCTAGCTTCCGTTCCAGTGACAGTTCCTCCGGTTCAGCGTCGGGGACTCGAAGAAAGGCCCAACTGTCGGCTCATGAATTGCATTACAAAACGAATAAAGCTGCATCTGAGGATATGAAGAAGAAAACTTACTTGCCATATAGACAAGGTATTTTGGGGAGATTGGCGTTTAGTCCTGCTACTCCCCATGTTTTTGGCAATGGCGTTGGATCTCTTGGCCGTTAGGTTCATACTCGTCACTACAAGTGAAGTCCATCAATTTGGAATTTCTTGTTTGATAAGTTGTTTATTTGATATTGACGAACAAATTGTAGAGCTATATGAATGAAATTCTTTTCTTTTTTAGAAAAAAGGGTTGTACTGAAAGATGGTAAATATTATTGCAGCCATATCAGACATAAGTCGAGTTATAAAATTCTTTTTACCAAATTTTCCTCGTATTTTATCAAATTCTTTTAGCTCCTGAACATTTTTGTGTATCTTGGTGATGTCGGTTGGGAGCTCGATCAGCACGACTAGCCTAAATTCGGCGTGCAACTAATTGTTTCTTGTTTTCTTGTTCAATTAATATTTGATGGACAAAAAGATGAGACTCAACAACAAAATAAAACTAAAGTAAAACAAATAAACAGTAACAATTGATCATGGATTACGTTAGTTAGGAAAATGAAAGTTGAAAATAAAATGGTGCTTTGGCAACTTTGTCCAGCGGTCGTGAGCGACGGTTGAATGATAGGAAGGTCATGACATCTGTCATGCCCTTTGGAAATGTTGACCATTACCCAATTGCCATCTACCAGATGAGCTGTTTAGAGTTCAGACACAATTGAAGCGCAATCCACAAATTATATTTTCATTTCTTAACGTCTGAAAGTTAAATGCTAAGCTAGCGGTCTCAGCCTAAGGAAAGCAATTGTCAACTTCTAGAACAGGGGAGACATCAGATAGGCTTAGGATCTGTGATTTATTAATGCCAACCCATCTATCCGATAACATACCATATTGGATAATTGCGGCCTTGCAAACCAAAAATCAATTTAACAGGGAATTTAGCCATCTAGCACCTGGCCACGATGGGATGTCCATACCAGCTACTCACCTGACCAAGGATTGCTGCCTAGATTATTGGAAGGAGGAAGAGAGGGGCAGGGTAAAAGGGGAATATTATTCACCAATTCATAGGAAAGGAAAAACTGAATAGCAGAAGAAATGCAATTCCTGTAATCAGACTAATCATGATTTTACGCAACTTAAGATGATCAAACAGTATCCTCAATTACCATCGCACGTTAAGCACTTCAATGCTCGAAGCACCCAAGGCAAACAAAAACTTGCGCCGTCATTAGTTTGTTCAAGTTCCATTGATACATTTAACTTAATCATACAGAAAAGCTGCTTATAATAAACTTGCAAACAATTGATAATGATTTTTCCCCATTACAAGCCCTGCAATGATGATGCCATGTCTATTAGCTCTAGAATCAACCATAAGAAGTAGCATCCCAAAACAGTGTGGGCTTATGTTATTAAAATAATAAACTGGAAGCAAATTTCTAGTCAGGTTATGACAACAGAGAACATGACAATATAGTCATCTTTCAGGTTCCCAGAATTTCTATCAGATAAAGCAATTATATCGTACAAGCTTGTCGCTATTCCATGGGCATCTGAACTTCTCAAGCTCATTTTTACTGCTGTGCAACCATAACAGCAGATCCCTAAGCTCCAGAACATGAATTAGATACCTCGATATCACGCGGTCAGCCTATGTTATCAACTTTGATTGGAGTAATCTCATCAGCAACATTAAAGTGTCCAACCAAACGTGCAAAGAACACCATTTGTTGTTCCAATGTGAATTTAATGTTCTCGGCCTGTAAATAATCATAGATCAAGCTGGTGTTTTCCTCTCAACACAAATCTTGTGATAAGATGAACATAGAATTAGTAAATACCTTTCGAAAACCATGCTGTTCTCCTTCATACTCAACAAGAGCAACTGGCACACCCTTTTTCTTCAATGCATTGTATATTGTACGAGCTTGATCAGGGGCTACAACCTGCAGAGCAAAAAGTCGGAAATTAAGAATATAACGATGACTTGTGCTAAATATATAAGATATGTTGTATACGTCCAAATTGCATTAAAGAAAAACAATCTTTGGCTCAAACTGGAACGATGAAGTATACATTAGCTGTGCCATATCTCTTAAACTGTAGACTCCTAAATTAGACGATAAGTTGACGAGTCGTTAACTCAAATTCAAGTTGAACTCGGAAAGCAATCGAGATTTTTCACATAGATTATGACTCTGATTAAATAGCAATGCATATAACCTTCACAGACAATTTAACAACTTTAGCAAGAAACCTCTTGTTATTCAGTTCTAGCTCATTAACACCCCCTTCATCGCCACCCTTGAAGCCAGAAGAATTCAGAGTAGAATGAAAATAGTATGTGTACCTTATCTTCTAACCCTTGGAATAGAATTATGGGGCAAGAAAATCCATCAACAAAATTTATTGGGGATCTCTCAAAGTAATCCTTTTCATCACCTATATTCAGTTAAGGATTGCGTTACCGCCAAATGGAAAATAAACGAATTGTGGTAATGTAAAGGTACAATTACCGAACTTACCAACGAGGTTATCAATGTAATGAGACTCAAATTTGTGAGTTTCTGCTCTCAACATGCTTAAGTCTGCAACCTGTACATAAACCAACGTGATACTAAAATCAGTTAGATCTTAGTAGTAAGGAAAAAGATCTTACATCCTATACTAGAAATCATTTCACAAAATCAATATCTTATAAAGAAGAAAGAAAATCAGTTTTCTAATTCATGGAAAAGATTTGCACAAGGAAAGGAAAAAAAAAACTCAGAATTTACAGAATAATAAGCAAGTTCACAGATGCTTAAATTGCCACATAATTTATACAATAAAAATAAAAAGGACACAAACACACATAATTCTTTTGTACTTATTTGCATCTTTCCAATAGTTAAAAATATTTCCCAAAAGGGACCCATCATACACTTGCAATCAAGATTCAAAACGAACTCAGTCCAATTAGTAGCTGGCATATAATTTTTAAATTGCTATTGGAAAACAAAAAACGAAGTTGCCTTAAGCAGAACCAATGAGATGCAGTTAGCAGTTTGATTCAGCAAATGGCATCGCGCTTCCTATACTAAATCAGAGGGGCAATCAAGTGATAGGTCAAATTTTATTTCTGGGTAAAGTTAAACTCAGAGAAGAAGAGCATTTTTCTCATTGTTAGTTGAGTACTGGTTCAAATACTCACACCATACAATGATGCACCAGCCTTAAATGTTTCTTTAAAAGCAAGAGCAGCTAATGTTGTATAACCACCAGCTGAGCCTCCAGTTATACACAGCCGTTCACCATCAGCCTTTCCGGTGTCCACCTTGAAGAAAAATAAATATATAATTATGAATCGGTAATCATTATGCAATCCAGCACAACATATAAATTATGGGAACAAAGAATCGACACTTACCAAAAATTTAGCACAACTGCAACAATCATTAACATCAGTAATTCCCCAATTTTTTATTAACCGTTCTCGATATTCTCTGCCATAACCTTCAAAATAAAATTTATGCAGCATCATATGAATTTAATGTTGCCATATGACAAGTCAACATAATAGTGTAACTCAAGGAGTGCCCTAATTGGTTCTTTCACTTGTAGGGAAAAAAGAAGAAGCAAACATATCAGTAACAAGGCCAGAATATCTTTCCTTTTTATTATTTTCTTAGAAGTGCAGCAAGGGCCAAACATATTGGTTGAAGAACAAAATCCATCAGTTTCCCGTTTCATGCATTCTATTTAAGATCCTTTCAGAACAATATAATAGAGTCTATAGATTATAGAAGAGAAGCGAGGATTAAGGACAAATGTCACAGACCAGTGCTTCCACCATAATTTACATCCACAAAGGCCCAACCTCGACTGGTCCAGTACTGGATACTCGGGTTTAAAATTCCACGTGTATCACCAGTAGGTCCTCCTGCAAAATTTTAAACACCCTGGATGCTGTTATATTTGTAATATGAAAGTAACTTCTTATTCAGTCAATAGAAAGCAGAAAGTTAAAGGCAGGTTACCCAAAAAGTTCAGGAAAGAGCAACTTTGTCCGACTATAATTAACCAATGAGATCGATCAAGTATTAAGTGAATAGCCTTAACATACCATGACTTTTCAACAACAACGGAGGTTTTTCTTCTGGACTGGCTTGGTACATGGGATTAGAAGGTGGATAAAAGTATGCATATGCATTTTGGCCAGGAACTTCTGTTGGAAATTCAATGAACTCTGGCAAGCTGAAATAGGATGCGTACTTTAAACTATCAGGTGATGACGACCAAACAATCTTGAAATCAGCCACTTTGGATCCTCGGTCATCCAAATCCAGCTGAAAAGAGAAAAACAGATGGCTGATATTGATCACTAGGTCCGTAACAATCTGTTAGATTATCAGAATTTGTGGCAATAAAAGAATAGCAGTTCATTAGAAAGACAAAAAAGAAGAAGAAGAAAAAGCAGCTAGCAGCACCTTAGCCACTGATGGTGGATGAACGGCGGATGCTCCTTCAATGTATAGGCAATTGTTCCCTGAACTCTGTATGACAGAAGATGCACATCTTAGAACCATCATCAAAATCCCACTTGAGGGTTTGCTTTGCACTTCAGCTTAGAAAGAATAAGGTGTCTGAAAGTACAATATTATCTATGTCTGTGAAAGGAATATCAAGCAGAGATAACGAGCTTTCAGCATAGTCCAAAATACCAAGATACGATCTTCCCTTCTGCCTGCAAGCAAATATCAGAACTTCTCAAACTATAGTCGGTGTTTTATTTTGTGAATATTCTTCAAAATAGCAAAGAAATAAAATTGAAAAAGGTATGTGGATTAAGTAAGAATACAAAGCCAGTTTTTAGGGTACCTGTAGCTGCAAGCAATTAAGTGCTTCCCTTCATTGTTCTGAATAAGCTCGTAAGAGTTAGTGCCAAAAACCCATAATGGCCTTGAAAACTCAGCAGCCAAGGGATAGAGTGCTTGCACTTCATTTACAGATTCAACCTGTTGTCAGAATATAAAAAGTAATCAATTCAAGGGATACTGAATAATGGACAAGTTAAGAAAGTAAAAGGGTCTAGTAGATATTAAAAATAATCAATTCAAGCTATAGCAAACAATGGGAAAGTTAATAAAGTATAAATGTTCTAGAACCTACCCACTTGTAAAGATTCCAAAATCCACTTCTTCTATCAGTGATAAAGAATAGCTCCCCTGAATTTAGAAAAGAAAAAACAAACTTTACTATGTCGATGAACAAAAAGATTTCTGATTAGGTAAATGTCGAAACATGTTGAGGAATACTAAACTGTTAATACATAATACAACATCATTAGCTCCCAATTGAATCAAATCTAAGACTTAAGAACCAAAATAAGTTCTAGGAATTTGTGTCAGAAATGAGATATGTGCATTATGTCAAGGTTGCTGATCCAAGTATACTTTTTTATGAAAATAATGCAAATATAACGTTTTATCAATAATAAAGGTACTAGAGGATAATCTCCCCGGTCACCCTTGATATATGCTGGACCTTTTTCATGATAAAATTTGCAATGCCATTTAGAGAACTCATTCACCAAAAGATTAAAGAGTACCAGTGGAGGACCACTTAGGTTCAGTTGGAGATTCAACAACTGCAGTATCACAACCAGCAACACATATGCGTTTATAGACGTCTCTGCATGACAGGATCAAGAAAGTGAAACACCAAAAACCATGAATTCTTCTAAAATCTAATAACAGTGCCAAAAGGAGTTCTTCAAACACAAATCACAAACAGATTCGGCCTACCCATTCTCAGAAATATAGCCAACCCAGAGTTCTGTCTTATCCCATGGCATGTTAGGGTGACCCCATTCTATCCATGCTATCCGCTCACCTTTAGGATCGATACGTGGAAATGCATAGAAATCATTGCCACTGAGTAACACTTTTGGTTCTGAATGCCAAAACATCCAACAGGTAGGCAAATAAACACAAATCAGCTCCTCCAGCTATATTCTAAAATCAAAGTAATAACATGACTGACAGAAAACAAGCAACGTGATAGTCCTAAAATTCCATGAAATACTTTATACCTTGGATATTCTCATCACTGAGGCCAACTGTTACAATTGTTGTAACTGCATCCATACTGCTTAATCGTCGATCTATCGAGTTGAATAAAAAGGGATCAAACTCAAAGAAAACCAAGTGCTTCACGCCAAAAGAAAAAATTCAGGCTCAAACAAACATCCTAAATGCAGTTAACAAATTATACCTTCCATTATGGTAACAAAACGGTTAAATCGGGAATCAAAAACTCCATCAGCATAAGAAACAGAGGGTGAGCCATAATCAGGTGTAAGTGGAACAGGTGGAGAATCTGGTAAGCACATGATACAAAACTAAACATATCAGCAAATTGTTATTGTCATTTATCCCAAAATAAAATATAAGTATATATTAAGACATCATCCACCTCTGGAATCAACAGATTGCTTGTAAAGCCTTTGGTCTTTATAATTTGCAAAGATAACAGTATCTCCTGATATTGTAAATGCACCACCTCCATATTCCTGTGCAGTTGATCGAACTGAATAATCCTTAGGGGTAATATCTGTAGTTTTATCTCCTTGTTTATCCGCTTCTTTAACAAGAACCGATCGTCTACCATAGTAATTAATTAGATAATCAATACAAGGTCTAATAATAGACAAAAACCACAAACATAATAGTAAGTACAATATCGTACCCTGCTTCAGTAGGACGGGATTCAAGCCAGAAGAGGCGACCGTTACCGTCAACGGCGGTGCCGCCGAGCCGTTTGGAGGCTCCGGAGACAACATCGGCGGTAATTGGGGACTTCCAAGAGCCGTATGGAGCTGCCGTAGTTTCCTGTTTAGATGCAGATTCTAATGGTTGTGTTGATGAAGCCATGGTTTTATAATTATGTTGTCGCTGTTGGTATCTCTTACGGGAAATTGGACAAGTGAGAATGCGAATTTGGTGGCTTAATTTGAAGAGAGTAGAACAAGTGTGATAGTAAGATAAGCGAGTGAGAGTTATTGCTGAACTTGAGAAAATCATCGAATTTTCTATTAATATTAAAATATAGACACTGATAGTGTGAGGTTTTATTTCTCACAAAGAAAAAACAAACAATATAAAAATATCAATATCCACCGTTTGTTTTAGGGAAATCAGGATTCCTCTAGCCGTTGGTGCGTTTAGGATTGAACAATATAGGGCATCCGTTATTCTTGTTTGCGATGGAAATGCAGTTTAATTTGTTATTACATTTAAAAGAAATGATTGTAGATTACATGGCATTATTCACGACCAAGTCAAGTGCATATACCATTAGTCTAAACTTGCAGCTTCAAGGACTCCCAGTCCCAAGCGAGTTTTACACAACAAACTGCCAGTTATATACCATTACTCATACAGACGCGACGGAGCTAGCCAGAATTTGTGTTACCTCCGAAGGCAGTCTCAAGAAACCCAATATTACTAAGATGGCGGATATCGCCCCAGGTTTTGATGGTCCACTTGTCCTCACCAGCCATGGGAAAAATGTTAATAGATGTATTCTTAATCTTGCCTGGCAATTCCTCTGCTGGAGCAGCATACTTGTGAAATGCTCTCACTACTCCACCATGAGTTACCACTATCACTCTCTGTCCTGAAATTGAATTTGCAGGTTAACTATTAAGCTTCAGTGGAGAATCCACTGACAAACAACACATATGATGGAAAGATGTTAGATGCATATTCACCGCCAGACTTTGCTATTACATTAATTGAGTATACTGGATACGAAACTGAACAGTGAACCCCATTTTTCTTTGAACATATCAATTATCATAGGTTGGAGTGGTCTTGATAAATGAGTGGTATGTAGGAGTTCAAAATCGGATTGCAGACAAAATTTAAACTAAAACATGGGAAAGAAATAAGCATATATGAATCCATTCGAACGTTTAGCATCCTCAATGTAAGACTAGTATATGTCTCAATCCCAAAATGCAGCTTTATGCTTCCTTCCAATTTTCTGCAATGAGGATGTGCAGCGGTTATAGAGTTGATCTAAACTTTCTCCACCTCCCTGCATGCCGCAGCACAACAAAATAAAACAAGATTGTCATCAGATAAAAAATAAAGTTACTTTAGTTGGCGTCATACAGGCTCATTACATGTTAATTACAATATAGATCATCAATTGAGCAAACTATCATTGATTAAACTCCAGCCCCCAATTTTCCAAAACAACACTCGCCACAAATTCAATATAATTAACAGAGTTACATAACAAGATAAAATTAGTGACACCAGTAAAGATTTCACTCCAAAGAACCAACACTTTGACAACCCACCAAGTCCTTTTGAATTATTTCAAATGAATTGGCGATGTTTAAAAGCTTTGAAGGAATGCAAGTCTACAGTATCATTCTAGCCCGCATAGACGGTTCACCAGTAACCATACATTCTGTTTGCAAGTTTAACAAGAAGAAATCGCATACCGGAATTTCTTGATCCGTCCTTGATGATAAAGATGCCTTAAAAGCATCTGATGATAAAGTTTTCATTTAAGAACAACCTAAAAAGAAAAAGAAAAAAAAAAAGAAATCAATTTGAAAGAAAGATAAATGAGAACCGAACCTCGGGAACATTGCATCTGCTTGCTATAATCTGAGCAGTTTGACGAGCTCGCTTCAAATCAGAAGAGTAAACAGCCGAGATTTCGCTCTCCTCTGCAAGCCGACCAGCAACCTATAAGAAACACGCAAGTAATTTTAGCATACTGTAATTTGTAGCACACAAATCCTTATTAACTAACTGACGGACCAATAGAAAAGCTGTAGCAAAACTATGAACGGGAGCTAGCAATGCTGACCGTATTGAAAAGGTTCCTGAGACACAGCATGGAAGAGTCGCAATATTTTGAGGGAGGGAAAGCGTGGTTGACAAGCCACTTCTAGGAGGCGGCTGGACTGGAGTGCTTTCATCAAATGATGCATGTAGGCTGAGCCATTCCCATCCCAAGTGGTGGCCCGATTCGGCCTGCACTGGTGGTAGGTTGATGCGACCGCCTTGAGGACTTATAACCATTTTCTGCCGGTTGAAGTGTCCCTTTTGAAATTTGAATTGGGTTTGGGATAGATAGACTTACCGCGCAGTCTAATAACGAAGCGAGCCTTCACTGGAAAGAAGACCGCCTATCGGCTTGGCTTGGCAAGGCTGAGAGTAAACGAAAACTAAGCTCACCCGGCACTCCTTGAAAAAAGGCCCTTGGGCGAGATCAAGGGCATTGAATGCCTCGTAAGAAAGGGCAGTTAACGCTCTTGAAAGCGCTCTTAGGAAATCCAAGTCTTGCATTCCGCTGTTTAACTGTCTTTGAGATCCCTGAAGAGGCCATTTGTCTCTTATTTCCAAGGAACAAGCACGAAAAAGTCACCCTAAACGGTCTAGGGCGCCAAAAAAATTTATATAACTTCTTGAAAGACTCAATGAGTTAATATTCCATTCCCTCACTAGCACTACTACTAATTCCCCCCTGATGGCTTAATAGGACACACGAGGGAACGTCTTATAATCCCTAATTCCTTTTCCTTTCTAGCAAATAATTGCAATGTTTTCTAACATTTCACCCTTTTTACTGTACTAACTCTGTGTTGTCCTTTTTTGACTATTAGCTTACTGCCATTGCCTGCTGTCTCCCAACATCATTTAACTCCACATCCATGTGCCCCTACAAAATTAGAAACTTCAAATTTCAAAATCATTAATCACTATAAATGAAGAATTGAAGAGAGTAGTGTAATCGAGAAACCTGAACTCTTCCCTCGCAATTCTAGGCTGTTTCTCCATGACGGACCACTATAACCTCAGTATAATCCATTGCGACGATGCCACTGAAAAGCGCCATCCGATCGTCGTAGAAATGAATCCTCGCAGATGATAACGAGAAAACAGCGATCGATCGGATATGATGTAACTAATAACGACTGAGGAAAGAAGAGTAAGAATGGGCGGGAAAGGTCCTACGTGGGGCATCCATCTCGCGTAGTTGACAGGCACCTGTAAGCTTCGGGCTTTCTACGCCAATTACAACTTTGAGCTCTGCATGGGCCTAGTCACTCAAAGAAAAGGTCGGTCTATTTAACACTGTCCAGACCCAAGACTAAACAAAAGCCCAAATAAAACCCAATCCCTTCCGATGGCACTCTATAGCAACAAAAATAAAAGGCAAATTGCATTATTAAATTTCTGTTTTATTTATAAGAAAATGTTCATAAAGTATATTTAATATAAAGACTCAACAGAACAAAATAGATATTTTAAAATTCAATATAATAAAACTGAGAAGTTAAGAAAATTAACAATTGATTCTTAAAAAAATAAAATAAAATTAGATCCATATAGAAACACTTTTAGAAAAAAAATTCTAGATGAACAGGCTGTTCCATTATTGCAATTTATGTCTTTTTTCTATTTTTCCTTTGATACTTTTCTTAGGAAGAAAAATTGTGTATTATTTGGTCTGAGAGAATTTGAGGGTGTGGAAAAGCAAAATAAAAACATAAGAAGATGGTAGTCCCCAGTAATGGCAGAAATGGGGGAGTGAAAACACTATTCACAAATAGACAACCTTGTGTAATTGATGGTCATGTAAATGGGGCATAAGGACCACTACAAATGAAATTCAACCTTGTTGGCGAGCACAAGTATTATTGTATGAACTTTAAGGATATATTGCTTTGTTTATACCAGAAAGTCTTCCTAGTGAGCTACAGCACTTGGGTTTTATTTGACCTCTTTCAATTATAAAAAACTCAAAACTATGTAAACCTCTGCACCAATTTCCCTTTTGTATCTTAATCAAAAATATGCTCACATGCCCATATTTATGGGTTATATGCTACGATGTTTCTTCCTTTTTGCCGATCTTAAAAGCAAAAGAAGTATCAATATGATACTTATATATCTTAAGTTTATATATGTGGATAAAGCTTCTTTCAATATGAATATGATACGCTCAAAAGTATATATCTGTAACGCAATTGGCAAACTCATCATCCTTTCTTATAAGCATTTTTAGTTCCAGTTAAGTAACTACGCTGCTATGATAAGAAATGTTGATGATAGAACAGATTCAGCCTCAGGTTATACATAGTATTGAAACTGTAGGCCAGTAGCAGAACCCACTTGTCAAGCATCTTCTAGGTTCATCTCTTTTTCCTCTTTTATATTCTTTTCAGATATACAAGCACTTGCCACCTTTGCTTAGTAGCTTCATTATTTGCTCCACTTCATTTTCCTTTTTTGTTTATTTGTTTACATCTGATGAAGCTACAGATGTATTGTCTATTCTGCATTTACATCAGTTCATATAAATCTTGTTAGTTGTAACCAAAGTACCTCAAGAAACCCACTTGCGATAAGCAGCGTATCAAAGCAGATTTTAGATATATTGCGGTGTGCTAGTTTCTTGGTGTTTGGATGTGTGTAATTTTGTAGTTTTTTTTTGTGATTAATCTTTCTGATAAATAGCTCCAATCAACAAAATTACCAGTAAGACAAACTAGAATTTGTAGTCTTACCTTTGTGGGTCGGCAATCATGATCTTGAAATCAAACAAGATTACATAAAAGGGGCCTCTTTTTTCTTACTTAAATTGAGCCACGATTGCAAGTAAACCAAAAAGCAGTTAAACGTCATATAGATTGAACTCTAAGATAAGTGAGATTATATAAGGTCAATCAAAATCCCATCACAGACACAATAATTGGAATGCAACGACAAAAGGCAGCTTAGATTATGGAGTCATTTTACTTCAGCTTTAAATCCATATCCATGCTCTCTCTAATGCATCTCCTTAAAATAATGTTCCAACTCATTGACTCCAAAGCCAGCTGCATTTTCTTTTCAAATAAATGAAAAAATTTAGGGGTATTTTCATTTTGGCGTTTTTAGATTAATTTTACCCACCTTGACCAAATTACTTATTTGGATGGATTTGAAAAGCAACCCGACACTTCAAAACACTACCTTATAAATACCAGCCATGAGAAATAAACCCCAATTATGATTAACTAGGGCTAAATAAATAAATAAATTACCAAAAGGTTGCTCAAATGACCAATGGAAGAATATCTTGCAAGCTCAAAAAGAAAAGGACCAATTCTATCATTTTTAAGGTACAAATCGATTAGAGTTCGCAAACAAATATGAAACATAGTTTGTGTAATAATTCATTACCTAATATGACTAAATAATCATTTACAAAATAAAGTAATTACTAAAATGATTTCAAAATATCATTTACTTAATTAATCATTATAGAACTTTAGTAGAACTATCGTTCCAGCCTAAAGCTCGTATTGCTCTTGATTTGTTGGCTAAGCACTAGAACTAAGCTTTCCACCCCTCAAGTGTAGCATCAGGACCACAACATAAAGTGTTATTTTCTGGCTTGTACAGTTTATTACAACTCTTGAAGACTCAAGTCAAGTCTGTACTCGATCTTTATTTCTTTGATGAGTTCTAGTTTAATGTAATTGTTCAATTAATGGAGATAAATGAATGATACTAAGAAAAGAAAAATAAAAGAAATTTGAATAGCGCATGTTGTGTACATCAAAATGAGCTTGATTGATGATTTATCTTGAACAAAAATCATGCTGCGTTACTGTTCTAAGTCATGGGATGATGGGTTTGTGCAGCTTTATGTTGCATCAATGAGGAATTTTTGACTCCTTAATACATAAATAATAGAACACACTTTAGGGCTTTGGTAGGTCTAACACGCTAAGAGTGATTTTTGGCAAACATATATATTTACATGTAACCTTTGGTCCAATCACTACACGTGCTTGATGTGTGGTTGTGTTCTTTAAGGAGGGCCAGTTGTCCGTGAATTTAGAATATATTTGAGGATGATTCGAACCATTTCTAGGCAGTACCGTTCCTTTCTATTTTCTTTAACCCTTGTAAACGTAATTACCAATCATTTATCATTGTCGTATCAGTAACTTCAGTTGGCCCATACAATTGCTTTTAGGAGAAATAAAGACATTCCCACTTTCACAGTTCATCCATTTCTAGCAGATATAATCCTGTAGGAGTTGAACCTGTACACAAGAAAAAAGATTGACGAAATGATTGCGATGAATCCGATAATACATGGATGAAAAATGTTCGGTGATTGATGAAATTGTTACCCATCTAAAAAGCTACAAGCTGTAAACCAGATAACACGATCTCATCGTATAAAGTTTGTTTTGGTAGAAAAATAAGAGCCACAAAAACAAGATTTTACATACTGATTTACTACTCTTATGATTGAAGCTTCTAACTACTCTTTTTTTTTCTTTGTAGAAATTAATTCTCAAAACTGATGGGTCTACATGCATTAACCAAATGCCATCCTGTTTACAGACATATAAAAAGATTTCCTGGCTCAAAAAAATTCCCATGTAGTATCTGTCAAAATGTTCATGGTGCACCAGGGCAATGCCGACAACGCTTCCTCTCAATTTTAGTCTGTGTCAAAGGATACCCCATGTTGGACACTGACTTGTTTTGTTTGGACATTTCTGCTAATATGTGCATGTAAGATTACTTAAATAAGGATATTAAAAACTTCGTGTTTGTAAAAGAATTAGATAGAAAATCTTAATACGATGATTAGGATTGCCCAACTATTGGCTTAAATATGAGATGTCAGGCTTGTAATGTAAATCTATGCATGCGTTTAATCGACATATATAGGTGTACTAACTTGGTACATAAACAGTTCTACATTTGTATTTTTATGGTGCCTGACACATAAAATGTGAAGCAGAACTCAGAAAAGGAAGAGGGAGTCATCCACAAGCAAAAGCAAAGAAAAAGAAAAATAAAAGAATTTTCATGGAAAGGATAGGTGCAGCTCAATAATTAGTGAGGAGTTAGGGATGGGGTTTGGAAAAGCATAAAGCAAGTGATGTTGATGCCCTAAGTAATGATCAGAGAGGCACATGCCCAAGCCAACATTAGCAGAGTCCCTTTATTCATCTTTTTTGAGTTATAATTTTCCTTCACTCTCCCTTTCCCCACATTATGTGGTCCGACCTCTCTTATCTTATCACATTCAGAACCCATCTTTATTATTTTGATCACTAAACTTGGTCACATCAAACCATTACTACTCAATTTTCCTTTTCCCTCAACCAACTTGGAGGGGTCTCTCCCTCTCTTCCTCTTTCCCACTTCAAAAAGATTCCAAAGGACAACACAACCAAAGTGATTAACCACCTTCCTAACTCCCTCTTTTGCAATTCCTAGATAGACCTCATTTTTCTTGTCACTAGCTTAAATACACCAATCACCCTTAACATTTTTCTTGGAATTTCATTACCCTTTCTTGAGTTTCATATCACTCTTAGCAAGTCCTGCAAAATGCCACCAGTACACTCTAGCCCTTATTTCCAAATGGATAATCCAGCCATAATGTCTTTGCTCCGGCAAACTGCGGCCGAGAAGCGATCGAAATCTAGTTCGGGTGGCCTTCTTAAAATGTTCAAGCTCTTCCCTATGTTAACCTCAGGTTGCAAGATGGTTGCACTTCTAGGTAGGCCTCGAAAACCTATGTTAAAAGATAGTGCTACCACAGGTACTCTTTTCGGTTATCGTAAAGGGAGAGTTAGTCTAGCCATACAAGAAGATCCTCATTGCGTGCCAATGTTTGTTATAGAATTACCAATCCATACAAGCGCATTTCACAAAGAAATGGCATCGGATATTGTAAGAATTGCACTAGAGAGCGAGACCAAGACTCACAAGAAGAAAGTGATGGAGGAGTTCGTGTGGGCTGTGTATTGTAATGGAAGAAAGATAGGATACTCTATTAGAAGGAAACAAATGTCCGATGATGAGCTTCATGTTATGCAGCTTTTAAGGGGGGTTTCGATGGGCGCAGGTGTTCTTCCCAGCCCAAATGAAAAGGAAACAGCAGATGGGGAATTGACATATATTAGAGCAAGATTTGATAGAGTTGTAGGATCTAAAGATTCTGAAGCTTTGTACATGATTAATCCTGACGGTGCAGCAGGACCAGAATTGAGTATTTTCTTTGTCAGGGCTCATTAGATTGTAGACTCTTTGTATTTAAATTTAACCAAACAATATATGTTTTACTAGTTTCTTGTTTTGCTTATTTATTGATAAGAGGAAAAGAATTAGTGTGGCTTTGAAGTTTTCAGTCCCAAGGTTAATATCCTTTTTTCTCTTTCTCTTTTGGTATTAATAACTAACATGCTAATTCTATGTTGTAAGGCCTAGAAAGTGGGAATCAATTTCACATACTCTCTTAAAACAGAGACATAAAAGCTCAGAAACTAGCCTTGGAAAAACAGAATACAGACGAAGTAGAAAGAATATATGCACTTTAATTTTTGTAGGAGAATGACTTTCCTATTAACTTCAACCATCAAACACTTTTTGCCAAGACAAACAAATCAAGCAACAGGATTTCTTTCTCTTCTTTTTTTTTTTTTCCCACTCTCAGGAATCTGCTACACTGACATGTGATGAAAATTCTTAACCTGATGAAAAAGGTAAATTTAATAGTTTACGCAGAATATGACACACACGTATAGAAACCTCCTGAACAAGAAGAAAAAGTTACTTAATTAAATATTGCACAATCTTGAGTTAGCATGAGAAACCAATTTGGGGGTAATATAAAACACATGGCTGGGTAGGTTGTAGCTAGCTTATGCAATAGTAAGAATTGATGTAGACTCCAGTGGAAATTTGTGCACAAAATAAATAGATAGATGAAACAGTGGGGACTGACTCTGAGGGAAACTCCAAATGTCAAATGACATGTTCAATTCCATATCTCCATCCTTATCTGAAAAGATGGAGACTGTAACATAGTCAACAGTCCAGTGAAGAGGTATATGGACCACTATTTTATTAAATTCCTCCTCGTGATAAATCGTTGCCACAATCACCTATAGAAGGGTTAAATGTTACTTATTCTCTTATTTATCTTATGTTCACAATCTGTGTCTATATATTAAAGAACAAGGTCATTTCATTTGCTGTCAGGCCTAATTCCTAAGCATTTGCAGGCAGCATCAGTGAGGCCTAATTCAATTTGCGCATCTATTGAAGCATAATTGTTGTTTCTACCATAAACTGACAAATGAAAAAAGAAAGAAAAGAAAAAAGGTGACTGAGAAGTGGCCCAAAATTCGCGCTCGCAAAAGGAGGCAAGGCAAGTAAAAGGGGTCTGAGATCGGCTAGCCCAAACGCATCAGTAATTTCTAGAAGAAGGCCGAGAAAAGCCCATTTGAAGCAGTTGTAAGATGAGCCCAATATGGATGTTTCAGATATACCCGACATCATCCAACCAGTTGCAGACACAGCTCGCATAAACATAGAAATAGGGAAACGAAAGAAGAATAAATAAATAAAATCCGCCAAACACAGCGCATATAGAAAAACATTGTTAAAATTCTTGTCAAAGGCAAAGATGATTATATGAAAGGAAATTGAGAAGTTGCATTTGCATTTGCAATTATATACAAAAATAGTACAATAGTAAACTATCAATTTGAGACGTAGGGCGAGCAAAGAGGACAAAGATTTATGAGACATATATAAAGTCAATGAGGAAAATGATTGTCAATGTACTTTACGATTTAATTAAAGATGGGTAGGGTAGCTACTTCATATCATGGCTAATATTTGTTCAAAACCGGATAAATATTGAATTTACTTATTATGAAGAATTTCAACTAAATTAATTAAATTTCACCTAATCACGCAATCCAAATCTTAAATAGATTTTAAGATATTATATAATCCAAAATTTAATTGAAAAGTTAAAACACTAGTAGCTATTGCTTATGATATCGTATTTATCACATTACTTTATAAATAAAGTTATAAGAGAGTCGACAGTGTCAGTAGCACATAAAATATATTAAGGCATTTTAGTTGCTATAAGTTTAGAGTCTGTAAATTTTAGTTGCAGTAATGAAGTTTTAATTATTTTAATGTGATCCCGAATAAGGGTTTATTTCTTTTAGTCATTTTTTTAAAAATATAAAATATTTGAAAAATGAATTACTTATTTCCCTTCTACTATATACAAGTCATTTTGTACCTAAATAAAAGATCAATCAAGAATTTATTTTATGAGATGTAAAGCAAATATGAATTACTATTTAGTAGTATGATATGTGTAATCTATTGTTTGATTTTATAAATTTAAATTTAATTGTTTTAATATTTTTCGAGAGAAATATTAAAATTGATTATGTAGAAATAGAAAATATATTAATACAATTAGACAAAACTCAAAGAGGTTGAGGGTAACTATTATGTTTTGGATAAAAATAATAGTTGATTAAGAAAAGAAATCCGATAAAAAAGAAAAAGCAATTGATCTCACTAAATGAGAGAAACATTAAAATCAATTATTGAAAATAGAAAGACATATTAATATATACTATGTCCAAAATTGAAAGAGATTAGAATAATTAACTCTTCGGAAAGATGTAAAAAGTAATAATAGACACAACAATTGGTATCAAAATTGTTGGTATGCTTCATATTTAAGAGATAAACAAGTAAAATGAAAAAGGAAAGTGAGAAGAGGGAAGCAAATGGTTGACCAGTTCAACAAAAGGAAAAAGTAGGTGACACCACGCGGCTTTGGACAATAAGCCAAAATCATCAGGACCAAACCCACCGGCAAAGAGGTTGGAAGGGAACAGGATGGGCTCCACTGATCGCTACAAATCAAGTGGCTACAATTTATCTTCATCAGATCACTCTCCAATATATCTTTCTTGACAAACAGAGTCCCAGGTCCCACTGTACAACTGCCAGTACTAGTACACAATTATTGAACTCCCGATTCAGAAATTAAAATACTGTCTTCCTTTTTCTCTAACCTTTTGGAGCTGAAAATGAAAACTACAAATGAAAAATTATCAGTCGGTGAGTTTAGGGTTTTGATGACAGCTGTAGCATCAACTGCCCAACTGCTTCTTGCTAAAATTACATCACAGGTCCACTGCATGATTCCTATATATCCATTCGTATTGCCACGTGGGCGGCCAAGATGTAATGATGTAATGACTCGTTTTCAGATGAACACTGTGATTCCCTCCTCCTATTTAAGCGCGTACACTACAACCTCTGTATGTACCAGTGGCTCTTTCCTGTATGTAATCAAACTTAGTTAGCACAGATCAGTCTTTCAGTTGCCTGTATTTTTTTAAGGCAAGAGTATAAAAACATACTTTATGCTCGTGTATGCTCTGTATATTAGAGAATCTTGGCTTTTTTTTTCTTTTTTTTTTATATAAAAATAATAATATTCTTTTCTAAATTTTCATTATTTATAAATTAATATTTTTAAATCTTATAATTTAGTATTAATATAATGTTCACTTTTAATAATAAAATCATTTTAAAAATTGATATAACATACATCTAATTATATTAGATTCATAATAAATAAAATTATTATATACTTTTAATTCTTTTAGAGATAAAATAAAATAAATTTTAAATAAAGTTATAATATATTTAAAAATATTCTCATAGTTAATTTGAGGATCAATCATGTGCAAATTAATTTTATTATTAAATTTAATATATTTATTATAAAATAATTATAATGTTAGATGCTATTCTATATTTTTTCTTTTATAGAAAACCACTTATAATGATTTTTATAGGACAATTATTATAAAATTAATAAATTTTTTATATATTTCATAATTTTTGAAGATGAGTTATTGTTGGTAGTTCGAAATTTAAACACGTTGAAAGAAAATTGTTTTAGGCTCGTTTTTTCATATTGAAGTACTGATAGCTTTTTTCTTTTTCCTTGAGAAGAAATCAAAGCTAAAGTTGGCTCACTTTTAATTCATGAATCTATTCCAAATTTGATAATTACTAATGTCTTCATCCATTAAATGTCAATAAAATTAAAAATAAATGTCTAAAAATTGCATACCCTAAAATGAGATCTCATCCATATGAGTTGGACCTCCAAACCTAAAGTAGCACTTTTTATTGTTATTATGCTTACTAAATAGTCTTGGAGCTAGAAAATTTATTTCAGAAAATATATAGTCTTAATGAAATGAAATTTAGGAGAAAAATATTTAAAAATAATTAGTTCAATTTTAGATATATATATATATATATATATATATATATAATTCTCAAATATTAGTTGAAGTGTATTATGTTACAATAGGCTATATTTCAAAATTTGTTTTATTTTATGAAATTGGTCAAATAAAAGATTATTTTATGTTCCGGTTAAAAAAGGATTTACTTCCGTTTTTCTTATATTCTAACATGCAATGTCTTAAAATCATTATGATTGAAATGAAAATGATACGATAACTTTCTTAGGTTTTAGACTTTTTGTTAAATTATTCATCATTTGTATTGCACTAGTCCAAAAATAAATAAAGGGATTAATAGAATTGGATACAAATAGAATTCGGGTGAGGAGACGCACGCTCCGAGAGTGCGAGTAGGGTAAGTGAGTGAGTGAATTAAATTGGAGAATACGGCAAAGTCAAAGTGATTCAACTCGAAATCACGTGAGATTCGTACAGGCTGGGAGTGGGGCCCATCCTACGTGGAGGGAAGGTTGAAGTCATTTTAGAAAGGAGGGGGAGGGAGGGCTTTTGAGACAGTTGATTGAGGCCGTTTGATTAGAGTGACTGAGGCTACGGATTTGGACTTACAGCTGTAAATCTATCCAAGTAGTCAAAAAAGTCGTTGGCCCCACCTACCTGTTTTTGAAACGTTTGTTTTGTGTTCAACAGCTCTGCCCTTCCTGTCATGTTTTAAACGCCACGCCTTGTTTTGCATTACGTACGAGAATGATTTTTATTACTCTATTTATTCTTTTCTGTCTTTCAGTAGATCCCTTTGTTTCACCCATTTCCCGCTTTGCCCCCTTAACTAAACAATGGTTTCTTTATCTATTTATTAGATATCTTTTACTATTTTAGTATTTTGTTTGGTTGAATCAATTTTAAATTTTTTTAAAGGATTTTACACAAATTTAATATTTATGTCTCCGGTTAAAATTATATAATTAAATTATCATCTTTAATTTTAAATGATAATAATAATAATATCAATTATATTGATAGTATTAACTTATATAATATAAGAACTAATTAATTTTTTATATTATTGTGCTAATAAAAATTTAAAAATTAAGAAAAATATTTAAAATATAATTAGTTTACTATAATTTTTTAAAATATTTATAAACTAACATCAAATGTCAAAATTTTAAAAAATTATATTTATTAATTTAATTTTATAACTAAAATAATAATAACAGCCGTACAACGTATAAATATATATTAATTAAACATAAATTTTGATAAAATTGCATGGGCTTACATCCATAACTTACTTATATTATTCTCTTTCTTATACTTTGTCCTTAATTCACATTTGTGTTATTAATTTATTTACATAAGAATTTTCTTACTTCTTTGGATGTATTGTAGTTGATGGTCTTACTCAAAAAAATTTACCTGATGGTCGAATTAATATACTGTGAGAAGTAATTATAAAATTTAATAAAACACTTAAGTTTTATCTGCTAAAAAATAAAGTGAGAAAGGAAAGAGGGGAAAAAAGCTTGGAATAAAAAGAATAAGCAGAGGTCACATTTCTTATTCTCTCATTTACCTTTTATCTTTTCAAATAAGAAAAATATTAATTGTTCACATTTTTCTTCCCAATTTTCATCTTCTTTTCTAGGTCCCTCTTCCCAAAAATAAAAATAAGAAGAGTACATGTGATTTATTAGACTTGGAGTATAATAGGGGCAGCCAAGTGATTTCCCAATACGTAAGTCTTTGACCCTTTTCTAGTAGTATTTAATTTTATTAGTTAAATATTAATTGTTCTTAAAATAGTAACAGGCGCATTCTATAAAATGGTTAAATCAAATAACAGTTATCAAACTATCACTTGAGAAGTCTAATGACAATTAAGTTAAGAGTTATTAAATTCAAACCATTAAGACAAATTCTTAACTCGGAAAGATTTAGATATATAAATTTTTTTATTTATACTACAAAAGTATATATATATATATATATACATAAAGAATATTTTATATTTTAATAATAAAAAATTAATATATAATTTATTATTTAAAATTAATAAATAATTTAATATATAAAAAACACATAAACTACACAAGAATTTCTCAGGAGACGCAGACATACAAGTCAAAGTTACCTACACAAAATACATGCCATCTGCCCAAAATGGTCAAATAACAATAGACAGACAGAGAAAAAAAAAGAATCAGAGTGCCACGAAATTTTGCACGCAGAAAGCAAATCAGGTAAAGAAAGTATTAACAAAGCCCAAGGGGGTGCGCACATTCTAGTGTAGAGTTTTTAGACCACCCACCAACTTTACAAAAGCCAGTTTCCTGGAAGAACCCTCTCTACTTAAAAAATACACACACACCTCATTGGGCAACGAACCAAGTTCATGCATCTCTCTCTTTCACTTCTCTCGCAGATATATATATATATATATATATATATATATATATATATATATATATATATATATAAATATATTCTCATCTTCACTTCTTCTTCTTCAAATCTGCTGTGTCTTCTTCTACCTCACTCTATTAGCTACTACTTGACCAAAACTTTTCACTCTCCGATTTTTACAATATACGATGGAAGCTGCAGTCAACATGTGTTCTACTTCTTCTTCTTCAGAATCTTCTTCCTCAGAGTCTTCATTCAATAATACGCCAAGAAGCTCAAATAAACCTGAAAGGATCAAAGGTCCATGGAGTGCAGAGGAGGACAGGATTCTTACTCGTCTTGTTGAGCGACATGGACCACGAAATTGGTCTTCAATTAGCAGATATATTAAGGGTCGTTCAGGTAAATCATGCAGGCTCAGATGGTGCAATCAACTTAGCCCAAATGTAGAGCACCGTCCATTTTCTCCAGCTGAAGATCAGACTATCTTAGCTGCGCATGCTAGGTACGGTAACCGTTGGGCCACCATTGCTCGGTTGCTTCCAGGTCGTACGGATAATGCTGTCAAGAATCATTGGAATTCTACGTTGAAGAGAAAGGCAAAAGAACAGCAACATCAAATGATGATAGAAAGTAATTTTGATCACAATGAAGGGGTTATTGTCGCTGTTGAATCATCAGCAGGATCTATTATGCCGCGAATGGCAGTACAAGAGGAGGATGTGTTGACTGCGTTGACTCTTGCGCCGCCGGGGATTGGGGGTGGTAGCGGTGGTGATAGTGGTACAAATGGTGGTGGAATGGTGGCGGATAATAGGGCAGAGAGTTTGCCATCTGGGTTCTGGGATGTGATGAGGAATGTGATTGCAAGGGAAGTGAGAGAGTATATGAGTTCTAGTTTAAATGAGACAAGTCCAGGTTTTCATTAGCTTAAAGAAAAGAAAAACAACAATGGTTGTTTTTGGGTATGATTAATTAAGTTCTCGGTGTTAATACTATGATTTAATTATTTCATTTTCCTATATAATAAATAATTGTTCAAATGTGAAAGGTGATGAGTGCCTGAAGCGGATGACTTCAAACAAATTATTTAACTCTTTTGTTACACAGCCTGTCGCCAATTGAAAAAAGAAGAGAAAATGTCCTCTTTAATAATTTTCTATTCCTATCTGACGATGCGAGTATTTAAACAAGATTTTAGTGTCTAATTGTGGTAACATTGGATTAAAGAACAAAAGAAGACAAATAATTTTGCATCATCCAGTAGACTGAGTATGTGAAATAGAATTTGACATCTATTATCAAACATAAATGCTGTCTGGTCTCCGCCACGCCTCTAACAAATTAATGTTTTGTATCTCATTTGTAGTATGACGATTTATGTTGTTTAGTTAGGAGTTTCGGGCGTATTATTACTGCCTTAATTTGAAGGCCTCAAATATAATATGAAGCTGAATTTTGTTCATTTTCTTTTATAAAAGGAAAACGTTTTTTCTTCTTTTTAATTCCTAATTCAATTTTACACACTAATTTATCTTTGTTATAAAAAATAATTATTCAGTTTGGATTTGGATATTGATTGAACAGAACTTGATTATATTAATGGCCACTTCGGAAATATTTTAAATTACAATCAATTTCAGGGTAGTTTTACATTTGTTTTGGTAACTTTAGTTTTGTTTTGAATCCATCTCCCTTCTTTTATAATCTAAAATTAAAAAGAAAATCTTTACCATTTAGGAGAGAGATGAATATATTAATGTCTAAATCCCAGATGACGAAAACACAAGCAAAATAGTTAAATTGTTCTAAAGAAAAAGGGTAACATATATAATAAAAATACTGCTACTGCTCAATTGCAATGATCTGGTCAGTATTATTCATATGCACGTGAAAAATAAAGGAATGGCGCAATAATTTCCATCCTTTGGATGGCAGGGAAACCGAAATCTGGTTGCAAGGAAAATGTACTGAGAATTATGTCTTACTTTATAACTGCACTTTTGGATTTTGTATTTTGGACAAAGGCAACTTTCATATTCTAAATGTGCATAATGCTTTCTTTTCCCCACCTTTGTTACTTTAGGAATCTAGTTCCAGATCAACCCTTTTGAATTTTACCCTAAATTCAACAATTAAAGTTTGAATATATCATATGTATTACATTCTGATTTCCTTTTTTATCGTTGGAATATAATATTTAAATATCAAATAATTTTCTTCGTATTTGACTATTTCACGGTTCTTTAATACCACATGATAAACAAAGAGATTTAAATACGAATCACCTTATTTCTTATTTATAAAACATTTGACGTTGTATGTCTTCATCAGAATTAATCATCCAGTAGCTGCCGCGAGGATGGCATGCTTGAAATTGTCACACAAACTCTTTAGGCTGAGAAAGATGCCTCACCATTCATCAAATATCATAGGGAAATTCAATAGAAAGGGATAAACTTAGACAGTCTGGTGATATCCTTTTTCCCTATTCTTTCGGCCTAACATTTATAATTTGTGGTCCATATATAACTGTTTTTTTCCTCTTGTTTTGATCATTCATGTCTTCTTTTATGCACATAAAGATTTCTGGTGTGAAAGAGACCAGCTAATCTGATATGATATCTATAATAAAAAGTAAAAAAAAGCAAATAAAATCCTTAGTTTAAAACACCATGTGAAAATAATTGCCTAAAAGAATATGTATTTTCATGTTTTTATCAAATATGACATATAATATAATCTTTATTAAACTAAATAGATAAATTAAAATATTTATATTGACTCATTATAAAATAAGTATATATATATGATTTTTTTATATATTATTATTGATAATTGATATATATTTTGTTATTTCAAACTAATAAATATGTATCAATCATACATCGACATCGAATAATAAATTTATTTAAAAAATAATTCCATATTTACTAATTAAATAATTTTAATTAAACACATTAATTCGTCTCATTTCCAACCTACTCAAACATCTATTTCGCATTATTTATCACTTTTGTCACAATTTGAAAAAATTTAATTCCTCGCAGAGTTCAAATTAAATGAAGAAGATAAAGCTATACATGAGACAAAAGTGTGAGTCCATGGTAATGAAATAAGATTTTAATTTTTTTGTTTTAAATTGCTTAGTTAGCAAATTTGTTATTATTCATTAGTTTGTTATTTGTTTTCAATATCAACTCAATATTTTATGATATTAATTGAAATACTAGTAAATTCGATATGAATATTATAGCATACATCTAGAAATAGATAAAAATAAAATAGAACCTGCGAAAATGTCAAAAATATAAGATTTATTAAATAAATAAACTAGAATCTCAAGATAATTGATAAACTTAATCATACATACTAGCTATGATTAAAATAAAAAATGCACAATATTTTTCTTGTAAATTAAGCCTTAAATGTTAATAAATCCTAGTCAAATTTTCAAAATGATTCAACCTGTTTCCTCCTCAACCGCATGAAAGACTATGCTTATGACTTCTAGGCTTTGCTTGTATTGTATGTCGTGGAAAAATATATGAATGAAAAAGGAAATTTTCAGGAATATTTTAGGGTTAATAAAAAATATTGTAATTATTGTATGATTTTTATTTTTTAAAAAAATACTATTTTTTGACTTTTTTAAACACGGTGTAGTTATTTTTTAATTGTTTTATCAAAAACCATTAAAAATAAAAAAAATTAAAACAGTATTCTTAAAACAAAGAGTTCAAAATTGTATTTTTGATATTTTTAGCCAGTAAAAATGAAAAAGTTTACATCATATTTTTTATAAAAAAACTAAAAAATATAGGTATTGTTATTATTTTTTATAAAAAAATTAATATACTATATTGTGAGGCAAAATTAAATTGGAGCTAGGGTGGGCTGTAGCCCAGGGTAGTTTAGGAATTCTTTTTTTTTTTTAATTATATTCTTGAGTCTATCAATTTATTCTAGCTTCGAAATAATTTTAAGAAAATATAATTAAAAAATATAATTTTAATTTAAAATATTTTAATATTTATCATTATAAAAACATATTTATAGTCCAACACATATTGACTATAACTACTAATTACTACTCAAGAAGTCTCCGATGTTTGTTCTTGATGCATGTATGCTATTTTACTGTATTTATTTTTTCTTTTATCTCACATTAAACAACTAAAAAATATAGTTTGCAAAAAATATTTTGATGAACTCATTACGAGATGGTTTTTTTTTTTGATTAAAAATATAATAAATATTATGAGAGCTTCTTGATATTCGTTAAAAGAAAATATAAGATAAGTCTAGATCTAATTATGAGTTTGAATATTTTTTATTTTTTATCTAATAGAAATTACAATAAAAAAATCCTACAAATAAAAATGTTTGAAAAAGAACCGTAACTTTCTTTTACTATAAGAAAAATATAAAAAAAAGCGTGTGCGGTAAAATTTCTTGAAAGAAAATCTTGGTTCAAAAGAAAATGTATTTGGAGTATTTTGTATATGTGTTGTGAGACTTGTAATTAGATGGCGTGCCACATTAATAATTGTGTCTAGCTCATAGAGTAGCAGTAGTACATGAAGAAAATTTGTTAAAACTTTCCATTCAATTTCAAAACACGTTTTTGTTTGTTTTCAATCACAAGTCACAACCCTCTCAAATGTTCGAATATAGCACCCAATAAGAGAGTTGTTTATTTTTCAAGAACCCCATGGTGATAATGGCACAACTTTATCCTATGTATAAATAAACTGCACTGATGGATAGCCATCGTCTTCTCCGGAAGTAAATCATTGTGGATTCAACAGATAAGAATAACCTCTACCATTTCCTTGTGTCGAGTTTGCAAGGAGCTTAGATTTCTTGAGCTCAATCAGTTGGGCACCAGGTAGACACTATTGAACACTGGATGGCACATTTAAAACACGCGAAAAAGAAGCCAAACACTGAAACAGGAGTTAAGCAATGGAGAAACAAAAGCAGTTTTGGTATCTACTTGGGGCAACTGACCAGCATGCCCTTTGTGAAAAATGGGCTATAATTGAGGCCCACTACCAACAACAATGGTTCTAGCCTCTACCTCACCAATTCCTGATACACAAAAGTGCAGCAGCCTAAGAGGAAGATGAAGCAGTGAGGTGAATGAGCAAAACCCGGCTCCACCCAAAACTCGATTATGTTTGAACCTTCTGAGTTTATAAGTTCCCATTTGTATACTAGTCCCTTGATTTGTTCTGAACCTTCTGTTCTGAGTTAATAGGTACTGTATGTATGATGTTTGTCGTATTGGGTAATGATATTTCAGTTCCTTTCAAGAAAACAAAAAACAGCAGACATATACGAATAATTATTGGATGAAAATAGTAAAATGAAAACACAAAAGAATTTTAACCTATTACTTCTAACTTCAATTTTTTTAGTGATAAATTAGAAACTCTTATTTTTTCTTTCCTATAATTCCTTTTTTTTTTTTTTGAAAACTTTTACAATAATTCTTTGATAAATAGAATTTTCTATATAATAATATTTTTATTATAAAGAATAATGCGATTAACATTTGCAAATGGACCTAACCAGCTGAAGCCCAACATGGCAACCCTCTAAAACATTTTGAGAACATAAGATTTGGGATTAATCAGACCAGGCCTTAAAATTTTCTCTTTTAGACCAATAAAACGGCGTAGTTCCCTTTCTTCGGCCTCCATGTAGCTTTGCCGGCATCGTTAAACGATGAGTTTGTTAGGCTCTCTACCTTTGTAATGATACCTTTCATTCCTACACAATTATTTATTTATTTATATACAATCTAGAATAGCGGCGTCTACATCTTTTGTTTAGGGTTTATGTAGGGTTTTTGGGATTCGATTGAATTTTACAGTTTCCTGAATCCTAATTCTTGATATTATATCAGTTTCTTGTATTTTGATTTCGATTGTTTGCTTTACATATGGTTTTGTGTCAATTAGTATTATTACTGTAGTTTGCAAAGTTGGCTTGTTGCTTAAATTGACCAAAATGAAACAGGAAGTATGTATTCACATTAATAGCAAAGTTAGGCGTTGAATTTATTGGATTAAGATTACAGATGAAGAAGGATTCCCCTCCTAAACAACCTTTGTTTTGCTTGAAGTGGGCATGGGATATGCAGCAACATTCTGAAAACCCTACTGTTTGTTCCTTGGAGACTCCTTGGATATTCAAATCTATGCAAAGTCTTGGGTCAATTGCTTCCGATTCATTTAACTCAATCTCGAATTCTTGGATCAGTAACTTTAATCCGATCAAATTGGATGCTAAAACCCGAACTAACAGTTTGAAAGCCCAAAAGGTGTTGACTCCTGATGAGCAAGGAGAGGCAGAGCAAAGAGCTTTTGCCTCTGCACTAGCAAGTATGAAAGAGGCTACAGTTCTTGAATTCTACTCACCCAAATGCAGGCTGTGCAACTCTTTGCTTGGTTTTGTCTCGGAGGTCGAGGGTAGGAACTCAAGTTGGCTCAATATTGTTATGGCAGATGCAGAGAATGAGAAATGGTTGCCCGAGGTATTTTAGTTATCTCTCAATTTTATTCACATAAAATTATTGGCCAGTTTGAAATTTTGTGTCGTTGATTAAGTTGGACTAAAATGAATATGAAGAGTCTGAGTGCGTAATTTTAAGTTATGTTTCATGTTATTCTTTTGGTTCTTGGTATGTAAAAGATAGTTGCACTTAAGTAAATTTTTGATGTTATCATGAAATAATGTTTATTCATTACAATATGGTATTGAATGAGCTTTTTCTTTGTAAATAATTTGTGAAGAACTGAATATCACATCTTACTACAATTGAGTTTTGCAACATGGATAAATCAAAGTGTATGCTTATAGAATCATTCAAGAGACTTGTAACTAGGGATGCAAGGGCTGCTTCTGTAAGCACACTAATAATTCGTGTTGAATCGACCATGCCCATCCATATTCTGAAAATTTCATCCCTGGATGGATAATCTGAAGACATGAAATAGATTAGCGTTCTGTGATGGCATAATTGACTATTGATATTGTTGATTGTCTGCAGCTCCTCCATTATGACATAAGATACGTTCCTTGCTTTGTACTGTTGGATAAAAATGGGAGGGCACTGGCAAAGACAGGTGTTCCAAGCAGTCGGTTGCATGTAGTTGCAGGTCTATCACATCTTCTCAAGTTGAAACGCCCTCAGAGTCATAATGGCTAGAATAAATTGTCTGTAGATCACTATGAATTGCTCCCCGTGTAAGTTTGCGCAAAGATGTCAGTTATGATCTCCAGATTAACATAGTCTTGGGAAATATTCTGGGAGAGAGTTTCTCCTGTTATTGGCTTGGCTTGATTATTGTATTTAGTCTTCTCAACGTCACTTTATTATTTGCACCTGCTTAGTAAATTGTAATTCAATCCAGAAGCCTTTGTTAGCTTAGTAAGGGGAGGACATAGTTCCTGGAAAGGCTCAAGTTGATGGGCTTGAACTGGTAGGATGTGATGCACCTTGTATGTTCATCTCTTGCTTTCTTATGCAATGAATGCAGAACAAGCTTACTGTACCATGGCTATTTAAGATGCAATTTGGTATCTGGATTCTGGTGTACTAAATTCTCTCTCTCTCTTCGTAGCTGGAATCAAATGATTGATGTTGGACCATTTCACTTTGAAGATAACTGTGCTTGGGCACGAGTTGGGACTGGTATTCTGATTTCCTACTTTATTTGGGAAAGGGCAAACTTAATGCTCCACTTAAAATTGCTGGGTTAGACCTTTTCCCAAATGTGTGATTGATTGATCCATCAAGTAATTGAAAAGGCACGCTACTTGTTCTCTACAAGGTAATGGCCTGTATTTTTGGGGTGAAACCAATTTCGCTTGCCCATCAAGATCTGTAAACTTGGGAAAATACTTTTTCCTTCCCATGGCTTAGGGCAAAAACTTTGTTTCAAAACTACTTTGGCATTGACGAATGAAATAATTATAGTTCTGCAACCAAGGCCTATTTTCAATGCCCAGGAATCAAACTAATTTCTGAAGAGGGGGAAATTTCGCACGTTAAAGTTCCGCTTAAACAAAAGAATTATTCATTATACTCAATTAGTTAGCGAAGTAATTTACCGAAAGAAACGAAAAGATAAGTTAAAAGAGGAAAACTACGAAATGCAAATCAGGACATATTCACCTCAAAATGTATACCAGCAACAATGCATAATATTCTTGCAAGCAAACAATGTGAAATTAAACAAAACAGAGCCACTACATCCACAGGGAAAAAAATGCTCAAGAATCAAAGACTTTCAGGTGGGTGTTGAGGAGATTGCTCTTCCTGCTTGGTTTCTTGGTGGATTTGGACAGGCAACGGTGATGAGCCAGAGGTAACAAAAGGATTAGACCTTGGTGCTGGAGAGCTTATCCTTCCATCAATGCAAGAAGCGCATTTTGTTTCTGCCCAGCTCTCTATATCATACTGACCATAACCCAGGATTCTCCTTCCTGAGCAGAGCCTTCCAATCATAACAGCAAGAACACCTAAAATCATTATTACTACAAGTACTACAATAAGTGGGCCAATTGAGCCATGAGTTGAGTGAGTGCTGAAAGGTTCTTGTGCTACAGTTACTGCTGGTGGTTGCTGAGTTAATGGCATTGACATTTTAGACTTCAAGTTGGTTTCTGATGAAAGTAAAGAGATCTGGGGTCTGACCAGAAAACAAAAAGAACAAAGGAAATTTGGGCCCAAAGACTAGCTAGCTTATAGGACAGATGCGCGGGTTTATACAAGATTCAGCTTGAAAATGTGGAGGGAAATGGAGAAAGATAGAATATAGTATGCAGTATAAAACCCAATGATATTGTGCAACTTCGCCTCGATGCTTATAAGAGAGTAAGAGAGCGTGCATGGGAGAGGGAGAGGGAGAGGGAGAGGGAGAGACAGAGACAGAGAAATCTGTAGATTGAGAACAAAATACTAAGGGCTGGAACTTGAAACTAGTTAATAAGCCTTTAAAGGAGATAATGATAAGTATCTCTAGAAAACTGCACTTTCATCCCTACTTTCTAAAAAAAAAAGTATTTTTAGTTTTTTCACTCAAGCTGCATCAATCTGTCCATTAGTCAGAAGTAGAGTTTGAAATGACCAAAAAGGATACACACTATCTTACACTTTGAATCACTGAATTTTGTTTTACGTAACAAATTGGTTTCAAATATTTATATCATAAATCGCTTTAGTCTCTTATGGAAATAATATGTAAGCTTTTTGATCGAAAAGACTATTATGTAAATGACAGATAACATAAGGGGTGAAAAGTATTATCTTTAAAAAAGCAAGGATCGAAGTGTATAATAATTATCCCCTTTAGAATATCGTTTAGTTACCTCAAAAAAGGGACGAGAGTAAGGTTCTGTTATTCTGTAGCATGTCAAGGCTCGAGAATTCAAATAAATAGCAGGGAAAAAGGGCCAAGGCCCAGTGGCCAGTAGGAAGAGAGGAAAGGAAATAGGTTTATACTTACATTTGAAAGAGAATAATAATAATTTAAAGAAAGAAACTAACGAGTCAGGACGAAGGCAAAGGCAAACAAAAAAAAAGTAATCGGAAAAGCAAGGAATCTGAAGGGACTGACTAAAAAGTCCAAAACCTTTTCCTAGAGAAGCCCGTTTCGAAAACGCCTACGAGCTTTTGCAGAACTTCTCTGCTTCTGCTGCTGGCTGTAAAAAGATACCATCGGAAACAAAACAACCTTAAACCATTTTCAATTTCATTAATCCACTTAATATATTTCTCCCCTTCTGTGGCCTATTCTCGCTTCATCAATTGTTTACTCAGTGCACCAAATCAAACATTTTGCAACCCAGAAGTTAGTTTTTCATGATAAAGTAAAAATATGTGAAGTTTCATAAAGGGTTGCCGAACACTGAACATCCTAATTGGACATGCTGAAAATAGCCCCACTTCAGATGTAGATTTAAAAATTTGCTCAATGATTTTCAGTTTGGCCGTGTGCTTCAGTTTTGTGAGGAATTAATAGACTCGCTCATTTATTATCGCATTTACCAGTGCCATAAATTGCTGTACGTCGAAATTGCATTTGATATTTTTCCTTATTACACAATCACCGAATAGGAAATTACTTATTCATTTTTTCAGGATTGGGACGAATATCTATTTCCTAATACTTATAACTTATATTAATCATTCATGGTAGATGGGTTCTAGCAAAAAATAACGAAAGAATTAAAGGAGTCACAGAAAGGGTTTCTCTTTCATTAATATTGGACCAACCTCCTTCATGATTGTCTACAGCATTGGTTCGACAGTAACATGCCACCCTTCCCCCTATCTAGAAGCTTCATGACGTATCTGTCCAGTAAATTCAAACTGATCCACCAATCCTTTACTATCCACAATCAACATCATTCTAAACCCATATGCCCTTTTAAACTGATACTGAAACGTCAACTTAATGACCCTTCATCTACAAATTGAAACCTTGTAATTCGGACTGATCAGATGAGAAGGACCACCTTCTATCTTCAAGCATACAAGAATTCCGCATCCTACATTTTTTTCTTGACTTTGCCCATCTAGTTTAATGTGTCTAACCAGGACCATTTTCCTTTGTTCATTGGCTAGGGGGGCAATGGCCCCCTCCTTCCGACCCACCAATACAAGTTCCTAGATTGCACATAATAATGTTACTCGCATTTGTTCAAAGAGTCTAAGAACCAGCTGAAGAAAAAGATTACGGACGTGGAATGCAGGACAGCGGGTTGGGCTAATACATCATGTAATACCGCAGTAAGAACCACTTCCAGCAACGTCACTATGTTGTGTTGGGGAAGACAGCTTGTGTATCAAATGGCATACATCATATATTCATATTGCACTCTTGAGGTCCCATGACAAGCAATTACCTGTCTAGCAGTTCTCGCATAATGTTCCTGGCCTCGGTGAGATTATTCACATATCGAACTTCCTTAGCCCATATATTTTGAATGGGAAGCACTGTCATCTCCATTTGCATAAGGTGTTCTTTCTCCAACTGCTTAACAGCATTAGGATCCATCACATTAGCAACAACAGTCTGCAAATGTGAAAATGAAGATGTGATATGAAATCAACTGGAGTTCAAATCAAAATAGAACCTAAACGTGAGCATGGAAAGTTACTACCCAATTTCATGTTGCAAATCTGGAAATTTGGGCAGGCTTTCCACTTTAAATTATTATCTGGTAGGGTTCAAAATCAAAAGAGGCTCTATAAAATCAAATTATTCACTTCAGCATGATCCACTATCCAGTTAAAAATGTTAATTTTACTTGCAGGAATCCTTAAACACTACTATTACCAAAAATATTTCCCTTCTATATTGAACACTCACCCACAATGTCCCAAAACAAGCATTAAAGAGTATGAACTTGAGGAGATTCTCATCTGAGCTGCTGAGGGCATTATCTGAATGAACGGAGACTCTAAGATCTTGATGAGAAGACTCTACCACTGATCCATAGTTTCTAACAGTAATACTGTCGTGCTTACTTAGTATTCTTTCAAGATGATATACAGTGTTTTTCCAGCAACTTTTCTCTATTCCCACCCACTTAAATGTGCATCCGCTGCTCTCAAAAGCTCTCTCTGGAAGTTCTTCATGCAGCCTTAGCAAGGTTGCTGCTCTTTCAGCATTGGCCCAGCAACAACATGTGGATGATCCATCATCTAAAGAAACAAATATATTAGGATGTAAAAGTCCGGAAGCAAAATCTTCTTGCACATAGCTTGGTAGGTTAATTCTCAAAAACATCGTGCGAAGCTGAGATGGGGTTTCTAACTGACCAAACATTTACTAATAGTAATATGTTAAAAAAAGTACACCAAACTCCAACGGGAGCTAACAAAGTCATCGTACCAACTAAAGTTTAACTGTGACAAGTGACTCAATGTACTACAATGATATTTGTACCATTCATGACAGTTAACAGAACTACAGTGTTTATTGAACCTTCCGGTATCAAGGAAGTGTACAACAGATCACATCTTTAATTCAACACAAACTGGCCTTATCACTTTTCAGACATTCAGAGAAACTTCAACATACTGCTACTTTGTAAGAAGAGGGCTCCCACATATATTATGGAATCAGCCTGCAGATGAATATTCTTTTACTGCATCTTTTCTTAAAGTAGAAGAGAAATCCCCAAACTGGGATGTGACTGAAGAACTTTATGACACTGAACACAACTCCATCTCCATAGGGCTAGAGTCCAGAGAGATGCAAGAGGGAAAGAAATAACAATTTCTAAACTAAAAACACGCATCTAAATTAAACCAGTGCAGGTTCTTGGCTAGCATGTACTAGTCAAACTAAATGCAAAAAGCCTACCCAGATGTATCATCAAGACATTAGCATGCTTTAAGTGGCAAGAATAACTTACCCAACACAAGACCTACAAGTGGAATGTCAACAAAGTCTGGCCTGTACTCTACTTCTGAAGGCAAATCATAATATTTCCTATTCTTCTCCAGAACCACAACATGGACGGCGGCAACCTATCACAACCACAAACAGATAAATTCGTAGTTACCAGCTTTGCACGCCATTAACATTCGTACTAGCATTGCAGAAGCCTAGTGCAAAAAATTAAATATTATAGACATTAGACCTGCTTAGAAAGCCTGTAAATCAACAGATGCATACAACTCACCCTGCAATTAAACTGGAGAGGCTTGCCATCTGCATGCTGAATCAATTCAGAAATTATACCAGAAGAAACGTTGTCCAAAGAGGAAGCAGATGATATATTACTAGATTGGATATCAGAACATTTTTCAGTAAAAAGTTCATTTGTAACCCTTATGGAGTTCAAAACAATAAATGATACAGGTGTCAACATCAATTTATTTGTCCCCCTGAAACAAGACATAGCTATTTATATTAGTTCGCGTGCTATATTATTTTAGAAGATTATGAAGGAATCAGATACATAGTAGCTTCTAAAGCCGGTAGAAATTTGAAGGGCAGCACAGGTGAATGAGAATTTAATAAGAAATATTTATAAGGGTATAACTGCCACCAACAAATAAATAGAAAAGAAACAAAATGTTTCACCAAACTCAAGCTACATAGCAAGTATAATCCATGATTGGATGAAACACTGTCATCTTACTCCGGATCTGTGATCAAGGACAACAGAAAACCGGCAGGGGCACCCATTAAAAATGGCTTATAATCTTATTTCTGGCCTTTTCCCCCTAAACCAATGGCTGGCTATACAAATGGCAGGAATAATTGTGGCATTAGTTTTGTTATAAAGTGGTTAGGAGATGCAATAATGAACTGGAAGACAGCAAAACTCAAATAACTAAAACTCAAGTATGTCTTTAGTGGATTGAATTTGTACCTGAATTTAAGAATTCGATGGAACGTAGCATTTACATCAGGTCCAAATCCAACAGGAAGTGCATATTTACTAAGTGAACCAAAAATAGTCACCTGATAAATTAAATGATGTCATGATATGAAAATCTATGTTTAAACAACAATAAAAAAAAAAATATAAAGAAATAGCCAACTTCCTGATTATAACATGTGTGCAACAAATACTAATAAGAAATTACCACTTGATTATCCACCAAAACATGAATACAAGAGCCGCTTGTTTTCCCCTGAGAAAATCTCATGTCAAGAACATCACCTAGTCTGTTGCAGCTTAAACTAATATCAGCAGAATTATCATCAAAGCCATGAATGGCAACCACATCTCCATGCACAGATGTTAAATTTCCCTCAGGAAACACAGTATAATCAAGAGATCCATAAGATAAACTAGATGAAGATATTGAATAGTTAGAGGTCTCCTCTGGTGCCGTAGGTGGATCAGTATCTGCTCCTTTTCTTGCATTAAGCTTAATGTCAAAAAACCACATTGCATTTGCAGCAAGATAAAGAAAAACATCTGAACAAGATTCTGGAGACTTGTCAGTGACTCTGAGGAGTGGTTCAACTTGAAATCTTCTCAGAGATTCTCTACTGCTTGAAGAAGAATCACCCTGAGAAGCATCACTTGATGATCTATTATTTCTGATTACCTCATCAGAAGAGAAGAAAAGGCTCCACAAATGTATTTTGGATGAGATAAAAATCTTAACACCACTAATGTAATTATGGTTCCTAATACTACAGAGAGATTCTTCAGGATGGTGATTTATGATGTAATAACTGCCAATCTGCAACGACTGAAATATACAGTAAAGTGAATACTTGCCCTAACTGGTTACTGAAATAAGAGAACATCAGTATTTCATATTCCTTGTACTAGGTAAAGAAAAAGAAAAAGAATAGAAAAGTCTCACACCTGATACTTGATAAAATTTTCAGTGTTGAATTCTAGCAACACCTTCTCTGTACTCGGTTTAAAGCAAGCACCAGTATCTGTCTTGCACTTTGTGCAGCACAGTTTCCCTGAACCAAAAGAGCTATAAATATTACCATGTCTAACAGTGATCGAGCATGGAATTTCAAGCAAAGAATTCAAGTTTCCACATTTCCCATCAGTGGATCCCTTGGAAAGACTAGAGCAAGTTCTCAATTCACAGCAACCATTATTGCAATCATTCATCATATCTGAAGCAAGTGTCTCGCTTGATGCTTGATCAATTTTACATTTCTTATTGGGGGGATGTTCCTGGTAATTTTCAATAGAGCAATTTACCAATGGCTCATCAGGCCGATCCCCTGAAACCTTAACTGGAAGTCTAGTTCCATCTTTCCCAGGAAGGAAGAGATCCCAAGGCAAGATAATGGCCTCAGCAAACATAGTAGAGTTGTCGGATATCAATAGTTCCCCTTGAAACTGCAGAAAAAGATATGGAAGATCAGTAATCAGTAAGGAAACCAGTATTCCTATCCTACTAAAGTACAGCATAAATAATATCATTTAGAGTATCAATATGAGCTTAAACAAAAATTACTCTTAAAAACGCACCATACCTTTTGTAGAACAGGATATTTGTGAGTTACCCAGATCAGATGAAATCTTCGACCTTGAAGTTCCTTGTGATCGTAATTCCAGCCCAAAAAGGGATTAGAAGGATGTTTTTTCCAGATTGCGTTGCTTAAGCGAAAATAGATATAGAGTGTCAAGTTGATCTTTCTTGTCCATGAGGTGCAATGAAAGATATGCCTGCAGGAGAATGACTCATTTCTTGGCAATCCCAAATAATCTACAAGGTCAGGTGTACCTTCCATAATAAGACTATAGTTACCAACCTGAAAAGCAAATGCAAAATAAGTATCCATAAACCTATATTTTAGAGATGCATATGGTTTAATAATTCAAGTGGCTAGCGGTAGCTAGAGAATAAGTTCAGAAATCATCATTTTCAGATAACCTCATAGATGCCATTGGACTTCCAACCAGATGGAAGATCAGGTACTATAACATCAATGCTGCCCATTGCATCAACTAACTGCAACCTTCCAGAAGATGGAGAAATCTGGATTACCAATAAAAATCCTTAATTAATAGAGTAAAAGGTTTCACCAGTAATCTTGTACCAATAAACCACAAAATAGCCATTTAAGCTCATAATCAAAGAGCAAGTACTAAGAGAATTATTGACATCAGTAAGTATTAAGAGAACAATTGAACATTCTCTAAACAAGTAGTTAAGTGTTTATAAATAACCCAACTAATATGTTATAAAACTCAACTCAAGACAAGGACCCAGTAACCTGACAAGTGCCACACCCACATAAACCCTTCCTTTTCACATGTAAGTTTCATTTACAGACATCCATAATTTTGCCATCTGCCGTCACTGTATGATCATCAATTTTATAAAAATCTCTATCGAGAGTTTTACTTTTTTCCCTTATACAAGCTTATTGAACCTTGGCTCAAAAGAATAAAAGTAAAATAATAAGAATTTGCAGCAATGTCATTAGTTCCACATAAAAGAATACTATCTATTGTCATCTATTATTTCTTATCGCACTGTCATCATACACTTTTCCAATCAGTTGATAACTTGATTCACATTTGACAATATGATGCAGTTGAAGGGTTTAGGCAATCACATTTCAACAATTAGGCTAGAGCAGGGATTGATTGCGGTTGAAACAAGAGTAAGATAATTAGGTTTAAAGAAAACATATTTAGTGTAATACAATATCAAAATACAATGACTCAATTCTCTACTAGCAATCCTATTTATACTAGACAAAAGACTTAATGGCAAGTTAAAAATTATGAAGATTTGGTGAAAGAAACTTCAAAAGTAAACTAAATAACATTAAATTAAGAAAACAGAAAAGAAAGTGAACCTAAATGAACAAAGAAAATTAATAAACACATGCCACATCACCATAGTAGTAGAGGTGGTTGCATGGAGCACACAGATACTGTAAAGAAGCAAAATCACCAACCTTTAGACTTCCAAGCAGAGAAACACCTATATCCTCACTTTGGAATATCCTCCTCAATGTTCGACCATGAGATCTCCCTTTACATGAGAGAAGACTAGATGAAGAATTACCAGGCCAGATGCGACAGTTTCTCTCCAGCTGTACCAGCACTTTCATCCACATGGACTCACAATGATGGAGAAAGGTAGAGATAGGTGGCACCTAAGAGTAAGAGAGATTATTGATAATTTAATTTCTACCATCTATTAGATTTGTTACCAAAAAAATTGACAACCTTATACAGCCAAATCTGATATGCACTTTGATAAGATGCACCAAGCTATACTTAAGATATTACGAATGAAGCACTCTGATTGTTAAACTGACCAATTTCAGGTTAGCACAATATTGTTCCCGACCACAGCCAAATGCATCATGCTGGCATGATTCCGTAAGTATTCCATGCTGCAACAAAAATCTTGTTGTAGAATATGACAACAAATAAACTTGTATCTTTTCATCTAGCAATTATTTTACCAATTTACCCGAACTCGAATCATTGCTGGGGGTACATGTGAGCTTGCAAACATATGAGCCAGTCCTTCCTTCTGATTACACCTTGCAACCATCCACGCAAAAGTCAGCAGATAATTATTAAAGGACAGCTGGGGAGAAGAACATGAAAGCTTTGAAGTAAAAAGAGAAACTCTATCCAATTCATATGCACAAGGAAGACCTAAAGCAAGTAAATTACATGTTTAGATCCCAGAATGTCTCTTTCTGATAAAATTGAGCCAAACTTTTTCCGGAAAGAATAAATGACAAGAAGTGTCCTGAAACCAGCCACCATATCAAGCAAATAAGTTTAGTTCATATATGTGAACCACCCTTTTAGATCCCATAAGTTTTCCCAGAAGCATCTCCAATGCTACATACCACATTCTTGCAGAAAAATTCAAGGACTCGAGAAACTTCCCCAACTGGCTTTGTGAATGTGAAATCATATGACACCTGCAGGATAGAGTTGGATCTCCATTATGCATGCCTGACATGTTTAGATGTCCCAAAATAACAATAGCTTTCATACATTTCACATAAATTAGAAGGAAATCCATAAGGTCATTAGAGCATATTAGGGACTGAATAAAAATTACCATGGTAACAATTTGAAGTCATTTTCATAAAAAAAAAAAAAAAAAAAATTAAATATCTGTGGCAAGTCAGCACGTGTCAATGATACTTTTAACAAGAATTCAAGATCCATAAAATAGTAAGAGAAAATCAGCAGTGCACACCCAGTTTCCAGTGGAGAGAATGAATCTACAGTAATGCTGGTCTTCAAGCAAGCCCCAAGTATGAGCATTTTTGTCCAAGAGAATTTTGGATTAACAAAATGTACATTCCTCAAAGTGACCTATAACAAAACATCTTTGCCATGTTCAGGATAGAACCAGACAGATAAGAGCAAATTTCAATTAGACAACCAAAAGAACATATAAATTACTTACAATAGCGCCCACTCTAAGACTATGTGGTACAGCAAGTAGCTGATCGGTTAATAAAAGCCAAACTTCTTTATCCAGCTCAACGACCATTCCTTGCATGTATACAACACTAACAGCACCCTTATAATCACCACATTCCCCTTTCCCCAGCACAACATTTCTCAGAAATGGTGACCAATTCTTAGCTACCCTAGGCAAATGGATCACAGAATTCTCTGTAATTACAAACATTAATTGAGACTCCTCTTTGCCTATAAAAACCAACTTCTTTTTTAAACCTGATAGTGTCACAACTTTTCTTACAAGCTTAGTAATCACAGGATGCCAACTCATAGAAGAACCAAAAAAATATACAAACGAAGGTTTTGTAAATACATGAGTTTGTTGTTCTGGTTTGATAGGCTCTTTAGAGATACATAATTTACACTCGCAGACCCTAATTTGTGCAATAAAACCACGAAGATTCTTCGACTTGTTAGCACCAACTGAGCATGGAACAATTGAAACAGGGCTTATTGATTCGATTGGTCCATGAAGGCGATATCGAGCCTTCAGTCTGTCTTCCTTAGAACTAGGAGAAGGAACTGAAATTATAGGAATTGAATCTACACTTGAACAGCGGGAGAGTGCAATATTATTAGTTGAATCTGGAAAACTACATTTGATAATCTCTAGAAACCCGCCAGGAGAGTGTTTAAGAGGAATGAAGTTCCAAGAGAGAACGTGAATTCTTTTCCCGATTACAGGAACACTGAAATCGAGAATATCGCAGCAGATAGTGGACGAACCATCGGAGAATTGAAAGCAATTTTTGTTTGTACATTTTAGGGTTTCCGTTGGTAGAGTTAGGGATCCGACGAGGACCGCGGGGTGAGTCAAAGGAGAGAGGATTTTACTAAGCCTAGGGTTTGAGTTTATGGTGGTATCAGGAGGAGGTGGTGGCGTTTTTGATTTTGAGAATGAAGAAGGGATAGGAAAGCTAGGCGAGGAATTGAGAGTAGCAGTGGCGGTGAGGGGCTGGCCACGACGGATTAGCTCTGAGATTGTGAGTTGGTTAACAGTTTCTTCCATTTAAACTACAATTTTTTTTAACAAGATATTTCGCTGCAATTTTTGATGCGAAACCAGATGGTGGATTATGAGAGAGAAAGCAACAGGCAGGAACTGTGGCTTTTAAATGGCTTTTGGCGCCCGCGCAGCGGGCTAGTGTTGGGGCTGCGTTAACCTGTGAAGCCCAACCCAGGCTGTTGTTTGGTTTTCTTGTAACTAATATCTATTTTGCATTTGAAATAAAAAAAATAAAATATTAAAAGGAATAATTTATATATATATATATATATATATATATATATATTGTGGTTAGTCGAAATTTATGAAATTTATAGAATTTATTTACAGATTTAATTTTTTTTATTTTGAGTGAAGTGAAAAATAAATAAGAATTTTATATGGTTAAATTTGTTTAGAATTGATGATAGCTAATAATATATATATAAGTATAATTTTTAAATTAATTTTATGTTAATTTAAAAATATATTTTATAACACTAAAATATTTATGTCAATTTTATTATTTTATTTTATTTTTTATATATTTTTTAAATAAAATAAATTTTTAATAAATTTTAACTAAATATAATATTAATGTTTGATTATTTAAAGACACTTTACTAATAGTAAATATTTTTTCTCATGGACCAAAAGAGTTCCTTAGAAAAAGAGAACATTTCTCCTCATTAGGAAAACTTTCTTTATTGAATGAAAATTTTCCCTCATTAATGGAAAATTTTCCTTATATAAAGAATTTCATCTAGTGGATAGAAAATTTTCTTTTCAAAAGAAAAATCTTCTAACAACGTTTTTTTTTTGTGGATAAAATATTCCAATTTTGAAAAGGATTTTTCATACAATAAAGGAGATTACTCCTTTATGACTATAAGGCTTACTTGCAAAGAATAACTTGTGATGCATGGAGAACTTCCATTTCAGAAAGAAAATTTCTTGTCGTAAGCGGAAGATTTTCCTTCCAAAAGGAAACTATTTTCTCATGGATATAAATAAAGAAATCATTCTCTTTTTTTTTTTTTTCTAAATCAAAATAAAACATTGTCTTTTGATATATAAATTCATAAAAGAGTTTTTATATTTTTTTTATTATTTGACATGATAAAGAATTTATTTAATTTTTAGTGAAAAGCGGACGAGCTTGACAATTAATACATGAAAAAAGAAAGAAAAAAAAATTAAACTTTGTCGATATTAAACATATTACACACCAATACAATAGACTGTATTACATTGCATTCTTCAATGAATAGATCTCACTAAATGGTTTCAAGTCAAAACAACACAACTCAGATTGGGGTACAACGAATATTTAGTTATCATTACATACAGAACTGGTTTGAAAAATTGCAACTAGCTGATACAAGATTTTCTATGTTAGGAATGAATAAAAAATAATGTGGAAAAGATACATGTATTTACAAATTCATCTAAAGTATGTCACCTTCTTTTTTCTTTCTTTCTAATAACACAATAATGAACAATCTATTTCCAGTTCTCCCACTTTTTCCCTTCTGGTGTACTCATTGCTTACTACCCTCGTCCCTTCCATTTGTATTAGGTCTGGCTACAGTGATGAATATGGAAAATCCCCAGCTAATTAGATTTCCAAGTTGAGAAGTCCCCTCAGCATTTTCAAGGCCATAGAAATGAAAAACTCAACCTCCAAGCTCAGGAGATGTGAACCTAAAAGGAGATGAAAATCTCCAATTCATCCTGTCTAACCCAATTGCTCGCTTCTGCCTAGCTGTACGTGAAAGGAACTAGCCTCCATATCAACAACCAATGAAATTCAATTAATTCATTTTTCAAATATGTGGAACTTCCTTTCCATGACTCCTCAACAGAGCCAAAGGATGGTTATTAACAGCAACATGCGGCATGTTGCTCGAAACATTTGAAGAAGAGCTAAAATTATGTAAACCATAAACCACTTTGTGATATGGGAAGGACTTCAACTGGGGACGAAGGAGAGTGATAAGAAGCTGCAGAGCAATTTAATGTTTTGACACAGCTTTGTTAGCTGGTTTCACTGTGACTCAAAACAATTATAATCAAGAAACAAGATCAGATAATTAATGAATCAGAAAATATTTTCTGCAAACGGTGTGTGCAATTCTAGTTACCTATTGTTAGTCAATTTATCATTCATAATCCATGGGCCTGGGGAGGTTGCCATCAAATCAATGTTTTATGCAGCACAATCTCTGGAACTTTGTATTTTTTCCTATAAGGACACGTGAAAAATTAGTATACTACTCATAAACATTCCTAGAGAGCAACATAAATAATTTGGATGAAATCAACTGCAAAAGAATGCCTGTCTGCAGATTGTACACCAATGAATATCATTCAATACTTACCGTGAGATTTTTTAACGATAGTGGGCAGGTCGATAGATTGAGTTCACTTGAATTTCGTAGAAAAGGATGCTCAAGCAGCATACTTGCTGATGGTCTTTCTGCAGGATTTCTTCTAAGGCAACAGCATAGAAAATCTTTTGCCTCTGGAGACATTGCTTCTGGTATAGGTGGAGTCTTATTCAAAGCCTTGAACATTGCTTGAGGCTGATATACGAAAGATAATTAGGCAACCAAACAGATGGAATAGATAAACTCACGAGCGTGCACACCATTTTTAATGGAAATTTCAAAATGAAACATGCAAAGGGAGGCAAATATGATGAGAAGACCTAGTTGAAGAAAGAAGATGCATAAGCATCTATTTCTTTTTGAATGCTTTCAGAACATAAAAATGAATCAAGAATCAACTCACCACCCCAGGGTATGAAGCAAAATGGAAAACCAATATATTTAGAGGTTCATCTTAAAGGTGGGCTGATAATATCGAGCAAGGAAATAAGTTATTTTCAATCAGTAGTGTAAAATAGTAAACTTCTTATTGATTTCCTGCAACTTGGCTCTTGCTAATAGACTTTACCACCTAACACACTTTTGTTAGATGTGTAAAAGAGTTCTTCAGTTCTTCAAGAACAAATAAATGTATTCTACCATTAGTTATAATATAATAGCAAGAAAGATGAAAACTCCAGGGTTGAGTGGGCACTGGAAAAACTTTCAATGATTTCCAGTTACCTCAGAGGCTTAGCAGTGTAATACAAGTCTTCTCCTTTTTCCTACTAATCAGTGTTAGATTCTGAAGAAGGAATTTCTTTCAAAAAAATAGCTCACAATATCAAAATCAGTCAAGAAACATTAGTTTTATTTGATTGAGCTACTTGGAGTAGAAAGCCAATTCAGCCAGGGAATCCATTGGATTTGGATTAAATTGTCTGGTCAAAAGATTTTGCACATCATCTATAGACTCCAGTATATTTTCTCAATGTTAAACCCTCAATGCATGCGAGAGAAGTAGTCTATAAATTGGCTCAGAGATCTTAAGAGTTGAGGAAGATCTCAAGTTACAAAGCAACTTCAGTCCTTGACAGGAGAATAGTTCGGCATTCCCGAATCAGAGAGGTACAATAAAAGGAGTCCTAACAATATGTATTTGACAAATTTCCTATGTTAAATAAGTAAATGAGAATAGATCTTTGTTATGAGCTTACCCCTTCAAGCTCGCCCCAGGGAGGTTTACCAGTAAACATTTCAATGATGGTACAACCCAAGCTCCATATATCAACAGCCAAAGCAAGATCAGGATTAGCATTATTCTGCATCACAGCTTGTATGACCTGAAAGAAAAATGTAAACCAGTTTAAACAATGTTTAAAAATGCACCTTCAAGGAAGTTAAGGTAAATATCTTAACATGGCATACCTCTGGAGCCATCCAATGTGGACTGCCTTTCAAAGACAATTCATATGATAGTCCACTAAGCTGAGCACGAGTAAAACATTAAATAAAATTTAAATTAACTACACTGAACAATCTAGTATAGAACAATCCAAGCAGCCATTCGAAGATATCTAAAAAGAACTCACATGTTTTGCCATTCCAAAATCAGCTAACTTAACGATGCCTGATGAATTAACAAGCAAATTTGCTCCTTTAATATCCCTGCAAAGCAAAATTCTCTAAATCATTAAAACTCAATGCTTTTGGGGAAAGCTAAACTTTGTGACAAATAAGGTATCAAGTTTTTACTAATTTCATAAAGTCAACAAATCATTGATTACAGATAAATAAGTGACCTAGAACTTCTTTTTTAATTTTCACTTCCGTTACAGATCATTTACCTGTGTATTGTCTTTTTACTGTGCAAATAAGCCAATCCAGAGAGAATATGGCGGGTAAAATTACGGACTATAGATTCTGTCATAGCTCCACAATGTTCACGGACATATTTGCTGATTGAACCAGGATAAACATACTCCAAATATATGTAAAAGTGATCATCAACCTGAACATAAAACAAAGCTCTCTAGGTCAATTAAGCTTGCCAAGTTTTATGAGCAGTTAGATTCAAAAAAATATAACTTCAAAAGAACAAGAAGAATACTCACTATCTCACAGCTATAATACTGCACTATATTTGGATGCTCTAGATGTTGGAGGAGTCTAATCTCCTACAGACAGCACAAAATAAATTCATGATGTAGCTAATTAAATCCTCAGTAAATGTGATTCACATGACTTCTGCATTTTCCTTGATGTAATAATTGGAAGGATTTAGAGGGTGAACTAAAATTTCTAAGCAACGCCGTATCAAAGAAATAGAAAATGCTTATTGATTCATTAACCATCAGAAAAGAAATGTTCTCATAAAGCTAGGACAGGAAGAGGTACTCCAGTAGCATTCTACATTAATTAATTTGATCCAATAAAAGTCAGAATAAATAAAAAAATCTAATGATAAGCATAAAAGGATCATGAATTCATGCTTTATAATCCTCCTAAGACTCTTTGAAGTGCCACAGCAAGTGAATCAGGTAACAATGACACTGTTTAGCATAAGATAAAGCTCCTAGCAGAAAATGGAATCGAACTGACCAGCAAACTCAGACAACTTACCCAGCATCCAGGTTCTTAATTTTTAATCAGACCCACTAGAAGCATTAACTGAAAAGTAAAACTGCCCAGTATAGATAGTTAGGCCCTTATGCAAAAATCTGGACCTTCCCTACTAGTAGGAAACAAATTTCAACCATTTCCCAGTGTCACCGTCTCCAGGTTTTCACACAATGACTTAAATGCCTCATAAAAAAACTCTTAAAGATACCTGCTCTAGCTGCTTTATGCATTCAACAGATTTGGAGTCACCAGGGATAATATCAACTTCCTTCATTGCACATAAAGCTCCAGTCTCTCTGTAGCATATAAGCAACCGAGTATTATTCACTGCAGAGAAATTCAAGAAAGAAGGCATAAGAAAGCTTCTAAACACATGCATACCGGTTGGTTCCAACATAAACACTTCCATATGTACCACGTCCAATAAGTTTTCCTTTCAGCCACTGAGTTTTCCTCAATGATACATTTGGCTTCTCAATTGTGTGATGGAGAATAGCTGGTGGTGATGGAATAAATGACTGTGGCGATGCTGCTCCAGGAGGAAGGGGCAATGGGTGAGCACTAAACTGACTATTAGTCTCAGGCCATTCCTTTGATTTCCCCACAAACATTTTATTATGCAATTGAAATGAAAATTTATGGGGAGGTTTCTTGTTTGGTGTCGGACTTTGCTGTGATGGATAGATTGCAGAACGATCTAGACCATTCCCAGTTTTCACTAATGATTTTCGTGAAGTATGACCAGCATGCCTGCCTAAGTCTGGAACCTCTCTAGCCACAAAAGATGGTAAAAAGTCTATAGTGTAAGATCTTTGAGGGCTAACATTTGGGCTTGAGAAACCACTTGTTGGAGCGCTCCTGGGAGAATCAATCCAACTCAACTTGTAATTAACACATTCAATATTTAAATCATTCAATTGTCCCTTACAACAAGTTTTTGAACATTTAGTCGAGTCGGCAGCATTGAAGGTAGTAGAAAACTCTCCTGCATTTGATCTCCGTGGACTAACCAGAGGACTTGATGGAGCACTTCGTGGAGCAATGTTTAGTCTTAAACCGTGATTAGCAGTATCGACATTAGGATCTTGAGGAGAGAATCTCCATTGAAAATTGCTTGAACCTGTGGCAGAATTTATATCAACCTGATCCGCACTATTCCTAAGAATCCATAGAGAAAAACCAGAAAGCGAGATTAATACGGGGACATAAAAATACATGAAAAGCGTACAGTGCCGTTTAACTTTTTCATATAAGAGTTGCTATAATTTTTTTTAGTGATCTTTTAGTACCATAACAATTATATTGTTAGCATTTTTTATTCAAAATTATTAAGACTGCTAAATTAAATTTCTAATAAAATTGGATAGCTGCAAATTCGTCTTATGAAATAGATATCGAAATATAAAATTTTTTAGTTTTATTATATTATTTAAAATTTATGAAAATTAATTAGAATTAAGAAGAAAATTAAATTATAAAATTATTTTTTTCTTTTTAATTTTTCTCTTCAAACTCTATATAGAGATTAAAATTTGGATGAAAGCTAAATTGGAAAGGAGTAGAAGGGTGATAGAATCACAATCAATTAATACTAAATGAATGAATTATAATTATTTAATTAATGAAATTAATAAATTTAAATATAAATTATTAATATTTTAATTTTTAAAATATTAGAATATATAATATAAAAAAAAAAAAATCGAAACCTCTTAGATTGAACCATATAATCAAATTTTATAGTTTCCCAAGATACCTATCCGGAAATGTTACAATTAGGTCTTATTAGTTTTCTATCAAATTAACACCCAAGCACTTCATAATTCACAGCATAAAATTATCAAAAAGACAAGGAGTTAAAAGAGAACTGTGTGTCTTGGGATAATCAATCACATGAATTAATTATCAGTGATATTTCACGTTTAAATCATCTAGAAATTGTTCGTTCAAGTTACAAGTTAAGGTTGACCAGACATAGGAAATGCTAATAACAAGTCAAATATATCTACTAATGCTTTAGATTCCATGATTCATCTATTTACCATCAGTTCTTATATAATAGTGTTAGATTTTATTTTATTTAAAAAAATTGCCAAAATCAGCCGAGCTTTAGATTTTAAAAAATATAATAAAATGTAACTGATTTTAGCAATTCGTTAATTATTGATTACCTTCTCAACAGATAGATGGGGCGTTCTTCTGGCGATGCAGGAACAGCATGACCTGGAATGAAACCAAATGGTTCCGGTCTCCTAGTGAAATGCGATTCAGGAAGCGGCAACGGTTGAGGCAAGGCAGGGGAGGAGGAGGAGGAGGAGCACGGAGGAGAGCGAGGCTTTCTGGCGGAATCAGGTGAAGCAGGAGGCGAATTCAAACGATCTTGAGAGAACTGCAAGCCAAGATCCTGCTGAGTTTCGTGCCTGATCTTCCTTTGCCGCGTCAACCTCTTAGTATTATTTGCAGAAACAGGAGGAGAAGACGGCGAAGAGGAAGAAGTTTTTGGAAAGTAAAGCATCTGAGAGTTTTGGGAGAGAAAAAATAAACTTGAATTGCTGTTGCTGTTGTTACTGAAGGCTTCATGAGAAAGGAAATGAGATCACCGGTGGTGGTTGTTGATTTTCTTGCATTAGGAAGTAGCCTCGGTTACTTCTTAGTTCTTGCTTCGCTTACTTCAAAACATAAATACTAAAATTTTCTAAGGTTTGAATTTGTTTCAGTCAACACTGAAGGATTGAGACCTTTCGAATTTATCTGACCCCATAAAAATGCACTTCTTTTTAAGCTCTCAGGCCGAGTTTTTCTTTTTTACTTTTGCCCAACTAACAATCATTCTTCTACTTCTTCTTCTAGTTTTATAAAGGGCAAAGAAATAAAGAAAATTCAAAAACGGGTTTCTGTTGGAGAACTGGGAGTCAGAAACACGACGTTAGCTTCTTTAAGAGAGCTGCGAGGTCAATACGTGACTCACGCGTGGTGGAAAGTGGAAACCGCCGCCAGTGTAGAAATATATTCTTTTTTTTTTTTTTTACTAAAATAATTAGGACACTAACTATGTTTCACCTTTAGCAGAAAAAACTATATTATTAATGGATAAATCTTTTCTTTCTAGAAAAGGAAAATTCTTATTCAATTTATAAAATGAAAAGGAGAAAAAAGGAAAATAAATCCATCATTATATGGAATAGCATTAGCAGAAAGTAAAGGCTGACAAATAAAAATCTACGGTGCACCGTGTGCGTACGGCAGAAGTACATATTTACAGGGTGTTTTTTGCTACTTCATTGTTTCCACACTACATTGAACATTCAAACAGTTGAGCAATTACAAAGATTATATATTTTATATAATACTAATAAAAGGAAGAAAAGGATCGCAGATAGACTAATGTTGTCGCTGGTTTTACAGCTAATGGACGAGGGTCCTTGTGAATATAGCAGCAAGTGGTATTTTGTTTGGCAGTGGATGAGTGTCGGTTAGTAAATTTATCTGCATGTATAGCGTTGACGCCGAGAGAAAGAGCCTCTACTTTTTAGCCGTCTCGCCGGTGGGTGAAATGGGGACATAAATTCCTTGTTTGGATTCTGGCGATTATTTGCATGTGATTGTTGGGAATCTAAATCCAGCGCAGTAGTGGTAGCGGAATGCCCATTTTGTTTTGATAATATTACCATTAATTAATTGAACCATACAATTGTCTGTCTTCTCTTCTCTAGATTCTGTGCTGTGACAAAATTTTAGATTCATCTCCACCCATTATACTAGTACTATAAATAAACGAGCAAACTTTCAGTAATTACGCAGCACAACCACGTATAAAACACAGATTGATTGTGGACGGACTAAAACACTTCGATCTAAGTTTTAAACCATTCGCATAAAACTTGGGCTAGTAAGGCCCATTATATCCTTTACAATGGTCTAAACTTGGGCCTAGAACTTGGACGCATACGGGGGGTGACCGTGCGTGACACTTGGACTTGTCTTAAACCCTAATCCTTTTCTTTTTCTTTTCACTTACCAAAGAATATCATGCACACCACCGGCTTAATATTCCCGCCAGAAAATCAAATCAGTCTCGCCGGAAATATCCACTGGTTACCAGACCATCGACATCTCCAATTACCAACTACACTCCGGATGCATGAAAAAGGCGTATTTATATAATTTCGGATCCCAAATTAGAAACCTTCCCCAATTTTCACTTCGAAGACTCGCTTCATTCTCTTCATGTTCAGCTGCAACCCCTGAATCACCTAGTTTCTCTACCGAAGAAGATGAAGTTAAACAAGGCGGCAGCGCCGTTTATCGACACGTTCTCCGACACCAGCGGCCGGCCTCCATAAGATGCAAACCTGAGCTGTATAATTCTGTCAGCTTTATCGGACGCGTTGATCGGCCACTAGAGATTTACAAGACAAAAGGTGACACCTTTGGGGCTTATACTTTTATTGAAGTGAGAAATCCTAGTGATCCAAATCGCACGTTTAGGTTAGTTTCCGCTTGAACTTCACTATTTGGTAACTTGTAAATTTCGAAATTTAATAAAGATTTTTAGAATTTTTGTGTGAACAGGATGCGTGTGGAGATGTGGAATGATGTGGCAAAAACGGGTATCCAACATCTGAAGCAAAATGATGATATATATGTTTCAGGTTGTTTAGGGTCTTATGAAATGCCTGATAAGAATGGAAATCTCGTATCAATTTACAAGGTGCATAACCGTGCTTACTGCGAAAAGCTGCTTTATTTCTGATTCCTGAAATAGTCTTTGAATTTTAAATACTGTATAGATTATAAAATTAGGCAGCGGTTTAGTTATCTCTTTGTATGCTAAGTGATGGGAATGCACACCAGACTTCTCTCTTTTACCGAGTGTACACTGAGACACGAAGCAAACACATCTGCATATTGACTTTTCTCTTCGCACGAGTATATTTAAGATTGGGGCAGTATTATGATTTTTATTGCTTTTTGCAGGTTAATGTGAAAGAATTGTGTTATGTCGCACAACATGATCAACACTCAACTGCCCAAAAAACTGAATCAAAGGCCTGCCAAGTATCAGATGAATTGCAATTAAAGGCTAGCAAAAAATCAGAAGAACAATCGGGAGGTATGTTTTTTCATTACTTGCCGAAGTATGTTTAAAAGTGTCTCTATGTTTAAAAGTGTCTCTCTTGTCTGTCTTCGGGTGAAGTTACTGCTAGGATTTCAAGCTAGTAAATACTTTGCATAGCAACTGACATAACAGATAGGTTTAGATGGGTGGGATTGAAATTTGAGATCTTAGAAGGGCCTTAGCATTTTAAGAAGATAATTATAGTTATTTTTTGCAATTTCATGGTTTCACGATCCTTGTGCGCAGGACCATTAACTTAAAACCTATGCGTATCAGAAATGTGTCACTTGACACGCTATTGTGAGAGTTGTAAATTTACAATGTGGAGAAACTATTCCCTTTAATTGTTCAATTATATTAGCATATCCTGCTAGATTAGGCCAAATTGCACAAAGCGAATCTATGAGGATCAATATTGCTGCTCTATTAGATGGTTTTTACATTGTAATTACCTTTCACTGAATGATTTTCAGTTTTTCCTATTCTTTCATTCTTATCTATGTATATTTTTAATGCAACATATTTAGATGGAAATAATATGGAGAATTACAAAAACCGCCTTGACTTGTGGCAACTGTTTTTCTGCAAGCCGTGTGAGTGGTGGGATAAGAGGAAGAGTAAACAAAATCCAGAGTTGCCAGATTTTAAGCACAAGTACAATGGTGAAAATCTTTGGTTGAGACCAGATGACCCACCATGGGTCAAAAGACATCTCCAATTGCTTGACATGGAAATAGCTAAACAAAGGCAAGCAAATGGTGTAGGCAAATCTGGCATGATGAGGTACAGTAATCGTCATCACTTATGGCAAGTCTTTTTCAGCAACCCACATGAATGGTGGGATAACAGAAAAAATAAGACAAACAGACGGTCACCAGATTTTAAGCACAAGGACACAGGTGAAGCCCTTTGGATAATGCGGGATGATCCACCATGGGTCAAAAGACAGCTTAAACTTCTTGATTTCATAATGGCAGAACAATGCGTAAGGGAAAAAGTTGGTTCTGGTTCTCGGCTATCTGAATGGATATTTGATGCCTAGGAACTAATCTGGAGTTAAAGTGTAGGATAGGTACTTGCTTGCTCTTGCCTCCTGCTGGCTTGTATAAGATTTTTAATGAATATTTGAGGTACAACGAATATCTGTAGAACTGATGTATATAAGCACTGAAAATTGAACTAGAATGAGATTTTTTTATAACATAATCTAACAATGTATGATGGAATGTGAATACAGAGTTGTTGCTTTTCCTTGCAAGCAAATCTGCATAAATGGAAAATGAAGGCCATTTGGGAATATTCTAGAAATCCATCGATCTCTTCCAATAAGGTTTCTACTAAGCTAAATTTTTGAAGAATCTAGTTGTGAGCCAGTTTTCTCCCGTGAACATACAGAGTTATGCAGGGCTGAGCTATTAACTAGCCTCTTTACCAGGGGATTGGTCCTAATTAACAGCTTGATTACCATGACTTGACGAATTGAAATGCAAACAGAAAAGAGTTGAAAAAAGAGTAATATTTTGTAGAAGCCATCTTGCTAAAATACCGAGCATATGGAAGATTCGTTTGTTTCTTGGCCAATTCATCTATAAGCCCTGTATTAGCATCTCAAGTACTCCTTTTGGATTTGTTTTGATGTCATGGCTATGCAAGGGTTTCTTAAGTTTCTGCTTTCGAGGAGGAATGGATAGAGAAGGAAAAACTAGGGTTTGGGTGGATTAAGCAAAAGATTGAAGGCCCTTCCAGAGTGAGGCTCTGTGGTCAGGTTTGTTCATTTTAGCAGGGTTGTTCATCTTCAAACTTTGTGAAAATGGGCTCCAACCCGCAACCTTAATGTTTTTATGCCGCTAAGCTAAGCCAATGAAATTGGATTGTCTCTGCTCAATCAATCCATGATATTCCACTGCAGAAGTTGCTAGTATAGTGTGTCAACCAATTTTTGTTCTGTCATGACTCGGCTAATGTTCTAATTGGTGTAAAACATGCATATAAGGATCTGCCTCTGGAACTTGCAAGAGTGTTGAATTGGATTGCCTGAAAAAGACCGTCAACTGAGAGAGAATCACCCACAAAATGACTTACCAAGTCAGATACATGAACGAGCTCACTCAGGTTGTTTTCATACACAACGCAATTTACGGTAATATAATTGATCACTTCAAGCGACACCCTCACGTTCCAAAGTCCATGATGAGGTAATGGTCTAAGCTGACCTAAGCTAAGATTCTCAATTTTTTGGTTCAAAACATCAACAAACTAAATTATACGATAGGGTATCAAAACAATAAGATTATTGATTTTGTTTCTCTCTTAATGTGTCACACTACTAGTTATTTTTATTTAGTATTCAAAGTTTAAATTCTAAATTTTAAGTAAGGTCAAAAATATGTTTATTATTTTATCTACATATTTTTAGTACCGCTAGTTTTTTTAACTTGAAGAAAAATAGACGTCTATGGAGTGGGACCGTGGTACGTTATACAGGGGTAGAGCAACTTTTTATATGTGTCATATCTATTTATTACAAAAAAAAAAACCGAACTCATAAATTAATATTTTTAATAAATTCCTTACTTCCCAAGTATAAAATGAAGACTAGTTAAAATGGCATAATCTTATTGGATAACATAACAGATTAGGATAAAGGTAAGAATGTATCAATTAAGCATGTGAGCACGGACTCTTGTCTCTGCAACAGTCGCTAACAGGAAAGAGAAAAAGGAGGCCGTGCTAAACAAGTTCATGAGGGTAAAATGGTCATTTAGCGAGTCAATGGGAGCCCTCATATGTCGCTGGCACTGCGCTGCCAAACTTTTTGTCCCCACTTCTGAAAAATGGCCATCCATCCTCCAATTTTTGTTTGGTCAATAATTTTGACTTTTTTTTTTTTTTTTTTTTGTGTATCCATAATTGCACATTATACTCTCAATGTTTGTGCAAGTGCCACGTTACAGTTACACAGACGTCAGTCTCTCTTATCTCAGCTTTTTATTTTACTTTTGGTGATCGGATCAACAGAAAGAGGGATGATGTTACTAATCAACTACATATATAATTGAACAGTGGACTCATTAGCAAAAAACAAGTAAAGACAAAAAAAAGAATTTACAGTAGTCGAGATATTAACCCTTCTGTCTTTCGTAAATCTGCACAGTTAATCTCCCTTTTAATTATGTATGCTATTCCATCAATTGTTAAATGCACGTATAAATTGTATAATAATAAGCATAATATCACTCTGTATAATAGGGCTGGCAAATGACTAACTTAATCTACTATAATGCTCATAATCTCATTTATATCAACAATTACGAACTGCATAATAAGCTTTTTATACAGTAATCTGCGACCTTAAACAGAAGGAAAATGGATCGGCACTTTTCTTTTCTTAATGGAAAAGAAGAGAACAAAACTCTCCATACAAAATAACAACTTGAGAAAGGGAAAACATATATTAAATAGCCACCAAATTGAGGGAGATGGATTAACAACAAGCATCTAATACGTGTACACATTGAGTAATAAAAGAGATTGATGATCGAGTAGGCAGTCTATGTGATGCTGGGTGGCTTAAAGTATTAATAATAATAAGATATCCAAAATACACGTGATGCTTTGATAAAGAGTTGGTTGTACTGTTGGAATCCAAAAGTTTTGAAGCTTACTGTCTCTTCCTATATTGGCTGTCTATTTATCACTTGTCCCCTAAGAATATAGAGTTAAATTTACAAATTTTAAAGTATATACTGCTTCCTTCTCAAATTTTAATTCACTTTTTTAATTGTTACTTTAGTAATTAACTGTTAAAAATATTCTTCATTAGTTAATACAAGTATTGTTACACATGTAATTACTATCTGTAAGGAGTTATAAATTGACCAATTTTATAACAACAGAAACTAAGTACTTTTGAAGTCAAATCTTAAAGGGTATGTAAGAAACATAACAAAAAGGAGGACAAAGAAACAGTTTTTTTTTTTTCTTCTTTTTTTTTTATAAAAAAAACTAAACTAAAGACACCCCTAATTTGAATCTGTCAATCCTAAATTGGCTCAAAGAGCTCTGACCATCTCAAATAGTAAAAAAAACTAACTCATTTATAATTATATGTTAGTTGGATGAAAAAAGAATTATGAGTTAATTATCTTCAGCATTTGAAACTATTATCCAGTAAAATTTCCAGTTTCCAATTAGTTAGAAGGAGACAAAAAATGACTCAATATGTTCTCTTCAAACAGACTGTTCGTCAATTTGGTTGTTGATACGTGACATTCATAATACAGTTAACTTCTTGTTTGTTTATATTAAACAAAAGCAATTCAGCTAATATGTTCAAATGTTGTCTCTAATTTGAAATCTGGAACGCAAAAGCAATAATTTCAGATGAATGCGAGAGACTTGAAGTTTGGTCGCCCTTCGTTGTGATGTGGAAGAGTCAAGAGGTACTCATGACTCCTGAATTGAAATAACACATGGATGGCTAAATTCAGAATTATTAAATTTAGCCCATTGAATTTGACTCGATCATCTAACTTATTATTTCCTGTCTTTTTATGTCACTAAAGTTTGATCAATGTGCAAACTCGGAGAAAATCTTTATTTCCTGTTATTCCATATTAATATGCAACAAATCATTTAATTTACTTTTAAATGTAATTTTTTTTTGAAATTCAGCTTTTTAAATTAAAATAAATTAAAAATATTGAATTTAGCTGAATTGCACAATTATTTGGAAAATAATCAAAGACAAACGTTAACTGTTTTATGCTATTTTATAATAAATGCTCAAATGAACTTTTTTTTCCCTACCCTTTATATATTAAAATTGTAAAAAAGAAAAAAAAAAAAGAGAGAGAAAAAGAGTTTCAATCAACTTGTTGGCATTGATTGGCATCATTGATTATTATTCAAGAAGGAAAAATTTATATTTTAAGTAGGATTAACTTCTCGGCCTTTACATTTTGCATGGCTGGAGCGAATCTAAGAAAAAAAAAGTCAATTGAAGGTAAATTAGTTTTAGTTGTGTTTGGCAAAGAAATTAAAAGAAATAATTCTCTTTAGAAGTTGAATTTAAGTACATTCTAATTTGGAGTGTAAGAAATTCTGATTGATAGAAAGAAAATAAAATATAATTAGTTATTCTTTTTGTTTCTATAATTATAATAAAATTAATTAATTCTCCTTCATTTATTATAATAGAATTTTTTTATGTAATTAAATATTTAATTTTGTTTTTTCTTTAACTTCCTTCAAAATATTCTTTTTCTTAGCTTAGTTCTTATTCTTTAGATAAACTCCAGAAATTGAGATGAACCGTTCTCTACAATGATGCTATACAAATAGTAAAGTTCGTGAGATTGTATTAATTCCAGATACACATAATGTTATTGTTTATATTTAAGGCAGAATAGAGCAAAGAAAACTTGTGTACGCAACTCTTGCTATATAAAGTCAATATATGTTCCCTTTTTTTTCTTTAGGAATTCCTTTTACTGATTTTAAATCAATTACTGTTAATTCTTTCATTAAATATTTCAATGAACTGAAAATTTGAGAATTGTAAAGAAAGTAAAGCACCAGCCTTCACTGCAGTATCCAAAATTAAAAGTCGGTGCAACAGAGACAGCCAAGAATTAAACAAAATGGTGTGTATGTGTCTTTTCAATATCAAGTTGGTGGATACGACTTGGCGTGCTAATGGAAGAAAAAAAATGAAAGAAACTTTAGATTACTGGTAATAGCTTCCACTACATCAGCATCTTCAAATGGGTTTTTATTTAAAATAGGAAATCTGTTTAATTAAAGGCATAGAATGTATTTATTTGTACTAATAAATAATTAAGGGCTTATCTGCTCTCTCTCTAATCGTTAGGGACTTATTCGTATCTTTTCTCTAGAAGGAATTCATTTTATTTCAAACGTTAAATAACGGAAACTAAAAGAATAGGAACTCATTAACTTGCTCAGTTAATTAAAAAATAATTTGTCTCTTAATTATCATTGACAGTGAAGCTGATTTTTATTTATTTATTATATTTTCTAATTCTCCTACAATCAGAATCAGAGTAAGCGAGAGGCTTTTAAAGCCTTTGTGTCAGTAGAAAATATCGGACCCAGTCTCCCACTACCTTCGTCTTTTTATCTTGCTTCAGCTCAGAGCGCATAAGCATAACAATAAGCGAAACTCACCCGCCACAGCCAACGGCGATGGGAGTAACAGACTTCTTCGCCGGCGAGATTGCCGTGGAGCTTCTAAAAATGCTAGTAACAATATCACGCAAATCTTTACTGTGTAAAACAAGCGCCGACTCCTTAATAACCAACATCAATAGTCTCCTCCCGATCATTCAAGAAATTAAACACTCAGGCGTAGAACTTCCCGCTCTCCGCCAAGGCCAACTAGACCGTGTCTCCGAGACTCTCCGTGAAGGCCATGAGCTTGCCAACAAGGTCCTCAGGTCCAACCGATGGAATGCATACAAGAACCTTCAGCTTGCAAGAAAGATGGAGAAGTTGGAAAAAAATGTTTCAATGTTTGTTAAGGGACCTATGCAAGCACATGTATTGGCTGACGTTCATCATTTGAGGTTTGATACTGCAGAAAGATTTGATAGGCTTGAAGGGTCTGCGAGGAGACTGGAACAAAGGCTTGGAGCTATGACAATTGGGGTAGCAAGTGGTGGGTGGATTGAGGAAGCTGTGAAGAGAGCTGAAGTTGAGGAAGAGAGGTGGGAGGGCAGTTTAGTAAATTTGCTTGGTGTTGGCATGGAGGTGGGCAAGAGAAAAGTTAAAGAGATGGTTATTGGGAGAGATGATTTAGGTGTTATTGGGATTTGTGGGATTGGTGGCTCTGGAAAAACTACTTTGGTTAATGAAGTTTGTAGAGATAATCAAGTTAGAGGTAAGTTGTTGTTCTTGTTATTAAGATTGGTTATTTTTGTTTTAGAATTTTATGCAGTTTTCTAATTGACTACGTTTATTACAATTTTCAGGTTACTTTCAGAATAGAATTTTGTTTCTGACAGTATCACAGTCTCCAAATGTGGAGCAATTAAGGGCAAAAGTTTGGAGATTTGTTTCAGGAAGTGATGATGTGGATAGGGGTGTTAATGATCTCATGCCAAGCTGGAATCCCCCGAAGTTTGAATGGAGATTTGGATCTCGAATGTTGGTTGTTTTAGATGATGTTTGGTCACTTTCTGTTCTTGAGCAGTTAACTTTTAAGGCAGCTGGATGCAAGACACTTGTGGTTTCACGATTCAAATTCCCAAGTGTCACCAATGCTAGTTATGAAGTAGAACTGTTGAGGGGGGAGGAAGCAATATCCTTGTTCTGCCTCTCTGCTTTTGGGCAAACATCCATTCCTCTTGCTGCTGATGCCAATCTGGTCAAGCAGGTAATGTTAAACCTCCTCTCTGTGCGTGTGTATTGTTTCATTACCAAGTGATATTGAGTGATAATCCTGCTGACAAAATTTTCTTGGTTGATAGATCGTGAATGAGTGTAAAGGGCTTCCCTTAGCTCTCAAAGTGATTGGATGTGCACTAAGGGGCCAACCTGAAATGTATTGGGCAAGTGCAAAGAAGAGATTATTGAGGGGGGAACCTATTTGTGAGTCCCATGAAAACAAGTTGCTAGATAGGATGGCCCTTAGCATTAAATTCTTGCCTAAAAAAGTTAGGGAATGCTTCTTGGATTTGAGTTGCTTTCCTGAAGACAAGAAGATCCCTCTTGATGTTCTCATCAATATGTGGGTTGAGATACGTGATCTTGATCCGGAGGAAGCTTTTGCTATCCTTGTTGAGCTTTCAGACAAGAATCTTCTCACTTTGGTGAAGGATGCAAGGTAATTTTTCATCATACTAATTAAATCTAGCTAGGATGATGTTGTTTAGATAAATTGCTCATCTAAATTCCTTTGATTTGTTAATTTTGCAGAGCTGGAGATCTGTATAGCAGTTACTATGACATCTCTGTTACTCAACATGATGTGTTGCGGGATCTTGCTATATATTTGGCCAATCGAGGTAATGTAAATGAGCGCAGTCGATTACTTATGCCGAGAAGAGATTCGGAAACTCCAAAAGAATGGGACAGAAATGCTCATCTGCCATTTAATGCTCAGATTGTTTCACTTCATACAGGTATCTATCTCCCTTTTCTTGTTTGCTTCGCTTTAAACAATGCTTAACCGGTGCAATTGAAATTAATGATGTGATGTTTGTATTGATTCTGATGTATAGGTGAAATGAGAGAAATGGACTGGTTGAAGATGGAGTTCCCCAAGGCTGAGGTTCTCATGGTAAACTTCTCAGCAAATGAGTATTTCCTGCCTCCTTTCATCGAAAACATGCCAAAACTTAGGGCATTGATTGTGATAAATCACAGTACACGAAATGCTACACTCCATAACTTTTCAGCTTTTTCTAATTTGGCCAACTTGAGGAGCCTTTGGCTTGAAAAAGTTTCCATTAAGCAGTTGACGGAATCTACCATCCCATTGAGAAGTTTGCGTAAAATATCTCTCATCCTATGCAAAATCAATAACAGCCTTGATCAGGTTGAGATCTTTCCTTCCCTCTCAGAACTTACAATTGACCATTGCGACGATTTGATCAAGCTGCCTCCTAGCATTTCTAGGATGCAATCACTGAGAATTCTTAGTATAACCAATTGCCACAATCTCCAAGAACTCCTTCCCAACTTAGGTAACCTGAAATGCCTACAAATTTTGAGGTTCTATGCTTGTCCAATTCTGAAGATGCTTCCGTCAAGCATATGTGAGCTAACATGGTTGAAGTACCTAGACATTTCTCAGTGTGTTAATCTAAAACGTCTTCCTGAGAACATTGGTAAATTGTCAAGCTTGGAGAAGATTGACATGAGGGAATGCTCACGGATTTGGAGTCTACCACAATCTGTTGTGTCCTTAGAGTCTTTACGCTGCGTAATTTGTGATGAAGAGGCTTCTTGGTTATGGAAGGATGCGGGAAAGGACAATGTTCATGTTCAGGTTGCTGAAAAACACTTTGGTATAGACTGGCTTGATGAATGAGCAAGTCCTGTATTACTGTCTATACTTCTGTGGAAATTAGTGTAAATAATTCTTTGTCCAATAGAAGAAAATAAAGTTAGTTCTGATAGATTCATTCTATGCTTTTGCTTTTGAGTTTTCCAAATTAAACGACGATAGGCAGGAAGTTAAGCTTGTTACTTCTGGAACTAAGCAACTATTTTCTCGTGGGGGGAACGGAAAGAAGAAAAAGGATGGGTGAAGAAGTTCGTCTGAATAGCAATCAACTTTGGAAAATGTGCTTGGAATTAACAAGCAGCAAGCTTTGCTTGGAACAGAATTGCGACTCAAATTAGTTACTACCTAATCAAGAAGCCCATAATTAAACTATGCACGAATAATCTTTATAAACTGGTACTAGATCTTAAGAATGATATAAAAAAGCATTGTTAACCAAGGAGGGGATAACTCTCTTCATTCATCCCAATCTATATTGAGTTTGTGGGATGCTGTAATATTTGAATTATTGGAGGGAGACAAGTGTGTGGTCAAATTTATATTTGATTATAATCAACCATAATAATACGGTCAATTCTCCTTGCATCGTGTTTAGATTGGCTGATTTAAGCCTCTTCCTTTCAAATCTGCCTTCCTAATACTCTGATGTACTAAGCTAATTGTTTATCGAATAGAAAAAAATTACCGAAGAATGTCCAAGAAAATTAAAGTTATTGTATCATTTTCCAAAAGAAGTAGTGGCGATAATCATAGAAGAAGAAGATAATAGGACGCACCGTACGAGTGACAGGCGGCTAGGGATCATAAGTGGACAAATAAAACACAGAAGCAGGGCAGCCATCCTAGATGGACTTTTATATATTTTAATCTAAAATATTTATAAATACATTAAAATTTTTAAATATTCAACAATATTTTGAATTACCTCTTGCCATATCAGACAATTTTCTGGTGGTTATATATTTTGGTTGATATTTTTATAATAAGGGTAAAAATAGAAAAAATAATATGAAGGGGGAGTCATATCATATGTATATCAAATTTCAAATTTGTATTTGTGTCCGAATCTCGTTTCTCCGATCTGTGGGTCCGCCCACTGCCTAATTCGAGCAATGTCCATGTAAGAAAGCGAGGCAAGAGATAACGAGATGCGTGTGGACCCCACCTCAGTCGCTGACTCGGATGGGTAATAATGGGCCGGCCTAGTCAAAGGTGCCGCTTCTTTCCTGAGGTCAAGTTCTCGGCTTTTCTAGCTTTTGCTTTCCCCATTACGAAGATTTCGATTCAGCTCCCATTGATATTATTATTACTGGTACCTCTTCTGTCCTGTGATTTATTATTATTTATTTTATTTAAAATCAGAATATTAATAATATTATTATATATTTAAACAAAGTTTAATACACAGACAACTATCATAATTAGATTTTTTTTAACATGTCATAATATTTGTATCATTTTTTTTATTAATACTCATTAAGCTTAATTTTCATGTACAATAATATTTATGCATTTTTGTTAGAGATTACCAACGTTGATTTTGTTGTGTCATGAGAGGACATAAACTTGTATGTTATACCTGAAATATAAATATTACTAAATTTTCAATATGATTAGACTGTTGGTAAATAGAAGTGTAGTTTTAAAAAAATAATGCAATTCCTAATGTTCTTACATGTTTATAAAATAGGTTGGATATAGATCAAACTTTCAGTGAAGTCCAACGTGTGTGTGTATATAGATTTTCTTTTTCTTCACAGAAATACATCCCAATTATATCAAACTAATAACCTTTTACTTTTCAAAAATAATCCAAAAATGGCAGTAGCAAATATTGAAAAACACTTTCCTCCATAAGTTCAAGGTACAAGACTGGCCATCACATATGCTCTTTTAAGTTGCGCCCACACTTGGCACAAGCAGCATATACACATGGCTTCACCTTTGGACTTTCATTTTTCACATTGCTTCTTCGACTTTTAAGGTTTTTATTTTTTTATAATAAGGTTTTTTAATTAAAATATTTCTTATCTACTCCGGAAACCGATAAGTTATTGCATGATTATGATCCACCTCCACGGATTTGGCCAAGAACTGTCCTAAAAGGATGAACAGCCTGCTCAGTGCTAACTAAAATTGTCAAGTTAAGAGACTAAGAAGAAGACGATAAGGAACTTGGCCAACCTGCCAGTGGTTAAGATTTTACCTGAACAAAACAAATATTTTACCTGATAGCTAGTGGTTAAAATTTTGTCCAACAACTTACAAAGGCCTCATCATGCATATTAACATGAAATTTGCTCGTTGTATAGCCACTATACAAGTAGGTAAACTGTATTTAGAGAAATCTAGAGGGTAACCACTCGTTTATCCTGAGGGGCAGACTGTAAAACTCCTCCGTTCTAACATCCCCTTTCCGGTGCTGGAAAGGTTTCCACCATGGAAGTCCTCTGTCGTTGGTCGTATGCCTTGCATCAAGCGTGCTATCAAGCACAGTTCCGACGGTCATTGCCACAGTTGGAGGTGATGAGAATATTGTGTTCAATATGTCATTAAACTGCACATTTAGAGGATATACATCAGATCATTTTCACATTCCATAATTCATGTATCATCCACTTTTTCAGTGGATGCTCTCTTGTTTTTTACTGAGAAAAAATGGGGTGGGGGCGGCGAGGGGGATATGGATCTGACTAAGATATTGATGTTTTGTATTGATAATTCTAAAACATGATTGGGTGGATGAACAGCAAAAAAAGGAATCAAATGATGTCCAAAAAAGAAAAAGTTAGAAAAGACAAAAAGACAAAGCATGTCCCTTTATGCAACTTACCCATCCACCATCTGTTCTAACTGGCCCATGCCCATCTATGGTGGTGTTACTGGCAAAATATTGAGGAATAGATATCCCAAGGAACAAAGACAAGCCCAAGATGTAGTGATTTCTCATGGAGTTATTGTTAGAGAACTGTATAAATGAAATCCCAATAGCAGCTGCGGAGAAGAAAAAAGATAACAAATTACCGTTAGAAAACTACTGATATCACGTCACACATAACTGTAAGGTGTAACAAAGTAGATTCTCTAGAATGATGACAGAATCACTCACCAACAATGCCAAATAGAACACAGTATATGGCAGCAAATATTGTCAGAGGAATAGAAGCAAAAAAGGCACCAAACTTCCCTGGAAGATGCGAGGTAACAGGGTCAAACATAAATTTACAAACCTAGGTAAAAGAGTACAGAGTTTATGAGGAATGAAAAGGGACAAACCAAATATGGAGAAAAAGATCATGAAAGCAGTTGAAATCTGCACTACTCTTCGGCTACCAATGTTTGTCATTCCAAGAAGGCCAACATTTTCACTGCAATACCATTCAGATAACACAATAAACAAATCTCTACATTACAGTCATTTGTGAATTTCAGCCAGTAGTTAACATTACAACTTCTTCTCAAGTTACATAATTCCCCTATCAGTTAGCAGCATTCTATAAGACAAACTAATTATAGAAATATTTTCCATGAGGCTATGAATAGCAAGTCATAGGTTTTGAGTTGGTACTTAATCTGCCAAGTAAAATTACTAGGAAGTCAGTTCTACTTAAATTGTTTGTGCAATTATCAGCTGTGGACATACAAATATCATAAATCGCAGAACGACATTCAGCTTCCTTTTCACACAAGTATTAGTCTCTTACTTGAGAATTGCAGACTACACAAGCTGCAATGTTTAATGTTAAAACTTTTCCACTAGAAGGTCATCATCCTAAGCGTAATCATCTTTCTCAGCTAATATGATACTGCACTTTTGATGGAACATAACATTGGGAACAGTTGAGCCTTGTCCAAGGTGCAGGTGTTGGATATGTAACATTAAAACTAATAGTACCCAAAAATAAAGTGGGGCTCTGCTACATTGCTAGGAAACCTTACGTTGAGCTAGAATGGAAACAGAAAATAAACAAAAAGAATTTCTTCCTTACACAGATACAGTATTGCCAACAGCAGCACCAAAAATTCCTTCAAGCAGCATTCCAACACCCTATATTGTAGAAAGAGAAAAAGAGAAAATCATATCTTCAACTTCTACAATAGAAAAGCTTTATGAGTACTTCATTCCAGCATAATTTATAGAGAAATAGCTTGCAGGAGAATAAAAGGAGTGCACAGCAATAAAAAGCTTAACCTGCAGACCAATGCTTCTGGTGAGGACATGTGCTGGAGGGTGTGTAGCACCCGAAAGCCTTGCTGCTGCAAAATATGCTCCGGTGGACTGCATCACAAGTTTATCAAGTGATTAGGAGGTAAATACCCAAACAGCAAATTTCATTCTCTATTGAAAAGGAAAAAAGTTAAAAATTAAAAAAGATAAAAAGAGTGTTAGAGAATTGAAGTCCATGCATAGCAAGAAACTTTAAATTATTTGAGGACAGGGTAAAACTTAGGCAACTTTAATTGATATCGGTTAAAAGTTTTCAAAATGCATCAAGATTGATAAAGCAGGGTTTTCTAGGTTAGTGGCTGAACCTCTGCAGATGAAACAAGTGCTGCTCCCATCATTCCAAAGACATGGCTTGCTCTAAATATAGGAGCACCCCACTGAAAAGGGTATGGGACTCTAACCCTTGGAAAAGAATCAAATAATGTGTTATACAAATGATGAATGAAATCAAGAAGGTATCGAGTGAATTAAGCCAGCAAAGAGACAGATCATCTCTACAATACCATGGAGCAGATGATATCAGAAAAGATCGATCTGTGCGACAGCTAATTTTTGTTTGTTGTCGGACATTGTTGTAAGCACCAGAAACAGTGAGGATGGCAGCAAAAGCCCATACAATTCCAACACAGAAGAGCAAGCCAAACCTCTCAAGTACAGGGCGAGTCCTTGGATGGAGATGCTTCAAATACTATAGGCAAATTAAAGGCTCTGTTACCATCACATGAAATACACTTTTTGTAGTGAACTAGACATTTTCAAGATAAACTACCTGGCACATGACCAATAAAATGAGCATAGGCAACCCAACCTCCACACAATTAGCAAGCTGCAACAAATGCTTAGTGTTAGAACCGATTCTTACTGTTAGTTTCCAACAGCAACAAATGCTGTAATTGGCCAAAATGATTTTACCATTGGGAAGCCCCTCATGAACAGACCAAGACCCACCACAGAAACTACTGGTACTATAACAATGGGACTGAATAACCTGAAAGATTAAAGCAAAATATTAGGAATCTTTCTGTTTTTCAAAAATAAAGGAGCTGCTAAGTTCCAAACTTAGACCAGAACCCACAGTTCTGAGGAAGACTTGGAATAATAAGAACTAAAAATGATGAAATGGAAAAAGTTCATGCTTGGAATTAGGTTACCTTGTCAAATTGCCCCATGCGAAACTAAACCCGAGGATGATGTTGACAAAGGAAGAAACTATTAGTGATCCTTGAATGGTCCTCATAGTGTGGATAAACCTCTGCAACCACCCGCATCATTTCAATCAAATTTCTTTTGGAGAATTATCAAGAACATTAAACCAGTGTTGGTGGAAAACAGAAAGGCCAGCTGGTTCACATTGGTCAATCCAAATTTTGGAATCTGCTACAACTTGCAAATTAACGGAAGAATGAATATTAGTTAATATATCAGTTTTATACTACATACATCATGTTCATCTGCAAAGGTCTCATCAGACAAGTCCTTTATGATTGACAACACTGGTATGGTGAATGCAACTGAAGCGCTCATCACAGTCGGAAGCCTTGATCCGATGAATGTTTGAATCAGTGTATTCAATCCCGCCATAAATAGCAGTGTCTGAATCACGCGAGCTTTATCACCCTATTCACAGAAATACCAAATTGAAATAAACAGATATTTGTGGTCCATCAATCTGTTATTCATATGGTGAAACAACTTACATGGTCTCCGCCCATTTGAGGCACAAGATTACTGGCAATCAAGACTATAGTTCCAAGCATCACAATATAGTGTTGAAAAGCTAGTAAAGTAGTCTCAGCTGAAAATTTTTAAATCAGGAATCAGTAAAAGATTGCAAAGAACCAAGTTCAAATTCTTTAAAAATCTCTTTCAGAGATTTGGAAAACCCACTTGAAAGGCAATGATTCAACCTGGAAATGTCAGTAAATGCACGTTTGAGATGGTTCATCTATACGGCCAAGATAACATATTTGGTCTAGTATACAAATAGTGTTGAATCAGCTAAAGCTAAAGGATCTACTTCAACCAATGGGAGAAAGTTTCAAAATTTAAAATAGAATCAGAATCCAGTATATAATAATCATTAGAAAAAACAGATAAGTAGAGCATATTATCAACTCCAACCCTCAATCCTATCAAAAAGACTATAACTTTGGATAAATTAGATATCTTTTTATGCTATACTAGATTTTAAAAAATATCCTCCTTACAGCCTCAACTTTCACCAGCTTTTTTTTCTTCTTTATGTCAGGATTAAATAGTTAGATAAATAAAATTATATTTATATATTAATTAAGTAAACCGCAGGAAGGGTATCATCAAGAAATCAAAAATACAGTGACAGAGAAAGACTAACGCCAAGAAGGATTGGAATGGATGCAGTACTGAAGCTGCTGGAGTTGCTCAGCCGGAGTCCAAGTAGGACCCCTTGAAACTCCAAGAGATGGAGGTGGAGGTGGTGGTGCAGCCGCAGCTTGCGGTGGAGGTGGCTGGTGGTTGTGGGCTGTTTCCCCCATTTACTATTATTATTTCTTGTTTGCCTTTTGTTGTCACTCTTCCACTATCCCTTAATAGATAAAACTTAAAACTATATACCTTAGAAAGACTCTTCTTTTGTCTATATCTCAATCAAGGGAGAAAAAGAAAAGGAAAAACATTTCAAAAGCTGTAGTAAAACACCGACAGAAAAAAAGAGCCAGTATCGCCACAACAAGTGATCGAAACCAGAAAGAAAATGAAAATAAAAGAAGATAAAGATACAGTAAAGATAAAGAAATGAAGAAATAAAAGAAAAGGAAATGATCAAGTTTATTGGAAATAAATTAAGAAGCTTTTGAAGAAGAAAAGGAGAAAAGATTAAAATTGAATCAGTAAGAAACTGAGAGAGGAGAGAGAAAGGAGTTTAGAGTTGAGTTAAGGTTGTCGTGTAATGAGAATCATAAAACATAAACATTTACGATAACGTATGGGCAGAAGAACGCGTGGGCTTTCAGTTTCAGCTGTTTCGAGGAGCTTGCAGCTTGTAAAACTTGCAACTTTTTCTCTTCTTCCAAGTTTAGCTTTCTTACTTCCTTTTATTCACTATTCTGCCCTTCTTTTCAGACAGGTAAGTAACACTATTTTAATGACTTTCTCCCTTTTTTTAATAATTGGTGCTGCTTCATTCCTCATTTAATTTCATTGGCATGACAAAGTTATTCACATTTTAATTGTTCATTTTGTGTAATCACAGTGCACATGCCAATTAGGTAGCATGCACCCATGAGGATTTGGTGCAGTCAATGCGATTATTAATGGGTAATTAGGAACTTGTTATCTGTAAACAAAAAATAAATCAAGTCTTCCATCCTAATAAAACTAAAGTTTTCTTTCTCTGTTTTTGGTTCCTCTTCTCCAATTTCCGAAAGACCAAAACCAACAATATTATAATTCCACATCAGAGCCTTGGTCCAAAAGCAAGTTTGCCATGTGGCCCATTGTAGATATTTGGAGGACTTGGACACTTTTGAAAAACAATGAAATCAATCATGATGAAGAAGGCAATTAGATTCTACTTGATGAATGATCTTTTTTCTTTTCTTTTGAATGAGTAATTTTGCAGTTGTATCATTGCTATTTAAACCTGTCTTTAATGAACTTGATGGTGCATGATTGCAATGAAACAAAAGAGCTAGTTATGGAGGATCAATGCCATTTCTTTATGAAGGAGAAGGACCCATGCTTCATTCACACTGCAATAGCCTTGTATTTTTTGCTGTTTCTTTAAAATCTGACTAATATTCCCACGGAAGAAGCTTCGAGACACCATCACCATTTTCATTTCCTCGTTATCAAGATCGGTCCAAATCTAATAATAAACTAAATTTATGGTTTCTCAATTATTCCCTGCTTAACAACTCTCTCAAGAAAAAGGGTGCATCTTAAAGTAACTACATAGCCCTTATTTAAAGGACACTCATAGGTAGTGACGGGGCTATTGCCAATGTCATATCTAAACCCACCACTTCAATAGTGGCATGAATATTACGTTCTACCTTACGGGGTAATAAATTCTTTAGTATAATAATGAATGAAGCGAAGATTCTATTAGTATTACCTTAACAAACAAGAATCGTGCTGATCGTAAATTTTAAGACAAAGCAGTACCATATCCGACAATCCACCAGCTTAAGGAGATAGAGATAACCGTTGAGAGAATTAAAATTTCGCGCCAGCCACGTGAATCCACACGTGGCCACTATGCTAACAATGCGCTAAATTTAGATGTTTAGTGAAAGAGAGTCATTTGATGTCTATTTTATTCTCTCTCTGTATATATAAATAAATATAAAATTTGAATATATAAATTTGTACTTGAATCAGTTTAGTCGGCACCGCCCATATCAGAAAGAAGCAAAGGGCCAAAGTACGCCCTCACATCCCTTAGATGGAAGACGAACAAGAAGCTAAAAAGCGAGCTAGAATTCAAGTCTCATGGATCTAAATGTTAAGTACATTTCATAATTTAATCATTCAATCCACAGGATTTTTTTGAATACTTTCTGAATCAATTATTTTAATAAGTACTATTACAGAAAAAAGAGATATAAAAATAAACTCAAGAAGTTTAGATTAGAACCATGGGCCTTGCTGGCTTGGTCACAGACACAGCCTAGTCAACTCAAGATTAACTCTCTGCCGTTTCCGCCAGTGTCGCAAATAGCATAAGATGGAAACAGCAACTGCGCGACCAAGGAATGCATAACAGAGAGAAACATGGAAACAAACAGTTCAGAACAGCCAGGGAAACGGGAAATTTTTCTGAATTGAAATCAGGGTCAATTCCAGCAAAGGGTAATTACACACTTGCAAATATCTACTCGACCTCAGTCATATTTGAAGTTTATAAGCCTTCATTGTACTTTGTTATTTTTCTACTTGCTACAGTGAAAACATGGTCACATACACAGTATCAGTGTATAAAAATTCATACAACCTTAAGTCCACAATTATCGTTAAGACAAAACAAAAGCTCCATTTCAAGGCAAACTCCTTTTGTACAGAACTTGGCGTCTTGGGATAAACTATCCAACAAGGCACCAGGGGTCCAGGGGAGCAGCAAATATACAACACGCGAACCAGATATTAATCATTGGTATTAGGCCTCATCTACTTACATGTGTTCTCCATTACAAAGACTCAATTGGCCTGTGAGGGCTCAAGCACATGGCCAATGAACAACACCAGCCCAGTCATGTTTTCTCTGATCAGGAACAAGAACGGATGGTCAGCTACAAAGTCAATCTTATCACTAAAGGCCAGACTCCTCAATTTTATAACACCAGCAGAAGCAGCTGCCGCTTCCGTGCCTTCTTCGTTTACTTCAATGAAGGATTTATGGAATATGCTTGAAACATATAGCTTCTGACCAACAGAGGAGTCCACCATCTCTGTCAGATCTCCTTCACCAGAGAATGGCAGCACCAGCCCTAGTCCCTTAAGAGCTTCAGAAGCTTCAAATCCAAAGGAAATCCTAAATCTAGGAATCCTGAAGTCACCCACTTCGACCTGTTGACGTGGAAGGTGGTGATCCAAGAACCCAGACTCAGAACCCACTTTCTCCGCCAAAGCAGGCAGTCCGTCTTTGGCATCAGGAAGAAAGAAGTACATGGAGAATTGGCGTTTATCTTGACCTTGATAATAAGGAAGACCTAGGACTTTGAAACCCTCAAAGGCACGAATAAATTGCTTCTTCTTGCTAGTCATAAAAGGTGCATGAACTGAACTTCCATTCAAAAGGTAAAAATCATGGTCTTTCGTAATCGATGCGTCAAATTTTTCAGTCCAAGCTCCTTTAAAATAGAGTGCATTTGCAAATACGAGTCTAGTTGAATTGTCAACTGATCCAGAAGGAAGAACCTCTTTGATTAGGCCATTGGTTTCCTTTTCAGCCCATGCGTTCACTTCATTAGCCACTTCAACAGCCTTCAAAAATAGATGAAATTAAGGCAATTAGCATCACTATCCCCTTGTCTGGAGAGTCTAAAATTGCAAGAATTCAATTAAAATTGAATTCTATTTTTTCAGCTCTCATGTTTGGTAAGTCCAAAATCTATAGAATTTCAACTTAAAAAAAGAAAACCGAAAGCGATTAGAAAATAAATGAAATCATGACAAAGATTACATGATTTTGCAACAATGCATTCATGAACATGATTTGTTCGAAACAGTTCCTATAGAACATAAGTAGTAAAGAGAATTAAATACGATTTTGATGCTGAAATGTATGAATTTTAAAAGTCTCAACAGGAACGGAAGATCAAAAAAGATATCAAGCACTTAAAATTAGTGAACTACTGAGGTTCTAACAAAATCTAAAGCTATGAGAAACAGAGGGCATTGATGATGCTCACATAAGCCTAAAGAAACTAGAAATAAAATTAATAATAAAACACATGCTTTACCCTATACCTAGTCATAAATGGAGATAGAAGTGCCAAATTAGAAGAACAATCTATTAATTCTAAAACTATAAATGGAGAGTTACAGAATATAAATAAATACCTTAGTTTGGAAATCCACATTATTAGAAGCAGCCTTATAAACATTATCCACAACCTGTTTGAAAGAATGTTTGAGGGATAGCGCCTTGTCAACCCAAACACCATTGGCAAATGACAATCGTGGGCCACCAGCGGCACTTCCGTCAGCAAAAGCCACTGCAACAAGCTCGGACGAAAAGGAGCTAAGCTGATCATTAGACTTTGACTTAAGGAAAGACAGCAATTGATCGAGTGTAGCACCCTTCGAACCAGCGGCAATAATACCAAGCACCACCTGGATCGACAGCGGCGAGAACACTGAATTAGAGCTCTTGGCTTCACCTAAGAGGACGTGCTTTGAAAGGGTTAAAGCGACGTCGGTCTGGTTCTTGATCGATTCACGGAGATCCATTTCTCTTTTCTTCTGTGTGTTTTCTAAAGTTGCTGCTGAGAGTTGCAGAGAGGGAGACTAGTCAAGAATTGATTTCTTTGTTTAAGACATGTAACTCCTTACTTTAAAGTCGAACGAACCGACATCGGACTTTTCCCGTGTCCGTTATTTTGCGTAGGACTTAAGCTGGAAAATCAACATGACCATGGCCCATGGGCCAATGGTTGCCCTTTAATAGGCTTGTTGATGAATGCAGCTGAACCTTCGGATCCAAGGTAAGGAGGCTCATATGGTATACTGGAAAAGTAAATTATTAATTAACATAATTTGTGTTAGGGGTAAGTAATTAAATATTAATTTTTCATTACACTAGTTCTCTCATTTTAAATTCTCTCCATTGTTTATAAAGATATTTAAATTAAAATAATACAATAAAAATATCAATTCACAAGGGGAGGAGAACTACTATTTCCCCCTAAGATTTGTCAATTAGAATACGCTAGCTCATCTTTAAACATTGTAGTTGTAATCTATGATAATAACTAATTCTCCATTTCCGTTAGTTTTGGTAGCTTCACTTGGATCAACACCGGTGAGTGCGTGATCTTTGAGAGGCCAAGTGGAAAGTCAGCTTTGCTCACTTCATGTGCGTCTTTCTCCTTGGCATTCAGTGTTGAAAAAGAGTGAGTTTTGGGCTTTCAGCAACTGGGCATTGTGAAGAATGTTTTCAGCTTTTGAACAACCATTGAGCTATATATGTATCAATACATATAGAAAACAACACTTCTCAGTCTTTAATAGCCAGGTCTAATACCTTCTTTGCAATTCTTGAACTTTGCCCGCCATCTGCTGGCATTGTGGTCTGAAATCGATTCTTTATCAATAGCCCACCCATCTTTTTTGAACTTTGTCAATCATCCAACTTAAAGATATAAACTGAGTACCATTTGATGAGTAACTGAGAACAAGGGAGAGGGTATAGAAAATATAAAGTAACTAAAGAGGAAGTCATTGCTACCAGTAACGACTTGTTACGATCCTTCATATAGAATTCATGTTTTAGGTATGTTAAAAGACATCCTTTTCGCTAAGTGTATATAATAAAATAGAGTGCAGGAGTTCTTCCCGAAGAAGCTGACAGAAACATCTGCAGCGCAAATCATTATAAATAGCACTAAGCATAATAAGAGTGTAATTAAATAAATGCAAGCCAAAAGTAACTAAAAATCTGAAAATCCAGTGTCAGTTCATAGTATACTTGCAGCAACAACATTAGCTAGTTAGGCTTACAGTTAATGTAAAATAATAAGCCTTTAATCAGTGCTATTCCTTTAAAAGAAAGGAAAAGTGAAAGGTTATTTCCTATGTGACAGAACTTCCAATTAATTTATAAGGCACGAAGCAATTTAGTTAAGCACTAAGAAAAAGAGTACGTGTGAAAAGTAAAAACAAGAATATGAATCAGACAATGATCTTAATGTTTGTTATATCGGGTATTACAAATCATCTGACCAAACTTTTGGAACTATATAAGAACTAAGTAGGGCACCAAAGGAGCGATAATTACTCCATTAATTTAGAGCAAGTAGCATAAAAATAAACTCTTCAAAGGCAGATATCCTTGTCACGGTTTTTAGTGAAACCTCACTTTAGTCAGCTTCTTAAACTTGTCCTTTACTGCTAAAGATCATACATTAGAAGCGTGTTAAATTAATTCTGGGATCTAATTGGGTTCCACCTCATAAAATCATCAACTGTGAGCGCCCAAAAAGCATCGTGTCAACTTCTATAGTATCATTGGCTGATGCTGCAAATATATCTTGCAAAACCTGACGGCCCTTCGTTAAAAGGGAAGGCCAGCTGGATGCTCTCTCCTCCTCCATGTCTTTATATCATTCAGCAACACTGCTAAATATGTAGGTTTCCTTTCTATATTTAAAATCTTCCATGGATCATAATTAATGAATATTTCGGAGTATATGGTTAGACAGAACCTGGATATAAGTCCTTTAAGCTTGTGAATTTGCGATAATTAATTTGATGGATTCATTATAAATCCATCATCAAGATGACAAATACTTAAATGACAACCAAAGAGATGAGGAAGGTATTCCTACTGCAAGGGACTTTAATAAAAAAAAAAAAAAAAAACTCCAATTAAGGCAAGCCTTCGATGAACTAAACTGACTAGGCCTATTAAATAAATTAAATTCTTTATAAGACTTGAATTGAAGATCAAATCGAAACAAATTTATCAGATTAGATAAAATTATTTGAAGAAGTTAAATTCTGATATTTCTTTCTTGGATGTTCTTTTCCTGGAATTTTGCTCAACGCAACTCCAATCCTTCTAGACCCCACGTTTTTTCAGGATTTTTACAACAACAACAACAAAAATGAAGCAAAGAAGCAAGAAGAGAAGGCCAAAATTTACCCCCTCCACCCCATATTCTTACATTATTATAATGTTTGAGGTCCCTTTTGAATGCCCCACAAGTTGAATAACAAGAATTTTATAAATCATTTGAGAATTGAGAAAGTGCTTAGATTTTTTATTATGAATATATAGACTTAGAAGCTAGTATATGGAATTATAGATAATATTATATTCAATAATTTTCTTGGTTATTTATACTTAGACGTTGAAATATATGAATTATAAGGAATTGGTAGAGAACCAAAATGCAAATGCTAGAATACATGAAGCCCATTACTCATAACCATTTTTTTTTTAATTTGTTGCAGCTGTCATGAAATATATTTTATTGATGCTGAATTTCTATGGTTGAATCTGTTCAACATAGGGTAGGTTCGAACCTTGATTATATACACACTTATAAATGAATGTTGGTAGTTCAAGGGATCATCACAACCGCCATTTGATCTTTGCAACTATAGATATTTATATAAATTCAATAATGTCTGTGTATGAGGTCCTGGTTCGTTGATTCAACTTGATTAATTTGTGGAAGGGCCATGTGCTCAAAACACACAAAATAAATAAATAAAACTATAGACGTATGAATGTGTTACTAACAAATAATGTCTATATAACTAAGTAAAATAATGGGCAAGTATAATTATCATATTGGGGCGGATGGTAGATGGATGAGATATTATTATTATTATTATGTTAAGAGGTTTTTTAATGTGTTTATATATCAGTTAAGCGTAATTTGCAAGCGAGATTATATTAAAGGGGAGATGGATTAGAATTCAAGGATGGTTAATTAAAAATCTTCTTCTTATAATATAAACAAAATATTTAAGAGATCCGAGCAATTCAATTTCAATCAATATTAATATTAAAACTTCCAAAATCTATAATTACTTTTCTTATTAGTTAACGATCACTACAAAGAAAGTGGTCAAATAGTAAGCTGCATTATCATCTAACTGAAAATGTTTAGCGAAATTAATGGTTAAACCTGCATTGTTATTTTAGTAGTTACGTGAAACATGTGTCTCCACTTAATTATAAGAGTATGTCCATAGATACATAGTAATCTCTCTAAATGATAGTTGGATTATAATAATTTCCTTGGCAATAAATATCATAATATTATGTCTCAATGAATCAAATAATGAAGGTGGATTTTTAATAATTAACTTTGCTAACTTGTTAGCTAGTCAGCCTACGAAAGCAGTCTGTCACCTTACATATATGCACAAACCAATCAATTGGACCGATCATTTAAAACATCCAGCTTTCATCCTTTAATTAAAACTATATAATATCTATAATAAGTCGTCAACTATATTATAATTTTATAGTATGTCTAGTGAAGAAGGGAGAGAGAAGTCAAGTCTGTCTAATAACAAACAAAACCGACCCTAGAAGTCTTTGAAACAATTAGATGCCATTTGATTCCTTTCAGCTTTTGTTACCAGTTTGTATATATATATATTTGGTCGCAGGTCTGAGGTTTCCTTGTTAAAGAAACAAAAGATCTTCTTCTCCCTATTTTGTTTGGTAATAGAAGAAAGACTTAGAGCTCTAAGGAAAATGGTGCACTCTTTTTCTTTGTAGTCTTAAGTACTCAAGCATGTCTTGCATCCTTTTAACTAATAAGTTTATGTTTGATATACTCTTCAGGGCATCTGCAGAGATGTTAAAACTGGACCTCAGCAACAAAGAAAGCTAGGTGGAAATAGAGCTGCGCTTTTTGTATATGGCAAGTATATTTCTCTACTCTATATATTATATATTTATTTACATTTCTTTAGTTAAAATTTAAAAGTGCTCTATTATTTTAGAAAATAACTACAATCTTTTCAGTTTTAGAGATGACTTCAGTACCATTAAGTTAAAACTCATTAAGTTTTATTAATTATTATTACAATTTGGACTCTGGCAGAAATCAGAATGTATTCAGCTCTAAATGCGACTTCATTTATTACCACTGAGCCAAATAATTTATTTCAATCTGGATTGGTGTGATCGTAGTTAAGGTTGGCTTTGATGAACTTGTGCAGCTATGGAAGGGCTGGAGAACATGGCATTTGTATCCAATGCTTTGAGCCTCGTGACTTATTTCTATGGATATATGAACTTCAGCTTAACGAAATCTGCCACTTCGCTTACAAACTTCATGGGTTTTTCATTTTTACTCGCTCTATTTGGAGGCTTCATCTCAGACACCTACTTGTCAAGATTCAAGACTGCTGTCTTATTTGGATGCATTGAATTATTGGTATGTTTTCTTTTTCTTGCTTTATATTCTTGCGTATTTTCCAATTATGCTACTTAATGCCTTGACAAGGCACCATGTTTTGTTAATTTGTGGGTGGGATGTCACTTTTTTGGAAGCCTTACAGGATAATTATTTATCAAGTAAAAAGACAAACACAATAATATTATTATTACTGTACAATTAATTTTATCTACAAATGTAACTGAATCTATCTAAACAAATATGTTGTATATAGTTATATATATCATCCCAAACTCAATCCGAGATTCCCTAATAAAATACACATGTAAGGCATTGAGGGTGGAGGATAAGTATGGAATCTACCCTTCAATATTAATTTAGTGAAAGTAAAATGGGTATCTGTTCTCAGGTTAAATGTTCAGATTCATGCCTGAATTTCTTTGTCATTGCCATAGAGTACGAGCAAGAGAAGGCAATTTGTTAACCATGATTTATGTCAAACTACCCATTCATATGGCTGACGTTTTATTATCTTAATGACAAGTACTTCCACCCTAAATTTCAATGAGTTGGATATTTGCCAATACGCTTGAACTATTGATGAATGAGCATATTAATACGGTTGATAATATATGAGCAATCACAAGGCTGTGCATACATATATATATAATTCCTGCATGTCAGACCCACCACGTACAAGATAAGTTAAGGATAGGTGTCTTTTTCTGTTAGTTGGATACGAATAAATTAACAAATTCTCACCTTCATCTCTTTATAGTTTATAACAAATATATATATGCTCAACTAATTATATAAAAGAGTAGTCCAAAATTATACAAGGAGACCCTTACATCATATTTTTATATCATTATCATGCACATATTTTTTTAAGGAAAGTGCCTAATACCATACGCATCGCCTGCCATTCAAAATTTGTAAAGACAACTAATTACAATTTGCAAATTAAACGAATCCGTTAATTGATAAGAGACTATTAATAAAGTACCATTATTATCCCGAGTACATCGACTCAATTAGTAAATTCTAGGTTCTACATATTGATATTCACTGTCAAAATATAACACTTCTGATCTAGCTCTTAGAATCTAACCATGAGGACCTATTTGATCCAATATTTCCAGGGATATGGCCTCCTAACAGTTCAAGCACACTTCCACCAGCTAAGGCCGGTGCCTTGCAAAGGTGTTGCACCAGACCAGACGAATCAATGCGATGCTGCAACTAGTAGCCAAGAGGCAATTCTTTACATTGGTGTCTACCTTATTGCACTTGGTACAAGTGGGGTCAAATCTTCTTTGCCATCCATGGGAGCTGACCAATTCGATGAAAATGACCCAAAGGAAGCAGCTCAGTTGTCTAGCTTTTTCAACTGGTTCTTGTTTAGCCTTACAATTGGAGGTATATTTGGAGTCACTTTTCTTGTATGGATAAGTACCAACCAAGGTTGGGATCTGTCATTTGGTGTGTGTACAATAGCAGTTTTATTTGCTATAATCTTCTTGTGCATGGGGAAGTCCTTGTATCGAAATAATAAACCCAAAGGAAGCCCCTTCCTTCGGATTGCACAGGTACCTACTACACAGAAAACTTACATGTCTGCATCCGTCTCTTCCCATCAAGGTTGAATTCTTTCCGGTGCTTTTTGTTCATAATTACAGGTACTTGTGGTTGCTGTAAGAAATCGAAACCTTCCAATCCCAGAGATGACAGATGAACTACATGAAATTCATGACAAAGAAACAGGGAAGCAAGATGAAATCCTAAAAAGGACTAATCAATTCAGGTAACTGTAATGTTTACAGAAAGTGGTTGTCACAATTAGCAAGGTCTCAATTGATTACAAAGACACATGCATTGCTAAATTTCCAATTTCAGGTTTTTGGACAGGGCAGCAATTGTAAGGACAGACCATGGTGCATCACTATGCACAGTTACACAAGTTGAAGAAACAAAAATTCTTCTTCGCATGCTTCCAATCATACTTAGTACAGTTTTCATGAATACATGTCTAGCTCAGCTCCAGACTTTCACAGTACAACAGAGCACAACAATGGACACAAATTTGCTTGGCTTTCACATACCAGGCCCCTCAATTCCAGTAATTCCTCTGTTGTTTATGTTTGCTCTAATACCCATATATGATCGTATTTTTGTTCCACTAGCCCGAAGGCTCACAGGAATTCCCACTGGAGTCCGGCACCTTCAGCGCATTGGAGTAGGGCTAGTGCTGTCAGCTATCTCCATGGCAGTTTCGGGAGTAGTCGAAACACACCGCAAATCTGTAGCTATTAAACACAACATGGTTGACTCTGCTGAGCCTTTGCCGATGAGTGTGTTTTGGCTTGGGTTCCAATATGCCATTTTTGGAGCAGCTGATATGTTCACTTTGATTGGACTGCTAGAATTCTTATACTCAGAGAGCTCAGCTGGTATGAAATCATTGAGCACAGCCATATCATGGTGTTCCTTAGCTATTGGATACTTCATAAGCTCAGCGGTGGTGGAGATAGTGAACAAAGTTAGCGGTGGATGGTTGGCTAATAACAATTTGAATAGAGATAAATTGAACTACTTCTATTGGTTATTGGCAGCATTGAGCATATTGAATTTTGGGTTGTACTTGGTATGTGCATCTTGGTACAAATATAAGAAGGTAGAACAGCAGCAAGTAGAAAGTTCTGGTGAAGGTGATGGCAAGGGAAAGCTTGAGCTAGTAAGAGTTTAGAAATGCCAGAGCATTTCTTCTTCTTAAGGTTGTTACCTTGCTGTTGTATGGACGACACTTGGAACTCTAAATTTATATAAAAGAATATGAAGCACAATCATGAGAAAATATAAACCTAACAATGATACAAACCAGTTCTTTAAGAAAAATTTAGGAATATTAGCATCGCCGGCAATGCTCTCCTCACATTATTTTGGTGGGGATACAACAGAACGTAGAACAAAACAAAGCCTAACAAACAAGTGGCAAGAAAGTGATTCCATAGAGAAAGTCCAATGATTGTTAACGACTCCTTAAGCATAGTAAATAAGAAATTACAAATCTGAGCAAAACGAGTTTGTTTGTGCAAAGACAGGAAGTTCAACACCACTAAAATAAGAAAAAAAAAAACATAAAATGAAGTAAATAGCAAATATCTACAATCAGATATGAATTATTTACCTCAAGAACTAGAAAGTCTAGAGGTGAACAATAGTGGGCTTGTAGTCAATGACAATGACCTTGTCTACGGCACGCAAGAATAAATTGGCAAATTCAACATGAGCAGGATGAGATATATATTCGGCAATATCTTCAGTACTCTCAAAGCTAGATTCAAACACATGAGTGAATCCCTGATGCAGGTTCTCAATACTCACATCCGAGCCCCTGTTGTCACATCATAAATTAAAATGTCAAATTTGCATATTATATATTATCAGAAAAAATGTCTAACAAAATAAGAGAGACAGATTTGAACTACCAGTGGAAAGCTTTCATGGGTGGAATTAGATTGACGAGATTGGCGTAGCCCTTAATTAGTTTGTCGATCTCATGAGTTGGGATTTCATCTTTGAACTTTGCAAGCAACACGTGCTTCACCACTCCTTTGGCTTCCTCCATTCCTCTTTGTTATCCTCCTGTTATTGTCTCTAGAATATAGAGAGAGTCCTCAACTGACGCAACGCACGATGTCGTTTCTTGCAACTCGCATGCTGCTATTTTATTGAATTTTTGGTTACCTGAAATGTTTTCACTAATATACACTTGAGTCCCCAGGTGTTTAGAGTTGCACTTTTTAGTCCATCAAGTTACTAAACAACTATATGGTTTATTCTTTGTTTCAATGAAATATTAGTTAAGACATCTAAAATTTCATTATATTTCAAGCCCTGTAAAACAAAAAAAAAAAAATTAAAGTTGGGATGAGTCTGCAACACTTGGTGATTCATCCTATTTAAACCAATATCTTTTTTGCGCCTCTTCTCCTTATCTTCTCTTTTTTATTTCTTTTCGATTTTGCCCTTCCATTATCTGATTCTCTGTAAAGCAACACACAGGTAATATTCCAATTCTTTGTCTTATGATATACATTAATCATTGCAATTACATCGTCTTTGATTATTTTTTTAATTATTGCAATTACATTGTCTTTAATTATTCATTTTTTGGAAAAATTCATTAGATCTCAAAATTCAAAACAGATAGCAAGAGCTCGGGGTGGATAACATCCCACCTAGTAAGACCTGGCCAAAAATCAAAAGCTCTCTTGCCAACAAATGAGCTAGCTGATTTGCAGGTCTTTTAACATGAGCAATTTTAAGATTGCTAATAGACAAACTTAACATTTTACAATCATCTATAGTCAAACCCAAAAACAGAAAGATCAATATCCTGACAATGAAAGGCCTGCACAACAAGAAGAGAGTCTGACTCAAGGATAACATCATTATATCTTTGTTCCACAAGCCATTGAAGAGCTTCACGCAATGCAAGTGCTTCAGCTATAAGAACAACAACGTTTCCAGGAAAGGAATTCACAAAGGCACTGAGGAAATTACCTTCATGAACCCGCAGCACACGCCCAACACCAACCTTATTAGAATTTGCGAACATTGCAGCATCAACATTCATCTTAACAAAACCTAGTTCTGGCTTAAACCACTTCTCAATACTTGGAACAACCTTTACAACTGGAAGCAACTTGGACCTAGCATTCTTCCACTGATGTAAATGAAAGAGGCCTGAAGCCACCACAATTATTTTATGATTATAGTTGTTTTATTTGATATGTTTATTTACATCTACAAATTGGAAACCCTAGTTTTTGATAGAAGTTTGTGACCCTAATTCTGGTGATCTCACAGTTTGATATCTTGATAATTAAAGATTCCAGCAACAGCAGGAGGGGTTCGCATGCCAGCGAACAATAGGGTACACAGTTGTGCAACCCTGCAAACACATGGTATATGGCAAAGTGCAATTGGGTATGGTCCATATGCACTTAATAAAGATGATTAATTCAAAATCCTCTTCACAACAAAAATCCACCTCAAATAATGCTTCTGAACCTGAGGCTAAGAATGCTTATGCTAGTTTTCAAGGCCTTTTAGCCCTGGCCAAAATCATTGGTTCTAATACTAATGAGGCTCGCGGCGCTTGTAAGAGATATGGCCGTGTTGCTCATCTTGCTTCTCAATGTGGAAACTTTTTGAGTTTTAAAGATGACTCTAAAGAGAAAGAACACAGATGATGTTCGGGCTGCGATTTTATCTAAGTTGGAAAAGATCAAGGGAAGTGCAAGAAAGAAGGAGGAGAGCGAAGAAGAAGAGGAGGAGAGTAGACTTCCGATTCAAATGTGGATTCGAAGATTGAGAGAATTATTGCTGAAAGGTATGGCAAGAAGAGAAGTAGTAAAAGCAAGTCGTTTAAGGAAGATGATAATTCTGAGGCTAATGATGGCGAGAGAAAGAAAAGGGGGAGATCGAAGCAAAGGAGGAGTAAAATAAAAGGAGAGTAGTGATTGAGATGATAAGGATGAAGAAGACTAGAAGAGAGAAGAGGAATTGCTAACTCATCTCTCCTTTTCTTTCTTTCCTTTTTAACCTAGTTATCCGGTCAGCACAAACCATCTTAAGAGATTGCCGGATTGTATTTTAGAGAAAATAATAAAACTTTGGTGCCTTCTGAAAAAAGTTTGGATATCTTGGTTAAAATTGTTAAAATCTTTAAAGTTGAAGAGTTTTTAGATAATTAACCCTTTTTTATTAGAAATAAGACTTGTATTAAACAGCCAGGCAACCATACTTTGTTGATTGGCTTCTTAGTTTCTTTTGCTATTCATATCTCTGTCTTACGAAGTTGCGAGTTTTAAAACCTCGTACTAGATAATGAATCATCAAATAAGGATGCTACAAAATTCTTCCAAGTTTCTTGATAAAATGTTTCCATCCATCGACAATGCAGTTGAATAACAAATTAACCGCAGAAAATGCCCAATATGGCCTATGGTAAATGGATGCGGATTCGCAAAAGGACTCCTGATGACCTTAATGCATTCACAGCACCATCATCCTGGAACAAACAGAGCAATAAATGTCGTGCAACATGCTGTGTGCTTTGATGGGGTCAAATTACTACGATGGTAGGAATAGGAACAAGAGATCACTTCAGCAACTACCATATCCCATACTTTCCTACACAAAGCAACACTTCAGCAAGCATCACAAGATGTAGTTCATCCTTCTATTTTGTGCACAAACACGGGGACCCAAAAGAGAGATGATGCACGATTAAAAGATTTTTCTAAAATTATGTACAATATTAATACAGACAATAAGCAAGAGACGCGGCATAATCGACGGCACATTGCTTTGATATGTAAATGTTCTTGAATAGAACTATTCACAAAAGAACATCCTACCATTTCACATCCAGTGTCAGAGCCTCAGGAGGTACAAGAATAGAGGGGAATTTGGTAAAAGATAAATTTGACATTAAATTACTCCATGAAGCTGAATCGACTGCAATAAAAGGCCTAACCTTCTTAACCACAACAGGTCTCAATTTCTCATCTTCAACTCTTGCCAGCACTTCAAAGTAAACCCGCTCAATGGTTGGCCTTGTTCTCCAGTCTTCCAAAGCATCATGAAGAGTCGCACTGCTCCCAATATTCTTCTCTAGCTCCAACTGAAACCGAATGATGGTTGCTGCTTTAACATTTGATCTAAGAAAGCCCGACAACTCCATTTGGTTGCCAAGAAAGGTCCTCAGTAGCTTTCCCAGCCTATCAATCTTTAAACTCAAGAAATGACTGAGCTGAGCCTGGTTCTTGTACAAATCGTCACTATAACATTTTTCAGATAGTAACTTAATCGTTCCTTCCGATAATAAGGTAGTTTCAACAGGTGCATCGGGATTCCTGGTCTTGTACGCAATCAGCGATGCAGAACCAATAACACGTATAGGAAGTAATGGCATACATAACTGACGCCAAAACAAGCAGAAACCAGATTTTCCTTTGTTTATTTTAACTCTTCCATTCATAGAGAAACTAGGATCAAAAGTTTGAAAAATAGAAAGTTGTTGAGCATCTTTTACTTCCACTGTGATGCCTTCGCCAACTAGCATTCGTTTCAAGCTGCTGTGTGAAACATTCAGCTGACAATAAGAAACAAATAACATAAGAAACTGCAACAGATAAAAAAGAGAAAAAAGAAAAGCTAAAACTAATAATAACAATGTAGGGAACAGGTACAAACTTGGATCTAAATTAGTTAGTTATTCCTAAATTTTAACAAACACATTCAACTAATACTATTATGAAATAAAGATTGAAACTTCAATAAAAAATTTAAAATGGAAAAAAAAAAAAAACGAAAATGAGTTACCGGCAAGGACAAAGAGAGGTGGTCTTGGCCACCGATCCACAAATCAAACGGACCTTCGACTTTGAAAGTATCCAATACAGCCGCGGTACCAATCTCCTTGACAGAATTTTCGAAATCGTCATTTTTCTTATTATATCTCTTCCAGGAATACACCTCGTCAGGAAATTTGAAAATCAAAGACATTTTTCCAAATCGGATCCGAAACTCGTATCTCTGAGCAGTGCCAAACCTAATCTTACTCACTTTCAATTTCGATGTCCTAATTCTTTCCAAATCCCAGTTATGCCTTTCGGATATCTCCTTCAAAACGTCCTGTTGTAAACATGGAATTAACAGAGAGAAAAGCAAGAAAAAGATAAATAGATTTAGAAACGAACCTCGAGGATGTCAGTGTTATTATTGGTAATATGATGATTGGGGTCCGGAATATTGATTGCCAGAATTAGTGTTGGTAATGTTTGGAATAGGAGGAAGATAAGAGAGCATGGTAAACGACGACAATTCATTGCGTTATTGATATTTGATTCAACGTCAACAGCCTGACTCGCGAGCAAACGACTTTCTTGCCGATCTCAGAATTTGCACTTTTTGAATGGAACTTGGTTACTATGACGATTCTACCCCCAAATCTCTGTGCGAGGTCTCATTATCTGCCACGTATCGAGTGGGTTCATTTTAATTTAATCTACTTTTCTGTCGATCCCTTTCTCCGGTTTACCACTAATTATTCCGACTAAAAATATTTGCTCTTTTTAACTGTGAAATCAGTAGCTTGATTGTTAAGTACCCACATGTAACATACATTAGCATCAATCTAACTATTCACACGGAAGGGACAGAATAAAATCATACATTTTCGAAAGATCTGATTTTCATTGCACAAAGAACAATTGAGCCAAGGAAAATTCAAGCTAATACATCAAATCATTAGAATACCATCAAGTTCATCGATGGCGAGGTTCAACAGTACATATATCCAAAAAGTATGTTTAGCCCTGGACAACGTTGCTGTTATTATTTAAACAAACAAATTCCATATGACTAAGGAAAATCTGGTATGAGCTCCAGGAGATCCAACATGGGGCGGCAACCTTGTCCAAGTCATTGCCCCCTCGATGAATTAAAATGAGGCTTATCCCCTCCTGCCCGACCATGGCAACCTCTGGTGGTGTTGCTTTAAACAGCAGCACAGCACATCAAACCCACATCAGAAGCTTCCTCAACTCTTCGACCACAGCACAAAGGAAGCAGAAAAAATGAACTTCTCGATCCAACATCACCAAGCCATTGATCATAATGCCTGAAATACACGAGCTTGTAGGAGCATCTCAATTCCCCAACACACAAGGACATCAAAGCATGAGAAAAGAACTAGAGAAGTCTTTGCCTGTTCTTTTCTCTTCCAATTTTTTTGTTTGCGTGATATAGAAAAGATTATTACAATAAAGAATATGCTTCAATGACACAGTTAGGCCATTGACAAGCATATAAATTGACGGATGAGCACAATGATAAAGGATGACATATTAACAACTGCTCCATTAAGAGCCAGAAAAATGCAAAATGATTTATCAAATCACCATCTTGATGACATTAAAGTTATCTGATATCCTCCCTGTTCATGCAGAGAGGCCTTGCATCAAGAAACTGCTTTGTATTTTTTGCTGCATTTGGTTCGTGTAAAATGTTGGATACTCTGGAGGGAGGCCAATACCGAAACACCGACCTCCCGACGATGTTCTTGATAGGCAGAGGACCCCTGAAAATAGCAGGCACAACTATAAGTTAGAATGTGCATTAACAAAGAAAACATCAACTTGACTTTCTGACTTATCTTATGAAATTAATAAAATTTGAAAAGAATGCCAGCAAAGCAAAAAACACCAAATGCAGGAATGTTTTCTTTCAATGCAAGATAATCTCAAGCTATAACTCAGCAGGGGCTTAAAGACTCGTGAATTACCAGTTATGGGAGTCGAAACTGTTATTGCGATTGTCTCCCATCACAAAGACATAACCTTCTGGTACAAGCTGTGATAGCAACCAGAATTATATGCTTAGTTCGTGGAATGCAAGCGAGCAAAGAAAGAAATTAACATGAAAGATACAAAAATAATCAACAGTAAGAAAAGAGATGCATGGAGAGCTAGATGCACATTACCACTGGTTCCATCTCATAAGCAAGAGGCTCTAAAATGAAATCCTCATGTTGAATGACTCCATTCACATATAACTTGCCCTCCCGAACCTACACAACAGAAAAGAAAAATATAATACAAGCATTAGACAGGAATATGTGAATGTAAGACAAAAAAAGCAAGAAAATTGCAAGTGGCAATTAACAAAAACTTTTGCACAAAGTAGCATATCATTAAATAAGATACAGAGCCTTACTTCAACAATGTCTCCAGCTGTTGCCACAATTCTCTTTATGAACACATCGCCAGAGCTATATCCAATTTCCTATGTATTGCAAACAAAACAAAAAGGTAGTAAGCCAAATGCTGAAAGATAAAAAGAAAATCTTAATCATGTTCACCAAAAAAGTCCAATTTCATGTAATACCTGCAATATCGGAGGTGCCTTAAATATCACTATATCTGAAACTTCAGGCTGCCTGAAAATAAATGAGACCTAATACACCCAAAAAGAAAAGACATGGAAAATATTATCAACAACCAACACCAATGTTTCAATGCGGACAGTAATCAATAAGCGCTAGTATTTCCAGCAGAACTGAAAATCCAAAAGATTTAACAACCACTGAGTGGTTGTTTCATAGTAAGAGTATTAATAAGATTTAGCGAATAGAAAATTCAAATATAATATAATCTTAAAACATAATTGAAAGGAGATATTCGAATATTAGTTGCTAGGTTCCCTGGAATTCAAACCAAAAATAAAAATAAATGCGTGAGCTCCTACCTTCTCCGCTAAAACGCGGTCACCTACGTCCAGAGTAGGGCACATAGAAGTTGAAGGAATCGATCTTGGCTCAGCCAAAGCCGACCGAAACAAGAAATTAACAGTAGCAGCAGTAAAAATAGCCTTAGCATCCTCCGAAAAAGAACTCAAAACCCTAGATAACCAGCTCCCACCCTTGTCCAATTCGTTCCCGTTAATCTCCAATGTCACAGTAGTAGTAGCAGTAGTACAACAGCTACTACTACTCCCATTTTTAACACACTTTACCGTCCCTCCTCTATCGACGTCACTACTGTTCTGTCTAGTAGATGGCTCGTTATTCTTCTGTCCAGGAGATGGCTCATTACACGGAAGCCACCTGGATCCTTGTAAAAAAGGAAGGATCGAAGAAGCTTTAAGTGGTGAAATTCCAAAAACGCCAGTGCTGCCCGAAACCCCAACTCCAGCAGTTGACTTCATTAGTTCAATCAACCCGACGGCTATGGGACTTTTGCAGTTATTTCCGAAGATTTCTCCAGCGATTGTACTATACAACGAAGTCGAACTCTTACGGTAACCACCGGACTGGAAGACACGTGACGGCCGAGGTGCAGGTGGTTCCAGATCGACGTTTTGATTAGTAGGTGAAGCGAAGATGCGTGAACGGACAAAGCACTCGTGAAGGGACCTGCAGTTTCCGACGCGGATGCCGGCGCACGAGGCGATGCTTTGAGCGACATAGCCGGAGTAGGTGAAGGTAACTCGAATCGCCATATCTAAAAATTTGATAAGGTTGATAAATAGTAGGTAAATAGTTTCTTGGGAAAGTGAGATTACAGATGATCTAGGAAAACCTAGAAGAAGTAAATTAATGCCATTTGTGATTAATGAATAAAGGAATTGGATAAATGGAGGTAGAATTGAAAGTTTGGACCTAAATTAAATTCAAAACTGGGCGCGACTGAAGACTATTCACAGCAAAAAATTAGGGATTTGGATTATGAGAAAGAGAGATTCCTGAGATTTTTGAAGTCTCAGGAAAATGAGAGGGCAGGAAGTGGAGAGGATCACGATAGGAGGCGAGGATTTACCAAAAAAACAAACGCTACGGATTGCGCGAGTTTGGGATTTAATACAGGGCGGCGCGATGGCGGAGTAACGAAAGTAGACTTCTTTTTTGCTTGAAATTACGGATTGCCTGTGTTTGTTTGGTGACGTTTGGTTCCATGTGGTGGCGCTGTTGAATGGGATTTAGGAAGCTGCCTAATCTTCTTTTTTCATTAATTTTTCATTCACTTCAAGTGAATTATTAATTACTCAAGTTCTTATCATTAAAAATATAAAATATATTTTAGATATATCTACTATAGATATTTTTAACATTAAAGTAGTAACAAGATTTTTTTTATTATATAATAATTCTATCAAACAAAAAGGAATAAACCTATTTCTAACTTATATAAAATGGTTTTATAGATAACATTTAGAAAAATTATTAGTATTTAATGTTATTTATCATAAACAATAAATAAAATATTTTTAATGCCTTCTATTTATAAATTTTTAATTAACGAAATAATATAAAATATTACTAAAAAAATTATATTAGTTAATTTTTGAATTTTATATAAAATTAATAGTATAAATATAAATCATACTATTATTTTAAGATTAAAAATCAATGATAGTGGAATAAATTTTTAGTTAGTATAATATTTAAATTAATAATTAAAATATTATTTACAAAAACTACATTCATTGTATAATAAAATAGATCAATTATTCACTTCACATAATATTAAAATTACAATTAAAGTTATCATTTTTAAGTCATATTTTTTATTAGAAAAGTAATTTATTAATTAATATAAAAACTAATATATATATATATATATATATATATATATATATATATATATATATATATATATATATATATTTGATAGATTTTACTAACATTCTAATTGTGTTATATTTTTACAAAATTTCCAATGATGTTTTTATTTTAAAATTATAATTTGTTTAAACAATAAAAAAATTTATTTGAATTTAGTGATAGTGTCAAAAAAATGTCTCTTTATATATTTATTTTTATTTTGAAAAAAAATTATCAAAGAAATAAATATAAAAGTAGTAAATATTAATTAATAAATATATAAGAGCTTCTAGTGTGTTAATTATAATAAAGTTAAAAAAATTATAATAAAGTTAAAAAAATTAACTTTCTATATATAAAGAGAAAAAAAATTAAAGGATTCCTGATAATAAGACTTTAATGCATATAAAGACTTTAAACAAATATTTTAATAAACTTTTGAAATATTATTGTTATCTACAATGATTATATATTTATCTTTTATGAAAATTGACACTCAAGCACTAAAATCTTTGTAACAAATTATTTTCATTAAACTTTTATTAGATTCAAGTTGATAGCTAATAATAATAATAATAATAATAATAATAATAAAATAAATAATGTGAAGTTTTTTCTTTAGGAGAAAAATAGTGCAAAGTATTGAAATAAGAAATAAATAATTAGTTAGGACTTGTTTAATTTTACAATTAGAAATAGCTTTCTAATTCATGTAAAAAAAAAAACTAAAAAGAAAGTAGTAAAGAAGGTTCAAAATCAACTAGTTATCCGCATTATTGCAGGCAAAGCAAGCGACATTTAATAGTTGAAATTTAGATAAAATAATGTAAATATTTTACTTTTAGAGTTTTTTTTATTATGGTTAAATAAAATAGTGTTTTGACAATAAAGTATTATATATGTTTTCTTTTATTTCTCTAAGGTATTTGAAACAAGCACTATACTTTTTAATAGAAACATATAATTTTATAGATTTAAAATTATAGCCAATTTAGATAAAATAATATAATTTTTATTTTTAGAATGTGAATAACAAAGATATAAACAATTATTAATTGTAGAATGGTAAATAAATAAATATTATAACAAAAATAGCTAGTTATGAAATATATAATAGAACGTGAATAAAAAGTTTGATAGCAAAAATTAAAAGTTAACTAATTATACAATAATTGAAAGTCAACATATTATAAGAATTTTAATAAAAAATAATAAATTTCTTCTCTTTTTAAAAGAAAATATAATATAAAATTTACTTATAAATATACTTTTAGATTTAAATTAGTTGTATATAAAAAAATTGTAATTTAGTAAAAGTGAAATTGCAAATAAGTGTATTTTGACTTAATTATAGATAATTAGTTAACCCGTATGTCAAACTAAATATAAACATTGAGAATAAAAGATAAAATATATTATTCCAAAAAATTAATACAATGGATGTAGTTTTAAATTATGAAAAATCTCTTAAAAACTAAAAAAAAAAACAGTGCTAAACTCTAACAAATATTATTTTCTGAGAAATATATGTAATTATTATTAATTATTATATAGCGCCAATTTTTTTATAAAAAAAAACTATATATTTATAAGTTACTATAAAATGAGTATTTTCATTTTCCTTTTCTATCTTATTTTCGGTCAAACAAAGAATGGTGGAGTCGTCATTGGGCTATGAATCGGCGAGCAAGTTTAGTCATAGCAATTCGATAGAAAATGGAGGGTATTTTTGTAGTCCCAGACTTTTCCAAGAATTTTAGTTGACTTTGACCGGGTAGCTCATCTCTGCTTCCTATCCGTTTGCCTTCCTCCAACTTTCATCCGTCTACATAGCAGGCTGGAGATGCAAATGGACAAAAAAACCAAAATGTCATCGCCTTTTACTTATGCAGACAAAATTCAGCCTCAAGATTCAAGGGCATTTGGGGAATTTAAGTTAAACGTCTTTCTGAGTTATCCGGTGAAGTTTCGGGAACGTTGTAACTAGCTTTAAATTTTTAGAATTCATTTTGAACTATTTTGACATTAGCATTTTCAGTAAATATATATATATATATATATATATTTTTTTTCTTATTAAATTACAATATAATTAATTTTATATTTTTATTTATCTTAAAAACGTTTGTAATATTTTAATAATATTTTATTTTACTTTTTAATTAGTTTTTATTAATAAAAATAAATAATAAATAAAACTATTAAAACTTAAAAGAAATAGGATAAAAAATAATAAAATATATTTAAAAATTATTTTCGTCTTTACAAAATAAGAATAAATAAAACATTTTCTAAAAAATCTAAACTTCACATATTTTTTAGATAACAAAAAGAAATATAATTTAAGAATTTATATGGACGCTTTAAATAACATTTGCATCAATTTGAAGCTAATTCAGTGCTGCCATATCTTTAAAAACCTGGAAGGACCATGTGAATAGTCAAAGGCATGGACCTTCTAAAAGAAATAAAATTATTTAATATTGGGGCGGATTTTGGAAATAAGAAAAAAGGCAGGGGGTCCTTTGTAATAAAGATATAACGCGACTGCCTACTAAGTGATGCAACAACGAGTAACGTAAGCGCTTACGTGAGCAAGGGAACTTGGTTGGTTGCTTCGTCCATCTCAAAGACAAATGTGCCAAAATCTTCTAATACCAGATTGCCGATCGCATACTCCCGCCAATTTAATTGTTAATTAATAGGTTAATCCAACAGTCTTCTAATGCTTCTTAATTTTCTTTTTGGGTGTCTTTGCCCTATTCGGTAGTTCACTTGGATTATCTATTTATATTATACTAATTATCGTTTTTTAATCATTTAAATTAATTAAGTATTTAATAGTTAGTTTCATTCATGGATTCATAATTCCTAAAATTAAACTTAATTAAATCACAGAATTACTAATTCTAATTGATAGATTCATATTATATATATATATAATTAAGTATTTTAATAATCTTTTGATATGTTTTATATATATATAATATGTAGAAATATGCGTCTTTTATCTTACTTTACCCTTCTTGTCTAATTTCATGTGATAATAACTAAAAAAGGAGAATATGAGCCAAAAAAAATACATGAACAGGTTTTAATTAGACTGCATCTGTAAAAGGCTTGGAATAGAGACACATGGATTATCAAAATTGCAGCCAATTTATCAAGACCTACAAAGAAAAAATTAATTAAATATATATAATAAATAATAATTATATTTAAAGTTGTTTATTTTGTTTAAGGCAATTGAGAGGATAACTATAGTGGTGTCATACTGAGATAATGACTCTAAAAAATGAATCTCTAGAAGTATAAGTCAATTAAATAAGAGGGGGATCAATTATTCTTCTCTATGCGAATTTCGTATAATTCATCTTCTACAGCATTTAGTTAGTTTTTTGCATTATTCTTTCAAGAATCAAATAAACTTTTCAGGATGTGAAGAGTGATAATCAATCTTCTTCATTCATTGAAGAACTTTTGAATTTTAAGGGAGTTTTAATTTTTTATTTTATACATCTTATATCTGTCTATTTAATTATAATTACCATTGGAATAAATGTGTCAGGATAAGTTCCATAAGTGTTTAGTTTGACTTTTTATTTATGTATGAACCTTATATATTATGAGTTTAATGAATAATTTATTTATCTTTATATATGTATTAGTTTCATTTATTATTATTGGTTGACCATCATATTAATTTAATAATAATATTTGTTATAAACTTTTTAGGTTAAAAGTATTAGAAACATCATATTTACTTTAATCTATAATGGTATAAAAAATCTAAGTGGCATCATTAGCTTGAATGACTTAGGAAAAAAACATATCACTATTTCATTCATTGGATTTGGATTTAAGGAAAATAAAGAGATTACTAAGTATAAGCTAGACTAAATGTTATTTTATCATATAGTTTACATTAATCATTCCAGCTGTATATTTATTTTCTAGTTATTTAATTTCTTTCATAAACTATAAATCATTCTCAAAATATTAACTTAGAGTGTTTAGATTTATTTTTAGTATTTTGTATGATAGTTGATATTTATAATATATACTCTATAATTTATTGTGAGATCGACCTCGTGGTGAACTTGCCAATACTATCATTCAGTTCGTACACCTGCGATTACTAAGTTTGAGACATCATTAACATTCTTTGATAAAATATATTAATTTAATTTTTGTAAATCTACATTTGGTAGGATTGCTATAATAATTAAATTACTGAACACTATTTGCCATATATATAAAATTTATATCTTCTAATTTTTTTTCTCTCTCAAAACGTCTTTTAAATTTACTTATCTACTCTACATCAACTTTTGATTTGAACTACTATCTTTTGCTATAGGGTATACCAATCTAAGCATAGACATCTGTGAAATCAATTAAAATATTAAGACCATTTTAAGAGATAAAATAAAAACTCAAGGTTGTTTTAGAAATTAAAACTTTATTAATTATGAATTAGTAATCCCACTATATATGCTTAATAAAGACATGAGAGTTTTAATTTTAGATAAAATTTATCTCATAGGTTAGTTAAGCCATTGAAATTGTTAAATCCAACTTTTATTGTATGTCTCAGACATTATTATTATTTATTAATATTATGATTTAATTAGGCAATCTCACATACTTTTTTAATATAGGCAAAATTAATTAAATTATTATTTTATAGACTGTAAAATTTATCATATTAAAATAAGAATAAAATAAAAAAACTAAAAATAAAATGTCTTGTTAAATATATAAAATTAATAAACAATTAAAATTATTTTCAGTTAGTATAAAATAGATGGAATAATTGCTAATTCAAAACTAAAATCAATATTTATGTTTTTAACGGAATTAATAATAATTTTATTTCTTATTAGATAGCAATAACTTTATAATGTTATTAATTTATAATTTAATGGCAAGATGTAGATATGTTGCTGAGTTGAAGCACCATGCCGCCCATAACACCATTTAGCTTTTCGGGAAGGGATTGGTACGAAATGGTTGGTGTATGGAGGATTTTAAACAATTAGAATCATTCAACCACATCTCAAAATGAACGTAAAGTTTTGGACAGGCCCAAGTAGTTGCTTAAAATAAGCAGTCGTTGCAAGCCTGTGAAAATGGGCTGCACAAATAACCAACTAGACATGATGTTCCATTGCATTCTCCCTCTGTCTCGTGTCTTTGGATTCCGCAATGACCATTACTGTAATATACCATAAAAAAATTGAAACTGTTGCCTAGGAATTGGTATATAATGGACCCGAGTCTATAATTCTTTATGTACACACGTGTAATTTTCTTTTCTTTTTTTTAAATATTACTAATCATTTTTACATAAATACTACTTTTAGCATGTCTTGTCTTTTTATTCTTTTTACTATATTATTATTAATAATTTCTAATTATATTTTTTATTTTCAGTATTTTTATTATTATTATAACACTAAATTTATTTTTTAATAATATGTTAGTATTTTTATAATAAAAGTCATATATTAAAATGAAGTTTTATACATATACGAAACTTTATTACAATTTAATTTTTATCAAAATATTGGATTTAATCATAGTTAAGTATATATTTATATATTAAATTTTATTACTTTTTATTTCAAAAAATTAATTTTAGTTATTTTTTATTATTATATAATAATATTTTGATTTTAAAATTTAATAATAATAATAATAATAATAATAATATCAAAATTAATAATTTTATATTCATAATTATAAATTACAAAACACAATCATATGTTATGGATACAAGTTTATTAGTAAAAATTATAAATGTCAATCGTAAAACTACAGGTTCATAAGTTAACAACAAGTTCATGAATTATAAACTATAAGTTTATTGTAAGTATACTTGAAGTTCATTTATAGCATCTCAAAAGTTCATAAAATATACAAATTCATAGGTTAAAAATAAAAAGGTTCATAATTTTCAAATTATTAAGTTTATCACATGTATACCTGAGATTCATAGATTATAGTTTAGATTCATAATTTAAAAAACAGATTTATATCTTAATTGATGAATTTACAGTTTAGAACACTGATGAATCTATATCTTATATTTGATGAACTTATAAATAATACTTATTGATCTTATTGTTTATAATTATATTTAACATGAAATCTTCAATGAATCTACATTGTACTACCAATGAAACTACAATTTATATCTAATGAACCTAATGAATGTGTGATAGTGAAAAATTAATGTCATATAAAAAATAAATATAATATTTTATGAGAACTATCCTTAAAGTTATTAAAAAAAACTACTAAAAAATGTTAGAATTTGTAAACAAAAATTATATTGACAATTTTAAATTATAAAATTAAAGGTTCATAAGTTAACAACAGATTCATAAATTATAAACTATAAATTTATTACAAGCATACTTGAAATCATAGGTAACATCTTAGAAGTTCATAATAATATATAGATTCATTGATTAAAAACAAAAGGTTCATAATTTATAAACTATAAATTCGACACATATAGACCTGAAATTCATAGATTATAGTTTATAAGTTTATAATTAGAAAAACAGATTCATATTCTAACCAATGAATTTACAGTTCAGAACTAATGAATCTATACCTTACATTTGATGAACCTATAAGTAATACTTAATGATCTTGTTGTTTATAACTATATTGAACATTAAATCTTTAATGAATCTATACTGTATTACCAATGAATCTACAATTTATATCTAATGAATCTACAATTAATATCTAACGAACCTAATGAATATACGTGATAATAAAAATTTAATATCATATAAAAAATAAATATAGGATATTTTATAAAAGAATATAACTATCCTTGAAGTCATTAAAAAAATGACTAAAAGATATTAGAATTTATAAATAAAAATTACATTGAAAATTTTACACAAATAAAATTTTTATTCTTTGTTATTTCTATTAATATTTATTACGCTAACATTATTATTATAAGAATAAATTATTAATAAAATTACTAATTTTTAAAAGAATCAATATTTAATGAAAATAAAATTAATTATAGAACTTAATACTTAATAAAATTATTAATTTACCAAATATCAATTATAAAATATTATATTATGAAATTTATATATGACTATTTTGTTGTGTAAGCCGCACGTATTAAATGACTTAGGTATATATTGGTGTATGTACCTAAGTACGAGGGTCCATATGATATAATTCATCGCTGCCAAAACTAGTCCTCAACATCTTTAGCAGAATATTTCACTAATGATTATGAATATGACTTTATATTCCTACAAATATTATAAACGTACCTTCTTTCTTTTGTTCCCCTTGAATATAATTATTGAGGGCACGCAGGGATCAGAAATCTCTTTATCCCACTTGTGAAAATCACGAGCAAATTTTATGCAGTGAATAGTTTCTTATAAAGTGATTTAGACACGAAGAAGTAACAGCTTGCATACTTACATAGTGATCTTCATGAAGTTGGCATTTACTGAGACATTCATTATACGCATAGTACCCAAGAGCCTTGTCAAAAGGATTCTAAAAGTCGCGTAAACTAAAATCCCAAACATGAAGAATGTTGGGTTTTTTTCTTAAAAGAAAAAAAGAAATTTGTTTTAGAAGAAAAAGGGGCTGGTTGGTTCAACTTTCGGCGGGTGTACGGACTACTGTGGTCCATTTTTGTTTGGGTATATTGACTAATAATTTGAAATTGATTGAATAATTAGCAAGCCAAATATGATATGAAGTGAGCACGCCTGAATAACAATATGATGTCTGCAGCAAAGCAACTGGCATGATATGGTTGTAATTAATTTCAGCGTTTGATTTTAATCAGCACGCCTAATAAATCATCTTATCTGATGTTTTGGTTAAACCAGAGGAAGGGCACGTGCTGGTGTCGGTAAAACTTTGTCTGTCGTATTTTGTTTTATTACTTACTACTTACTTATGCGACCTATCTTATGTTTTTTTGGTTTAATTTTAAAAAAGTTAGCGGCACCCAGAAATCGATGAATGTGGGACCATTTTATTGGCCCATTGCTCTCTGCTTGCAATACCCTATTCTATGAGGAGCGGAAATTCCGGAGACAGGCCATAAGGACCCCACAATATTAGAATGATCATCCATCAAAACGCCTGATGGAAATGATTAATGTATAGTTTGACCTACTCTTCGTTGCCCCCACATCATAACCTTTCGTATACCCTCCGTCACACAATCACTACTACTACTACTACTACTACTACTTCGACACACTACTCTACTATAAAAAAATTAAAGAAGAAAACCATGAATCCAATTGTAAAAGCAGTCAACTTCACACGTCTGAAAATACAGGCTCAGTCTTTTATAAATTATAATAGCCTCGGGCAGGCACACATCACTACCATTCACCACAAACCTTACAAACTCATGCAAAGATCAACGGTCATGATCATATGTGTGCAAACTTTCATGCTGAACTGCTAGCACTAAGCTCACATTCCCCGTCTTCAGTTTTCAGACATTCATCAGAGTGACAGTCACTCACAAACCCATCACCTCTCTCTCTCTCTCTCTCTCTCCAATAACCACAAAGCAACAAACCCATAAAAACCAAACAAAATCTATTGTTTCTTCTTTTACTCGCTTCGCTTCTCCTTTTTAACTGTGTATTAATCTACACAAGCATTTCTGTCACCCGCAGCAGTAACAGGGCAAGAAGAGAGAAATGGAGGAAAGGCCAGAAACGGAGCTAATATCCATTCCAGCCACGCCACGTGTGTCGACGCCAGAGATTCTAACTCCGTCAGGTCAGCGATCACCTAGACCCCCTTCTAAGGAAGCGAAATCATCGACGGGGTGGACACCAACGTCGTTTATTTCCCCTCGGTTCTTGAGTCCCATAGGAACGCCGATGAAGAGGGTATTGATTAACATGAAAGGGTATTTAGAGGAAATGGGTCATCTCACTAAGCTCAACCCACAAGATGCTTGGCTTCCTATCACTGAGTCTCGTAATGGAAATGCTCATTACGCTGCCTTTCATAATCTTAATGCTGGTGTTGGCTTTCAAGCCCTTGTTTTGCCTGTTGCTTTTGCTTTCCTTGGCTGGTATGCTTCTACTTTTCCCCTATTTGTGTACCTTATGCATGTCTTTCCTCTTTTTCTAGCTCAGTATGCAAATAATGTTCTTAGTTTATTTTTTTTTTTGTTTCTCATTGCATTTTAGGAACCTTGTTTTGAGCATTAGATATCACTTCGTTGTTCGTATGACCCAGTGTATTTTCTTCTGTTGTGTCTCTTAAACATGTTCGGAGTTGGATTTTTCTTTTTCTGTTTCAGTTATTGCAATTACTACACATTTTCTTTCTTTCTCCTGTGAGTTTAGTTTTTCTAAAGACCGTTACTTTGTGCAGTGGTTTTGAAAGTGCATATTAAGCTTTAATTAATGTTTTTAATTCAAAAGGGAATGTGGGCTATTGTGGTGCTTTCATATGGTCAGGGGAATCTGACTAAAGTTTATGGGTTGTGGGTCAAGGATGTGGATTTGTCTTAGCTTTTTCAAAATTCATATCAAGGAGATTGTTTGAATGGAAACCGAAACTACTCTTGAGCCATGTCACTTCATTCTTTTCATCTTTTTAGCTTTTACTTGCACAATGTCCAATTATTCCAGAGAAAAGTTGTCCAAGCCCAACTCTGGCATGGGGTCCCTTCTCATAATTCTGTTTTTACTTTTTTCTTGATCCATGTTCGAGCCCCCCTTTATAATTGATTACTATTTATTACATATGTAGCTTTTTTCTACAAGATATCAAGATAGCCATTCCTAATTCCCTTTATGTAATTACTCATAATCATTTTGTGTAATTTCATGCTGATATATCGATAAGTGATTTACCATTTCTAATTTGATTACTAGTGAGGAATTTGACCCTAAGCTAGACTTTTGGGACAATTCAAAGGGATCCACCTCAACTATCCTTAATGATACAACAGACTGTAGCTTAATTGTACATGATTAAGAAACTAGAACTTATATAAAGCCAAGAACTGCTTTGGAAAAAGTATATTATTTACAGATTTCCCAATGTATATGATTTCTAAGGAAACAGTTTATGGTCAAATTTAATTAAATAGATATAGAGCTCCCTGTCTCGGGGCTCTGCATATCATAGTAGAAAGAAAGCAAAACCACAAAGAAAAATAACTTGACAAGCTGCTGTTACTTTTCCTATTGGTGCTTTTACAATTTTTATGAACTGGAGAACAAAAATAAAAGTATGTTTAGAGGAAGGATTTGGGGTTGATTAGTCACCGTTGGTGTTATCTGCAGGAGTTGGGGAATACTGTCTTTGACCATAGCCTACTGCTGGCAACTCTATACTTTATGGATTCTTGTTCAGCTACATGAAGCAGTTCCTGGGAAGAGGTATAACAGATATGTGGAGCTTGCACAAGCTGCATTCGGTAAGGATACAAGTTAACACCTTATAATTGAATGTTAAACAATGCACTCAAAAGTCACAATATAATAAATACCTAATTAATGTGATCCAAATTTTCTGCTTACTTAGCTTTGGGTTCTAATTATGAATGTTTGGAAAGGAATTGCATTTTTTTTTTCGATTATGATCTGTTCAATTCATATACAATGGTGGCAAGTTTATAAAATACCTATCTGCAGATTTTTTACTTGCAATTCCATGATATTAAGTGTCCACATCATTTTGTGTTCTCTTGTTTGCAGGGGAACGATTAGGTGTTTGGCTTGCTCTATTTCCAACCGTTTATTTGTCAGCTGGAACTGCAACAGCCTTGATACTTATAGGAGGAGAGACCATGAAACTCTTCTTCCAGATAGTTTGTGGGCCTCTCTGTTCATCTAATCCCCTAACAACAGTTGAGTGGTACCTGGTGTTCACTTCTCTGTGTATTGTTTTGTCTCAGCTCCCAAACCTTAATTCAATTGCAGGGCTTTCCCTTATCGGTGCCATAACAGCTATAACTTATTCCACTATGGTATGGGTTCTCTCTGTTAGTCAAGAAAGGCCACCTTCAATCTCCTATGAACCCCTTTCACTGCCATCCTTTACTGCTTCTGTCTTTTCAGCACTGAATGCTCTTGGTATTGTAGCCTTTGCTTTCAGAGGGCATAATCTAGTCCTGGAGATTCAGGTATATAAGCGTTCTTTTAGTTTCAAAGTCATAGAGCTTCCTCTCTGTTGTAAATATTATGTACTTCTTTGAGGCGTAACTTCCGTTGTCTAATTTGGTTTTCTCAGGCAACAATGCCGTCAACCTTTAAGCACCCAGCTCATGTACCCATGTGGAAAGGAGCCAAAGTTGCTTATTTCTTTATTGCTATGTGCTTGTTCCCTGTTGCCATTGGAGGCTTCTGGGCTTACGGAAATCTAGTAAGTCCTTACGCCCCTTCACTCATTTCAAAAATTCATTCTACCTATGTATAATTCTTTCCTTGAAATCTGCTGCTTAGCCAGCTCTAGAGTACTTTTTTTGGCGCAAGAAGTTAACTTATCCTTTTGGCTATTGGTAATTATGTTTCTTTTATTGATTCAGATGCCTACAGGAGGAATCCTCAATGCTTTATATGGTTTCCACAGCCACGATATTCCTCGAGGACTTCTTGCAATGACTTTCCTTCTAGTCGTGTTCAATTGCTTAAGCAGTTTTCAAATATATTCAATGCCTGTATTTGACAGTTTTGAAGCTGGCTATACAAGCCGTACCAACCGCCCGTGCTCAATCTGGGTTCGCTCAGGATTTCGAGTATTCTATGGATTCATCTCTTTCTTCATAGGGGTTGCACTTCCTTTCTTGTCCAGTCTTGCTGGTCTACTGGGTGGACTTACCCTTCCAGTCACATTTGCTTACCCTTGCTTCATGTGGGTTCTCATTAAAAGACCTTCCAAGTACAGCTTCAATTGGTATTTCAACTGGATTCTGGGCTGGTTAGGCATTGCATTTAGCCTAGCCTTTTCCATTGGAGGCGTGTGGAGTATGGTAAACAGTGGACTTAGGTTAAAATTCTTCAAACCGCCCAATTAATAACTAGTATTCGAGCTTTGGAATTCTATTACAGTCATTTCTGTAGATTTTGTGTTGTATGCTTGTTTACAGTTAGCCTGGAATTCCCTCTGTGACATTGCCTGTCTTCCCTTGGCACTGCCTTGGTTCAACATTTTCTTGGTCTTGAGGAAAAAAAGTGGTTGGGAGTTTGTTATTGTTATTTGTAGAGTTAGTTATCAGTTTATAGAATACTTCCTATATTTTCTCATGCATAAGTAATAGCACATTTAAACTACTTCTGTGAAATGCAAATGCACTTTGACCTCTCTTACACAAGTAAAAGTATGATATTTTTCAGTGTATATTTTGGGATCCCTGGACCACAAGTTTACATACATGTAACATTCATCTCATAGACTCATTAATACTTTATAATAATGAATGATTTAAAAAATAACACTTGAATCAGACTGGTACTCCCTGTCATTTATGTAAAGTGAAAAGCGAAGACCAGCTCATTCTTTGATTTATTGTATCATAATAATATGAAGTGTCAATGTATATTATTTTTAGTGTTGAAGGCTTAAAGCAAGCAAACTGCTTCTGTTCAGTTTGGCAAAAGCTTTTAGTTCCGTCTCTTTTGTTTTTGTTCCTAGACCTTGTAATTGGGTAGCCCACGAGTTGGCTAGGAAAACAGTTTTTTTCCTCAGCCCAATACCAATGGCCGGTACTGTAGTTTCTCTTTATCAATCAATCATCATCTTTTGACAAAAAATAAAAAAAGCAAACTGCTTTTGTTTAATGCTTAGAGTTTGTTTAAAGAGAAAATGATTCAAGTGGTCTTAATCTTGCACATCAAAATATGGTTTATATGGTCAAAAAGTGAAATCTTTGTCTGGGCAGATAATACAAGACAATTAAATAAATTAGTTAAATGTAGACATTCAAATTTTTTATTTTCTATGTAATTATGAGAATTTTTCATTCGTTTCAAATACAGCTTAATTGTAATACTAAAAAGTATAATTCATAAGTCAAAAAGATATTCTCAATTAAATGGAATTTTTTTTTTATATATTTTAAATATTATTAATAAATATCTCTTAATAAGCAACTTGACAATTACATGCTTCATTAATTTTTATATGATAATACAAATCAACTACTTAATTTTCATAAGAGCTTCCTAGGAGAACATCTACTACTAGTGTTTCAAATTTACTAAACTCTACGAATATTTCTATAAATATAGATATATATATATCATTATTAAATATCATAATCTTCTGTAAAAGACAACTCAAAAAACTCTAATAATAAATAAGAAAAAAAAATACAACAAACAATCTAATAGATTTCTAATTATCAATCAAACAAAATAACAAAATCAGAAAAGCAAGAGATCATCTCGATTTAAGAGATAAATGAAAATAAGATAAATAAAAAAATATATATATATAATATTAAAATATTTTTATAGCGAATCAGTAGTTCTATATAAAAATAATTTTTATATAATAATAGAGAAAATCATAATTCTAATTTAAATCAGTTATAAATAAAAATAATTATAGATAACAAATTTTTAAATCTCATCTTAAAAAATATATTTATATATAATATTTTAAAAAATATAATTTCAAAAAATATATATTATTCTATATTTTATCTTTACTAAAATTGTATAATATAATAAAGTATATATATATATATATATATTATTAACAGAATTAAATATTAAACCAGAAAAGATTTTAATACCTAAATTTTTATTAACCTCTCATAATTATAAAATTTACTTGGCCTTAAATATATAACTATATAGAGATAAAAATTAGTTTAAGATTTTACTTAAGCTAAATTTATAAAAAAATTCTAATTAAAATAGGCAAAATAAATATTACATTAATAAGCCATTACCATAAAGTGAATTTTACGGTTATCAATTTTCACAGAGGAGAGGAGTAATCAATTTGTAGTAATTATTGTTAACGAATTTAACTAATCACGGTATTCTTGGAGCTTTAGAAATAAATTTCATAAAGAGAAAAAGAAATACATAGTGTTTATTGCTACCCTTAATTTTCAAGAAAAAGAAAAAAGAAAAAGGTGTTTCGAATCTAATAGTTTGTCATCTTTGAAGAGAAGAAAAGGGGAGCACTCGACACTGATACTAAACCTTAAAGCTCAAGTGTGAACAGAACAAAAGGCAACTCAGTGCATGGAAAAAAACGAGCGTTTGGCCTGTTGCCCTGTTAGAACCCAACTGAAAAGAAATACATTTTTTATTTTTCTCATGCCGGTGCCTACGGATGCTTTCATGATAGTCGCAATCGAACATATCCATCTTTTACGTCTCAACAGTGGATATTGAAACGAAAATCTGCATTCTCGATAGCCGAGCCCGGTTTGATTCAGAGTCCAGACATTCTTCGAAAATCGGAACTCAGTTTTCGAGATCGGTCTGTTACTTGTTCACATCTACCTAGAATCCGACTAAACCGCAAGAAAGAGAAAAGAACAACAGTAACATTCATTTTTCTTATAACAAAAACAAAAAACAAAGATTTTCTTTTTCTTTCTATTTTCTTCCATAGATGTGTTCATCAAGAAAGACCCAAAAAGCTTTACAGAACCACCATTGAAACATACCCCTAATAAATAAAAGGACCACCTTTTTATCCAAAGTCATATCCTATACCATATCCCTATCTATAAAAACCAAAAGGAAACAGGACATTTGAGAAACCTATTTCAGTAGCACGTACCTTGCCTGCAAAAATTTAACCAGAAAAAAGAAAGAGAAAAAAAAAAAAGGAAATTCTAACAGCAGGACATGATCCGAAAAAGAGAAAGAAAACGTTACAAGAAAGCCCCTTTTTAAAACAAAAAATTTTAAAATGGCTAAAAGCCAATTCTTCACTTGAAACCTTTTCCTGGTGTGGAAATTGCAAGACCAGGCCAAGAAAGGCAGTTATTTTCTCCATCAACTAACCCACCACCAGCATCACCCACCTCCACTTGCTGCCATGTGTTGCACCCTGAAGAAGTACCATCCTCTACAGCATCACCTCCATTAACATAGGCCATGCCTGGATAAACCCAATTCTCTCTTCCCGTATCACAAAACCCATATCCAAAACCTGGCCCGTAACCAACCATCCCCATGAACCCTTGTCCCTGCTGAGAGCTCAACAGCGAGATAAAGTTTCCGTTTTGGCTCACAAGATTAACTTTCTCATCGTTTAGATTCCAATTATCTGACAAGTTCTCACTTTTGGCTGTCAAAACAGACTCAGGAATAGCAAGGACAGGCAAAGATTGATCGGGCTGATCTGGAGTATTCAAAGATGACAAAGCAGAAGCTGAAGTAGTAGTGGTGGAGGTGGTGATCGAAGAAGAATAAGAGCGAGAACGTTTCGAGTTCTTGCGGGTTCCACCGCCAATAGGTACGTTACGAAGAGTGCCACCATGGGTCCAGTAACGTCTACATGCCTTGCAGAAATGGCGTGGCTGAGAAAGGTTGTAGTTATTGTAGTAGCAAAATTTTGTGTTGTTAGAATCACACCTTGGGCACGGGAGTGGCTCAGCCAGTTTTGGCGGTGGGTGCGAGTGTGAGACTGGGTTGGTGTTGTTTTGGCCTGGAGTTGATTCAGTTGGCATTTCGATTTTGGGTGTCTTTTCGAAGAAGAGAAGGAATTTGGAGGAGGCAAAGAGAGGAAGCGAGTAATGATTTTGGAGGAATGCGAATGGAAATAGAGAGATGGGTTTTAAAGGAAGTGCGTTTGCTCTTTGGTCTCCTGCACACCCACAGGCGGTGGTAATACAATGTTTAATGACGGCTAGACGCGTGGCTTGTAGGTCAGTGGCGTATTTTTGGTACTGAGGAGGCAGAGATGATTCAGTACTTGTGTTTCCAATTGGTTTTACTGTTTCTGTTGACTGACTGTTACTAGATCTTCGTATGAGTGGACAGTCTCTGCTGTTATGCTTCTGTTCTCTTTCATTGCTTAGTTCTACCACTGCATGCAGTGTACATACATGTATTTACACGGTAAACAGTTTCTCTTTTTTTGTTTCCCTTATTATTAATTCTAGCTCCAATCCCACTAAAGACACCTATTATGTGAAACCAAAAGACTAATCTGTTAGATATTATAATGCTGTGTAGATATAATAACCTGTTAATGGCTGTTTAAATATAAGAACCGATATAACCCACTTCCATTCGACTTTGATATGTTTCTAAATACCCATTAGCTCCTATCCGCTGGATTATCAATCAGAATTCCCTAATTAAGGATCTATCTTCCACTTTTTTTGCTTTATTTTATTTTTCCTTATTCATTAGAACTATAAGCTTTAATCTCCATTATCATGACCAAATAAAGTGTAATGGGATTTTCAAGTAGGACAAAATTCCAATCTTCGGGAAACGTAACAGGAGGTGGAAGGAATTAAACATATATAAGAAAGAGGACAAGTGATGAGTGTAGAAGAAGGCTTAGAGATTAGTGATGGAGTTTTAGGAGAAGGAGAAGAAAAATTAAAGTTAGAAAGATAAAGAAGGGAAGGAAGAGGGAGACAGCATGATGATGTCGGGAAGCGTGGTTAACAATAATTGGGTAAGTTAGGTAGGCTTTTCAATTGCCATGCTCTCTGTCTCTGCCACCATAAATATATTCTGATTCTCCGCCATCTCCATCCTTTTCCACTTTTCCCCAAATCTCTCATCTCTTCCTTCTCTGATTTCGCTTCTCTTCTCCTCTCTCTCAAATTTTCCTACTTTTCCCTTCCCTTGTATGTGGATTGGACAATAAGAAAATAAATAAGCAAAAATTAAATTTATTTCCTTTTTCTCCTTTAAAATTTTTAAGACATAAGGTTCAGAATTTTTAATTCATTTAACAGAGTCAAATTATTTGGGTTATATAATACATAGTGATTATTTTTGTCTGTTATTATTTTAATTATAAAATTAAACTAATAAATATAATTTAATAATTTTTTAATATTTAGTATTAATAAAAAATACTTAAAAATAATAGCAAATTAAATTTTTTTATTTTTTTTAAATATTAGTGTGTAATAATATAAAAAATATTTTAAAATATTTATTAATTAATTTTAGTATTGTATGAATTAATATTATCAGTACAATATGTATCATTATTCTTTAGAGTTAAAAGTTAATTATTATAAAATATAGTAAAAATATAAATTAAAATATTATTTTTATTATTAAAATTATTATCTAATTAAAAAACTAACTTATTAATTAATATAATATCAAAATATAATTAATGTGCTATTTCTTAGAATAAAAAAATTTTATAATTTTATTAGTGTAATAATATAAAAAAATTTAGAAATATTTATTAATTAATTTTGATGTTATATAAATTAATATTATCATATATAATAACTATAATTCTAGAAATATCATTTTAAATTATATTTTTAATATTATATTAAATAATAAATTAATTATTTTAATTATATATTAAATTTTTAATTTTAAAAAATAATAATATCAATTAGTTGTTATAGTTATTTTAGTTAATATAATATTAAAATATAATTAATATGTTATTTTAATATTTAATTAGAAATTAGGGATGTCATTAATAAATTAATAGAAAAAATTATAAAATCACATATCGGCTATAGAAATATAATTTAAGATATTATTTCTGAAATTAGAGTTATTATCCAATTAAAAACTAATTTACTAGTTAATATAATAGTAAAATATAATTAATATACTATTTTTTAAGATCAGAATCAGTGTTGTGTCGTTATCTCAGAGTAGGAAACTATTTATCAATTAATATAATATTAAAATAAAATTAATATGTTATTTCAGTATTTAATTAAGAATTAGAAATATAATTCATTAATTAATAAATTAATAAAAAATTATAAAATTATATAGTAATTTAAATTTTATTTATTAAAATAAATATATTAAAATAAAAAAAATTATATAACACGTATTAAAAAAGATTTAGATGCTATATATATATATATATATATATAGAGAGAGAGAGAGAGAGAGAGAGATTGAGCATGGTCACTGTGCTTAGCAGTTAGCACATAAACGACTGGCAATCGATAAGAATTCCAAAAGTGTATAAGGAATTTGAACAAGTGGACCGAATATAATCAAGACCAACCATAGTTATGTATTTTCAACAATAATAGTTAAAAGAAGCCAAGCCAGACAGTAACATTGAAACGGTACCGTAAATCACATCGAGCAATATAAATGCAAATCTTATTAGTAGATTATTAGTACAATTCTATTGAACAGTCGTATTAGGCATAGGGTATCACCGCATAGGTACACAATGATAACCTTATAATATCTTTTTATATATATAAGTTTTATTAATTTTTCTACTTTAGGGGATTAGGTGAAAATCGGATATAATATTTTATATTTTTCTATTTTTTTTATAATTTTAAATAAATCATCTCTTAAATAAAAATAAAATAAAATTTAAAAAAAGAACGGCAATTCAAATTTAGATATTTCTAATATCTTGTGTTAAATTATAAAAATAAAATAAAATAGAGACAGAAAGTAAATTTTTGAAATTATATGATTAACAAACAACGAATATTAGATTAAATTTTATTTTTGTGAATTTCCAGATAATTTAATTAACCCGATTTTAATAATAATCTAGAAAGTAAATTATTATTCGCCAACACTTTGATAAGTAATAAAATGAGTCTAAATCGCGTCACTCGCTTAAAACAGTGAGTGTTTTAGTTATCCAACATGAATATAATTTGCCTAGAGATTATATATAAATCATTCTTCGATAAATAAAAATAACAATAATAAAAAGAAAAAGATTTAGGAGGGGTTGGCCTTTGGGGTAGCCACATAGGCCTTAGAGGGACCTGACTCGAGTAGTGCAGGTAAGTTGACAGACCTGACCATTGAGGATGAGAAGAAGTAAGGAACCAGGTACTGTAAACGTGTCAGTTAATTAGAGACAATGGACTGTAACTAAGCGAAGCACGCGAGCCAACTCTCCATGCAGCCGAATTTGGCCACACTTTAGTCTAAGTTTCTTTTTTTTTTTTTTAAAAAAAATTTATTAATTAAAAGTTTCATTCTGCCGCTAGGCCTCCACTTTCAAAACCCATTTGACTGTCCCTCCATGTCGAAACCCTTTTCACTTCAGCACCAATATAACTATTCTCCTCATTTGTATATTATTTTAATTTTAGTAATCCATATGCTTTGTTTAATACAATACCAGAACAAACATAGGAAATCTCAGTTTGAATCTGAATATTTGTCGGTCGCCACTTTGATCGAGCTGTCTCAATCAGAGCTGGTAATTGGAATTATTACTTGTTTGAAGTTTTCAAGTTTAGAACAGGGGAGACTTTACAGGAGTTTTTGTTTTCATAATATGTCTTTTACTTTTTTACCACCACAACGTACTTTTATATATTTAAAACATAATACAAATTTCACTTTATTGACATTTATTATTATATGAGTAATAATATAAAAGAATAAATTTATCTTATACAATAAAAATAACACACAAAGATAATCGGATTAGTAATATAAAATTAATTTAATAGATTGACTTTTCAAATGGTACAGTGGGGTCCATTTCTTTGAATTTGTGATGAGTGGCGATTGTTTTCATGGGATTTGATATGTGGGTTTTGAAAATGCTTGAATTAAATAAACATGATGCTTCTCATTCAGTCAGGTAGAAGAGCCATTTCTCAGTGTCACTATCTAATCTAATGTGTCCAATTTTAACATTTTGTGTACCTTTTCTTCTCTGAATTCAGATTCAAGATAAAATTTCAACACTGAAGATTGTTATGGACAGCATCTCCCTACATTGCACCTATTATATAATTGGCATATCAGAACAATTTTGCAGTTTAAGCAGGTGGGTCGGTTTGACTAATCCATCGTTTGGAATAAAAACCCTACATTTACCTATTATTCGCCCATTGTTTGGTGTGTCCGTTTTGGATCATTTTTACTTGCACTCAATTTATACATCTCAATTAATAGAAATACTCTCTCTATATATTTTTTAATATTAAATAATTAACAATAATATTTAATTATTTAAAATTTTAAATATTTAGTATATATATATATACTTAACATATAAATAGAGAGAACTTTTCGTCCACTTTTCATACTACAAAATCAGTTATGCAACATAATTTGTTTTTTTGTATGAATAATTAAATAACTATATGATATTCATACTTTATAGCATTTAAAATTTTAAAAACTAGAAGAAAATTTTATATTTCAATACCTACTGTTAGAATAGATTCTTTTTATAATAAATACATAATATATCTAGAATTAGTTATAGCATTTTGATTAATTTATATCATTAAAAATAAATTATACTCTTAATTGTTAAAATAATGATTATATTAACTACTAATTGCATTCATGAGCGGACTAAATAAATCCAAAAAATTATATTATTACAAATTCTAAAAATTATATTATTTTATTCTTCAAATGTAGTTTTAAGAATGCATGTGAGGCTTTTGTTGGCATGCGCCGAGATGGAAACAGCCAAAAATTCTCTTACTAATGATATCCATTATGCTAAAAAATTGGACTAGTGAAGATGTGAATCTTGAAAATCAATTGTTGTAATGGCCGCATTTTATAATTCTTCTTCAAATTATTTTGTTTCAGTCCTAAAACTGGTTCAGGAAATCGTTCACATGCATTTCACATAAATTGGGATATTCCACGAGACAGAGAAATGGAAGAAAGCCCTGGTTGCTCCTTACAGTCTTCTTGGCTTTATGGAGAGATGCAATGGATGAAGCTTGCGAGTTGTCAGTCCAACAATATCAACATCTTCTTCCTCTCCAGCTTTCAGTCCCCATTCAAATTCTTGCACCAGTCTGCCAATTGATGTACTGGCTATTAATAATGCTTGAAGAGCACCTGCACAAGCCCTCTTTCCGGCTCCAAAAGCCATTGTCTTATGCAAGTCCCCGGAATCATAGTTTCCGTTGAGAAATCTCTCAGGATTCCACTCTTCAGGGTTTACCCATCGATTCTTGTCCATGTTGCACCCATAAATATTAATTGCAATCTGCACAATATAATTACAAATTGAAATGGAGAACCAACATCTATAGGAGAAGAGAAAAGGCCAGGATAGACTAACAAACCTCACTTCCTGCAGGAATGTAGTATCCCCCTAATTCTGTATCTTCATGTACATAACGCAGAGGTATAACTGGAGCAGGACTGTACTTTCTAATAGTTTCATGGAAAACAGCATTCAAGTATGGCAGTTTAGACAGGTGTTCCTCTGTGATCTTCTCAGACCCACATACATTTTGAATTTGGCGATAGAGCAGATCCTACCAGATTATAGGAGAATCAATACAAGGACAAACGAAACAATTATCTAGAGATAAGAATGTAGATTAACAACTGAAACAACCTGGCAGTTGGGATTCTTAGCAAGTTCGTAGATGGCCCATTCTGTAGCGACCATAGTCGTATCTGATGTCTCAACAATTGTCTCCCAGATCAACATTCTGATTTGTTCATCCGTGAGTGTGCTTTCGGATGATAAGAAATCGAGATAACAATTTACCTCCTATTCCAAATAAGAACCAAGTTACAAGACTATAATGCTTTTGAAAGAAATTTGCACCTGAAATTGAAGGGAAAGAAAGACTACCTCCCCTAGAGCAATTCGTTTCTTCTGCTCCTTGATGAGGGCACCCATCACTGCCTTCCTACGAAAATGCATCTGCTGGATTTTCATTTCCCAGCTCTTATTAGGAACCCATCTTAAATATGGGAAGAAATCTCTCCAGTCCACATCAATTGCCCCTTCCATTGGGTCAAGCACCAAAACCTCAAAAATCTCCTTCCTTGACAGAGTGGTCCCAAGTTCATCAACATAAATGGATTGCACATCCTTTCCCAATGCCTGCAAATTTCAATTATTATTATTTTTCTTTTCCATTCAAGCCAAAATTATACATATAAGACAATTATCTTCCTGTAAATTGAAAAACTCACTTCTTTAAGTGATAGTCCAAAAAGTTCAGACTCAAAAATATCCCTGAAATTTACAGTTTGTTCAGGATTGGTCTTTACATGAGCATGAAACCGGCTCGAAATATTTTTGATCAGGGTGTCCCTGTGGCACCGATGTCGCCTCTAGAAGACCAATGGAAAAAATTATTCTCAGATTATTATGGTAAAACATGTAAGATGAAGACCATATACATGAGGGAAAACTAGAAGCTATGACAGCTAACCTGAGCATTGGCTCCCAGTACATTTGTAAGTAAATATCGTTTCACCATCTTGTGGAACTCATCATAATCACTTGTTGCAACCATACATTTATCCTGGGTAAGGATTACCAAGGCTTTTGATAGCTTTCTTGTTGAAATGGATGAATATCTAGTCACCATGGCCTGAAATAAACAGGAAAATCAATTTTTGTTTTCTCTAAATAACAAGACAAGCATTTAAAAATCTGTGTAGCATTTTTGTTCAGCAAGAGAAATAAGATGCTACTTTACCACAAGTACATAAACAACTATAACCAAAGAACAAATATAAAAAATCTGTAGAAAATTTACAACACATCAAAAGTGCAATGATAATTTTTTTGTTCTGACATCTAAATAAGGAACAATTACCATGCTTATATAAGATCCATGGCAACTGGAAGAATAATGGAGACATAGAAAACAAATATAAACTTTATGAAAGAAATCTTTCTGATTGCAAGAACTAGTATTTGGGTATAAGCTGTAAAAGGGCTTAGGTTGTCAATGATAGGCTAAATCTGATTTACTTGGGCTAGCCAACCACAGGTAATATTCTCTAGACTGGTTAGTGTTGCAAACAGAATAACTACAGTATGCAACTGCGCATTCTTTAGCATAAGAAACTAAAGCCAATGACCTGAAAGAAATAATATTTAATTTCAATCTAAGTACCAAACAGCAGATTAGTTCAAAGTAATGTAGCCCCACGACACATTCTTTGGTAAGTGATGATGTAACAGAAATCATATTTCATCCCAGTACCAGACAGCGTAAAAAAAACAGACAATGCAAAGGTACACTACAGCCAGCAAAATTTGGGAGAGGACCAACAATTTGGACTTATCCTAATCAATTGAATTCTAAAGTCGAGCAAAATTAATTTAATAATCAGTCATTTTCACTGAAAAGAGACTTGAAATTTTAGTATTAGCTCAGTAGATAAAAGCATAAAAAGAAGACGGACCTCTTTAGCAACGTCAGTTGAATTGAGAACAATAATAGTAGAAGCACCAGTTCTAATCGAATAAATAGGTCCATATGTCTCAGCCCATCTCATGAAAGTCTTATGGGGTTTCTTCTCTTTGAGTTGCAGCAAATTCCCTATCACTGGCCACCCTGGTACTTCTGCAATCAAAAATTCACCATCACAATATTACTCCAATTCTTGAAAATCTTAATCAACACAATCATATACATAAGAAACCCAGTTCTTGATTTCATTCAAGAAAGAAAAGAAAATTGCAGAACAAGAACCATATATGGAAAAGAAAAAAGAAGATGGCGAAAGAAAAGAGTTATAGAATAATACCTGGTACAGGAGGAAGTCTGGCATGTCTTTTCTTTTGATTGGAGATCAGCTTTTTCATAACGAACATGGAGAAGAACAAACCACCAACAGCTGCAGGGGTGGCATAAGTCATTGTCTGAAAGTTTAGAAGAATGTTAGGGGTGACAGCATCCATTTGCTCTGGCTGAAGAGAAAGATTGAGAAGTGAATACTGTTGTTTTAAGATCAATCTGTTAAGAGACAAGGCCACTTTATATAATTGGAAGTAATATCGTTTTATCGGAAATGGGATTAAAGTTGGCATTATTTATACCATACAGGGTACTCTCTCCGAGTAAAATTTCAGACAAAAAGAAGAAAAAGAAAAAAGAAAAAAAAAAGTATTATATCAGATAAAGAGAAGAAATATTAATTTTACGGCCTACACGTTTGTTAATTAACTAAATAAAAAAATAATAATAACAACAACAAAACCGTCCGTCGTGTTGTAATTGCGGGTGAGGCGCTGGATATACCTGATGAACGGTGATTAATGTGTCCCGGTGATATATTCGTTTTAAAGTTGTTAAAGTAATTAAGCAGGTGGCGTCTGATTCCGATTTGGATTTTGCTATGATCCAGGCTATATATTATATAGTATATGGTTGTTTGAGATTTGCTAAACATGTTTTATAATAATAATAATCTTGTTTTCAATTATAAATAAGGGCTTATATTTTATTATCGCTAAGGTCAGTCCATATATGTAAATGAATTCTGATTTATTTTCATAAATTTTCAGCTACTGGTCACTCGGCTTATACGGCAGTGGCAGGAGCAGGAGCACAGAATACTTTGTGCCAGAAGTAGAAATTGAGGATGTTGTCTACACCTGCTGCAATAAAATCCATGTACGTTCAATGCATTGGTCAAGTATTTAGTAACTGACCAGGCTAAGTAATGCTCCTGGCTTGAGTTAGATCGGTTTAAAAATTATACATTAATTGGAATGTATTTATATAAAATAAATTTAATATTTAAAATTAAAAAATAATAAATTTGAGTTTATTAATTTTTAATTGAATTCGGTCTTAAAATATAATTCAAAAATTTTAATTAAATTTGTATAAAAATTTAAAAAATTTAACAAGAATTTTTTATGATCCAGCCTACTGATAGAGTAAGCATCCCTTATTATACGGACCTACTAAAAAAGGTCAATAAATTTAGACAAAGTTTGTGTGTTTGCCTATGGTAAAATGCAATTTATTTAAGGAAAATTGGTTGTCTCTCTCTAACAAAGGAAAACTGAGTTGCTAATTCAGTTATGAAGTGAATTTAGACTAGGTTTGTGTTTTAATTATGGTAGTATCAAATTACTGAAGGAAACTTGGTTGTCTTTCCAAAAACGAAAGCTGAGTTGCCAATTTATTTATGAAGTGAATCTACACTGGGTTTGTGTTTAAATTATGGTCAAACCAAATTATTTGATTGTCTTCCTAAAAGTAAAAATGGCAATAGCGGATCCGGGCGGATTTGATTTTTTTCATTCTCATCCCATCAATGATTGGGATGCGTACGAAATCAAAACAGTATTTTTTTAAATAAAATGAGATTGTGTCCGAATAATATCTATTATATTTATTTTATATAATATAAAATATAATTTATTAATTCTTTTAATATATTTATCTAATATTTTAACTATTATTAAGTATAATTAAAAAATAAACTCTAAATTTAAATAATACTTAATATATATTATAAAAATTATTTTTATATATTTATATTTATAAATAATATATTGGGACAGATTACACTGACGGAGATGGCGAAAATCTATCTCTGCCCTATCACTAGCATAGTGAATATTCTTTCCTTTGTTAGGTCGGATTACGAATTTATTCACGTCTAAAAATACATTGCCATATCTACCTAAAAGAGATAGTTAGAACTTCCAATTTAATTATGAAGTTTAACTGTAGTTAGTACCGTATTATACACCAATTTATTGTACACTGGATTAGCGGTTTCCAAATCACATAAAAATTAGACTGCTTAAGTTATTAGTTTTTATTTTAAGATTCAAGTCGAAATTGAATTGGAATAGTTAGTTAGACTCCAATTTTGGAAATATATAGATTATATATATAATTAATTAAATTTGGAACGATTTCGTTAGAAATTGGGACTACTGGTTCCAGACATGTCCGAAGCAACCTAAAATTAGGGTTAGGCTTGATTAATGTATTCCAAAATATGAGCTCAGTTAAAAACTTAAAATCGAAAGAATGGGCATTAATAAATTTGAATAAACTAAGAGGGATCAGTCAAACTGAGACGTCTACCTTTGACATTTTGTCCAAGATCTTTTCTCATGTTTTATTGGACTGTTTATAGAAGTACCATCCCGATATTTTATCTGCGTTAATTTTGCCAGATAAAATAGTTTGTTGTTGCCGGTTTTCGACGTGTACAACTCCTCAAGCTTATTCCATAATGTTTGTGCGTGAGTCTCATTACAGATGTAGTTGTACACATTATCTTCGACAAACTGTCGAATGAAACTACACACTTGCTCATGCTTGAACGCCCATTCTTCATCCGATTTTTCTTCGGGTTTATTTGTTACAAACATCGGTAAATGCAACTTCATCACAAATAAGAGATCCTTCATCTCGTTTCTCCATATGCGGTAATTCGTGTCATTTAAACTAACCATCTTGCCCGTCTTCGCCTCCATATTTTCGACATATGGCCAGCACTTCAAGAAAGAGTAAATAAATATATCTAACTTATTTTCTGATATGGAGGATCCACTGTCTAGTGGCAACCACAGAGCATACGATAATTAGATATATATAGATACTCAAAGGATGGTCTGATACCAGTTGTTGGTGGGCGCAGCGGAATTACTTTGTCGAAAATAAAATTAAGGACGGGCAGAAACTAAATAATAAACGACACCGAGAATTTTAACGTGGTTCGCTCTTAATATTGGGTTACGTCCACGGGATAAAATCCGAATAAATCTTCCACTATCAAAATAGCAGGAATACAAAGAGAGTACTTTTACAGAGAAATCTCACCAAAATAATGACACTCAAGTGTTTCTCCCACACCCGAAATAATCTTATTATCTTTATCTCCCACATTTCTCACTGCTCGCACCCTTTAGAGAAAACGTTTCTCTAGCTTGCCTATTAGCCTAAAACTAATATCACTCACAAAATTTTTTTTTTTTTGTTACTCATTTCTTCATTCACCTCTTTACTATGTCGAAAATAAAATTAAGGATGGGTAGAAACTAAATAATAAATGACACCGAGAATTTTAACGTGGTTCACCCTTAATGTTGGGTTACGTCCATGGGACAAAATCCGAATAACCCCACATCCGAAATAATCTCACTATTTTTATCTTTCACCTCTCTCACTGCTCGCATCCTTTAGAGAAAATATTTCTCTAGCTTGCCTAATAGCCTAAAGCTAATATCACTCACAAAATATTTTTTTTTTTTTATGTTACTCCTTCCTTCATTCACCTCCTTGCTATGTCGGAAATAAAATTAAGGATATGCAGAAATTAAATAATAAATGACACCGAGAATTTTAACGTGGTTCACCCTTAATGTTGGGTTAGGTCCACAGGATAAATCCGAATAAATCTTCCACTATCAAAATAGCAGGCATACAAAGAGAGTACTTTTACGGAGAAATCTCACCAAAATAATAACTATCAACTATTTGCCCCACACGTGAAATAATATCACTATTTTTATCTCTCACCTCTCTTACTGCTTGCACTCTTTAGAGAAAACATTTCCTAGCTTGCCTATTAGCCTAAAACTAATATCACTCACAAAATATATATTATTTTTTTTTTGTGTTCCTCCTTCCTTCATTCACCTCTTGCTATTTATAAGCAAGGAAGTGAGTAACCTCCAAGCAACTCCAAGCCAATTTGCTTGGAGGTTACTCCAAGTTATATATATAGATATATTAAATAATGTGGAGTCACCGTGTGGAGGGACCCCAACAAATTAGCCATGACGCGAAGGAAAGTGCTATAAGAAGGCAAACAGAAGGTGATTTTAGATTTTTGGGGATGAGGGAAAGTGGTAGATTCTTCAGTTTGGACGAGGGTGATCGAGTTGCTACCATGAGTTAAGGTATCCTTCAGCATGAAAGACAACAGAGAGTATAATAGTCAATTGGGGCTTAGGGAAATATCTTTAACCACTTCCAGTGACGAGGAGTCCCTGGATGATGGGGATTATGACGATGAATAAGAGTGGGGAAGGAGGGAATCAGAAATAATTTGCCGGCATCTAGATCACATCAATGTTTTGGGACTAAACAAGACTACCCTCATACTTTATTATCTCGTCAACTGGCTGATCACATCCTTACTTCAACTTCGTTTTACTTCTTCAGATAGAGCTGGTGTTCCTCTTGTCTAGATAAATGGCCCTAAAATAATATATGAAAGAGATGCAACTGTAGCTTTCAATGTGAGACGATACATACATTGGAGAACAGCTAATTCATCCTGAAATTGTTCACAAGGTGGCCGAGGAAAATGGTAGTTCTCTAGGCAATGCCATCCTGAACCATGTAGAGATAGTTGACAGCCTAAAACAACAAGATGGAGGATTCGATCTCGAAGATGGAAAAAATGTGTTTTACCAAGTGGAGGTTGTTACTTCATCTCTTGGATTTCTGACAAACTTTGAAGATGTTTACAAGATGTGGGCATTTGTTGCAAGGTTTCTCAATCCATCGAAGATGACAAATTATCAATAATACAAGAGGATTCAGAAATGTAATACTTTGAAGAGGCATGGACCCTTGCAATCCCATTAAGGAAGACGTTATCGTGGCAATGCTTGAACCGAAGTATGAGACTGTTGATTTTGCGTAAATACTGGACATAGTCTGCCCTCAGGATGAATAAGCCCAACAATGTCGCATTACAGGCCCCAATCTTAATGCCACATTTTTTTTTTAGAGAATCTTAATGCGACATTATATTATGTTAAATATCGCAGTCAAAATTATAAGTTCATGTCTTAGGTGAGTGGGGTCTGAAACCGAGTGAACAGAGCTACTCTTCTATGGCCGAGAGCAGGCGTTTCTTCAGAGTCATGATGCCCGGCTTCCGATCAAAACTTGTACGTGGTTTTTTTTTTTTTTCAATTATTGGTTGTTGTACCTTTTTCTTTCTTTCTCAAAATGTCTAATTTTTTAGGCCAGTATGTTTCCTGTAAGCAGCCTCTACCAGTGGCTTTCTGTCGACAGATAAAAGGGGAGGGATCGGATAGAGCAGTTGTGAAGAGCTCTGACCGTGAATGGCATATTAAAGTTGGTAAATGCTGTGATGGATCGCTATATTTTGAAGAAGGGTGGGAAGATTTTGTGAAGCACCATGGCCTTAATCTTGGAGATTTTGTTGTCTTTGAATATAACGGGGACTTGGTTTTTGATGCTATAGTGTTTGATTCAAGCGCGTGTGAGAAAGAGATTCCAGTTTCCATCAATTTGTTTTCTGAGAAGATGAAGAATAAGAATAAGAATAAGAAAAAGAAAAAGAAGATTTTATCTGACGAAGGTAAGAGACATCATAAGAGAGAGCATCTGGATGGTGGGTTCTATTCTAAAAGGCTTTAACTTATAATTTTTCATTGACTAATGTATCACATTCACGCCGAGTTTTGTTGTTGCATGTTGCTTTTATCTATTTATACACAGGAAAAAGCCCATTAGAAGATGCTAAATCATACCCTACCAATGGTCCTCATTTCATTACAACCATAAATGCATCCAATGGACCCGATGGTATATCGTATCTGGTGAGCTAATTTCACCCTTGTTTCTGAGACTTGGAATGGGGATTTGCTCCTTGTAGCCTGACAGGAAAGAGTTCTCTTGTGCCTGTAAATTGCAGCATATTCCTGTAGAATTTGCAAAATCACAAAAGCTTGACCGAGCGTCCATTGTGATACTTAGGGACTCCTCAGGAAAATTATGGCCAGTGAAGCTATGTACCAGTGATTTTAAATTCAGGGGGAAAATGCTTAAACGTACAGCAATGAGAAAGGGATGGCTCCACTTTTATGTGGCTAACAAGCTGAAAAAGGGAGATGTCTGCCTATTTGAGCTGGATCTCACTAGAAAAAAATCTTATACTTTGGTGATGGATGTTCATATTTTCCCACTAGTGCTCTAAATGAGAAGGTCTGCTCGGCATGCACCCTCTCTCTTGCTTTTGTTGTCATCATTTTGATGCCTCTGCTTGTGATTTTAGCAAATAGCGCAGCAAGGATGCTTTGTCATTTGTATCTGCTGGCTAGTATTATGAAAAGGGACTCCTTTTGTATTTTCAATGCCCATTTCTCTCAGTAAAAAAATAAAAAAAAGGCCATTTCGATGAGTTTATTTTTTAATTCTTTTGTACTTAAACTGGGAGCGTGTGAGGTGGTGGATAGGGCCTTGCAAGGTATGTCTGGCAGAATTCCCAAGTGTTGAGATCTATCTATTTTCAAGTTGACAAGTGTAAATGAGGTGTAGTGAAATAGCAAGAGCGGTTTTCTGGAGATGGACCGCCACTGCCCTTTTATGCTTGAACAGTGTTCTGGTTGGAGAAGTTCCAAATTAGGTGCTTCTTTTTTTCTAATGAATTTGTGACATCATTATTGACTTCATATCATATGATACGGTTTCTCATACCAAATTTATAGAAACAACTGACAATCAATATGGCCCAGTTCCTTTCTTCTTCTTTTCTTTTTTACATATCTTATCTTAGAAAAGTACGACATGCTTACCAATTTTGAATTAATCTTGTTTTGTATAATTGATTGTGATGAGTAAGATAGAATAACTTGACTGCTTGATTGATCGAGTGATGAGTGATTTTAATGTTATGTATTTGATAATAAGCCTATGTCTGGATTGAAGGAAAATAAAAGTGGCATTATATAGTTAAGCGGTGGATTGATTGTCCATTTTTCTTAATTTACACTATATAGTTAAAATAGTCTTTTATGTAAATAAGAATATCTATCTCAATCAATCAATGATTGATTATAGTAATATATCTTTTATTTTATAAAATAAAGAGTAAAATAGTAAATGTACACTATCGTAAATTTTTTTCTTCAATTTTACTTTCTAAATAAAAAATATAATTTTTTTTTTTGAAAAGTATGACTTTTTTATTTTTACTTTCCAAATAAAGAAAAATAAATTTACTTTTATTTTATTTTTCTATTTTCTTCTATACAAATACGAAAAAAGATGAAGTAAAATAATTTTTTTTTTCTACAAATTTTTTCAATTATAAATATATCTAAATCTTAATACAGTGAATAGTAAAATAATAATATTGTCTTGATTTCAAATTATTTCACAAATGTCACGTGGTTAATTATCACAATTTCAAACACTCTTTCTCTAAATTGGAATAAATTACTTTTATCATTCCTGAATTTTAGGCAGCAAAATTTTTATTTTTTAATTTATAATACTAAACTGTGTAAACTTCAATTTCAGAATTATAAATGATCAGAATGATGATATGGCACATATGTGTATGTAATTTATAATATTATAAAATTTATACGAAGCCATCATTAAAATATTAAATATAAATTGATTACAAATAAATAAACTAAAATGTAAGTTTTTACTAATCAAACATCAAATAAATACTAACTTTTCTTTATTTTCTCACTAACCAAGCATAAACATAATCATTTTTTTTTTCAGTAATAAAAAAAATAAAGTCTAACCATAAATTATTTTTTTCACTAATCAAATAAAAAAGAAAAACTCAATTCTAGAATACTTAAATTAAATCATTAAATTTTATCATTTTCTCACTGAAACTCAGATACGCAAATGCAATAACAGCTTCATTAACAATCAACCACCGGATCCGCACTATTAATAACATATCCATTGATAATAACAAATTCACAAATACACTCAACCATCGATGCACAGAAGTAAACACTTTCTATACATAACAGAAGGTGAAGAGCCTTACATCAACTTTTTCTCCCTCTCATAAATGGCAGAAGATGGAGGATGGCTAGATAAACATTATAATTTTAGGAGGACACTGAATTGAGGTAGGCAAACTCCCTGTTGAAAGTGGCAGCGTTAACCGGTGATAAAAACAGTGAGATTTGGAGAAGAAAGCAGCGACAATCTTAAATTATGTGTTGGTACTCTTCAATACCGATATAGATAAACTCACGGTGACATGGGCTTCGCTTCTGTGGTGGTAGCACCACTTGGTTTGGTCAAAAAATAAAAATTAGTGAAGAAAAAGAAAATACAGCGAAAAGAAAAAAAATAAGAAAAATGATATTTTTGTTAATTTTTTATTAAAAAATAAATAGATATTATAATTTAATCCATCAATTTTTATTTAATTTATTTTTAATCTATTAGTAATAAAATGTATTTATTTGCTGGTAATTTTTTGTAAAAAGACGATACAACAGGATTTTTATGATATTGTTGTATTTTTATGATATTGAAAATTTAAACAGTTTAGTGTTAAAAATAAAAGCTAATCATTTTTGCTAGTACGGACCCCAAAGTCTAGGGAAAGCGGGGCTTCCGCATAACTCACAAGTAGACCTGCTCATGGGCCGGGCCTGGGCGGGCTCGGGTCGGGCCTGACCGTGCTTGATTTTATTTTGAACAAGCCCGAGCCCACTCAAGCTCGAGCTCGAATTTTTTTTAAAAGCCCGGCCCAGCCCGGCCAATTGTTAAACCTGTAAATACGGATCGGGTCTGGGCGGGTTCGGGTTGGGCTGAACGGGTTCGGGTCGGGCTTGAGTTTAGTTTTATTTAAATATATTATTAATAATAATAAAATTATAGAAAAAAATAATAGGTAGTTAAGTGGTATGTAGTACTTAATTATAAGTTGAAAGTCACAAATTCAAATGCTAGGTATGACATTTTTTTTCTAATTAAACTAAACATCGGACCGGCCCGGACTGGACTTGGATTTTTATATAAAAGCCTAAGCCCGGCCCGAAGACTACTGACTTTTTTTGGGTTCGAACCGGGCCGGACTTGTATATAAAATTTGTTGTCCAAGCCCGGTTCGAGAAGTGCGAGCCTGGGCGGGCCGGGCGGATACCCAGACGTACTCACAGGAGTTTAGATAATACAAGGTTATTGATGTCTCAAGAAAATTTAAAGGTCCAATCTGACTTTTAGAATAAACTTGAGGGGCAAAATCGAGTTCTTTTTCATACTTAATGCTGCACTGCACAGCTATAATTAAACGCGAGTAAGCATCCATGTCATCACTTCTTACCCACGCGCCAGTATTCAACTTGAATTGAAACAGGTATCTATCTATCTATACGTGTCAACTATCTCAAAACCGCTCACTGACGCGTGATATACACGCCCCAGATGAACACAGAGCGAGAGCGATGCCCCCTCAACCCCGATAATTACCAAAAACACCTAAGCTCCCCATCCTACTGCTGCATCAAACTCCTACAGAAATAATCTCAGTTTGTCGTAAAACGACAGAGGATTAGATTTGATGGCTAAAGAAGAGAATGAAGAGGAGCTGATAAATGCTAGACGACCTTGTTTCTTCGAGATTTTCTCTTCTAATTTGTCCTCAGACCGGCTGGTAATTTCTCAGTGTCCCTCTTCTTGCACATTTTCTTTGTTGTTATTCTTCTATAATCAGACAAGTAAATTAGGGTTTTCAATAACCAAAAAAAAATCTGAATTGTTGTTTGCAGAGAATACCTGCAAGATTCACAAGACATTTAGAAGGAAGGACGTCAGGATCAGTTTCATTAACAGGTCCAAGTGGAAACATCTGGACAGTTAACTTAATTCAACAAAGTGAAGATATTTTCTTTGATCATGGATGGCCAGTTTTTGTGAAAGATCATTTTATAGCATGTGGTGATCTTTTACTTTTTAGATTTGATGGTGAATTGTGTTTCACAGTGCAAGTATTTGATCAAAGTAAATGTGAAAAAGAAGCTGCTTTTCATTCTAAATGTACTCAAAATCCTATTCAGTTTTATATTAGTATTGGCCAAAAGAGAGAAAGGGATGATGGTGATGATGATGGGAATAAAGATTCATTTTTGGTTAGAAGTTGTGAATCTATGCCCAAAAAGGTTAAAAGGGGCCAAGAAGAGAGTTCCTTGCATGAAACTAAGCAATGTTGGAGTCCCTGCCAGAACACTGCTGCATCTTCTCGTTTGAATATTTGCCATGAAATACTAGGTAAGCGAAAATATTTTTCCTGGTGTTTTTGCTCAGCTAAAGAAGCATTTTGTTTTAAATACCAAGATTTCTTTTGTTGATTATCTGTTGTTTTCTGGCCTGTTAGTAAAAAAAAGGCATGAGAGCTCACTGTTTTTGTTTATTAATAGTTGTGATTCCAAGTTTTCGTGGTAGGCTATTGCCTACACAAAGTCAGTACTGTACTAGTATTTCTCTAAACAATTTTGGAAATTCTACAATATTCTCTATAAAATTCATGGAATTATATCATGGTGATGCAATGTTAAATTAAATCAATCAAGTTTTATTTACAAGCCACAAAATAAATGTCCTTCGTTTTTCTTTTTCCTTTCTAAAATGGGCTTCTAGATCCTAAAGCTGAGGTAGCCATCCAGAAAAGAACAGGCAAAGAAGATAGAAATCTGGCCGACAGAGGTTATGGGTCAATCTTTTTGGAACGTGAGAAAAGGGTTGCGCAGTCTTTCATCTCTTGCTTTCCTTATTTTGTGCGGATCATGAAAAGGTTCAACATCAGTGGTTCATACACTCTGGTGAGTGTATTCCTTTTATTTATTATTATGGATTTTGATGGAAGACATCATTCATGCAGTCTGTGATCTTCTTTTGGCAATTACAAACTGCATCACGTTGAGTCCTTAGCTCCCTTTTCATTATTCAGCATGAAGCCAGGGTGACAGCGGAGTGTTAGGTGATCCTTTTGTCTTTGTTCTTTGCTCAGTCCATTTTTTCAAAAAACTTTCTGTGGTGCAGAATATACCATATCAATTTTCCACAGCACATCTTCCGAGTAGCAAAACGGAAATAGTCCTTCGAACTATCAAAGGTGCTTGTTGGACTGTGAATTCTGTGCCAACGACAAGAGTGCACACAAGTCATACTTTCTGTGGAGGATGGATGGCCTTTGTTCGCAGTAATGACATCAAAATAGGGGATGTTTGTATTTTTGAACTTGTTCGCAAATATGAATTGCGTGTGTTTATTCTTCGAGTTGGAAAGGAAGTCGTGGAAGACCAAAGTGGAAATGTAGCTCCTGATGGAGGAAGTATTGATTCTATGTCCACTTCACATAAAATTGAAAACTTTCCAAAGCAATCAAGAAAAAGTGGTCTAAAAGTCCATTCACGGCTCATCACAAAGGTAGAAGTATGTGATAGAAAGAAATCTAATAAGAGTCAAGCAGCAGCTTTTTGCAATCGCATAACAAAACATGGAGATGCAGCAAAAGGTTCTGGCACTGAAAAGCAGGGTAAGGGACCTGATTTTCTTTTTCTCCCTAGATTCTTCAGTTAAGAATTCAGTTTTAATTTATGCTTCTCTTGCATTTGAGGAGAATTTCTCAGATTTATTTTCTTCTCTAGTCAACTATGTGAAGTAGGCCAGGGGGTCCATATCTTTTGGAAAGAAATGTCATTTGTGTATGCTTGCTTTACTTTGTTCATGTAGGCCTTGCATACTTGTGTCCCTTGTAGAGCTTCACCAAGTCTATAGATGCTTGTGATGGCTTTATCTGCAATTTTCAGAAAGAAAGTTGTCACTTGAACTCCACTTCACTTGTTCACATAGTTTCATGTTATATTATAGTTGGGTTGGTAATTTTAATTGATAAAGCAGAGGCAATAGCGTGTAGCAGAAAGAATTTAGATGTTGAACTGAGTCCACATGCAGCAGCTGGCTTGAGAATGATGGCAGAAGCCGCCAAATCTTTCACCTCTGGTTTTCCTAATTTTGTAAGAATCATGAGGAAGTTCAACATCAGTGGTTCATATACTCTGGTGAGTTCTCTCTTTTTGTTTGCTTTTTTGCTCATTTCACTATAATAAGGAAGGAATAATTTGAGATAAGAGGACTTTTCTTGGACAAGCCGATACAATAACATCCATGCCTGAAGAGTCTGAGGCTCCCTTTTCTGGCACCCCTGGCTGAAAATTAATATTGGCAACAATCACTTGCTGTTTTATCCTCCTTTTCACATTATTCCAGTGCCATCAATTTATTTGTTTGTGGTTGAGCTTGGATTCTCAGCATTCTTATATATCCAATCATAGCCCCACCATTGTTTAACTCATCTCAAATCAGGCCTTAATTCTGATAGTCAAAATTGGCCATATGGCTCCTTGAGCTCCAACCTCAACATAGTAGTCATTTCCAAATTGATATTGGAGTGAACATTAATCTTATTAAAGATTATATCAAAGATTATAAGCTGGTTAACTCCCGCTACTCTTTCAAGCTCGCATGGGCATTCATATTATAAATATGCAGGATCCTTTTTGTAATTTTTACACCACTGGACACTGCAATGAATTTCAAACCATTGTCACAGGCCGCCTTGTAAACATTTTTAAGGTGCAGGGGCTTAGATAGCACAAAGGATACTCAGCTTCAACTTTTTTATTTGAAGTTCTTTTAACCAAGCTTTTCAGGCCACTATAGAGTTTCTAGAGTTCTTTCTCTTCTTAGGATAAACTCATATCAAGTGCATGAGTTTCTTGATCTTTTCCACTATTAATCTTGTTTGCTAACGACATTAACATTCTGCAGAAAATCCCTCACCAGTTTTCTGCTGCACATCTTCCCAACTACAAAACAGAGATTATCCTTCGTAATTCACATGGGGAACGCTGGACTGTGAATTCAGTCCCAGACTCAAAGGGGCGAACAGTACATACATTTTGTGGAGGATGGATGGCTTTTGTTCGTGACAATGATGTGAAAGAGGGGGATATCTGTATGTTTGAACTTGTCACTGAATGTGAAATGCTAGTGCACATCTCTGGAGTTGGAGGAAAAATGCTCCATTCTCCTTCATGAGGCATGCTAAACAGTCAAAAAGCTCAATATTCACTGAATAAATATTCTGGTAAGATTTCTATGTACCCTCTGTTTGATTTCTTTGCTTATGTCATATGAAATGTTGTATGCTTTTGTCTTGCTTGTTACATTCACTTTTTGTCCAATCAAATGTGTTAAGCTTTCTTCCATATCATGTGGAGAAACTTTGAATACAGTAGAAGTTGATCATCACTGTTGTGGTTCTGAGAAACTAAATAAGGTAGATGCACTTTGTTCATTTCCTGCAAAGTAATAAAAGGCAATTTTGTGCCTGCATATCGAGGAATTTAAAATCAGTATTTCTGAAGTCCAGTTTCTGACTCGGTTAGGTGTTCAAGGCCATTTTGGCAGTACTTCTTTGTAGACCAAACCAAGCTGACGTTAACAAATGGTGTGAGTTTTAATTGCTTACTTCTAGCGAGCTTTTTCCAAATGGTAATTGCTGAACTATCTCTAATGGAAATGACCTGAAATTTGAGCAATCCTCGGAACTAAATTAATTTCTTTTTCATGTATTTTAATGTTGAGGTAAGCTGTTAATACTTTTAAGAATGTGACTTTCAATTTTCATCTTTCTTTTGCCATGAATCGGCACAGTGGCTCTCCATTCTTTCGCACATTCATCCTTGTATATGGTATATGTATTGCAATACTGCCCATTCATGCAGGTTACTATTTGGTGCCTTTTATTTCTTATACATATAATTATCCGTGTGCAGGCTGTCCTTCTTTCTCGTACCCGAAAGATTCAACGAGTTTTACTTGCCTGATTGGACCGAGGGGAAAAGACACAAAATGCTGCTTGGTTGCACACTGGATGAAAAAATTAATGCTGATGGAAGCGGAGGCATCTAATAATTTTTGGTGATCACTGGAATCCATCGATTTTGTGAATAAATCGTTTACTTGCATCGTGGAACGGTGTGCCTTTGTAGTCCTTTTACTAAGAAGCAAAAATTTATTGTACATGCGATAATCCTTAGTAGTTTTGTTCACTTGATTGCACTTGCAGCCCAGCATGTGCAAGACAAACTGTGGAGTCACTGCTCATGGCAAGGCACTGTAAAAAATTGGGATTCAGGCGCTATGCCAATTTAACGTGGCTGATGATTTTCTACTGACAGACAGTTAAAAGTTTATAAATGGTGTTTGGCAAAGATGGGAAGGAAAAGGTTTAAGCGAGTCCTTTTTGCATTTTAGTCTTTCTTTTTCTCTTGCATTCCTTAAACAAAACTCTTTGATTTCATTGAGAGATGCGGTAGTATAAAAAAGCCCAAAACCCAGTGGGACTAAACTAAACACAAAATAATAATAATAATAAACGAAGTAAAGGTTAAGAATATAAAACAACTGGACTGGTTCAAGAATTGGTTGCCAACTTTCTTTCTTTTTCTTAAAGAAGAATTTATTCAAGGATTTATATAAAAAGAAAGCATAGAGATTACCATTTGATAACAAATTATCTGCACACTGATTTATGGAGGATTTTGTAAATTTTTTGTTTACGTATTTCATAAACCGCGTGATCACAGTGGGATGTCAAGAAGCTAGATTCCACGTTAAAGATCCCAGCGCGGATACAGATGGCATAGGATTGAAGACGAGTCTCTGCTGTTAATTAATTTCTTGCTGATGCGGTTTGGTGGGCTCTTCGTTTCATTGCTATCACTAAGCAAAGGCTCGTGGTTTAAGGATGCTGTCTGTCTGTCTGTCTGTCTGCGTTGCGCCTTTTAAGCACCTTTTTCTGTACTGTGAATTTCACGCCTAGGCCAAAACCAAACAATTTGTTGATTCCCTTCTTTGTGCGTCTCCCCAAGTGATACCTCCGTTGAAGGACAGGTCCATAAGTCCTTTTACATCACATGCATGTTTTCTTTCTAGCTAAATCTTTCAGGTATGTCTTAATTGGTTATACTAAATTCTTTTCTTTCCCTTCATTCTTGCTCATTATTCTTCCGAAATTCTTGTACTTTGGAAACTTTGTTTTATAAAATTCTTAATAACTACATGTTCTGTTATGGCTGGTTTCTTTGAAGCTCCAGTTAAGAGCTGCTTGTAGAGTAGAAAATGAAAGAAGGGGCATGCGCAGATTGCAGAAGTTGGGAAGAGAAATTATATTGGATGCATTTCCAGTATATATATTTTTGTCAGTTTCTCCTTGCTGGGTTTAATCAGCGCTTGGTAAGTTTTCTTTTCTCTAGTCCAACCCGTCAATGTACATTCAGAGACATTTTAATGCTCCTACTTTTGTGTAATTTTAGCAATAGTCCTTGTTGGGCGAGAGTGGCCACAGTGCTACAATTGTCCACCTGGATGCTTTTGGCATCTTCCATGTGTAAACTATCAACTCCCCATGGAATAAATTGCTATGTCAAAGTAGCCACTGGCTAGCTGCAACACTATAACTATATAATGAAAATTGGTCAACCATCCAGGACATCACTCTAATTTTAGGAAGTTAACCAGTCCCAAGTAATCTAAATGCCTACAAAAAATCTGATTTTTGTGTTTATCTATCCCCGTTTTCTGCTTTGTTTATAGCTTTTTGAGGCTTACTGGAACAAACAGCGATATGCCTTCTAATCATTGTATAGAATGAAATCCTAATAAAGCATCAAATTGCAGGCCATCCCTGAAAAATTTACTAGAAACCTGAGAAGGAAGTTGCGTGATACTGTGACTCTTAAAAGTCCTTGTGGCACTGCATGGGAAGTATGCCTAACAGCGCATGAAAACACCTTATTCTTCGATCATGGTTGGCGAGAATTTGTTGAATACCATTCTCTTGAAGAGAATGATATATTGGTCTTTAAGTACAATGGGGAGTCTTCCTTTGATGTGTTAATGTTCGATGGACAGAGCATGTGTGAGAAGGCAGGTTCTTATTTCCTCGCAAAACGTACGCATAAAGGATATAACAGTACTGGATACCAATCAAAAAGAAAAACTGGTGAAAGTTCTGCTGAAGTTCTCAGTGCCTTGCCTGTGGATGGTAATGGAGGTTCTCCACTAAAGAAACCTAGACATCATAATTTTCACACTACATTAGGAAGGCCTCTTATCTCGCGAGCGGTTAATAATAAAGCCCGAAGAGAAATTAAGTTCAAGACTCCCATTGATGCACCAAAGACTGCAAGGAAAAAAGAACCTTATACTTGGGCTGAGGATGCAGAAGCCAAAGCCGGTAGCTTCTTCACCCTAATTACTTTTTCTTGAAAAGATTACTTTTCTCTAGGACTTCTATACCCTAATTACTTTTGCTTGAAAAGATTACTTTTCTCTAGGACTTCTATATCTCGGAGATCCCCGACTCACCTCTATATTTCCTTTTGATTACCGTGTTTCATGTTTGAGTTTATATGATTCTCCAACTTGGTGAGGAAGTCTCCTATCCCATGTCATTGACAATATGTCTAGCTTGTTATACAATGTCATCATAAAGGCCATTTTTGTACAGGCATATGGAGTCTTCGTTGTTAATGCGTCTTTCACTTAATATATAAAGTGGAATTGCTCGTTTATGGCATGTTTTTTCATCAAATTATGCAGACACTGCACATGATAAAGCTAAACTGAAGGTGTGTCAATCAGCACAAGCAGCAGTAACCTCTGAGGGCTTTATTGCAGTTATGAAACCCACTCATGTATCCAAGAAATTTTTTATGGTAAACATTTCATTTCCTCAGATCAAATTACATTTTTATTATGTCACAATATTTTTTCCTTTCCCATGTGGTTCATCTTTTCTTTCAAGTTCGTGTTTGGACAGAAGCATTGAAGGTTGATCTTATTTCTTTTGTGTGGTTTTGGTCAGTCAATACCTTCATCATGGGTATCTGAACACATCACCTGTCAGGAAAATCAATACGTAATTCTACGTATTAAAGAGAAAACATGGCAGGTAAGATTGTATTACCGCAAAAGGCCAAATAGAGGAGGTCTTGCTTGTGGGTGGAAGAGTTTTGTTTTGGATAATAACATACAAGAATTTGATGTATGTGTATTTGAACCTGGAAACCCGTTGGACAACACGATGGTCCTAGATGTTAACATCTTCCGTGTAGTCCAGGATATGAATCCGCATACTCCGGCCAGCCTCACCCGGTAGCCTGGTAGAAAATGGCATCATGCTCATAAATCTTATGCTACTAGTAAATGTTCAGTTGTTAGCAGTGCCCAAGTGCAATTTTGGTGTTCGTATATATTGGCTCTGGAGCACTCAAGATTTTCTGTATCATCTAAATAGTTTCCTTGTTGGCTCAATGTATATAGAAGTAGTAGTGTTATGTTGGGTTAGATTTCTGTGCGACTTTGATGACTATGCAGTGAATTACCCGTTGATTTGTCCTCTCAAAAAGCAATTTGCATTTTCTCAATTACACAATTTTAGAGTGGCTATTTGGATTTGTGCTTTGCTTGTGAATCTCCTTCCACTAGCTATTATTTTCGTATTTGGTCCATGGCCCAAATTGGCCTCATGTTTGGTCCACACAAACTTTGCAATTGCAGAGAGGTAAATGACGTCTAGCTTATCCTCCGCAATATATATATAAGAAATACATATTAATGGTATTTGTTCAAGAAAAAAAAAACTAAATAATAATGAAATGCTGGTAAAAGAAATTATATATACGGTTAAGATGAGGAAATAAATTATCGTTACGTAGCGTAGTAAACAACCAGAGAGAAAATTACAGTTGAAAAAAGAAAAAAGAAAACTCAACAGTATAGAAAGTTGGAAGTGAACAGCATTGCAAAGCAAACACCAAATATTCTTCACGAATCACGAGACCGAAGCCAAGCGTGCAAACAAACCAAGACCCATGGTTAGTCTGTCTTCTGAATTTGCAATTCCAATTTGCTACCTTTTTTCAGTTTTTGTATGTCTTAATTTCCAACTTCAGCCATAAAGTCTCAAATTTTTGTCATTATTCTAAATGCATTTATTGGATATCAGCAGTTTGGTGTAACTGTAATAACTCCATAATTTTACAGTAAATGATATTACATTACTTATATTACATTACTTTCTGTTTTCAGTCGAGTCAAAGTTATTGTCTGTGGTGCGTCTTGATTTTTTCTTTTTCAGTATTCTTATTTTATTTTTTTTAAATGCTTACCCTTCTTGTACAGTAGTTTTGTGAATTTGGGATCAAAAGGGTAAAGCTCATTTCTTGATCCTGTTTAGTTTTGATCGGAGAGCTGTATAATAGTGAAGATGGGAGAAGAATCATGTAGGGATTGCAGAAGCTGGGAAGAGGAAATTTATTGGACGCATTTCCAGTGTCTCCATTTCTCTCAGATTCTACATCCTGGTTTTGATAGGCGGCTTGTAAGTTTTCTCTTCTTTAAGTACTAGCTATTTTCTTTTTATAAAAACAAAAGAGAAAAAAGAAAAAAGAAATTACTCTTCAAATATTAATTATCATTCATTATATCTTGAACCTTAACCTGACGCTTTTTTTTTTCCTCTTCAAAATTTTTGATCTGGTGATTTGGGTTTTATAACAAAATTTGCAAAGGCTTTGCTGAAATAATTTCCTATTTTAAACAAATGCTTGAAACTTGTTTTCGCTGCTTTTTCCAATTACATTCAACTTTTGTTGAATGGAACCTTTATTCTTTTATTATGGTCTGATTGGACTTATTTCTGTGAAACCCACCTGGCAATTTTAGAAAATGGCCTAATCTTCCTCTTGTTTTTGTCAATGTGTGCCATTTGATCTCCACTGTCTCTAATTTGGTGTGATCTGACTTTATTTTTGCATAAAGCCATGTTCTTCTTTATATGAAATTCCATGGACAATAGCCAATTCGTTGTTCAGTTTTATAAAACAAATAAAATTAGAAATGAGTGGATTGAAAATGAATATTATTATATTAGCTGTCAAATTAATGTGCTCATATGTCAGATTAACAAATGTAATAATTTCTACAAATTTTTGATTTGGTCATTGCCTCTTACTATCTGTGAACTGCAGGCAATTCCAGAGCAATTTACTAAAAATTTGAGAAGGAAATTACCTAAAATCATTACTCTTAGAGGTCCTAGTGGCAGAACATGGGAAGTTGGACTCACAGCAAATGATGATACTGTGTTTTTCAATCATGGTTGGGAAGCATTTGTAATTGACCATTCTCTACAAGAGAAAGATCTTTTGATCTTCAAGTACAATGGGGATTCATGCTTTGATGTTCTAATTTTTGATGGTCAGAGCTTGTGCGAGAAGGCAGCTTCATATTTTGTCAGAAAATGTGGACATAGAGAACAGGAGAGTGGTTGCCAGACAAAAAGGAGGATTGGGGAAATTTCAGTTGAAGCTACTCTTCCTTCTCCTGAGAATCCTGTTGAGGGACCTACACCTGAGAAATCTGCAAATACTGACATTTACACAACACCATTACGGCAACCTATCACCTCCAGAGCCTATACCAAAAAGACTCGGAGGGAAGTCGAGTGGATTAAAGATATTCTTGAAGAAACTTCTACTTCTATTGAGGAAGTAGATACCAAACCTGGTATACTGTTTTATCTTCTCGTTTTCCAGAATGTTGCAACTATAAAAAATGCTGTAATTTGAAATATCCTTCGTTTTTATTGTGCTGCATATTATAGGTGGCGCACTGTTGTTTCTTTTTACAGTGACTCCCCGCTTTACTGAACTGTTCACATCATTCGTATTCATTTCTCTATCCTGTTATGTATTTTTTTTTTTTAGATAAGAGTCTTTAGTTGAATTCTGATTGCGTGCAGCTTTGTAATGGAAAATGCGGTAATGACAGAATTGTGTAGTTGGTTTGTTTGTCTCGCTTGCTTATTTATTGTCTGATACATAAATGATTCAGATATTGAGCAAATCAGTCCAGATGTGATACATAATGTTCCATATCTATCAAGTAGAAGGCTAATAACAGAGGAAGAGAAACAGAATGCACTGCAATTGGCACAAGCAGCATTAACAAGCGAGGGCTTCATGGTAGTTATGAAACCCACGCATGTAAACAGGAGATTTTACATGGTATATAAGTCTCTCATATTGTACCGCTAAATTCTTGCAGCTGCTTCCTTTATTGTCTTTGTGTTTTATCCAATTCTTCTGATCTAACAGAGGAAAGAATAGGCTGTTGCTTTTAATCAAGAATGGTCAGGAGTTTTGACGTGGGTCTTGTTATATTGATGGTGCTGTTTTTGTTTCAGTCGATACCTTCAGGATGGATGGTTAAACATCTCAGCTCTCTGGAAAAGCAGGATGTGATTCTCTGCGTGAAAGAGAAACAATGGGTCACCAAATTCTGTTATCAGAAATCTAAACACAGTGGAGGTCTTTCTGGGGGATGGAAGAGCTTTGCCTTGGCAAATGACTTGCAGGAATTTGATGTGTGTGTTTTTGAACCTAGCGGACTGCAGAACAATGCTGTTGTCCTGAATGTTAACATCTTTCCCGTTTATCAAGAAGACCTGTGACCTTGGCATCTCAACTGAAGCGTGGATGATAAAGAAACTGATAGTTAGTGGTGAGATGAGAGCAAATCCAGGGATCGCATTTTACTTGTAGCTCGACATGCCTAGTTTATGTTATAATCTGTCTGTATAGGATGGGATGGGTTTGAGTTTCCGATGACCCTGCAACTGATGTATCTGTGGAGCAGCAAAAAGGCACCTGCCCGCCTAGTTTCTAAGTTATATGAATGGGCCCTCTTTCTCTCCTTCCTGTCCTCTCATGGTTCTACCTGTATCACATTCCCTTTGAAATAACCAACACCCAGTCTTCCCAAAGGTGTCAGTTTTGTTGCCTGTCTCTCCCTATCTTTTCATTGTTAATTCTATTAAGAGTTGGGAGCTTCGCCAATTCAAATTTTTCTATTAAGAGGAGGGAGGCTGCATATTCCAATTTCGGTTTCAATTTTATTATTAATGAAGAGGCATGAGATATCTTGGTCAACCTAACATCCTTCGTTTTTCCTATATAAATGAATTATGCTGAGAAAAATATCAGATCACATGTTTTCAATTTGTTATCATTTTCTTTTTGTAATTTCAATCTCTTTAAACTACGATCGGACTACTCTCTTTTTCTTAAAGCCCTATAATCTACAGTATTTTTCTTTTCTTTTTTTGGGAAATATAAGTAATTAAATTAACAGTACTTTTTTTTGTCTAAACAGAAATCATTTTCGGTTAGTTGTATGGCATAAGATGTATAAGCAACTGCGCTGCTATTATATGGCCTGGAATTTCCCTTTTAGTGCCCATCTATCTCTTTCAATTGCTAGCCATTCATTTAGCTTCTTACCTTATCCCATTTCATCCCAATACAAAAGTAGCCTTTGCTTCTTCTCCACCTGTTTCCAACTTCTTCCAGTCCAAGGCACAGGTAATCCCTCATCCAAATTCATCTGAACGGATTCCCTAATACACAATTCAGCTAGCTCTAGATTAATTATTTCTTTCTCCTTTTTCTTTCTTTATTGTGCGCAGTAGAAAAATGGCAACAACAGCAGCTACCTTCACTCCAGCAAGAATCAATGGTGCAGCTGTCAGTTTTGGCAACAAGCCCCAGAAGAGAATGGACAAGGTGGTGTACATAAGAGGACTGAATTCCTTTGGAGGTCTCAAGGCCCACAACAGTGTCGTCTCTCTTGGCATGCCAGTATGTACTGAGCAATGCTTTGCAAATTTTGTTAGCTCAATCAAAGCAGCAGCAGCAGCATCAAATGGAAAAGGAAAAGGCGGAGGTGCGCTTTCCTCTAAATGCAGTAAGATTGGGGAGATATTCCAAATTGCCGCTATTATGAATGGCCTTGTTTTGGTTGGAGTAGCTATCGGATTTGTACTTCTCCGAATTGAAGCTTTTGTCGAGGAATCTGAGTAAAGCCCTTCTGTTAAACTGTAAAATTAAGCACCCTGTTGCTAGACAATTGTTCTTCTATCAATTTCTTTCATTTACTTTAGAACCAAATTGTTTTCGGATGTATAAACAATGCCTTCATGAGTTCATGTGTAATTTGTACTAGAAGGTAATAAATTTCATCCTTCATTTTAAAGTCTTGACTACTTCATTGCTCAGCTTCTTATTGCATTAATGGAAAAAGGTCAATTTCAATTGCTCCTATTATCTCCAATGAACTATCCTCACCTAGCAACATTAGCAGATTTAACGATTCACCCAGCATAGTAGACAACCGGGTGGATCGAATCTTACAATTCTAAGTAACAAACTAGTTGGAAAAAGGCTTCAGTTCATCCTCCATATATTCATATCGAAGGCTTAGCCAAGTCCTAGCAAAGAATTTAATACAACTAGTTGCTAGGAACACTGTAATGGCATTGATAGCGTATCTGATTGCTGAAGGAATCATGTTTTTAGTCGAAAGCAAGTTTCAACATGATAAATTGCTGTCCAGTGTCATATAGTCTACGCAAACAATTTGTAGTTACGTACGACAAGCTCCGGTAACCACCACTTCTACTCAAAAGTCTTTTATAAATTCTTTAGCTGCATAAAAGCTCGCCTTACTTGGGAAAGAAAAATAAATTTTCCGTCAAGCCTCTAAGGAAGGTACAAATCCATAGTTTCTAAAGGTGACAAAAGATATATTGCAAAATTTTAAACAAAACAGTACAACAGCCTTCATTGGGGGTATTTGATAGCCACATCGCTAAACTACTTCATCACGCTCCAGGAGCTTATCCTTTATCTAGTGTTAGAGAAGGTACTGTACTCTCTCAGGATGAGGGTCTCTGGCAAGCAGAAAAGAGTTGCCAATTGATAAGAGCCATGACTAGAGAAGTGAACAGTTCGAAGCCTACCACTTTTGGGAAGTGCCACCCCAACCCTCTTCTCAAATAGCTGCCAAAGACATACATTAGTAAAACAGATTATATGACTGTCCAATTTGTTATTAGCATGCAATGGAAGAACAGAACTACAATCAATCAAAACCCAATGATTTTCTCTTTTGCAGATAAATAATCTTGCGAGTTATAAGATTAAACTCTGGTAAATTTATAGTTTTAAGAGAATGGAAATTAGACTTCATAAGAGAACAAGTATTTAATGCAAAGACCCAGTATGCAGTCCTTCCGGTCAAGATAGTTCTCAATCATATTGCATGGTGAATAGGCTCAAAATGTTTGTACAAAATACAAAATTTTGATTGATGCAGGGAAAAGAAGTATACCTTGTGATGGATGGCATGGTTGCCACAATGCCAGCACATGCATATATAATGGGAATCAGAGTCTTGGGTTTGTTTTTGCGAAGCCACATCAGAGATCCCAATGCTGCAAGGGATATACTCAGCACCTGAATTTAGAAAGAGCGGATATGAAAGTCAACCAAGAGAGACAAATGACTTCACTTTGATGTCGGCCAATTATCAACATCAACAAATCTAAACTTGCAAATTTCTATTATTTGTCAGCTGATGATCTCCCAAACAGCAGTAACAGTCTTAACAGAAAAGAAACCATATTGATCATAGTAATACCAAGTTTGCATTTGCTTCAAGGCCCTGCAGAATGTAATCCCAAGTGAATTCTAGTCCTCTAGCTCCAACCCAAAGAGGTGCCAGTCTATGTAAAACAGAATCAGCAAAAGCCCACCCTGAAATAAGAATAATTTGTTTATCAATGCTAAAGAATAATCAAGAGATGTAATTGGGACCAAGCGAAAAGAAAGACCATTTTGAGCAATTTACAAGAAGCTCATACACATAATGAGAAATAGAAATTGCAGACAGATGCAATGTAGATCTCCAGAGCAGTTTTTGTCATACATGGCAAGAAATTAATAGCTCAAGCTAAAGTGATAACAAAGTTTCATTTGGTCTCAGAAACTGAGACTTTACAATCTAGTTGGTAATAAATGAAATAACTTGAAGAATTTATACTCACCAAGACCAACAGCTTGAAATTTATGATTTTGAGAAATATTTCTATGAGTCAACTGAGTCAAGGCAAAATATAGCCCAGCAACATCTATAAAACCAATTAGAGCTTTCAACAATTCCTGAAAATAGATAGAATGTTTCCATCAGCAAATAGAAACAGAAACCAGTTAAAAGCATAACAAAAGTGAAGTAAAGATCCATCAGTGTGTATTTCAGAGACCTATAAAACAACCAATGTTAAAATTTGTTGTTTTAAGGAACATTGTTTATAAAGCAACAACAGCATTATTGTATTTTTCTGAAATTTAATACGACGCCATATATGTTGCAGTCAAAATAGAGTCACAATCAAATTGCAATGATCAAACAAAAGAAAGAAAAACATACATTTAAAGCTATAAAGAAAAGAAGCTATAAGCTCTGGCCTTTAGAAAAAAGTTACCTGATATGGATCAAAGGTGTCATTCTCAGAAACCTTAAGAAAAGTGGCCAAGCAAACAAGCTGCAATTCAGCAGAATTGAAAAAACAGTAAATATCTAATATAATATTATTGAAATAAAACAGCATCCAATGAAATTAACAGTGACCTTATAGCAACCAACAATTACCGACCTTTATTAATGCTGTCCCTAGATAAACAAGCGCAGCTTTAACAGAGGTGCCAAGTGTGTCATACTCTGACCTAAAATAATAATAATAATAACAATAACAGTTATCGAATAAAGCAAAATCTTAGCAGCAATTCCAATTTGCTATCCAAAGCAGTTGAATTGGAAGTGAAAAGTTTTGGAAATTTAGAAAACCTAGATAGAATCGCAGACAATAGATCTATAAGACAAAAAATATATACAAAAGAAGTGAAATGATTGCTGAAAGGTAGAAGGAAGAAAATGATGGCGTACAAGGGAGTAGCGGAGTAGTAAACAGCGTGAGGACCGAAGGTGAGAATCGCACAGTTGAAGAAGTGAAACACCGTCATCTCCGTATTAAGTTTCCTCTTCTTCTTCTTCTTCTTCTTCTTCAGTGCAGGCTGCGAGATCCCAGAGGCCGAGGAGGAGTTTAGAACTGAGCAGGAACGACAGTTTTAATTCTTCTTTTCGGTTAAGCTGTATGCAATTGGGCTTAATTTTGTTATGGGTCAAGTTAACAAACTAATTGGGCTATTAGAATGGGCCTGAAAGTAACATAAGCTCGTAAGTGAGTCGAGTATAGATCAGCAAATGAGCCTCTCAGGATCAGGAAAAGTGATTGTTATACTTCGGTTTCTACTCCAAATAATCTTCTTTACATTTTTACATTGAGTAGCTCTTGTATAAAACTCTTGCTAACCACTTTCTCTCTCTCTCTCTCAAAATTTAATAACGTATATATTACGGAAATTCATCATGTTATTAGATGAATTAGTATTAGTTCTCATAAAATCAATATGAATGTCAAATGATATTTACATTTTTTTTATGTAAAAGAAAAGGCTATAATTAATTAATTATGATTTCTTTAATTCCCTTGGCTGGCTTCGGCAAGCAAAAGGATGTCAAACTCGTAAATTTTTTTAATTACATTATTTGATTTATTTAAAAGGTGAAGAGCATTTGGAGGTTTTGGATACATAAAATGAAAGAATGGTAAAGCAGTTCTCATTGGGTTTGACCCATTAGGCCTGTGACGTTACCATTAGTTGGTCGAGTGTTTCTATTCATGCGGGACAATTGTGTTTTTTTTTTTTTTTTCTTCCTCGAAGTAATTTAATACTATATCATGCTGAAATTGGTTCTTTTTTTGGGGGGTAGATATTTAAGGGAAAAGACCAAAGTGCAGACTCTAAGAAGACAGAATGTTTTTGGACATTCCCTCGAATGATTCTAATAATACCAACAAGTAATTTGTAAGAACATGAGCAAGAAGAATCCTTTTCATATGTTTTATGGGTGGACAATATTGTGTGCATTATTATTCCTTTTGCTATATACATTATTTTTATTCATTAATTTGAAAGGGAGATCGATGCAGCAAAAATCTAATTCCTTTTAGTTTGTAATAAAAAATTTAAGGTAACGGTGATTCAGTTGTATTATTACATATATAGAGCTAAAGTTAACTTATAAAAACAATAATAATATGGTTTGGGAATTCAACTGGTGAGTGCCTGCCTAACACAAGAGTATAATTAATCGGATGATGTAACAATATATAACCACTTGCCCATTAACATTGATTTCGTACATTTAAATCAATAGGGCGGTGATAAAGTGCAGCAATTGATAAAACTATATCTGTATGAGAAATTGATGACTATGCCATCCCCAATTACAGTACATTTGCCCTTTCTTGTTGAAAATCAGAAGCAATCAGATTCCAGGAATGTCTTATCTTCCTAGCTATATATATATATATATATATATATATATATATATCTTTGTTTGAATCAATTTCATGTTTGACTATTTGATATATCTCTTTCTCCATGACCTCACATGGCCACCAATAATTATTTCAGTAGATGCTAAATGCTATGAGCTATGATCATGCCATTCTCTCTTTTTGCAGGCTAGGCCTTTAGATTTAATCTGCTTAATATGTGACACTGTCATGTGTTTCCAATTTCCCAATTGAACTTGTCTGGTTGTTTTTTTCTCAAAATCGGAGCACATTTCAAGCAATATGGCCTTATCTTGTCAAGCATATCATAGCCGGTAGATATTTCAACAAGTACTACCATACAATAACAAAATTATCATACTATTTCCTTCTTTAAATATGTATCTACATATGATTTCTTCATTTAATTGAGTATTTAATCTTTTTCTAACCCCTCATGTAGACAAGGCATTCTTGCTAGAACTCCAATTATTGCCAACGACAAAAGATTACCACTGCAAACAAATGTTCATATCATAATCATGTTTATGTCTTAATTAATAATATTGCTAATTAATGGCAAGAGCAAGAATACATTAATTATAATGTCAATCAGATTTATTTCAGTTCACAAAAGAAAAAGGAAAAAGAAAATAAACACAGTTTGCGTCACGGAGGGGAGTTTATTCTTTATTGAAAGGGAAATGGAGAGGGGAATTTATTTAGTTGATGTTGACATTTGAGGTTCAGTTTCTTCTATAATCTATTAATGGAGAGCTTGACATTTGACAGCCAAAAAGGGTATTCATTTTTTTCTAGCAAATGTTGGAAACAGTCAAAGGAAATGGGAAAGCAGAAAAACCGTAATAACATTTTGTACAATAGTATATTTAAATCTATGCATTTGTGGTCCATCACACAACTATTGGAAAATGAGACTGCTGCAGAGTCATAAGCAAATATTTTACAAGGAAGGGTTCTCTAGGTGTATAAAAAATAGAAAAAAAAAATTTAGCCAAAATAAACATAATTTTTCAAGTTAAAATTGAGGATAATTATAAGATATAAAGATAAATCACAAAATTTTGATGGGCTTTTCTATCTAATGAATGGGGACCTAAAAGATATGATAAGTAAAAGATTTATGTCGAGAAAAACATAATAGCTTATTAGCACATATGTCTTAATTTATAATTGGATATATAAAAAGAATTTATTTATGAAATTAAGAGATCCACAGTCCTCATGGCAAAAAACAAAACCTAATTTTCTTAATTATCATGTAATTAATGTGTATAGAAACAAGCATGGCAATAATTTGGAAATTTGGGAAATTGAGAATGACATAAAACTTATAAAATGGGCAGTATAGGTTTAGAGAGCAACTTGGTCTTATCCTATTACAATGATGTTTTAGTTTTATTTCAACCAAATATTCAGGTGAATTATATAAGAATACTACATGTCCTATTACATTTTCTTTTTTATTTCTTTTCCCTTTGTTTTTTTTCTTTTATAATTTGACTTATCTTTTTAGATGAATTAAATATTAAATTTTCTTATGAGTATTTTAATTTGATGTACATATACGTAGCAAGTGCGCGTGAGTATTAGTTTGGTTCGATTTTGAAAACAAACTAAAATCTAAGTCTTTTATAAATTTAAATTGAATTGAATAAAAGAGCCGAATAAACTGAATTTCTCATACATGTAAGAATACTATTGTATTATATATATATATATATATATATATATATATATATATATATATATATATATATATATATATATATATATATATATATATATATATATATATATATATAATTTGACTTATCTTTTTAGACGGATTAAATGTTAAATTTTTTTATGGGTATTTTAATTTGATGTTCATATATACGTAGCAAGTACTAGTGAGTATAAGCTTAGTTTGCTTTTGAGCCACAGACCAAAAAGGCTAAGTTCTTTTTTTTTCAATGAATTTAAATCAAATTGAACAAGAGACTAAATAAATCCAATAAACTAAATTTCTCATAGATTTAAAATTAACCAAATCAACCAGAAAGTTAAACAAGTAAACTGAAATGGTTCGGTGTAGATTCTTGGTTTTTTTTTTTTTTTTTTTTCTAATATTTTGCTTACTCTAACTAGCAAGCTGTCCACCTATGGACTTGGAAATATTTTAAAATTAGTCACAGAAATATGCAAAACTTATTTTACTTTTCCTGATGATGACTATTATAGTAGGGTAAAGCCTTTTAAACTGGAAGGAGCTGTAATAGGACCAGACTGAATTTTCATCAAGTTAAAGTGGCCATTCTGAAATCCCCAACAATAGCTGAAAGAATGCACATGATCTGCCTGCAAAAGTGGGGTCCTATATATGATATTTGGTACGATTATCTGTTCCAATCTTGATGGGAAAACAAGAACTGGTTTATAGATTAAGATCGACAGAGAGAAGGTTTCTGCAATTTGAAGCTAAAACCAGTATATGATCTGTATAGACTGTATAGATAAAAACATTGAAAGTAAAAACAACTGCTAGCACAAAGAGGAATCCATAGCAGGGACATAATCTCTCTATATTTTGTTTTTTTTTTGGAGATTTCTTTTATTATTTATTTGAACACCTTTTTTTTTTTTTTGGCGGGGGGTAAGATTGGTTCATAGACTTTTAGAAGTATACGGATCTGTCCAAATTGAATTTTCATGGCTCCACTTACAGTTCTTGAAAGAAATGTACCGTACCATACATTTCATTTTCCTTGTTAAAATCCCAAGAAAACTAGCTAGTGATGTTGTTTTGAAAAGAGAAGAGGCTTTGGTCATTAATGTTAGTTGGAAGTAGGCACATATCCATCATCTTCAGTACACTCAGCCCGGTGAAGATAGGAGTTCTTTCAAACTTAATCAGTTTAGTCAATGGAGAGCGCATGGAATGTAAATTATCCTTGTTGTATTGATCTCACCAATGATATTTCATTGTCAAGTAGTAGGTACCTTTCAGTTTCAGCTCATCTTTTACCATCAAAGAACAAGATAAAATTATACAAAATATTCTCTGGAGGTTAGAGTAAGAATGTTAAGTTTCCAACAATAGCACTTTAATTTGTTTATCTTATAAGAGTACCACTGATTCGTCGGTCATACAAAGACATCTTTTATCTCCAGAAAGACAAAGCATTCCTTAAGAATTATGGGATTACTTCGATAGTTAATATTCCAAGCTAAGCTTTATTTTTGTTAATGGAAACAGATACCTAATATTGATAGTTGCTATACTAAGGTATATCCCTCGGTTAAGGGGGAAAAAAAAAAGGAGACGAGTTTAGAGTCTCAAAAAAAAGAGGTGGGGTTTGCGTAGGGTCTGACTTCTTAATGGCCTTAAATTTTTGTTCCTTGTAAAGTGACACCATCTTGTTAATTGAATAAATCATAATTCAGCATTTTTGCCAAGGGGTGGATGCTTTCGGCTCCGGAAGCTGACAAGTGGCCTTTACCCGGTGGCGCGTGGAGAACAGTTTATCTTCTGCCTCCTTTTATGGTGCTTTCAATTATATAGCCTCGTTCAGTATGTGTGAAAAGAAATACGCCTTTTTAGGTTCACCATTAATAACCCTTTTCTGAGCTCTTGTATTTTTTCCCGAACTGGGTTCTTGACCATTGTCATTACTTTTATTGCATATACTCATGAGCTCATTATTACGGTTCTGATTAATTATCGAAGGAATAAATTTTCTTTCTTTTTTTATGAGGCATCTTTCGTTTTCTTGAATCTTGACCTGATAAAGCTGTCTTATGTCAAACACAAAGGCACAAGCAAAAATTCTACATAACGGGCAAAACAATGTAGAGTGGCGGAGTTGCTATTACCAGACTCCAAACAGAAACACTGCATGTTTATGTTTCTGATTCCTAAAAAACTGCTAAATAAATCAAATTTATCGGATGAAAATATAATTTAATATCTTTATACTTATCATTTGAGAAATTGAAAAATATTCTGACTATGAATCTACTTTGTATTTTAATTAGAGATAAAATATTACTAGTTATGATTTTAAAAAATGAAAAAGAAAGAACTAGATAACAATTAATAGAAAAAGGAAAAAGAAAAGTTGAGATATAGAAAAAATAAAAAGTAAGAACTCATATTAATCTGATTAATTTGATCCAATAAATATTATAATGTGATGCAATGTCGCAGTGCACGTCAGCCTAAACGGCGTTGATTTCGGTGATTCCTTCCTTTCTTTTTTGTCTTACTCTTCTTCAATCAAGATTTGGAGTGGGAGAAGGTGGAGAAAGAAAAGCCCAAATTTCGAAGCAACAACATGCCTCAGTGTTATGATCTCACGAATCACCACCAAGAAGCTAATATTCTTCCAAATTGGGTTTATTTATTTATTTATTTATAATTTCTTAATTTCTGTCGCGGACAAGAGATGTCATTACATTAATTTGCAATTCTTGCTCTAAACCCATGCGTGGCCATTACTCGATACCTTCTCTTCTTAAAAAAATGGTGTTTATGGTAACTAATAAAGAATGGGATTCTTTTGGAACATCTTTCGCTTTAAGTGTCAAACCAGCAACCTAGTCTCACGATCTCAAAGAGTTGCGCATAAAGTTACAAGATCAGATCAAAGTTATATACCATTTAGTTCATTAGCTTCTGATCCGAATTAATTAAAAAAGTAACACTCTGATCAAGTACTTGATCATATATGTTAATGATATAATTAAGCAAACTCGTTTGTGAGTTTAATGTAATGGTAATTAAGAATTTTGTTTTTATAGTTAAACATATAGATGAGAGTCAATCACAATTCACAAGTTTAGCAATAAATATTAAAATCAATATTTAAAAAGGGCTTTTAAAATGATATATATCAAGCAAATCAAAGATTTCTTAATTTTAAGCAGTGCTAGCTCGCCATATTGATACACAACCAGGATTAGATCGCCATCTCAGACGATATGCAGTCATGCCCATAATGCCTGAAGAAATAGGTGAACGTGCTCCACTCTGCCACATTCGGAAACACTCTCCATAAAGGCTTCACCAGCGAGCTAGTACTACAAATACTCAATCAAGTCTCATCACCGGGTAATACAATTTTGATTCTTTATAGACTTTATTCAAATCTTCATTCAAATACTAATTTAAGCATCAAAGTGATTTTTCAAATACTACACTTGAAGCTTCTAACTGATTTTATTTGCAGATAATCTAATTTTTTTTTTAAATCAACTATACAATTTATGATTTCATTCGGACTATATCACAAGATGCTAAACTAATTTTAATAAGAATATGTGAAAGATAAAAGAAAGAATATTGTCAATTTTGATACTTCAATTACACTCCAGAAAACAGGTAAAAAAGTAATGCAAAAAAACTCCTAAAAAATTCTTTGAAAATTTAAAAAATATAAAATTTTAGTTACGTTTATGTGTTAGGTCTTTAAGGAATGAGTAATAATTTATGCTAATATTCCAATAATGCCCTTACTTTATTTAGCTTGGATATTTTATTAGATATGCTCTTCCACCGATATATATATATATATATAATAGTAGATGATTTGGTAATAATAAGCAAAACTAGCATATTGTCTGTCCGTCCTTAATCTATGCTATTGAACAACTACACTATAGTTAAAGAGGGGTTAGTGATCTAGAAAGAAAATATAAAATAAAACAAACGAAGACATATGTATACATAGTCATACCCTTTTGATGAATTGTTGGGTACCCACTAGCCTAGAATTCTGCTACATGTTGTTGTTAACGTGAAAAAGAATGGAGTCCCTTTTCTGGGAATGATGTACAACAAATGTTTCAAGATTCAAAAAAAGAAAAAGAAAAAGAGGAAGAGTAAGAGTGGTTCTTATAAGACAAACACATGGAATATGGAATATGGAATATAGCCCAAGCATTTGACAACGTTAGAAGTGAGCCACAGAGGGACATGTTGACCGGATATTATCATACGCTACAAACTCACTATACAATAATCCAAGAAATATAACAAGGAATAATTTAAGTGGAGAAATATATATAAAGAAATAAAGAATTCCATTTCCCGGAGAATCTAGAGCGCATCAGGCGCTGACCGGGCCTTCGGAAACTATTAACAAATGATTAACGTTTTTCTAGTCATAATTAATGCAATCAGCAGATAAAAACAAAAGGAATAAACACGTAATTAAAATTAGGGACTGCAGCATTTTAAACGGGGAGATGGAAGTAAACAACAAAAGAAGAGAAACAGAATATATATATATATATATATATATAACCTAGACAAGGTCACGTCCATAAGTCACGTGATGTGGAACCTCAACTCAAAAGCTCCCCCATGTTGACGCCGAGGAATATGGTTTGTTTTTTTCGGGTTAAATAATTATTATTATTTGTTTTGAGAGTTTCCACGCGCGGGTGGGGTGGGGCTCGACAGCTTTGGGTTTTAAGTTTTAACTATAGGAATATTTGGACACGGAGAGGGAATATTGGCGATAGATGGAAGATCGCATAGTAGACAAATACTACACGTTGATTTTTACGTTTCTATTTCCAACTCTTTTTCTCCAATTTCCACTCTTCCTCTCCCCACGCGCCTCCTCAGTTGCTTCTTCTTAAATGTTCCATCATATCTAATTTTCTCTTCTTCTTCTTTTTTTTCTTAATTTCCTCTCTCCGTATATATCTTTACAGTTATTGATTATATATCGGTGTCATAAATATTTTTATTTACAGTATCATATAAAATAAATAATAAAATAAAATTATTTTTTTAAAATTTTAACCTTAGCATAACATAGATCCTATTTATATGTAAAATTATTTTAAAAAATAAATTAAATAAATTATAATATGTTTTTTTATTTTAAATTTTTTATTTAACTTATAAATATTATATTTTAATCAATTTAAGCCAATTAGCAGGTTTACTTTTTATTTCATTATTGTCTCTAAGTAATAATAAAAAATAAAAGTTTAATATAATTTTTAATTAAATATCATAAAAAAAATTAATGTTAACTTTTCAATAATTAAAATTTTACATACATTTTCATTAGTTTATATAATATAAAAATATAAATTATTTTTTTATCCTTTTATAAATTTATAGCTGTATTTTTCTTTTCAAATTCAATTGATTGATTGTCAATAACTGATTTCATATAATAAAATAGAACTTTGTTATTGAAATCATAAAAACTAATAAAAATATATAGAAAATATACTACAAATAAAAATAAAATAGTATAAACGTATAATTTGTAAAGAAATAATGTAACAACAAAACCTTTGAGAGAGTGAAAAATAAAACTTGTAATTTGAATATTTATTTTTTATATTTTCTTAAAATTAAAAAACTGAACTTTAAAATTTAGAATTCAATCACTTAGCCATTATCTCTTTTTCTATTGTGAATAGTTGAACATTAAAAATTACTTTTATAATTAAAAATTTGCAATGAATAGAAAATATTTGATAGAATCAAATTTATCAATATATACTTAATATGGTATTAAATAATATAAAATAAAACTCTCATTATTGGATTATAACAAAATATAAATCTTTAATTATATAAATAATTAAATTTTATTTATTTATTATATCTTGTAATATAACTTAATATTGTTTTAACCAGTTGTTTAAATTACTGGTTGTTTAAAGAAGTATAATTGAATAACTGAGATTTAAAATAACAGATATAATCATTAAAATTAAATATGACATTGGTATCACTTGACAACAAATAATGACTATTTCTTTTAGTATATCAAATGATGTTATATATATTTAAATAAATATATGCATATGTTAATTATCATATTTTATCTGTTTATTTAGAAACGACTTTTTATATAGGAATTAATTATAAAAGGTAATTCACCTTAAAGTAGATAATTTTAACTACTTTTTAATCTTTCTTTCATTTAATATATCATATGATATTATATTGAATAATCCGATTTATTATTTTATGAGCCATAAGACCTAAGAAAGATATCTTTTTATTATTATTGATCAATTACTATAGCTTTAGTAATCAGTGAATATATTTATAAAAAAACTTACGACGCTTATTAATATTATTATTACAGATTTGCTATTATATATATTTTTTTTAAATTAAGTTTTAAATATTCGAGAGTTGAATAAGTAGACATCAAGTAAAAATGTTTAATTAAAAAAATCATCAAACACAAAAAGAAGCAAAGTCAACTACGAGAATCAACATGAATATTGGTTATAAAAAGAGAAAAAAAATAAAAGAAGAAGAAGAAGAAGAAACTAGTAAGGCTACAAAAAAAACAGAGTTGGTTTCATGGACTATAGAAGAAGAAGGACGATTGTGATGAACTTATGAGATTTAATAGTTTATTTGTGACAAGAAGGAAGGGTTAAAAAGAAAGAGAAAAAGGAGTAAGGTGATTCAATTCCATTGCGGTCCTATTGCTACAGAAGAGGTCGGATTTCCCACTGAATTTGGATGGAGATGGGTTCTCCATTGGGTGAATCAGGTTTTACCATCCTACCCTCTAGGGTAAAATTGGGAAATTTTAATTTTATATTGGTACACTAGCAAAACCAAACAAGCTTCTTCTGTGGAACACATTTCGGAGGTGGGTGATGTATGGAAATTTGACCCAAAGAATATAATAATGATAATAAAAGGGCAGGCCAGGTAGGAAATTAAAAGCGCGTGGGGTAGCATCCTTGGAAGAAACTTAAATGGAAAGTGGGGAAGAGAAATAGTAGCATGTGGGTCTGTGACCCTGGTGTCGCCGAACACCCCAGCCAATCTGACACTTCTTTCTCTGTTGTATACTAGTATAAGATTACTCTTCCCCTTATTAATATTCTTCTTCCTTCTTATTCCTCACAGTCACAGCAACCAATTCTAATCCCCCAAGCCCCTCTCATTTTTGTTAGCCCTGTTCGCACGTGTACAGCTCGATATTTATTGGCCATTCCTTACGTGCGTGCCAAAGACTACTTTGAAAATAGGTAGTACCGCTATACTTATGCTCTCTACACCCTTATTTTAATTTAGACAATATAAGAGTCTTTGCCCTTCCTTACAAATTTGGGGTCCGACACCTGTTTGACTGGACTAGAGCTGGCAATAGTAGTGGTCGGTTTAGGGCAAGAGGTAAGGTTGTGCTGGAACTGCAACCCTACTTTTCCATTTGTCATTTCTTATTGTTAATTACACTGCTATTTGCATAATCTTTAATTAATTGGTTTTCATGTCTCACGTACATGCAGATTAGTCAAACCAATTTATCTATATTTATCGATACCATTAGCTATTAATTTAAACCGATTTACTAATCAAAGATTAGGCCATTTCGTTTTCTGCAAGTGCATTTTTGTTTTTCTGCTTAACTAAATTAAGTAACATGAGGCATTGAGCTTATTATTTTGGTTCAATGATCAGAGGGTTAAACTCAATTAATACTTTCCCAAAAGAAAATAGAAAACAAAAGAAATGGTGCAGCACTAGCACTAGCTCAGCAGCTATGACAGGGATATTAATTTGGCCTGCCAGTCAATCCTCGTTCATGGTATAAAAGGGCAATATTTTAATTCAAGCAAAAGCTATTTAAACTCATTATTAAAAGAATGTAATCAAATAAACGACAAAACAAAAATAATAAAGGAGTTAAAAGGAATTTAAATGAGTCGCAATCTATGAACGTAGATAGATTGCGATAGCTAGAAAGATAGAGAAAAAGAAAAGCAAAAGAAAAAGAAAAAGAGGAGAGGAAAGAAAAAAAAAAAGAAAAAAAAAGAAAAGAAAGGAAAAGGCACTCACTATATCTCATTGAACAGTAAGTAGCCTTTTTGTTAACTCGAATCCCAGCCATTCTCTTCCACCATTATATCTATCCCTCTGCAACTTCCTTTTATATTTTCATTCTCCAATAGAAAAGAAAGGGAAATTAATTGAACAGAGCCATATACAATTCTCTCTTCCTCTCCTCTCGAAAGAAAGAAAATGCCTCTGATCCATCTGCATCGATCTTTGAATACATAACTTCCCCCTTTTCACTAACTTTCTACTTAAACTATCATCCCCAGAAAACCTCTGTTACTTTCTCCTTTCTTGCATTTTTTAATATATATATATAGAATCTGGTTAGTATTCTCTGCAATTCTTTCACCTCTAGTGAAATATTTATATTTCTTTCTTTCCTTTCTGATCTCTCCTAGCTATATCTATTAACCCTAGATTGATCCTACTGAAAAGAGCCTCTCCTTTTTTTCTTTAGTCTTTACTCTACTTATTCTCTCTCTCTCTCTCAACGCCCATGCAAATCATAAGGCACTCATGATATAATCATATAATCACAACTCCTTCGCTTTTGATCAGCTCTAGCGCTTCCTTCAATGTTCTAGCCCATTTCTTGGCTTTCTATTCTATTCTACTTTCCCTCTTTGTCTCTTCATTTCCCTTTCCTTTTAACTTTCTCATTCTTTCTCTTTTAATTAATAGTAATACTGCTTACAAGTCTGACTAACTAAATTAATTAGACATCTCCATCGTTGATCGATCCTCATGTTCTCTAGCTCCAACCTGATGATGAGAACTGCATCATCTTTGCCTGATCTTTCTTTGCAGATCAGCCCACCATTAGCCTCTGATTGTGAAGCTAATGAAATGGGTACAAATTATAATGGAGGAATAACATGGAAAGCACTTTACTGTGACAGGAGCTCAACTACTGATTCTGGTAGCAGTGGAAGTGATTTAAGCCATGAAAATGGTACCTTAAACCAAGAAAGGAGCTATAATAATAATCTTGGTCCTAGTGAGCCCACTTTGAGCTTAGGGTTTGAAATGGCAGATATGACTACTCCTCCAGCACTGCAACTACCAAGAAATCTTAATCATCATCATCACCATCAACCTCAAATCTACGGCCGCGAGTTCAAGAGAAATGGAAGAATGATTGGTGGAGTGAAAAGAAGCATCAGGGCTCCTAGAATGAGATGGACCACAACTCTTCATGCCCATTTTGTTCATGCTGTCCAGCTTCTCGGAGGCCATGAGAGTAATAACATTTTCTTACATTCACCTAATTTAATATGTCTAGTATTTTCCTTTTTGACAAATTAAGGATCAGAAGCTTAGAAACTTTTCTCTCTGCAAATGCAAACTGCAGGAGCAACACCAAAATCAGTGTTAGAGTTGATGAATGTGAAGGATCTAACCCTAGCTCACGTGAAGAGTCACTTGCAGGTGGGGTTACTGTGTACAATCTGCAATGTTTTGAAATTATGTGAATGGATGTACAATTTTCAATATTCCCATTGTAGTTTTTGCACTTTTATCGTCGTTTTTCTATACGCACCTATTCTATATATTGCCATGTCTCATTTGTAGTGGGGGTGAAGAACAAGAGGTAAGGACAAAAGGGTATCTAGCTATCTAGAGGGGTAATCTTAGCAATGTGGACTTTTTGTTCTCACATTTCGTTTACTTGTGGTGTTCATGCAGATGTATAGAACAGTGAAGAGCACTGACAAAGGAACAGGTAAATTAGACTGTTCTTCATTTCCAAGAACTGTAAACACAATTTTTCCCTCTTCCATCTCTTTGTTTGATATATATAGCTAGAGAGGTTGGTGATTCAAGTATGACCCAGAAACACTATCATTTGAAATTACTGTTTTCATACCAAATTAAAAATAATTGGAATTGGACGGACTTGAAGTGAATAATTAGTTTGGTGTCTGATAAAGCAAGACCATAACTAACGGCTCTCTATATGATATTATTTCAGGTCAAGGCCAGACAGATATGGGTTTGAAGCAAAGAGCAGGGATTGTTGATGTAGATGCAGGAGTATCTGCTGGAAAAGCTGATGCCAACCCTTGTTGTTCTCTCAACCCACCACCACCACCAACACCAACAACACCACTACCAAGCGTCCAAAAAACCCAAATAAGGTTATTGCTTAACTTCTCTTGCCTAACCTTTCTATCCTTATTTGCTTTGTTTTCTTATACTCTTCATCTTTTAAAAATGCAAATAACTGATTTGGATTTTAATGAATGCAATAAACCAAGGCACACATACATGCACGAAAATACACAAATGCTTGGGTCTAACATGTTCTGTCTTTGATTAATCGGTTCTTTTATTAGCTAGTAAATAGTAAGCACATAGATAATTTTTTTTTTTTGTTACGGTAAGTACATAGATCTTAGTGAACTTCGCCTAGGGTTTCTAGGCACTCAGTGGTAAATAATTTACGTGAACTTTTGCATATTAATAATATAATAACAAGTTCTTCCATGTCCGTTGGATTGTTTAGTGTCTTGATCCCAATGCATGCTAAAAGTCAAGGCTGGTCCAAATCTCGATGCTATTTTTTATCTTCAATTTTATTTTAATCTAATGAGTAATCGGGTTTCTTTCTACACTTCACACAACATCAAGTAGTCATTTCTTTAGTTGTTTAAGCCATTAATGTTTGGCTGGATTTTGTTGGATTATACCTGTGGACAGTCAACAAAAAACCAAAAGATCGAGTTTTCTCATCAACTTAATTTATTTCCTTTTTGAATTTCTATGAAGATGCCAAGTTTCATCAATCTTGAATGCTTATGTGAGCACTCATAATTTTATGCTGCAGAATGGATGCATGCGTTTTGCAATATATTCAATTACATCTCTTAATGGATTACAAGTTTGTTCCCATGTTTCTTGGTTCTTACTATACTATTTTTTTTTTTTCTATACAAGAAAAGGAAAAGGTTTCTGATTACTTAACATGCTATCCACTGCCATAGACATGTTTTATACTATCTTAATTTGTACGAACTCGGTATTACCAAGTTGGCCTGATTTTTACAATATATCAAAGAACTGTGAGACAGTGCATTTGAATTCTACCATTAATTTCATTTGGTACTTCGGAAATTTTCAGAGGAAACTTGTGGCTGTTAAAACTCCTGAATCGCTAAGTATGAATCTGACTATTGTTAGCCTAAGGATCAATTAACCCAACACTTCCATAGTCTGAAATTGAACTTGTGTACATTATAGTCCATGCCAGTAATCTTTATCCATCAACATCTTTCAACAACTACCTAAGTATGCATGATCAACGTTCAAAAAAAATGTCATATAATCGATGATCAGTAGTTGATATCACTGTTAGTAATACTTGTCTCCAGTATTGATTTCTTGGTAATCTTGTGAACAGAGGTTCTTGGTCATCATCAATGGAGACAAGGGACATAAATATATCAAACTCTGAGGCATTAATATACTCTCATTTCAGTGCACATGACACAAAGGTATAATTTTGTCGTGAAAAATAAGATCAAACATGTTCATTATTTTCTATTAACTAATGAACATATCTATAGATATATAGTCTTTTTGTTACACTCATGAGCATACTTTTATATCCCTGTGATTAATTATTATTATGGTAATGTTTTATTAGGAGAACGGACCCATGGCAGACCTCCACATGTCTGATAGAGTGAAGGAGAGCTTGGATTCTAGCAGTTTGTCATCTACAGATATGTTGGTTAATCTAGAGTTTACACTTGGAAGACCAAGTTGGCAAATGGACTATGCTGAATCATCAAATGAGTTGACCCTTCTCAAGTGCTAAATCACTAACTAATTCAATATTTTGTCTAATCTTCTTTTTCGGGTGAACGTGCATGGACAAAAATATGGAATATATTTTCATGCATCTGTTCCATGTTCATGGAATTTTGTCTAAAAAGAAGTGGAAAAAGAATGGTAACTTTATTGTATGAAATATATGCTGGACTGAAGGAACTGCCAAGGTACGCATGGTAGGTGAAACCGTCATGATCAAGAGACAGCTTTGAAAAGAAAAATTATGAAAATAACTAATAATTCAGCAATTGTCATGATGATAAACTTGGGCCAGGGACTGCAGTGTCCTTGCAGAGGGTCCGGATTAATTCATGAACAAGTGGGTCAAGGTTATAATATGAAAAATCTTGGATGATTAGTTGCAAATCTCAATCAATTGCTCTGTACGTGTATACGTTCTTGCAGGAACTTCTTCTTGATCATAGAAATTATTGTCTTTTTGTCTGCCTTAACTTAATTGAAGTTATTTGAAGAGCGCATATGTATTTATATATATAATATGATAAATATTGACAATGGATACATATAGTACCTTGCATTATATAACGTTGCCTCGTGTTTCATGAGCTAATAGTATTACAACGCATGCATGTTTGACCTTTGGAAAGTAAGAGTAGAAGAAGAAAAATAGTGAGTGTTTGCAGGATCCTATAGCATTTGTCTGTCATGACCATCTCTAATTTCGAATGCTGGAAACTGTTTGAAAACAGAACTACTGTTACAGTACTGTTATTCTGGGGGAAATTAGTTAGGCACTGCAGTAGTATTTTCTTTTAAAACAAACTAAAACTGGGGACTCGAGAGCTTCAAAATCCCAGGCTACTCATCGTCGACCGAGCCATAGGTAATTCTTAACTCAAACGAAATTTATTTAGAACATGATGTAATTTGGTACCTGACATGATATGTTATAGATGCACGACGATTGATGCATTAATTGTCGATATACAGTGTGGAGTGTTGTATGTTGGCCTGGTTGATGGCTGACGATTACAGATGCAAGAAAGCTGAAAACTTGGTGTGCTGTTACCATGTCCATACGCATGGTGCATGTCATCGTGTTTGATTTTGACTGGAAAAGGCTTATACGTGGTAGCTTGGAGTTAAAAAAGAACTCAGAATCTTCAATATTTGTTAAGCCAAGTGATAAGCAATTTGAACTCTACTTAAATGACACATGAATATAAGTGTCATCTTGGACATTTGGACAGACGGGGGAGAAGAGAATAAGATGATGAGATGGAGTGTGACGATGGAAAAAGATTAAAAAAAGAAAAGCAAAAGGGCTCCACAAGCCCAGAAAAATCAAGAGCGATGAAACCTTTTTAAAAATATCAGGCCCAACTTTAAGCGGTTTCAGCGCTGCAAAACAATTAACAACATTTAAAAAAACGCAAAGTAGGTTGCACCGTTGCAGGGCGGTGCGGCAGCAACAAATGCCAATCAATCATATAACCGAAGAAGAAGAAGAACAAGAAGAAGAAGAACGAGAAGGAAAAAAAAAAAGGAAAAAAAAAAATTGTTAGTATGAGAAAAGCAATGATAGTTGGTTGTCCGTTGCGTAAAATATAATTGGAGCAGCAGAGCACCAAGAAAATTCAAACCCCTAATGAGCCCCATAAAAAATATTTCAGGTTGAAAACTATCTTTCCACATTGTCCATCATTACATGATATCTTGCATTAGATTTTGAGACAAAATGTGCATCTGTCTCTTTCTCACGCTATAATCCCCTTTGTCCCACTTTTCCCACTATTCTCCCCCTTCTTTTCCCCCCTTTTTTATCCATTACGTTACACTCTTCAGCTCATAACCTGTTTTGGACTATAACTGCATGCCTTAACTTAGTGGCATTATCCGGAAGTTCCGTGAGAAGAATGGAAAAATAATAGCAACTGCAGAAAAACATAAGAAAGTTAACAGGGACCCAAAATAAATCTATGAAGATTTTAGAAGATAAAGTTTTAAATATCAGTGGGCTGGAGTAGTTGCCTCCATTTGGCTCTAAATAGCAATTCTAGTTGCACTGTGCATATTCTTTAGATTGGGTTTATTGCAGCTCTAATTACTTACGAAAATTAACACTTGGATTGAAACTGCCGGAATTTCTTTAATGGCAGTGGCGGTCCCAAAAAATTGCAATTTTCTGTGTCAAACCAGGCCATAAGTAACAGTGTTCACATTTTGTACTTGAACTATCAGATTAGCTGCTTGATTAGTCTTAGATTTTTTTCATGAAAAAACTCAAATTAGATCCTTTGACTTCTCAACAGAGCTTTTCTTTTGCCTATTCTTTTTAATCCTTTCCTTTCCTCTGCATGCGGAAGACAGGATATTTTTGGGTTTTATTATTCAATAATTTGCTTGTTCTGTAGCAATTTAATCTGATGTGATGATCTTGGTTCGTTTTCTTGTAACTCTCTTCTATTTGATCTGAGTGTATATGGTGGATTGGAGGAGTAATATACTTCAGCAATCTAACAAGTTATTCTTTCATAAGATCTTTCAGTGGGCGGATAATCCTGCTAGCTCTCATGCAGCCCTGTATATACATTGGAACTGGATGATGAATGAAATGGAATATAAAATTTGCTATGAATTGTCGTCATGCAGTTGGTCAGCAGCACTAAATGATATTTTATATTAAAACACTGTGAGATGCAAATATTATTTCCAAGTATCAATTTCAGAAGCAATCCACTGAGAATAATATATAATTAGAAGTAGGATAGGAAATTCCATGATTCAGAGACATATTTCTGAAATCTTTCTGACATCTATATTATATTATGTACGAGAGCAATTGAGCATATACTGGATGCTGTGGCCCTTGCCTGAAATCGTAAGACTTGGGTATGTTTCATGCTTAAGTTTGTTAAACTGTTGATGAAGTAGGCTTATAAATTGAGTAGGAGTATAGTTTCATTCATGCATATATCCTAACCAATTATGGATTCTTTACTTCAATTAACTACAATTGCTGTGTTTTTCTCATTCATCATTCTCTGCAGTGCATGGCTTCGAGGGACAAAGCGAAGCAGAGGCAGCAATGTCAGAGAGGCTCCTGAACCAGCTGGTGCGTGGCCAATTATTGGCCACCTTCGCGTATTAGGTGGTGCTGATAAGCTTCTTCACAAGACACTCGGATTAATGGCTGATAAGTATGGGCCGGCATTCAATATCCGGATAGGCAGTCATCGAGCCTTTGTGATTGCCAGTAAGGAATTGGCAAAGGAATGCTTGACCACAAATGACAAAGCTGTTGCTTCTCGTCCCACTACAGCAGCCACAGAGCGCATGTGCTATAACCATGCCATGTTTGGTTTTGCACCCTATAGCTCTCACTGGCGTGAGATGCGAAAGATAGTAATGTTCGAACTTCTTTCTAACAGGAGACTTGAGATGGTTAAAAACGTTCAGGCTTCTGAAGTTGATATAGGGTTAAGGAAGCTTTATAATCTGTGGGCCGATAATGGTTGCCTTCCAGTGCTTGTTGAACTTAAACAGTGGTTTCAGGATGTAACATTTAACGTGATTGTTAGAATGGTGGCTGGAAAGCGTTATGCTGGTTCCTCTGATGACTATGAGGCAAGACTCTGCCAGAAGGCAATTTCTCAATTCTATCACTTAATGGGAATCTTTGTAGTTTCAGATGCACTTCCGTTTTTATGGTGGCTGGATCTGGAAGGGCACAAGAAAGCAATGAAGGAGACTGCCAAGGACCTTGATACTGTACTTGCAGGTTGGCTGGAAGAGCATCTCCAAAGGAGAGTTCCAGGAGAGGTCAAGACCGAGGTTGAACAGGATTTCATTGATGTAATGTTGTCACTTGAGGAGAAAGGAAACCTGTCAGGTTTTCTTTATGATGCAGATATTAGTATCAAGGCTACATGTCTGGTATGCTCAATACTTGAGAGAGCTAACAGTTCTTAGACTATATGGTATTTTACAAGTAAACGTATATAAATATATATAAGTATATATTCCAGCACGTTGTAGAAAGCTTAAAGTTTCCGATTTAGGCACCGTATAAACATATTTTACATATTATTTGACTCTTCAGGTCGTACTTAACGCATTTTACTTTTAAAAGAAAGCATGAGGCTCTAGTAACGCCAGTATGTTGTTTACACGAATCTTACTCCTTTAAGTTCTTAAATGCAGGCTCTAATCGCTGGTGCCAGTGGCACCACAACAACCACACTAATATGGGCCATCTCATTGCTTCTGAATAATCAAGCAGCACTGAAAAAGGCACAAGAAGAACTGGACCAGCATATCGGCACTGAACGTCAAGTTGATGAATCAGACCTTAAGAACCTAGTGTACCTTCAAGCAATAATCAAGGAAACCCTCCGCCTATATCCTGTTGCACCCCTCATACCCCGGGAATTCATGGAAGATTGCACAATAGGTGGTTATCATGTAGCAGCTGGTACTCGCTTATTAATAAATGTATGGAAGATTCATAGGGATCCGAGGTTTTGGACAAATCCATTAGCTTTCGAGCCAGGGAGATTTCTGACAAGCCATGCTGATATTGATGTCAGAGGTCAACACTTTGAGCTCATTCCTTTTGGCTCAGGTAGGCGGTCTTGCCCAGGTGCACCATTTGGGCTCCATGCTCTTCACCTGGCACTTGCCAGGTTCCTTCATGCATTTGATCTGGCAACCCCAATGGATCAGCCAATTGATATGAGTGAGATGCCAGGCACACATGTACCAAAAGCTACGCCTTTAGAGGTTCTTGTTTCCCCTCGTCTCCCTGCAAAACTCTATCGCTGTGCTGAAGTATGAAGTTTGGATATCTAATAACAAAGGATGAGTTCTGAAGGTGATTTAACAGTCCCTTTATGGAGGTGTTGGAAGTATAAATTTAAATATTAATTATATGTATGCAAGAGTCTTTATTATATTAATATATAAAGAGCCATAAGTTATGTAAGTTTAAAAGAGTGTAGAAATTTAAGAGTTTATGATTATATATATGTGTGTAATCTTACTTTGAAAGTGAGGATGTGAGTTAATATATCGACCACTTTGATAATAAGATATAAGGTTATAATTTCCTTCACTGATTTTATCAACAAAGTGGTACAGAGCTTTGGCAGTTAAAAAGAAAAAAAAAAAAAAATTATCCATTGAAAGTGTTCCTCCAAATTTGTGGAAAGAAAACTTGTTGTGAGGCTATTTGGAAGGCATTAGTCAAAAGGAAAAGGAGATGAGAAAAATCTTTGAAATGAAAGCGGTGCGCTGTGAAAAAAAGTAAAAGTATCAGAGTGTCTGCAATAGTCTGATCAAATTATAAAAATTTGTTTGTTGTTATATGCGGTTTAAGAAACGAAACAAGTAGTTGAAGGAAAAATACTTAAAAAATTACAAATATTAATTATAATTATAAAAGAGTTTTTATTATCAGTATGTGAAGAGTTACAAGTATATCTGTAGAATCTAGTTTGTTCAATGGAAATTGAAATGGATATTTATAAATTACAGATTCCTTTTGCAAAAGGTTAGGCCTAATGAATTACTGCACTTGCATAGGACATTTAGGCATAACACAAGTTAAAATTATCAAACTACACTTTATTCTCACTGTTGCTGTGTTTACATTGTTGAATCATATAATTCAGATGACTAATGCCTTCTTTGGATGTCTTTATTGTTCTGTGTTTCGCTGTTCCTTTTTTGTTAGTTTATCAGAGAAGATAATTAATGTTTGTCTATGAAAGTATTGTTGGACATAGAATCTCGAGTGCCGGAAGTATAAAACATAAACTGACATACATGTGAAGTAGATTGGGATTTAGCTGGCTTTTTGGTAAACCAAATTATTCTTAAAATAATTTCTATCAAAACAAAATTAATAATTTAATATAAATTGTTTTATTTTGTAATAAAAATATTAGATAGGATATATCTTTATGTATTTCATATTTTAAAATTTTTAAGTAAAGGTTAAGAAATATATTATGTTTATTTATTTTATCAATATATATATATATATATATATATATATATGTTTATTTATTTATTATAAAAGAATTTTTTTCTGTAGGTAAATTTTTCTATTTTTTTTAACGTTTTTTATGAGCTTTTCTACTTCATAGTTTATGCAATTGGGTTTTGATTATCATTAAACTTTGAGTTCAGGAAACACCACCTCGATATAATTTTTGTTATTTGTTTCTGTTTTTCCTTTTATCTTTTCTGTAAACTGTTGACCAAATCTATCAGGCACATTTGTTCCATTACCATATCATATGCAGTAGCAATTGGATTAGAATAGGTGGTTATGGTAGTTATTTTGGTTTACATGTTAAATTCTGTATAATTTGAGCTTAAAGCATTACAATAAAAAAGTACTTTGCTTAATTTTAGGTTCTTTTAACATGATAAAAATGTTAAAAATGTTCTTCTTGAGTCCAAAGTCCTAAAAAACATTTGATATGTTCCCCTTAGTTTTTGGTCCTTCTCTTCCTTACTGCGACATGTAACAATGAATAGAGATATTTTCTATCTTTTCCTTGGTTACCTGAATTGCAGCTTTTGTCAAGCATTTAGCAAAATGGATGCTTGATGCAGCAAGTGAAATGTTTAATGTGGAAGCTATGACTAAGCTCAGTGGCATTTTTCTTTGCATCTTCGTCCTGTTTGAACGAAGTGCTTGCATCCCAGGTAAGCTGCCTATGTTGGGTTATTCTCAATTTGTTTAAGTAGTAACTGAATTTTCCTTTCTATATTCCGTCAGCTTCTAAATTAATTAACAATTTGCTAATATATTATTCTTGGGACTCGGTCACCAACACATGCTACCATTTCGTCAGTGATTTTGGGATTTGTTATGCTGAAGCAAACTGATAGGATACGATACATATAGTTTTCTTGCATTCTGATTCTGTCATCTGTTGCAGCAATGACCTTGGTCATGTTCATGGTCTAACACTGGTTGGTGACTCTAAATATTCTGTTAAAACGTTGAAAGATGCAAGCATTAATTTCAAGTGCTAGCGTCAGAGTTGCACAAGTGTAGGGATTAACTAAAAATGTCAAATAATTATATCATTAAGATATTTGAAACATATCTTGTATCAATTTCTATATATTTTATTTGTGTATGCATATACGGGGAAGACATGGCCCTTGCCAGTACGCATTAGACTTTGGTATGCTTCACGCTGAATTTTGTTCAAATGTTGTTGCAGTAGGCTTATAAATTGACTGGGATTTCAATCCGCTGTGTGCAAATCTCTAAACCAACTATGGATTCTTCTCTCCAATTGACTGCAATTGCTGTCATAATTTCATTCATCTTCGTATGCAGCACATGGCTTCGAGGGAAAAAGAAAAGCGTAGGTAGCAAGAGCAGAGAGGCTCCTGAACCAGCTGGCGCATGGCCAATCATTGGCCACCTCCACCTATTAGGCGGTGCTGATAAGCTTCTTCACCGGACACTGGGTTCTTTGGCTGATAAGTATGGGCCAGCATTCAATATTCGCATAGGCAGTCATCGCGCCCTTGTGGTTGCCAGTAAGGAATTGGCAAAGGAATGCTTCACCATCAATGATAAAACTCTTGCTTCTCGTTCCACTACAGCAGCCACAAAGCACATGTGCTATGACCATGCAGTTTTTGGTTTTGCACCCTACAGCTCCCACTGGCGTGAGATGCGTAAGATAGTAATGCTCGAACTTCTTTCAAACAGGAGACTTGAGATGGTCAAGCATGTCCAGGCTTCTGAAGTTGATTTGGGGATAAGAAAGCTATATAATCTGTGGGCTCAAAATAGATGCCTTCCAGTAATAGTCGAACTTAAACAATTTTTTGAGGATCTAACACTTGATGTGATAGTTAGAGTGGTGGCTGGAAAGCGTTATACAGGTTCCTCTGATGATGATGAGGCAAGACAGTACCAGAAAGCCATTTCTCAATTCTTTCACTTGATGGGCATATTTGTGGTTTCAGATGCCCTTCCATTTCTACGATGGTTGGACTTAGAGGGGCATGAGAAGGCAATGAAAAAGACAGCCAAGGACCTGGATGCTGTACTTGCAGGTTGGTTGGATGAGCATCGCCGAAGGAGAGTCTCAGGAGAGGTCAAGTCTGAGGGTGACCAGGATTTCATTGATGTGATGTTGTCACTTGAAGAGAAAGGTCACCTTTCAGGTTTCCAATATGATGCAGATACTAGTATCAAGTCTACTTGTCTGGTATGCCCAACGTACTATGTATGCCTCTGTATAATTGGTAGATTTGAATCTTACCCAAGGTTTTTTTAACTATTTTGTTAAAATTTCTATTTCCTCTTTTCTTTTCTATTTCTGGATCCCAGGCTCTTATTGCTGGTGCCAGTGACACTACAACAACCACGCTAGTATGGGCCATCTCATTGCTTCTAAATAATCAACTGGCACTAAAGAACGCTAAAGAAGAGTTAGAAAAACATATTGGGACTGAACGTCAAGTTGATGAATCAGACCTGAAAAACCTTGTGTATCTTCAAGCTGTGATCAAGGAAACCCTCCGCCTATACCCTGTTGCTCCCCTTATACCCCGTGAATTTGTGGAAGATTGTAGAGTAGGTGGTTATCATGTACCAGCCGGCACTCGCTTGTTAGTAAATGTATGGAAGATCCAAAGGGATCCTATGTTGTGGACAAAGGCGTCAGCTTTCCAGCCAGAGAGATTTCTTACAAGCCATGCTGATATTGATGTCAGAGGTCATCACTTTGAGCTCCTTCCTTTTGGCTCAGGTAGACGATCATGTCCTGGTGCGTCATTTGCACTCCATGCTCTTCACCTTACACTTGCTAGGTTCCTTCATGCGTTTGATGTCGCAACCCCAATGGATCAGCCTGTTGACATGACTGAGCGATCAGGAACCACATTACCAAAAGCAACCCCGTTAGAGGTTCTTCTTTCCCCACGTCTCCCTGCAAAACTCTACAGCTGCTGAAGTTTGAAATTGGGAGACTTAATAAGAGTACATTATGAATTTTAAAGGTGATTTAAACTGAGTATGCTACTATGTACTCTGTTATAAACTGCTTTTGTAGTCTACCATCTGATGCTGTATCGTTAGTTATGATCTATATACTATGAAATCAAAAGACATATAATTACATATTTAAATCTCAATCTGGTTTATTAAAGAGAATCAACATATACGAGATCCCTTTCATTTTCTTTTTCTTTCTTTGTCTACTATCATAAACTCTTGGAAATCCTGACACTGGAACAAGTTAACTTGGGCTCACTAAACACGTTCAAATTAACATGAAACCCACGGATAAGTGCTAGCACTTGGCATGTCCCGTACTTGAACAAAAAGCTCCACTGGTATTGAGTTGTAAGCATTGCCAATCTGGAGGCTTCCAAGAAATTAACATTTCCTTTCGATTTTTACTCCCATTGCCGTCTTCTTTCTTTCCAATCTCGTTGAGCATTCTCTCCTTCCACAAGTTAGTAATTCTTCCATCTCCAGAATTTCCATATTGTAAGACCAAACATAACAGACCAATTTAACTATGAAGTTCAAGAATGAAGCTCATGTGGAAGAAGAAAATATAAACTGATATTAATGAGCTGAGATTATCAACCCCAAGTTGACTTAGAATTTGGTTTTTCTATAATTGCTAGGCTCAGTTTATATGTTTTCGCCTGTTCAAACCGATAAATGATTGATACGTATTCGTTAGTTGAAAATAATAAAATATGTGTCAATTATCCAATACAAAAATATAAAATAATTAGTTGTGGTATATACACCCAGCCTACCTAAGAATTTCTTAATTGCTTAGGTGTAAAGGAGATTCTTACAATAAATTATTAGGTAGATCCGTTGTATTCTTCATTAGGTGTATTAATTGTATTAGTGGTTTATAATTATAGGTGGTTAATGGTAATAAATAAACCAACCACTGCAATTATTACACCTAATAAAAAATATTATGTGTCATTGTATAATTGGTTTAGTCTATGGATAGTATATGATAGACCGAGTCCACTTAATAATTTCTTTTTATCTAGGCTTGATGTATACACCACAACTAATAGGAGAGTAACACGTATATATGAATGTTTTAAATTTTGATATTAAATGATTAATACATATATTATTATTTAAAATTAACAAATATATGTCAATTATCTATAAGTTTAGTGTGTAAGCGTCTGTTGTAAAAAATTTCTAGCAAAAATTGTCAAATAAAAGTTCAAAAATTACTTAGAATGAAATAGATCATTAGAAACGAAGTGAAATAAACAAAAAAAGCAAATGAAGGGGGGGGGCGGGGAAGACGACAGCTTTCATAACATATGAACAATAAGAACTCGCATTCTTATTGAGACTAGAACTCATAGGGAAGAAAATAGATTTATGGATGGAATCAAATATGCAGTATTTACAGACAAAATTATTCGGTTGATGGAGAAAAACCAATATACTAATAAATTCTTTAATGAAAATAGATTATCTTTCCATTCATTGCAAAACTTCCATGATCCCTTTCCGAACCAAATATGAATATTTCGATTCATTTGGCTCTCACACTCAATTACTTATGGTATGGGGAGAAACATGATTATCCGTCGTTAGTCAATAATGTGGGTTGGCTTGGATTACTTAGTGTTGCGTGCCTAGGAGGGTAGCGCTCTTGGGGAGTGAACCAGAAAAGTTTGGATAGAGCCGGATCTAAATGTTGGCTAATTGTCCACTCTTTCCAAATGTGATTTCTATGTTATGTATGGCCGTGCCTAAGGGCATATCAGTTGAAATAGATTCTTCTATTTGATCAATCAAAATCTCTTTCCAAACTGTACAAGCTTCTTCCAAAGCATACGGCTTTCTAAGTGTAGATGATGATATCTATACATATAGATTTTATATATCGTAAAATGAAAAAAAGTACAAACTAATTCCTATAGATGTCTATTTGCCGGGCTGTCTACCTAAACCGAAGGCGGTTATAGATACTATAACAAAACTTCGTAAAAAACTATCTCGAGAAATTTATGAAGATCGAATTAGGTCTCAATCCGAGAATCAGTGTCTTACTACCAATCACAAGTTTTATTACAGATGTATGATCATTACTCTTCAACCGGATTATTTTATTCCACCTCTTAGAAAGAAAAGAACTTAAATCAAAATATGTGTCCGGATAGTTCAAAATGTCAATAGGTCTTCCAATCGATGAAGACGTGTCGGTGCACTATTTCGCGGTGGGAATTCTAACTTTCCATGAATTTCTTATTTCAAAGAAAAGAAAACAAATTATATTAGAAAAAAAAAAGAATAACAATGAAGATGAGAAAGAAGAAGATTGAGAAAAAATGAAAAGAGACAAGTCGCTTTTTATCTTTGGCTTGTTTTCTCCCTTTTTAACCTTAGTTTTTTTTTTTAATCTTTATCTTTATCTTTTTTTTATATATTTTAATTTATTTTGTATTAAATAAAATAAATATACAATTATACCTCTCTGAATTGATATTTTAACAATCAATAATTTTTAATGTTTAGTAAATTTCTTAGAACTATTCCTATTTTATAGGATTAATTCAAATTGTTGGAATTTAATAAATTAATCTTTTTTTTTTTGTAAAATACATTTCTTTCTTAATTCAAGAAATTTCGCTTTACTTATTAATATAAAAAATAAAATTTAAAATTAAAGAAATAATTTGAGAAAAGCAATTTCATATAGACTCTGTGTGACACATGATCCGAAAACAATACACAGTTACTGACAAAGACCCATACATGCGAATGGCTAAAATTTTGGATGGAAGGGAGGGTGGCTTTAGTAGCTAGCCTGTAAAGATACTTCACATTTTTTGTTTTCTTCTTTTGGTCAGTTTCTAAGTTTTTTCTTTCTTTAGTTTTTGGTATTGTCTTCTAGTTTTGGACATCCCTCAACGACGAAAATTTGATGTATCATCAATTAGCAGAGTGGATCGTGTTTGAAAACGCGCAGACATGGGTGGCTAATCCACCTCAGCCTCAGGAGCTATTTAATGTTGTCAATCCTGATCTTAGTTTTTGCTTTTTAATGAATTTATTTTATGTGAAATAGGCTGATAGGAGTCGCCACTCTCCGTGCTACTCCACTGCACACATATTCAACTTAACGTATTAGAATTTTGCACTCTATTTGGACCGCAATTTCAATTCCATTTGTTGTAATTACTTGTACGCAAGACTTCAATTTCACATAAGAAGACACCTCAATTATTAGGGGACAAGTTGCGGTTGATATTTAGGGATTTGTGTTTCTCCCACATTGTTAAATTATTAATTTTTGAGGAGTATTTCTCCCACGTTGCTAAGTTAACAATCTTGAGGTATCTTCCAAGCCTATATAATAGAGGCCTCACCTTGTTATTCAATCATCCCAAAAATAAGAGAAAAATATTAGAGAGTTAAGCAATTATTTTTCTCCTATTATAAAGAGAGAATTTTAATGTTTTCTCCTTTATAAATAGAAAGTTTGTAACTTCTATTATTTTCTTATAGTAAAATTCTTCTATCCTTGCCTGTGGTTTTTACCCTAATTTGTTTAGGGATTTTTCACGTAAATCTGTGTGTTCTATTGTGTATTTTATCTTATTTCATCTTTATTTTCTCAAATTATTAACTGTGATTTTGCTCTATCAGGTTCATATTTTTCTATAATTGGTATCAGAGCCTGGTTGGTAAGAAATTCCTTAAAATTCTGTGATTGCAGCTCAGTCTGATCTTTCACATCAAAAAAGGATTTTGAGGTTTCTTTGGTGCAAAAGAGCTTGTGTGGAGTAGTAAGAATACTTACAATTTAGGGAAGGTTCTGTCTAAGGAGTTTGGTATTTAAGAGGTTCGCTTGTGACCCTCCAGTCTTTCCTGGGAACTTACCTAGTGAGTTGTGTTCATTACTGCAGTTCATTTTACAAGCTAAAAGGCACTGTTTGTGATAGAAGCAATTGCGGCAAAATTTGAGATTGAAAAGTTCAACAGGAGTAATTTCTCACTGTGGAAATTAAAGATAAAGGCTGTATTGAGAAAAGACAATTGTCTTGCGGCTATCAGTGAACGACCGACAACACTCACAGATGATAATAAGTGGAACGAGATGGATGGGAATGCTATTGCAAACCTTCATCTGGCACTTGCAGATGGGATCTTATCCAGTATAGAAGAAAAGAAAACGGCAAAGGAGATTTGGGACCACCTCACTAGACTGTACGAAGCCAAGTCATTACACAACAAAATTTTCCTTAAGAGGAAACTTTACACATTAAGAATATCAGAATCTACTTCAGTGACAAAGCACCTTAATGTTTTGAATACTCTATTTTCTCAACTCACATCTTTGGGCTATAAAATAAAGTCACAAGAATGTGCAGAACTTCTACTCCAAAGTCTACCTGATTCGTATGATCAACTCATCATCAGTTTGACAAATAATGTTACCGAAATTCTAGTCTTTGATGATATAACAGCCGCTATTCTTGAAGAAGAAAATCGGCGAAGGAACAAGGAAGACAAGCAGGCAGGTTCACAACAGGTGGAAGCCTTGATGGTGATGAGAGGGAGATCAACAGAACGTGGTCCAAATGAGAGTCACAATCATGGTAGATCAAAATCAAAAAGTAAGAAGAATTATAAATGCTACCATTGTGGTAAGAAAGGTCACCTGAAGAGGGATTGTTGGAGTCTGAAGAATTCCAATCCTCAAGGGAATGTGGCATGCACTTCGGATGATGGAAATGTATTGTGCTGTGAAGCAGCAATATCAACTGAGAGCAGGAAGAGATTTGCTGATGTATGGCTTCTTGACTCAGGAGCAACTTATCACATGACCTCTCGAAGAGAATGGTTCCATCATTATGAACCTATCTTAGGAGGATCTGTGTATAGTTGTGAAGATAATGTCTTAAAAATCATAGGCATTGGAACTATCAGGTTGAAGATGCACGACGGTACAGTCCGCACTATTCAAGGAGTGCGACATGTGGAAGGTCTAAAGAAGAATTTGTTATCTCTGAGACAGCTGGATGATCTTAATTGCATCATCAAAGTTCATAAAGGAATCATGAAGATTAGCCGAGGAGCGCTTGTAATTATGAAAGGAGAAAAAATTGCTGCTAATTTGTATATGTTTTTAGGAGAGACTGTGCATGAAGCAGAAGCATTTGTTGCTTCAAGTAGTTCGAGCGAGAGATCTGCAATAGTGTGACATCAGAAGCTTGGACATATGTCTGAACAAGGCATGAAGGTTCTTGCTGAGGAAAATCTACTTCCTGGTCTCACAAAGGTGTCATTACCCTTTTGTGAGCATTGCATAACGAGTAAGCAGCATCGATTACAGTTCAATACATCCAATTCTAGAAGCAAGGATGTTCTAGAATTAGTTCACTCTGATGTATGGCAAGCACCAGTTTCATCACTAGGAGGAGCTAAGTACTTTATGTCCTTCATCGATGATTACTCCAGGAGATGTTGGGTGTATACTATCAAGAGCAAGAGAGATGTATTTGCAGTTTTCAAAACTTACAAATCACGGGTTGAACTTGATTTAGGCAATAAGATCAAGTGTTTGAGGACAAATAATGGAGGAGAATACACAGGTAATGAATTTGATAGCTTTTGTAAGCAAGAAGGCATTAAGAGGCAGTTCACTACGCCATACACTCCTCAGCAAAATGGAGTGGCAGAGTGGATGAACAGAACTCTGTTAGAAAGAACTAGAGTAATGTTGGGAGCTGCAGGCCTGAATAAGGCATTTTGGGCTAAGGCAGTTAACACCGCTTATTATGTGATTAACCGGTCTCCATCTACAACAATTGATCAAAAGACACCAATGGAGATGTGGACTGGAAAACCAGTTGATTATTCAAACCTCCATATATTTGGAAGTCCTGTGTATGTGATGTATAATACCCAAGAAACTACAAAGCTGGATCCAAAATCCAGGAAGTATTTGTTCTTAGGATATGCTGATAGTGTGAAGGGGTATCGCTTGTGGGATCCCACTGCCCACAAGGTTATAATCAGCAGGGATGTAATCTTCTTAGAAGATAAATTAAAGGGAGAAGATGATAGCACTAAGAGGAAGAACCAGTCGAGTTTGAAGAAGATTCTTTTGAAGCAGCACCAGAGCACGAAGAGGAAGAACCAGTCGAGTTTGAAGAGCCAGCCGAGTTTGAAGAGTCAGAACTTGGAAAGAGAAAACGTATAAAATATACACCAACCTGGCAAAAAGATTATGATATAGGCAGCAATGTCGCATACTGTCTTCTAACTAAGGAAAGGGAGCCATCAACTCTCCAAGAAGCAATGAGCAGTTCAGATGCATCTCAGTGGATGACAACAATGCAAGAAGAGATGGAAGCTCTACATAAGAACAAGACTTGGGAGCTTGTGCCACTACCACAAGGAAGAAAGGCCATTGGCAACAAATGGGTCTTTAAGATCAAAAGAAATAGTGATGATCAAGTGGAGCGGTTTCGTGCAAGAATGGTGGTGAAAGGATATGCTCAGAAGGAGGGGATTGACTTCAATGAAATATTTTCCCCTATGGTTCGATTAACAACTGTTCGAGTAGTCTTGGCGATATGTGCTACATTTGACTTACATCTAGAGCAGCTAGATGTGAAAACAGCTTTTCTTCATGGAGATCTTAAGGAAGAAATTTATATGTTCCAGCCAAAAGGTTTTGAAGAAAAAGGAAAGTGGAACTTGGTTTGTAGGTTGAACAAATCTTTATACGGTTTAAAGTAGGCGCCGAGGTGTTGGTATAAGAGATTTGATTCCTTCATCATGAGCCTTGGATACAAAAGACTTAATGCAGACCCTTGTGCATATTTCAAGAGGTTTGGTAAAAGTGATTTTATTATCTTACTGTTGTATGTAGATGACATGTTGGTAGCAGGCCCTAACAAAGATCATATTGAAGAACTAAAGGCACAGTTGGCTAGAGAATTTGAAATGAAGGACTTTGGACCAGCAAACAAGATTCTAGGAATGCAAATTCACCGAGACAGAAACAATAGGAAGATTTGGCTTTCTCAGAAAAATTATTTGAAGAAAGTCTTGCGACGCTTTAATATGGAAGATTGTAAGTCAATTTCTACCCCACTTCTTGTTAGTTTCAAATTATCCTCCAGTATGAGTCCTAGCAGTGAAGAAGGAAGGATGGAAATGTCTCGAGTACCGTATGCATCAGTAGTGGGGAGTTTAATATTCGCGATGATTTGTACACGACTAGACATTACACATGCAGTAGGAGTAGTAAGTCGGTACATGGCGAATCCTGGCAGAGAGCATTGGAATGCTGTAAAGAGGATTCTAAGATATGTTAAGGGAACCTCAGATGTTGCATTGTGTTATGGAGGATCAGACTTTATTATCAGAGGATATGTTGACTCAGATTATGTAGGTGATCTTGATAAAAACAAATCTACTACAGGGTATGTGTTCACACTTCAGTGCGAAACTACGATCGGTTGTGGCGACATCAACAACAAAAGCAGAATATGTAGCAGCTACACAAGCTAGTAAGGAAGCAATATGGTTGAAAATGATGATGGAGGAACTCGGGTACGAACAAGAGCATATTCCTCTGTTCTGTGACAGTCAGAGTGCCTTGCATCTCGCAAGGAATCCAACTTTTCATTCAAAGTCAAAGCACATACGAGTCCAGTATCACTTCGTTCGTGAAAAAGTGGAAGAGGGCACTGTGGATATGCAAAAAATTCATACTAAAGACAACCTAGCAGATTTTTTGACGAAGGCAGTTAACACTGATAAATTTATTTGGTGTCAATCCTCTAGTGGCCTAATAAAAGTATAAGCAGCATGGAAAGGCAAGGAAGAAAAGACAGTGTGAAGATCTGACTGATCCTCAATCAAATCTTCATGTGGGAGATTGTTGATATTTAGGGATTTGTGTCTCTCCCACATTGTTAAGTTATTAATTTTTGAGGAGTATTTCTCCCACATTAACTAAGTTAACAATCTTGAGGTACCTTCCAAGCCTATATAATAGAGGCCTCACCTTGTTATTCAATCATCCAAAAAATAAGAGAAAAATATTAGAGAGTTAAGCAATTATTTTTCTCCTATTATAAAAAGAGAATTTTAATGTTTTCTCCTTTATAAATAGAGAGTTTGTAACTCCTATTATTTTCTTATAGTAAAATTCTTTTATCCTTGCCTGTGGTTTTTACCCTAATTTGTTTAGGAGTTTTCCACGTAAATCTGTGTTCTATTATGTATTTTGTCTTACTTCATCTTTATTTTCTCAAATTATTAGCTGTGATTTTGCTCTATCAGGTTCATATTTTTCTACAGTTGCTAGACGTGTTCGTATCCGAAGTGGTCCGAGAATAGAATAGAGAGCAATTTCCGACGATGTGTCGTCTTTGGCGTTGCCCCAATCCCACTGTTTTTGAAGCCGATCCCTTAGGGCTCACAAACATGAGGGGTCCAAGTAGTCCACCACTGCAGAGGGCCATTAGACAAAAACAGACTGCTTTTTAGATAATCTCTACCCATATGTACTTGATCAAGAACGCAGCAAAAGTTTCTTCAGCCCAATACCTGCAGTTAATCATGTTGCACTTGACCTGTTAATCTACTAAATTCTCATACCTATCCAGGCTCGTGTCGTAATCGAAATATGGATCTTAATCTTCAATTGATTGCTATTTGTGGGTTCATTTGGACTTTTCTCTACTTTGCATTGCTTAGCAGGAGAAGAATTACCACAAGAAGCAACGGTAAGAAAGCACCTGAACCAGCTGGCGCATGGCCAATCATCGGCCATCTTCATCTATTAGGTGGTTCTGATCAGCTGCTTCACCATACACTTGGTATGATGGCTGATAAGTATGGCCCAGCCTTTAAGCTGCCCTGCTTTTGTGGTTGCTAGTAAAGAAGTGGCAAAAGAGTGCCTCACCATTAATGACAGAGCTTTTTCATCTAAGCCCACCACCGCAGCCATAAAGCACGTGTTATGACCATGCGTTGTTTGGTTTTGCACCATATAGCTCCCACTGGCGTGCGATGCGAAAGATAGTAACCTTGGAACTTCTTTCAAACTGCCGACTGGAGATGGTCAAGCATGTTCAAGCTTCTGAAGTTGATTTGGGAATAAGAAAGCTATATAGTCTTTGGGCTGAAAATAAAGACCACAGGTGCTTGTCGAACTTAAACAATGGTTTACAGATCTGACACTTAACGTGGTTGTTAGGATAGTGGCTGGAAAATGTTTTTCTGGTGGCTCAGATGATGGTGAGGCCAGATGGTGCCAAAAGACTATTGCTGCGTTCTTTCACATGATGGGCATCTTTGTGGTTTCAGATGCACTTCCATTCCTACGTTGGTTAGATCTGCAGGGGCACGAGAGGGCAATGAAGAAGACAGCCAAGGACATGGATGCTATACTTGAAGGTTGGCTGGGTGAGCATCACCGAGAGAACGCTTCAGGAATGTTTAAGGCTGAGGCTAAGCAGGACTTCATGGATGTAATGTTGTTGCTTGAGGAGGAAGGACGACTCTCTGGTTTTCCTTATGATGAAAATACAAGTATCAAGGCTACTTGTCTGGCATGCCAACTCAATAGGCTTTCCTAATTTTGAACTCTTTTAACTTTTCTGTTAAGCTAATGTTACATGGTCTGTACTTTTATCTTTATTTATAGGAATTTGTACATTTGATAAACTTACACCTCTTGATTACAGCCTCTAATATATATTGGATAAGAAAGAAATTCTGAGTCTTCTTGCAAGCTTCCTGCAGGCTATTTTTGCTGGTGGCAGTGACACCACTGCAATAATGCTGACATGGGCAATCTCATTGCTTCTGAATAATCACTTTGCACTGAGAAAAGCACAAGAAGAATTAGACCTTCATGTAGATGTTGAACGTCAAGTGGAGGAATCAGACATCAAAAACCTGGTGTATCTTCAAGCTATAGTCAAGGAAACCCTCCGTCTATACCCCGTAGTACCGCTGTCAGGACCCCGAGAATCCCTAGAAGATTGCAGTGTAGCTGGCTATCATGCTCCAGCTAGAACTCGCTTGATAGTAAATGTATGGAAGATTCAAAGGGATCCGAGGTTGTGGAAAGATCCAACAACCTTCCAACCAGAGAGATATCTCACAACCCATGTGGATATTGATGTCAGAGGTCAACATTTTGAACTTATTCCTTTCGGTTCTGGTAGACGATCATGTCCAGGTGCATCATTTGCACTCTGTGCCCTTCATTTCTCCTCCAGTCGTTTGATTTGGCGACCCCCATGGATCAGCCTGTTGACATGACTGAGGGACCAGGAGTAATTACACCAAAAGCAAGCCCATTAGAAGTTCTTCTTTCCCCTCGTCTTCATGCCAGATTCTATTGCTGATAAATTATTATAGCTAGAGTTGCTAATAATCTTGGAATGGGAATTAGTCTTAATGAGAGGAGGGAGAACAGTAACACAAATTTGTAGCGAAACTATTAGAAGAATCAATAACAAACTGTGGTTAATTTGTGTCTCTTATCTTTTCAGGATTGATGTTATACTCAATATTACAAGCTTGCATTTTACTTGTATATTGAATGATTCATACATGCATATAATAAACTCAGTCATATTAACATTCACCAAGTTACACGACAAAAGGATTAAAATATTGTCTTAAAGTTAAATACAATTTGTTTTTTTAAACAGATATTGGTCTTTTCAGTGGGATATGGTGGTGGCCCGTTGATTATGCCTTGCACTGATTGAATGGCATTGACTTATAGTCTCCATAAATCCTCATGTCGATCAATTTTCATCTCCCTAACAAATGATATGGATGTGAATCTACAAGAGTTCGCAATTATTGGGCTCTTTTCCTTAATCCTTTTCTACTTTCTATTACTTAGAACGACAAAGATTGCTCGAGCTAGCAATGCTAGGGAAGCTCCTGAACCAACTGGTGCTTGGCCAATAATCGGCCACCTCCACCAACTTGCTGCTGCTAATCAGCTCCTTCACGAGACGCTTGGAATGATGGCTGATAAGTATGGGCCTGCCTTATGTATCCAACAAGGAAGTCGCCGCGCTTTTGTGGTGTCTAGTTGGAAAGTGGCAAAGGAATGCTTCACCACTAATGACAAAGCCTTTGCTTCCCGTCCCATCACAGCAGCAACAAAGCACATGTGCTATAACAATGCAGTGTTTGGGTTCGCACCCTACAGTCACCACTGGCGTGATATGCGAAAGATAGTCGTGCTTGAACTTCTCTCAAATCGTAGACTTGAGGTGATCAAGAACATCCAGGAATCCGAAATTGATGCAGGAATAAAAAAGATTTTCTATCTTTGGGCTGAAAACAAGAAAATAAGCCTTCCTGTGCTTGTTGAACTTAAACAATGGTCAGAGGATATTACATCCAGTGTAATTGTTAGAGCAGTAGCCGGAAAATGTTATACTGATGCATCTAATGATGTCGAGGCAAGACAGTTCCAGAAGGCAATTGCTGAATTCTTTCGCTTGATTAGCATTTTTGTTGTATCAGATGCATTTCCATTTCTATGGTGGTTGGATTTGCAGGGATATCAGAGGGCAATGAAGAAGGCAGCAAAGGAATTGGATACTATACTTGGAGGATGGCTTAATGAACATCGCCAAAGAAAACGTTCAGGACTCGTCAGGCCTGAAGATGAGCAAGACTTCATTGATAGAATGTTGTTAGCCGAGGAGGCAGGGCATTTATCAGGTTTTCCATATGACGCAGATACTAGCATAAAGTCTACCTGTTTGGTAAGCTAAGTTCTTTATTTATTCAGGATCTCTTGTTAAGTTGGGCTGGCCTGACCAATAAGCTTGGCTCAGTTGAACGGAGTCATCCTACTTGTGAGGTGACTAGTTGGAACCGTAGACGGAGCCCAATGAACAAAAAAAGAAAACAAAAAAAAAATAAGAAAGTTATGTTTGGTTTGGTCTCTGTTTCTTACAAATTCAATTGCAGGCTGTTGTAACAGGTGCAAGTGATGCCACAGCAACAACGTTGACATGGGCAATATCATTACTCCTGAACAATCGCATTGCATTAGAGAAGGCGCAAAAAGAGCTAGACCTTCATGTGGGAAGAAAACGTCCAGTAAAAGAATCCGATATTAAAAATCTTATCTATCTTCAAGCTATAATCAAAGAAACCCTCCGGCTATCTCCCGTAGCTCCACTCTCAGGACCAAGGGAGGCCATGGAAGATTGTGAAGTAGCAGGTTATCATATCAGAGCAGGAACTCGTCTGATAGTAAATGTATGGAAGATTCAAAGGGATCCAAAGGTTTGGGCAAACCCATTAGATTTTGAACCAGAGAGATTTCTCACGACCCATGTGGATATTGATGTCAGGGGCCAAGATTTTAAGCTGATTCCATTTGGTTGTGGTAGAAGAGTATGCCCAGGTTCATCATTTGCACTTCAAGCTCTTCACTTAACACTTGCGAGACTTCTTCATGCGTTTGATTTGGCAACTTTTAAGGATCAGGGCGTTGACATGACTGGCATGTCAGGAATGAATACGGCAAGAGCAACTCCCTTAGAGGTTGTGCTTTCCCCTCGTCTCCCCGAAAACCTCTATTGTTAAAAGGATTAAAGCGCTTTTTATTTACCCTACTTTAATAATAACGCCAGCAAAAGGGTTCTCTTTGGCTTACAATTTAACTTTGAAGGCTTCTGCTTCACTGATTTTTGTCCTGGAGAAGTATTTTTTTCTATTTTCTCGCGCGTTCGTGTGTTTATTTGTCCTTTGGTTATTAAAGAATGTGAAGTGGGTTTTCACTTGTTCAAGAAGGGCCCAGAATAAAGCCTTGATTTCACTTCCCACCTCCTTAGTATAATCGAAAGATAGAGAGGAAAGCAAATCAAAGAAGTGATTCCAAATCATCCCAATAGAAAAAATGATAAGAGGGCAACGCTAATGTCGTCAATTTTATTGAACTAACAACCGATAAGAGCTTTCTCTCTATGACTTGGTTTCGGGTACAAGTAATTTTCTATTGTTCGTTCATATCAGAGATTAAACCCTAGTTGTGCTTTTATCAGATTAAACCCTATTGGATTGCTGCAAAAGAATGGACATTTTAATGTAAACTGAAGTACCTGTTAGTTCTCTTTTATACTACAATCTAACAGTCGTTTTGGCAGCAATAATTAACTAATTTTTGAAACAGTACAGTCAACCTACAATCTAACTGTTGCCAGAACTGGAAAATTCTCTCAACTTTTCTTTAGTTTCAAAACTAAAATTTAAGACAACAAAACGTCTATTTACATATCTCAAAAGTAAATCTTGGTTTTATTTTTTCAATTAAGCAAGTCTTTATCTCGATTGATAAAGTCTCTCCTTTTAAATGTGTTTTGCTTGATCTTGTTTGAATGTAATTTTCTTATATGCAATGTTAATTATTTTATATCCATAATTGCTTTACTATGTAACTTGGAATTCCCCCAGAATACAATGGTGAAAAGTGAACTTGTTTGATCTCAAGCCTTTATCTTCTGAAAATTTTCTTGTTGAAAGAATGCCTTCGCAATAAAAAAGCTGTGCTATAGAGCCTGTAAGCAATTGAGCATTCATCTCATATCTTCTATACAAGCTATCCTGGCTGTGCTTTTTTCCCGGTTTAGGCTGTCTGTTATAGCTTAAGTTGTTTCCAAATACTAGTGACGATTTTTCTATTAGTCACATTAGGAGTTTGACTTGGCATTCCTTAGGAGTTAGGACTTTGTTCTGTGCCAATAATGTTCTGTGATATTAAAAAATTGTGGTGTGTGATTTTTCAATGTAGCTTTTTTTGTTCTCTTGTTGCTTGTCACCTGAACAATTCACTGAGTGGTCTGAGGTTTGAAATGAATAGTAGTGGGTGAAAGCATCAAAATATAGAAGTAAAAAAACTGGAAATTCTTTTTTTTTCACTCTTCTGATTGGGTTTCCTAGTGAATGTTATTATGATCAAGTAATATTTTTTTTCTCATAAAATTATTATTTAAATCACAATACTAGCCATCTTGGAAAGTAGTCTAGTGCATAAGCACTAGGAAATACATCCTTGCCAAGTCATCTTGATGTATTTTTTGTGCTTCTTACGCTGTCTCATTCTTTTGTGCTTACCCTTTGAGGATTAACATTTCATTTGTATTATTTGTGTAAGAAACTTGGAAAAGTCATTCATTCTTTCTTTTCTCTTTTTCTGTTTAAAGGCTTTGTTTTAATCTTAATCTTTATTTTAACTCTGGAATTTGGGTCAAAATGTTCCTCCTTTACAGCAGCCTATAGTCATTTCTTTGCACTCTGATGATTTGGTAAATGAGAAAACCAACCATATGGTGAAAACAAACGATTTCCATCTTGGTTTGCTCAATCATGCATACATGTTTACATTTATACTGAATATGCACCCTTCTTTGTTGTCTTCTTAATGGCATGAACTTTGCCTATCGCCATCCTTTGCTATGAGAGCAGGAAATGAGATCTAAGATTTTATAATGAGATTCATCCCACTGTGCTTTAGTCGAGGATTATGATAAATCTTTGTGGAATATTTGAGGTTTGTTATCTAGTGGATTTGTTCATTCTCTCTTGAGAAATTCATCCAGTGCTAATCTCCAGTTACCAAAACTAGCCATCTTAGACAATAATTCCTCTCTTTGATGATAAAAGCTAAGCATTCTGAAACAAACAAGGCAACTCACGAAAATGTTGACTATGAAAGCTTGGGAGTAGCGCAGTAACTATCCAATTCTATATCCTTAAAAAAATGTGTCCATACATGAGTAGTCCCATTTTATTCAAATGGAAGCCACTGTTTGATAATACTATCCTAAATACAGTTTCTAAGATTCACCTTAATTTGTAGAAACTTAAATATTATAAGCAGTGACCCTTAAGCCTTAGGATTTAACATGAAATGTTCCACTGGTACATGCTAGCTGCAATGGCTCTGCTTCTGCCATACCTAAATGGTATTACTCTTGAACTTGCCGCCATACTTGTCCGTTTCTCTATTACTATCTTTTAAGGAGGTCCAAATCTGGCAAGACCAAGACAGCACCAGAGGCTGATAGTGCATGGGTCACCTGCCCTTGTTAGTGGTACGTGAGCTTCCCCACATAGCTATTGGAACATGTGAGCTTGTCTTGGAAACAAGCACATGGTTTCCAGCAGTTTTCCATAACTTGTAAGTTCTCATGTAGTATTTAATTTCTTGTTTGATTTTGTACAAGTTCCTATATTAGTGGCATTGGAAACTACTAGCTTGTAAGTCCTCATATAGTATTTAATTTCTTGTTTGACTTTGTACAAGTTCCTATGTTAGTGGCATTGGGAACTACTAGCTTGTAAGTCCTCATATAGTATTTAATTTCTTGTTTGACTTTGTACAAGTTCCTATGTTAATGGCATTGGGAACTACAACTTTTGTAATCTCCTTCTCTATTTAAATCAAATGTTAAAGGCTGAAAATATAAGAAAAAAAAACATATTTTTCCTCTCAATTTCTCTTCATCATTTCTGTATTTTTTAAGAACTTGAGCTTAGATTTAGCTCAGTTTATAAGAACTTTAGCTCAAACCCAGCTAAGTTCTATTTCATTTCCGCATTTGGTATGAGCTCTGTCCTCGGTGAGGCTAAAAACAGAAAATCTAGAGAGTCAAACACGTGAAGGAGAGAAATACCGAGTGTTTGAAAGATTTGTGAGATTTTTTAAAAAAGAAAAAGAAGAACAAGAACAAGAACAAAACTAGAAAAATGGCTTCAAGTAGCTCATCAGCTCCAGCAGCTCCTACCTTCAACGGATCACTTTATCATTTATGGTCGGTGAAGATGAAAACTTACCTCAAATCTCAAGGTCTATGGAAAGTGGTTGAGACAGATGAAGATCCTCCCACTCTCAGGGCAAATCCAACAGTAGCTCAGCTCAGAGACCATGAAGAACAGCTCCTCAGGAAAGATAAAGCCTTGACTTGCATCCACTCATGCTTGGCAGATCATGTTTTCACCAGCATCATGGACCTGGAAACACCCAAAGCTGTTTAGGATTACCTCAAAGAGAGCTTTGAAGGCACAAACCGAGTGAAAGCTGTGAAGCTCTTGACGCTCAAGAGAGAATTTGAGCTGCTCAAGATGAAGGATGACGAGCTAATGAAAGATTATTCATCAAGAATGATGGATCTTGTAAACCAAATTAGGTCATGGTGAAGCTCTACCCGATCGGAGAGTGGTGGAGAAGATTATGGTCAGCGTACCAAGAAAATTTGAAGCTAAAATTTTAGCTATTGAAGAGTCATGTGATTTGCAGAGGCTAACAGTAGCTGAGCTCACTAGCAAATTAGTAGCTCAATGAGAGATGAAGAGACAACTGAAGGTGCTTTCTTTGTTTCTCATAAAGGAAAGAAGCCAAACAACAGAAATAGAAGAGGTACTAGCTACAAAAATTGAGCTCCAGAAAATTCGAGCTCAAAACAGGGCAAGCTTCCTCCTTGCTCCATTTGCAAGAAAACAAACTATGCTGAAAAAGATTGTTGGTACAAAGATGGTGAAAAACCAAAGTACAAATGCAACTTTTGCAACAAGATTGGCCACACCGAGAAGTTTTGCAGAGCTAAGAAAGCTCAACAAGCTCAGACGCAAGCTCAAGAGCAGGTCCTTGCAGCTGAGGAGGAGAACTCACATCCAAGAGAGCATTTATTCATGGCTTCTCAAGCTAACAAAACAGCTCAGAATTACACTTGGCTCATAGACAGTGGATGTACTAGCCACATGACACCAGATGCTACAAGTTTTACTAGCCTTGACAAGTCAATAACAACCAGAGTGAAGCTGGGAGATGGCTCAACGGTTCAAGCTAGAGGAAGAGGCTCAATTTCTGTCAACACTAAGAAAGCTCGAGAAGTAGAGTGTGAGGCTGTAAGCTCGGAAAGTCACAAAGAACTCCTTTTCCAAAAGGCGGAGTCACTAAAGCTACTGAAAAGCTAGAAATTGTGCATTCAGATATTTGTGGTCCTATGGCAACACCTTCTTTGAGTGAAAACAGGTACTTTGTGCTCTTTATTGATGATTTTTCAAGGATGACTTGGGTGCACTTCCTCAAAACCAAGTCCTCAGTTTTTTCAATTTCAAAAATTTCAAGAAGCTAGTGGAAACTCAAAGTAGCTCGCAAGCTTAAGGTGTTGAAATCGGCAATGGTGGAGAGTACACTTCACAAGAATTCAACTCCTTTGCCAAGAAGAAGGCATCTTACACCGATTCACGGTTCCATATTCTCCACAACAAAATGGAGTCTCGGAAAGAAAGAATAGAACCGTGATGAACATGGCTAGAAGCATCTTTGTTTGAGAAGAAGCTACCAAAGACTTTTTGAAGTTTGGTAGCTACTTGATATATTTGTTGAATAGAATTGCAACGAAGGCAGTGGAAGGCAAGACCCCACATGAAGCTTGGAATGGTGTCAAGCCTTCAGTTGAGCATCTCAGAATTTTTGGCTCAATATGCTATATTCACATTCCTTCAGTCAAAAGAACGAAGCTAGATCAGGGAGCTATGAAGGGTATATTTATGGGCTATTCAACAGAGTCCAAAGGCTACAGAATTTTTGAGCTCAACAATAAAAGAATTGAGCTCAGCAGAGATGTGAGCTTTGATGAGAGCTCTTTTTGGAATTGGGATTCACATGAAGTCGAGAAGCATGAGCTCCCTTCCTTATTAGCTCCTACTTTTGAAGTGGAAGAAGAAGAGAACGTCAATGACGAGCTATTTGATATGCACAACACTAGTGGCACTCAAGTGCTCAGAAGAAGACCGTTAGCTGAGGTGTATGAAAGATGCAATTTTGTCTTCGCTGAGCCAGCTAACTTTGATGAAGCTTCCAAGCATCCAGAATGGATTGAAGCTATGAAAGCTGAAATTCAAATGATAGAAAAGAACAACACTTGGCTGCTCACTGAGCTACCACAAAACAAGCAAGCTATTTGTACGGGCTGAAGCAAGCTCCAAGAGCTTGGTAGCAGAAAATTGATGCTCACTTGATGCAACAAGGGTTCAAGAAAAGTGATAATGAAGCTACTTTTATTTGAAGCAAGAAGATGGAGAGCTCAAGATAGTGGTTTCATCATATGTTGATGACCTCCTTGTTACTGGTAGCCAAGAAGAAGCTGTTTCAGAACTCAAGAAGCAAATGGAAAGTGTTTTTGAGATGTCCGATTTGGGCTTAATGAACTATTTTCTTGGGATGGAAATTCATCAATGCTCCTCAGGAATTTTCATATCTCAAAGAAAATATGCTCTTGATATTTTGAAGAAGTTTAAGCTAGAAGCTTGTAAAGAAGTTCTGACTCAATAGCTCAGAATGAAAAGCTTTCGAAGAATGATGGAGAAAAGCTAGAAAACCCAACTGTGTACAAAAGCATTGTTGGCAGCTTGTTGTATCTTTCAACTACAAGACCTGACCTAATGTATCTACTAGCCTTCTTTCAAGATTCATGAGCTATCCTACGAGTGTGCATCTAGGAGTAGCTAAAAGAGTTCTCAAGTTCTTGAAGGGTACCGTGAAGGATGGTATTTGGTATCACAGGCTTGACCAAATTGAGCTACAAGGTTATGCTGATAGTGATTGGGCTGGAAGTGTGGATGACATGAAGAGCAACCATGTGCTTGTTTCCAAGACAAGCTCACATGTTCCAACACTCCTCCTTGAGGTTGGTCTTGGAAGCTCCTAGCTGATTCTTCAAAAAATCAATTCTTGGTCTTGATAATGGTTTGGTAAAGAGATCAGCAAGCTGCTCTTCTGAAGAGCAATGCTGGAGCTTGATCTCCAAATTCTTCTCAGCTTCTCTAATGGAGTGAAACTTCACATTGATGTGCTTGGTTCGTCCATGTTGAACTGGATTTTCAGCTATAGCAATTGCTGACTTGTTGTCATAATAGATTGTAGTTGGTTTGTCTAGCTCAACACATAAATATGACAAGAGCTTTCTAAGCCATATAGCTTGATTTGATGCAGCTGCAATCGACACATACTCAGTTTCAGCTGTTGATTGAGCTACAACTTCTTGTTTCTTTGAGTTCCAGCAGTTTTTCATAGCTTGTAAGTCTTCATTTAGTATTTAATTTCTTGTTTGACTTTGTACAAGTTCCTATGTTAGTGGCATTGGAAACTACTAGTTTGTAAGTTCCCATGTAGTATTTAATTTCTTGTTTGACTTTGTACAAGTTCCTATGTTAGTGGCATTGGGAACTACTAGCTTGTAAGTCCCCATGTAGTATTTAATTTCTTGTTTGACTTTGTACAAGTTCCTATGTTAGTGGCATTGGAAACTACAACTTTTGTAATCTCCTTCTCTATTTAAATCAAATGTTAAAAACTGAAAATATAAGAAAAAAATATATATTTTTCCTCTCAATTTCTCTTCATCATTTCCATATTTCTTAAGAACTTGAGCTTATATTTAGCTCAGTTTATAAGAACTTTAGCTCAAACCCAGCTAAGTTCTATTTCATTTCCGCATTTACAATAGCATTAACAGCCTTAGTTGATAAGCATGGACTTATCTTCAGCATCAGGATTAGGATATACCCAGATTTGATAGTCAACTGTCACACAATTTTACTATATATATTTATCATATCTCACAAATTTAATTAATGTTTTTAATTTTAGCCAAATTTATTAAATTTTTTAAGAAAATGAATATAATTATCAAAAAACGAAAAGTTTAGATTTTTTTTCTGAATCATTATGCATGTGATAAACGTTTTTGAAATAATTGAGGTTTGTCATCCAATGCATTTGTCATGCGGTACTACTTTGTGGCCAGCAGAATTAGACATCTTACCATAAACAAGGATAACAAGATAGATCACCAAAATGATGAGTACGGAAGCTTGGGGGAGGACCAATGGCATCCAATTCAATTTCCTTCAAGAATTGTGTCCATCCATAAGTGATCTCAATTATTGTAATTTCAAGACAAACAAACAAAAATTCTTGAAAGGAAGCCATTATTTGATAACATGCTACTTATCCTGAACGTTATTTCTAAAATTCACCTTAACTTGGATTTTATTACAAGTAGTGAACTTTAGGCCTAAGGATTAAGCATGAAATATCTCACTCTGGAATAAACTAGATACGATGGATCTGCTTCTGCCATAACTAAATGGAATCACCCTTGTATTCGCTGCCATACTTGTCTTTTTCTACTCTTACTATCTTCTAAGGAGGTCCAAATCTGACGAGAGCAAAGCATCACCAAAGGCTGGTGGTGCATGGCCTATTATAGGTCACCTGCCCTTGTTAGCAGGACGTGAGCTTCCCCACATAGCGTTATCAGCCTTAGTTGACAAGTGTGGACCTATCTTTAACATTAAGATTGGAATATCCCAGCTTTGGTGGTCAATAGCTGGGAGTTGGCTAAGGAACTGTTCACTGTCCATGATGCTGCTATATCCGCCCGGCCCAAATCCACAGGTGCAAAGCTTCTGGCCTACGATTTTGTCACTTTTGGATTTTTCCCTAGTAATGAGTACTGGCGTGAGATGCGCAAACTAACAGCAGAGGCGGCTTGAGCAACTAAAATATATTAGAGCCTCTGAGGTGGAGGGCTCACTAAAGGATCTATACAAGTTTTGGGAAAAGAACAAAGATGGGGCAAACAAAGCCTTGGTTGAGATGAAGAAGTGGTTTAATGACATAAATACGAACGTGATTTTGAGGATGGTTTTAGGGAAGCGATATTTTGGTGTTAGTGCTGCACCTGATGACAAAAAAGCATAACGACTCCAAAGGCAGTAAGGGAGTTCTTTCACCTGATGGGAGCGTATGTGTTGAGGGACGCTCTTCCACTTCTTGGGTGGATATGAGAAGGCCATGAAGAAAACTGCAAAAGAATTTGACACTACTATCGGAGAGTGGCTGGAGGAGCACCGCAGGAAGGGAGGGACTGATGAAGTGGGTAATAAAGACTTCATGGATGTCTTGCTGTCGGCTCTTGACGGTATTAATCTCGCTGGTTATGATGCTGATACAGTGAGGAAAGCCACAACCATGGTAATTCTAGATTCAATTATCCAAAAGCTCAACTGTCTCAATTTCATCACTTTTGTGAGATTTATTTATTTACTTTATACTTCTACTAATTGTTGCTATATACTTCTATTACCAAGTTATATGTATGAAGTTCAAATAAAAAGAAAAAGAAGAAGAAGACCAAGAAGAATTAAGTTGATACAGTGTGCACTTGTAGGAGGCGTTGATACCATAACTGTTACTGTAACGTGGGGACTAGCGCAATTGCTGAACCATCCCAGTGCACTGAGGAAGGCCCAAGAAGGGTTGGATGTTCATGTTGGGAAAGAAAGACTAGTGAATGAATCAGACATTGATAAGTTAGTATATCTCCAGGCAATAGTCAAGGAGACTATGAGGTTACATGCGGTTACTTCACTCTTAGCGCGTGAATTCACTGAGGATGGCACCATCAATGGTTCTCGTATACCGATAGGTACCTGAGTACTGGTTAATATTTACAAGATCCACAGGGATCCACGGGTGTGGTCAAATCCAACAAAATTTAAACCAGAGTGGTTTTTAAACACACACAAGGAGATCGATTTGAAGGATCAGAACTTTGAGCTCATCCCATTTGGTGCTGGTAGGAGGATATGCCTGGGATAAATCTTAGTACTTCAATGACACAATTACTGCTGGCAAGTTTCCTGCAAGCCTTTGAGTTGTCAACTCCAGCAAATGTACCAGTTGACATGACGGCAGCTGCTGGATTAACAAATAGCAAAGCCACTCCCCTTGAAGTAATGTTCAAACCTCGTTTCCCGCCCATCTCTACGAATAAAGATGAAGTGTTAGATAGAATCGAGCATTTTTAGTGTGTGTAACATACTCAATAATAGAGGAGCAAATAGACGTTTTTAGTTTGTGTAAAATACTTAATAATAGAGTGTATTTATAGTATTACTAAAAATTGAGTTGAACTAGGCACAAGCCTGTTTCAGAGAAAAGGAGAATTGGAAGTACAAGAGTTCAACGTTCCATAAAACTCTTTACAAGCTGAAAGAGAAGGATATTTTTATAAACAAAAATAGAGACTTTGACTTCAAAAATATGGGATAAAAGACTTTTTATAATACAAAAAATATAGTTTTTATAATTTTGTGTTGAAGTTGTTGTTTAAGTTAATATTTCCAAAAACAATGAAGTGGAAACGAGGGGTAGACGAGTCGTCTGATTAAATTGTTGCATTTGGATTAATTAAATAACTCGCGTCCCTCTTTTATCTATTTCTTTGCGTTCCAAGTTGTGCCTCAGTGCTTCTTAAAGGTTTTACTTGAACAAATATCAGGCACCGAAGCTTATTAAAACCCAACTATAATTTCCCGTTGAGGTTCTTATATCAAATTTAATTAAAAGAATTTCCATAAAATGCTTTTGACTCCTATCTTCATCTGCATTTGTTCACTTCTGATTTCCATAAATTACTTGCTTGGCATAAAACATGTTGCTATTGGGTATTGTTTTTGATAAACCCCTAACAAAGAAACCCCAAAAACCAGAAAAGAAAAGATAAATACATTTACAATTAATAGTCGCTCAGGAAATGATAAATCAATAGGACCTCTTTTTTTTTTCCTCCTCTTGTGTGTTCATCCAAAGTATGGGAAAAAGAAAAGCGTGCAAAATTAATTTACCAATGTATAATATATCGATTTACAAAATGTACTCTATTTCTATATCACATCCTTTTACAGCTTCAAAAGTGGCTCAACTATTCTTGAATTATATTCACAAGCTGCATGGATTTCTTAAAGAAATAACCCCTGATGCAGATAAAGACGTTTACCAGTGCGTTTGCCTGGAGCTATTCAAATTAGTGGGTTCAAGCTTAACATGACCACTGCCTATGTCTATCATTTTTTCTCATCTCTATCCACTTCCTGGTTCTTGATCAATGCCAATTTATAAACAGAAGAGCGTACAGTTCATTTCTAAACAGTTCGAGTCTTTTACATGATTCGGAGAAACTCAAGAAAGTAAAACTGTCTACCAAACTTTAGCAATCTAAGCTAGCTAGAGAAATATCCAATTAAATTTAATAGTAAAGCTGACTGCAATTGCTCAATCAAGACTCCTCTTAATTTACTTCTTCTGGAGATGTAGATGGCTATCATGAATCACACTGCACGGTCAACAACAAAAATGGAAAATCCCCCACGTCTGTAGGTAGAAGTCCTCCCGATTTTGTTATGAATATATCTAGCCAGATTTTACATTGTGGTGTCTAGTAATGAGATGAACATTATTGCTTTCTCGGGTATTATTTGTAGGCATTAGCCATCTTCTGCAGATGTGCCCAAGTTTTCTTTGCTGCCAGAGGCACTACACAATGCCTTCCAGATAGGTACCAGCATCTTGACAGGAGATCGTAATTCCTGGACTTGGAGTTCATATTTAACAAACAGTAAGAGACTGTAACCAAGAAACCTGAAGAATTGGCAGAACCTTGAAAAAGAAAAAAAAAATGCATTTTCAACTCTTCACCCTTGCCAATCTTAGCTAAACAATGAGACATTTCTGCAAGGTCTAATTTCTTCAATGTTCAAAATTTGCATACCTTGAAAACCAACGTTAGTTCTGTTTCCCCATGCAATATCAAAGACAGGCTCCAGTAACAAGTAACTGGAGTAACGCATTCTAGCAGCACAGGTTTCAGAATCTTGCCAATTGGAATAAAGCGGCGATCAATTCTTCCACTGCACAGAAAATAATAATGTTACTGCAACAAGAAGAAAAATGAACTTTTTGACAGATAACTATTAACTATTGAAAGCATAGATGAAATAGGCAAATACATCTTGGCCTCTGTTAATTTTGCTTCAGAGTCAATGGCATATATAATAATATTAAATATTAAATGAAATCAGTGCTACTTTTTATTTAACTAAATGGGGGAAAACATGAAATTGATACACATGCTACCCAAGCCGAAAGGCTCACCCAATACACACATAAAAGAAGCCTAAGAAACACCAGCAGTCCAAAACTGAATCACTATTGTCAATACAAAACCAAAACTGAGATCCTTCCAATTACTATAGCAGACTACGAAAAGAAACACCAGCAGTCCAAAAGAGAATGAAGTGATTGAGATGTTTGATAGAAGAGAATCAAAAGTTGAGAAGAATGATGAGATCAGGAGTTCAAATCCTTAGAAATTCTTCAATTAAGAATTCATGTCAGTGCAAAAGTTAAGACATATAACAAGGGGACTGTCTTCCCCTTTCACAACAATCTCTTGTGGAGAATATTGTAAGTCTTGAACTTCTAATTAGTTGCCTGTTGAGAAGTCAAATCTCACGTAAACATACAGACCGATACCATCATGTAACATTTGTACATACCTAATACAGGAATTTCCACACGGAAAAAGAAATAAGTTATACCTCATATAGTGTGTTTCAAGTTGGACTCCAAAAGCTGGCATTACGATGACAGACTCTGGGTCATTCCAACAAAGAAATAAGAAATTGGGAAAGACAATATTACATAGAACATTCTTAAACGTTAGAGATAAAGCAAATGCCCCAATATCAGTAACTCTCACCTTTAGCAACAGGCATCAGAAACAAAAATTTGACAAGGATTGCGACTAATAAAAAACTCCACAAAAGAATGGTGATTGATATATCCTGTTAATCAATAGATATTATATCAGTTGATGATACAGTTACTAGAAAAGATAATTAATAGTACTGGCTGAGACAAATAGTAAAATACCTTGAGTAGAAAGAGAAATGAAGCGTATGCTAAAAGAACAAAACCCAAGAGACATACCATCAGTCTCTTTCTATTGCTCTTTCGGACTATAATGTGGTGCGTGTCAATGGCTTTACAAGGCAATTTACAATCATGTATGTAAGTATATCCCCGACTAGTCGTGGATAACTCAACCATTGTTTATAGCTCCGGATTTAGATCATTATTGGCCAATACAACTAACTATACCTGCATTGAGAAAATAATTATAATAACCATAATAATAATGATAATAGTTAACAGTTTCCAAACCCTAACTCCTAAGAGATTAAGTGAGAAAGGAATAGGAAAAATTCTAAACGTTTACTCTAAGATAAGAGTGTTAGTTACCTGTCCGCGAAGAGAAGAAGTGTGATGTTTGAGCCATGGCACTGAGTTAAAACGCCATTGGCAATTATGAATTGCGGCTGCCATCGCGACGGCGAAAGGCAAAGTTAAACCACATTCTGCCAGATTTAATTTTGCCGAAACGTGGTCGCTTGGATTGGGACTTTATCAAATTAGTCAAAGAATAATAATTAATTTCTTAACTAGAAGGATATTTTTGTTTTATTACGATAAATAATTTTAGTATGATTAAAAAAATATTATCATAAGTCAAAAATTAGTTGATTATTATTAAGGAATCGCATTTTAAGAAAAAGTAAAATTAATTAATTAAGTATATTTTAGTAGACACTGTTAAAATTAGTTGATGCTTGAGTTTTACAGTTATGTCTTAAACTTGATTCAAATTAAAAAAATAAGGTTGAACTATTTGTCTACTAAAATTAGAGTTGGTGTCTAGCTTTCTCCCAACTTCTGAAATGGTAAACCGTAAATTATAACTTTCTTGTTTTAAAAGCAAATCAAACTTTCAAATATTAAACTCGATCGTAATTATATTTTTAATTAAATTAGAATAGAGGTAAATGAAATTAGTAATGTCCGCTTAAATCTTTTTTTATCTTAACAAAATTAAAGTTAAATCTTAAGTCAAAAATATCAGTTAGCTATTATTCTTAGATATTAAAATCAAATTGTGTTGAAAAGGCTTAAATATAATAGGAAAAAAGCTCCAAATATAACTCTAATGTTTAATCATTTTGTCACGTTAGACCGTAAAGTAATTTTTTATCTCAAATATGACCTCATACTTTTAGAAATAAAATATTTAAGCTCTTTCTCTAATTGAGGTTTTAACACTATTAAATTTTAATAATATGAAAAAATGGAACCTATTATTTAATATTTAAAATAATATAACTTATAAGAAAATAACGAATGTTCCCTAAGTAATTGTAATCAAACTGATGAAATAATTTTTTTATCACTCGCTAACAATTTTTTTAACTCAACTTACGAGCAAAATGGATATAAATTGAAAAATTCACAAATTGAAGAACAAATACATCCAAATGGATTTAAATTGGAAGATTCACAATTGTCCATTGTCTATTTTTCTCTTTCTCGTCAATTCATTATATTTGAGACAACTAATTGTTATTTTAATGAAAACCAAAACGAAAAAGAAAGACGGAGAACACTAAGATGAAAAATATTTGAATATGACAAAGAGCAGTACTTGACTCTCTTACCACAACAAATTAAAGAAGTTTTACAGTATTTGTGCTTGTTTACAATTAAGAACACCATTACAATGTGCGGACATCGACAATGAAATCTACAGAAACGTTTATGGATTAGGATTTTAGGATTGTCAATTTGTTAATTTGGTTTGGATACATTTAGAGATGATATGTTAAGAACTTGCAAGCTTGATTTCTTGATTTTGGCTAGTTTATGAGGTTTTCTGTGATTTCAAGATTAAAGGTTTGTTGATAAAGAGGTTAAACAATTTATGATAGGTTTGATTTTAAGATTAGCTATGTTTATCTTGAGACTTGTGTTGTTAATGAAATTGTGAAATTGAGTATGTTCATGGAGTGGTGAAATTGAGATTTGTTAATAAAATCCCTAATCATATATTTCTCTTAATATTGTAAAAGCTAAGACCAAAATTTTATTTTATTTACCAATTGTACATCGATTTTAATATTAACAGTTAGCAGTTTGTTCATGTATTTTTTTATTATAAAGTGAAGTAGTGGATTCAGAAACCTTTGTGATTTTGTATCTTGTAATACCCGAAAATTTTCTTTAATAATAATTAATAAATGACTTTTGATTTAAATTAATTTTACTTTATTTTTATTTGGTTTAATTTGAAATGATGTAATGGAATTTTTAATGTTAGACAAATAAATGAGTTATTTTCCATATCCAATTAGTTTGATTTTTAAGGAATTAATTAAGTAAATTATTTGAGAAAATAATTATATTTTGGTTATTCAAATTTTCTCCAAATATATATATATATATATATAGTATATATGTATAAATAAAATTATATTGGAAAATTTTAGAAAAAAATTTGTAAAAGATATTTTAATTAGTTAATGGTGTTAAATTTAATTGGAAAAATATTTAGCAATTTAATTAATTAAATTAATTGTGTTAGGATTTAATCGAAAATTTATTTTGGGATGAGGACTAAAATAATAATTTATTATTATGGGGGTTTAATGAAAATTTGTAGCTTTGGTATTTTTGTAAATAAGTATGTCGGTAAGGGCTTTTTGGTAATTTTACATTTAAAAGCAAGGGTATATATGTAATTGTGTATTTCTAATAATTCTAATTTGGCCCAAATTAAATAGTTAGGGGCGTAATTGAAAGGCTAGAAAGAAGTGTAGGGGTTAATTGGAATATTTGAAGGAAACATTTGTTGTAATTAGAAAAGTTTAAGGACCAAATGGAAATAAATAAAAGTTGAGGGACCTAATGTCGATATTGATCGAAGGAAAAGAAAAGAAGAAAAGGAGGAAGAAAAGAGGAAGGAGAAGAGGAAGAAGGGAGGAGGCGGCGGCGGCTTCCAGCCGGTGGGGGCAGGCTCCGGAGGCGCGCGAAGCCGGCCGAGGGTGCTGCTGGCGCCGGCGAGCCCAGCAGCGGCGGCGGCGACGTTAGCAGCAGCAAAAAAAAAAAAGAAGGGAGCGTTGTGGCTGTCGGCGCCGTTCCGGCCGTTTCCGACGTCCTTTGGCGGCGAGGTCGGTCTTGTCTTGACCGGTGAGTTGAGGGCTTCCTTTTGGTGGCGGTGGCGTCGGCTTTGGTGGCCGGAGGAGGGATTTTCCGGCCAGGTGATGGCAGCCGCGTTTTCCGGATTTTCCGGCGAGCTCCGGCGGAGGATGGACGATCGGAGAACGTATCCCGACTCTCCTCAGCTCAAGCTTCGCAATGGCACCAGTTTCGTGGCGATCGGACTTCGTTTGCAAATCGACGGCCGAGATCGTCCGCAAATCTCTCTGGATGATCGGGGGTCGGATCGGAAAATTGGAAGTGGGGATCGTCATCAGCGCGTCGTTTCGAGTCTGATGGTGTGTTCGGATCGTCAATCGGACTCCGGCGGCTAAAAGCAAGTCGACTGAGGAATCAAGCGTCTCGGTAATTCTCTGACCCGTTGATTTTAGAATTCTTTGATAAAGTTATATGTTTATTGAATTGTGTTGAATATTAGAAAATATTTTGTGTTAAAATACTTATTGTCAGACTGTTTGCCTTGGGTTGTGTTTTTGTGTTGTGTGGCGGAGTCAGGAAATTAGTGAAGTCTTGGGGACCCGACTCCTGTTGTATTAATTATTGAATATTTGAAGTGTTTTTCTAGTAGGTCTTGGACCCGTTTTACGGGGGGTAAATATCGTATTTTAGGAGAGGTTCTGCCGAATTTTTGGGAGAATTTACCCGAGTCGAAATTCTTAGACAGTCAGTCCTAGGAATCTAGACCTAGGGTCAATTGTAAATTATTCAGCGTTATTGATAAATTGTTTTCCGTGATTAGATAATCCGTCTGTTCGGCTCGCTCCAACCGAGGCACCGGAGCAAAGCTAGGAGGTCGCCTAAGCTGTGAGTTAAAGTCATATATCTGCTTACGTGTGTCATGCAAATATTTTATATGATATCTCTGATTTAATGATTAATATTTTGACTAATTGGTTATGTACTGTTTATGCATGCTTCATTTTCCGCATTACAATTTTTATTGATTTTGTGTTGACTCGGGATGGGACGACAGTAGAACATAAGAGTTTGATGAGTGTTCCGATATAAATTTGAGAGTGATGAGAAAGGATAAATAGGTAAATTTAAAAAGGAAGGTTTAAGATTTGCCCTGGTCGAGCATCGCTCTCTAGGCTTAGTAGAGTGTGGTTGCCGGAGTAAAAGTTCCTGGTCCAGCATAGTTCTCTGGGCGCCGGCTTATTTGGAAATCTAAGTGACCAGACTGGAGGTAATGTCCTTGGTCGAGCTTTGCTCTCTGGGCGCCAGTCTTATTGGAATAAGAGAGCCGAAAGGCTAAGGCTGATAGTGAACATTAAGTGACCAGACTGGAGTTAAGGACCCTGTTCGAGCTTTGCTCTCTGGGCGCCAGTCCTATTGGAATGAGATTAGTCAGGATGTTAGAGTTGATATTAGTGGAGATGTCAGTATGGAGATTGATCGAGATGTTTGTGTTGGGATTAGAGTTTTACTGGAGTACTCTGTTCCGTTGCATGAAAATTATTTTATTCAAGCATGACATGATAAGTTTAATTTTTGTATGACTTATTATTTATTTCAAATTAAATAAATGTATTATTGAAATGTTGCAATTGTTTTTAGATATATGATTTTAACTCACTCTCGAGACTGACAGTCTCAATTTACTGTTTTTCAGATTCGTGACTGTTAATCTTCCCGTGACTCTTATTCAGTAACCTGACTCCTTTATCATCAAATGGTGTATTTGATTTGGTATGTTAATTTGTAAAATCTTAGATTATCTGCAGTAGTAATAGTAGATGTTTCAGTTGTAAATTTTCTGAGTTTCGGGTCTCGCCAAATTCTTCTAGCAGACCGAATTAATTGTGTAAAATTCAATGGTTCCGATAAAGTGTGGCATTAATAACATTAAATGAGATGAGATTTATTTAAGTCAGTGAGTGTCGGACTTACTACAGGATTCGGTGGCGTTACACCTACCCATTCTCTATTGCCGGTCACGGCCCACAGAGGGGTCGTGACATATCTCAACTTTCAGTACCTGCAATAACACCATAATTATATGGACTTTAAGTATCTATATTTGTTTTTATGTGGAAAATAGAACTGGATGTGGAAGAATAAATACTTACGGAGGTAGTGGTTTTACTGATGGTAAGAGTGAGAAAGTTTTCTATAAATATTAATTTCTTCAACCTTATGAATGGTTATTCATCAATTAATAATTAAGATAATTAAAATGTAACTAAAATAAGTAACATGGGTAGAGAAGTTCATGCATGCAATAATTAGATTTTTTTGGGCTCTTATCCCTGGTTCCATTTTTTACGGAAGTATTTGAATCTCTTTGGGTTCTTTTCCTTGAACTTCTTGTTGCTGCGCGTGTATTTCTGGAAATGATGTCCAGATTTCTTCTTATGATTTGTACAGACGCAGTTGGCGGCTTTGCACTTAATCTTGAGGTGGTTTTTGTTGCAAGCCTTTTGAACTATCAAGTCCCTTTGAGATAACCTTTTAAATAACTCATGTTGATCACACAGTCTCTTAATGGAAGAGAGTGTGAATTGCCAGATTTCGCCAAGTGTAATAGAGGTGACTGGTCTCTTTGTAGCCGTAATCATATTGTTAACCTCAGGTTGTATTTCATCCGGCAGAGAGGTGATGAAGGTATACTTTAGTGTATCGTCACCATCATGTCCTCCAATGATATAGTAGAGCTTAGACATAGCCGAATAGTGCTTTTCCAGATCCTTCATTTTGAATGAACAGCATTTTCGATCAAAGAACTCTTGTTTCTGCTGTCTTATGACAAGGTCATAACTTCCAAGGAACTGGTTATGGAGGATCTTTACTGCTGCTGAAGGAGTTGGCAGAGTGACAAATTGAAGCCTAGTGTATTCAGGCTGAGACTGAAACCAATCTCTTAAGCTTCCGGTAAACCTTGTGACAAATTCGGCAAGGACCTTTTTGAGTGTGGCCCCTTCAAAGGTCATCTGAAGATCAATCCATGCCAAGAATTCGGAAAGCTTATCCTTCCATTTTGATAGTGGTAAGTCATCAAAAGTGAACCAAGGTCCCTGCTACCGGTTTTGACCTTGGGTTTGGAGCTCCAGTGGGAGCAAAAAATGACTGAGCATCCTCATCTTCAGGTTCCACTATTTCTGGACTGGGATCAGTAGCAGAAGTGTTCATGAGGATCTCAGTGATGTCCGCCATCTCTGAATTATCTGAAGAGGATTCTGAATCATACGGACTGATGAGAGATTGCTCTGGAAGTTTGTCTTTAGAGGCTAGAGGAGGAGAGGTTTTCTTTTGCTGGGTTTCTGAGTTTTTTGGGTAAAGGTAAGAGAATGTGCCAAAGGGCTGATAAAGAGTTTCTTGTGGTTGTTCTGGTTGTGAAAGAAAAGGGAAAGAAGAAAAGTACGAAGGAGCAATAACCGATGAGGTTGAAGCTGCTGATATGAAAGTTGGAATTGCAGCAGACTGGTTTTTCCGGAGATCATTTTCAATTTGATCTATCTGCTTCTTCAGCCGGGAAATCTCCTTTTGCTTTTGCATAAAAGAGGGGGTGATCGTTTGAGGTATCCGGAGTTCTTTGTCCAAAGCTTGATACTTTCTTTGTCGGGGGATGAGTGATTGTAGGACTTCTTGTGAAAAGTATCTAGCTTGTGATCTATGTTTTGAACCAAGTGTAGCGCTTGATCCAATTTTCCATCTATCTTCTTCAAATAAGTGTTTTGGACAATAGAATTAGATGTTTGCCAGTTGAGTACTTCTTCAGGGGGTGTCAGCGGTTCTAAGTTTCCAGAGGGTGAAATCCGTGTAGGAAGGATTTCAGATCTTTTGTTCTCTGTTTTTCCCTCTTTGGCAAGAAACTCAATTGCCTCATCGAACATTGGCAGTGGCTTTTTATTTTTTCTCTGGGAACCATCTGGATCCCGATCATCTGGCTTAGGATGAATCTTTGAACAAGAAGTATCCAAAGACATCTTCTTTGGATTCTTATGTGGATGCTGAAAGCAGGGTTCAGCATAATCCATATCATCATTACATGGGCATTCTGGCTTGCACATTTCTGGGGCTACATCCCAGACAAAGTATCCTCTGACTTGTGCAGCATAGATCTGGTTGCCAGATTCTTGAAAGGAGTGAATAGGGATCTTCTCCCTAGGCCGTGATACAGGTTGTATCATTGATGCTTGGAAAATTGATGGTGCTGAGGAAGATTCCTCAGTTCTTGTAAAGACCGTCTTAACAAAAGAAGACAATGAGAGGCAGAAGAAATGAGAGAGGGTGGGATCTAAAGAAAAGAAAAAAAAATAAAAAAAATAAAAAGAAATTAAAAATATTTACATTTTTAGCCCCGTGTGTGAGATATAACTAAAGCTTATTTAACAGTGTTTACGTCGTTGTTAGAAGGAGGGTTTAGATACTATGTTTTTAAAAATATGATATTATATTTGAGCTAAAAAATATTTAAAGTTTTAATGGGACAAAATGGGTAAATACTAGGCTCAAAATTGGACTTTTTCCAATATAATATGAAAAGTATAGGGACTAGCTAGTGTCAGAAGCTAATTTTGAAGGTGTGACTTGTGTGGGAGTAAATAGTACTTTAATACTTAGCATTAAAGGGTAATGATTCGGAATAGGAGCACTATCATTAGTGTATCTATTTTAATAGAATCATATTTTATAACTCACTTCTCGTAGAAGGTAAATAAACAGTCTCAAAGCAGTCTATATACTTATATTTTGATTAATTAAAATGCAAAAATTGACAATACTATTATATTATATAATTAATTAGTGAGGTCAAGTAAACTAATTAATTAATCTTTCTGTAGTTTTGATTTGGCAACGCTGCTTCTTTTCTTATCAAAATAAATTGACTTATCACAAAATTGGATGTATAAATATCTCAATTTTATATATAAAAACATAAAAGAGTTAAATCTCTTGCACCATAGAGAAATTCAGAGAACTAAATTTTAAAGGATCAAAGACACTTTTGTTTTTTCTTGAAAAAAAAAAAAGAAACTTTGGAAGTAATAAAAATAAATTTCCCCAACTTGTCTTCTCTATCATCACTGAAAAAGCTAATGGGTAGAATTAATTGAGTGTATTTTCTTTCTTTAAATGAGATGCCAATTGCAGAGGAATGAACACACCACCTTCTTAGTAAACCACATCACCTTCTATGTATTGAACTTCCTGTATAGGAATTTTAAAAACCAGCTTGGTTAGTTTGGGGTTTGTGCTCCACGTTAGTGTTGCACTAACATTAATATTATGATGGCATTAACATGGCACTAACATTAAAGGTTCTTCTGTTTCTCGTACGATTGAGTTAGTTGATAATTTACCTGTGTATGACTTTTATAGAAAAATTCCATGAAAAGATGTCTTTATATAAGCTCAAGTATCATATTTCTAATAGTATTTGAATTGTGTATTGTCTGTTAGGGTTTTCCTTTTTATATTTGCTTTGTTATCAGTATAATTCAAATAGAATAAAGATAAGTAAGAAAACCTGGAAAAGCATAAGTTGGAGAAATACACAATAAACTTGTCAAATCCTGGTTGGCTTTACTATTGGAGTGAAAAAGCTCCATAAAAAGTCTGCTTTTTCTTGACCCTTCTCTCTTATCTTACGGATAAATAGATTAGAAGAAATCAAATATATGATATTATCTGCACTGCACTTTTTGTTAGCAGGAATGGATTATGTCATAGCCTAAACCTTAATTTCTGATCTGGATCAATTGAATTAGTTCCGTTGGGGTAGGGTTTGTCAATTATTAGGCGGCCCGAGCGTGGTGCCTTCTTTTCTTTGGTAGGTAGGTAGAAAGTAAAGTAATCATCCACTGTCATTTTCACGTACTTTTGTTTGGGGACCATTACATGCGTATATTTTTAAAAGTCGAAAACACGTGTTTTTGTAAAGAAAAAAAAAAAAAAAAAAGCAAAGAACAAAGAATGCAAGTGAAGATTGGCATGCATTTGGACAGCAGGGCCTTGACACAGCCCAATTTTACAAGGCTTTTTTTGACACGGCAAAGAAAACAGATTGTGAATAGTGAGTGTTAAAACTCTAATTACTTAGTGTTCAGTATGCGTAGGCTTAAAAGACGAATCATGTTAAAATTCTTAGTGTTCTTTTATAGCTATTTATTTTTTCATCAATTAATTAATTTCTTGGATGTATTATAGTAATTAATAATAAAATCTAATTACAATTTTGGCAATTTTGGCAAATCAAATGATAAAATTTCAAGGTCTTGCACGGATGCACATTTTGATAAAATGATACTGACATCATCTGCGTCGTTGGGAGAGAAAGAAGCGGGAGTACTCCCTGCTTGATTTGGAGATTTTTGGTGTTTTGGGTGGTTTCCAAGTTGAAACAAAACTGCTACTTCCACTTGTTTTTTTTCTTCTTTTGATACTTAAAACACCATGTTTGCAGAATCTTTTCTATCGCCTTCTCTGCCCGACCTTGTCCATTGCTCTGCCACCATACGCGCACACAGAATCTTTTCAAGTTCTTTTTTCTAAATTCAAAAACCTAATCGAGGTCTTTCCATTTCTTTTTTCCTTTTTCGTTCGTCTTTTTAAAATCTTTTAGTAATTTTTCTTCATTTGTTGTTCCATTTTTATTTTCTTTGAACCAATGGAGGAGGTTTTGGTGCTTATGACTTTAATGCAGTGGTGGTGGTGGGGACTCATGCACACTGGTTGGTTTGTCAGGGACTCATGCAAAACGCGTCGTATAACAAATAGAAAAATAACTATAGATAAGAGTGACTTTTCGGAGAAGAATTAATAATGGCCATTATGATATTTGGAGGATCAGAAATAGTGTAATTATTTTATAATTATAGATAAGTGTCGTGAATCGCGTGCTGCGTGAGTGCTAAATCATAAAACCGCTCCTTATATATGGATGCACAAATATGACAAGCTTACCTCATTCCGCTCAAGTCTTCTTTTCTCTATTCTTCTTTGAAATGGATTTCCTTCTTCCGAATTTTAACACCGTCGTAACCGTGATCTTTGCCTTACTTCTGTTTGTCTACTATCAAGTGAAACAATTTAAACCTGCCACAAAACTATCACCCCAACCAATGGGCGCATGGCCTATAATCGGTCACTTGCCTTTATTGTCAGGATCACATCTTCCTCACTTAACATTGGCTACTCTAGCAGATAAGTATGGTCCAATCTTCACCTTACGGATTGGGATACATTCTGTTCTGGTAGTGAGTAGTTCAGAGGTAACTAAGGAATTATTCAGTGCCAATGACTTGAATGTAACCTTCCGTCCGTTACTGGTATCAGCAAAACTGATGGGCTACAACTATGCCTTCTTTCCTTTCACTCCTGGCGGTCCATATTGGCGCGAGACGCGCAAGATATCCAATTTACATCTGCTCTCTAATCGGCGCCTTGAGCTCCTCAAGCATATCAGAACGCAAGAAGTTGAAACTTCCATAAAGGAATTGTACCAATCTTGGAAGGATAATACGAAAATTATTGAGATGAAGGAATGGTTTTCGGACTTAAGCATGAATTCCCTTCTTAGGATGATTATAGGTAAGAAATTCTTTGGTGCTGGTGCGACTGGTGATCAGACAGAAGGACGGCGATTCCAAAATGGGATAACAGTGCTTTTTCATTATTTGGGGACTCTTGTTTTGAGGGACGCTGTTCCATTTCTCGGATGGATGGATGTGGGTGGACACGATAAGAGAATGAAGAGAACTGCTAAAGAATTAGACGATAGTCTTGAGAAATGGCTGGAAGAGCATAAGCAGAAGATTAACTTGGGCGATATAGAGAATGATAAAGACTTTATGGACTCGATGATTTCAGTCCTTGACGGAAAAAATATTGAAGGTTATGATGCTAACACAATCAACAAAGCCACATGCTTGGTAATCTCTGTTTTTTTTTTTTTCTCAGACTTTGATTTGTACATTATACAGCAGTTTGGTGATGCCACTATGTTGCTTAACCAAGTTAAATTGCAGAGTATGATTGCGGGCAATGAGACAGTTACAGTTGCCATAACATGGGCACTATCTCTACTGCTAACCAACAAGCATGCATTGAAAAAGGCTCAAGAAGAGTTGGACAAATATGTTGGGAAAGAAAGACTAGTGAATGATGCAGACATAAGCAAGCTTGTATATCTCCAGGCCATAGTCAAAGAAACTTTAAGGCTATATCCACCAGCAATTATCCCAGGACCCCGTCAATTCACTAAGGATTGCACCATAGGTGGCTATCATGTAGCAAAAGGCACTTGGTTGATGATGAATCTTTGGAAGATACATAGAGACCCTAATGTATGGCCAGAACCTGCGGACTTCAAGCCAGAAAGATTTCTAACAACTCATAAGGACATTGACGTTAGGGGGAATAATTTTGAGTTGCTTCCTTTTGGAGGTGGCAGAAGAGCATGTCCTGCAGTATCTTTTGGCCTCCAAATGATGCATTTAACATTGGCCAGTTTATTGCATGCTTTTGAAATCTCAACTCCGAACAATGCATTGCTTGATATGTCTCCTGGCATTGGGCTAACAAATAAGAAAACTACCCCTCTGGAAGTTCTCATCTCGCCACGCTTGCCTTCGTATTGTTTTGAGTAATGGGAATTTAGTCGAGAGGATTGCAGGAGCAATGGCTCTTGCCACCTATCACTCTTCCATAAATATGCATGTATACGATGTCAGCTCTCCTATGTGATGATAAGTTAGTGGTTGTTGTTCGTTTTAGCCTTATTACCTAATGTGCCTGCTCATGCGTAACACCAACTTGAGGTATTTGACTTAAATTTAATAGGTCTAACAGTCTTAAACATTAGAAAGGAAAAATACATCTACGTCAAGGATAAGTTTTGATTTAATGAAATAATTTTCTTTTTTTAATTTTGGAATTCATTTGGTTATAACCAATAATTAAAAGTTCTAAATAAATCTCTGCTTACGTTAAACACCTAAAATATGAATTTATAAATAAACTTTATAAAAGCTAATGGAAATGCATACCAAACATATTTAATAAAAAAAAGTTTAATTTCTTAAGTTTAAAAACCACTTTTGAAAAAGATACTTTACAGGATCACTTTGTTTTTAAACAAAGTGACTTTTTATTTTATTTTAAACACTATTAATTCTTAATTAGTTTAAATTTTATCATTTAAATTTTATAAGTAAAGATGATTGACAACCTGTTGAATCATCTATAATTTTATATTTTTTACAAATCATGCTAATTTTTCATAAGTATTACTAGTTGCGAAAAAATAAATATATTTAAAAAAAAATTATTTTTGTAAAATTTAATAATTTACAAAAAATACTAAATTTTTCGTAATTGTGAAATATATTGCTAGATTATGAAAAATAACAATTTTTTTCATATTTTTTACAAATTATGCTAATTTTTTGTAAGTGTCAGTAACTGTGGAAAAATGAATAATATTATGAAAAAATAATTACTTTTATGAAATTTAATGATTTACGAAAAGATTGAAAAATTTATAAAAAATATTAAACTTTTCGTAATCGCGAAATATATTGCTAAATTACGAAAAGAATCAATCTTTTTCATATTTTTTGGTAAATTATACTAATTTTTGTAAGTGTTAATAGTTGCAAAAAATGAATAATATTATAAAAAATGATAATTTTTGTGAAATCTAATGATTTATGAAAAAATTGGCTAATTTACAAAAAATGACAATCATATTCATATTTTTTTTTACAAATTATACTAATTTTTCATAAGTGAAACTAGTTGCAAAAAAATGAATGATATTTTGAAAACATGATAACTTTTGTGAAATTTAATAATTTAAAAAAATTGATAAATTTACTAAAAATATTAAATCTTTTCGTAATCGCGAAATTTATTATTAAATTACGAAAAATGATAGTCATCTTGATATTTTTTTGTAAATTAAACTATTTTTTCATATATTTTAAAAATGTATAAATTTTTAAAATTATTTTATGTTACTTTAGCAAACTTTATTTTAATTGATAACTTGTAATTACAGGTTACCAATTTTTTCATAAAAAAATTTATGTAAGTTGTCATTATTTTATTGATGGATAAAAATAAAGTATGGGTAACCATAGAATATACCTTTGGAGAAATACAGGTATGTTGATTTTGTTTGCAATAGTAAGTTTGACAAATAATTATAATAAGCTAAAATAGTTTATTAAAATTAAAACTTCAATAAACTTACTTTTTAAACATCTAATGCCAATCCTAATCAATTAACTGGATCACGATCACGTAAAATCAAAAGCTCAAAATTGTAGATAAAGATGTAGAAGTATTATACATTATTTGATACTGACTTCCTCCACAGTATCTGCTAATCAAAACTTAGCAATCAATTTAAAGCGAAGCAGACAAAAATTGAAGACAGTGAGAAAGCTCAGAAAGAAAAGGTTACGAGGATTTTCAACCGAAATTTTTAAAATAATAATATGGGTTTGGGTTTCAATACCAGATCCTGTTTACGCCAAACCCAATCATCTTGGATCGGGCCATTTTTAGCTGGTGGGCATTAGCAGTAATTACTCGGCTTTAAATATATGAGTTCTAGCCCGTCTAAATGACAATGGAGAGAGAACTCTATAGTGATTTCAGTTTCAGTTCGTTAAGCATTTAATTGGTAAATTTGCTCCTCTGTTATCATCTCCTGCCACTGTAACACTAAGACAAGCACAACATCATTAATATTCTATAGGAAAGAACCATATTGTAGATTCAATGTTTGCCCGGTTACACACACAAGAAGATGAAGGTGAATGGTTTTAACTTGGTCAAAAAATACTATCAATTCGAGCCAAAAGCAAATTTAAAAAAAAAAAAAAAGTGCTATGATATACATGAGGGTTTCAGCATTTTAGCGAAGAAAACGTAGAAACAGTCAGCAGTGATGCAAAAAAGAAAAAGAAAAAGTAAAAGGAGAATAGGAAGACAAATCTCACATGAGATATTCAGAAGAAGACCTATGACATTCATGCTGCAAAGATAGTTGGCTATTGCTGGAACCTGGGGATGTTCTTACAAAACCATAATTCACAGAGCAGTCGCTAGCTATTATATAGGTTAGCAAGCACTGCACAAGAGCTATAAGTCTCGATTACCACATGGCCTCCTCGTCTGGTGAAATTATAAGATGCTGGAAAGTTTAGGAGACATTTGTACAAGTACAAAATAACCGGGCAAGTTCCAGACAACTCCAGGAAATAGTTGCGCTACTGCATTCACTTTTTCCAATCTCTTTTACTGCCTCCTCAGATGGCGAACTTAAACCGTGCTGAGAACCTAGCTAGCTAGTCTGCAAATCCATTATTGCGAGCAGTGCAAGTGCATCACAAAGTTTCTTTTGTTTTTTCTTAAGAACTTCGACAAGTACCACATTGATCTGTCCAACAAATCCCGATTGTTTTTTCTTTTTTATGAAGATTCTTTTTACTTTCAAGAATTTTCCAAAGAAAGCACCCCGCCGCTATACTTTCATGCAGTCCGATTGGCACCATTATTTCACAGTTCATGCAATACAATTTTGGAGTTTGTTAAAAGCTCTTTGCCTGAAGGAATATATTCTTGGATCTAGAGAGACCTATTTAGCTGCCCCAAGAGATGATGAAATAAGCAAATTAGATTCATATGTAATCTTTGTCTGATTTGTTTTACCAGTTTTGGAACTCCCGAATCAGCTGTTTGGAACTAATCGATCAGGTTGATAGTTTCTAAATCAAACTAAAATATTATTTAATAATGAAGCAGCTAAAAAGACTTGCATATTGTTTAGGTAAATACTTAGTTGGCAAATGCCATTTTGCAGTTATTAATATTGGGTAGAGTATAGCGGTGGTCTTGCGACTATATAACCGAGTTCCGACGAGCTCGCAATGCCAAGAAATCTGCACAAAATCCATCCGCCTCTGAATGGATAGCACCGCCAGAAGGGTCTGTGAAAATTGACATTGACGCTGTCATCAAGTCAAAGTTTGGCATGTCTGGCTTGGGTTTTGTTATTTGAAACCATTTAGGTTGTGTTAATATGGAGATTTCTATGTTCTTTTCCTTGAAACTTCCCCTCTTGGTTTTTCTAGAAAGATTACTCGGCCGGTGCCAAATTTTGAAACTGTATATCAAGATTTTAATTTAAATCAAAATGGTATCAAAAGTATAGAAAAATATATTAATTTAATCCAAATGTCCAATTTTCAACAACGGATGGTGACGTGGCAAGCTGAGAAGGTATATTCCGGTTGTCTCGCCCCCTCAGCGTCTGCCACGTCAATTAACTTTGTCTCCTCAGCTTGGCACGTCATTATCCGTTGTCAGAAATTGGACATATGGACTAAATTGATATACTTTTCTGTACTTTCCGTACCATTTTGATTCAAGTTAAAGTCTTGGTATCAAATTGATATATAGTCCCAATGTTTGGTACCAACTAGACAATTTACCCAAAAAAATACGAATGGAAAACTTTTTTTTTTTCTAGAAACAAATATGAATATTTTCTATTTATGAGAATTAATAAGTATTATATATTAATAAAAAAATAAATTAAATATCAAATATAAAAGGATATATAAAAAAATTAATATTAACAATCATCAATCAAATAGATAGAATAGTAAATATAATTTTACGAAAATAATACTCTACTCGGTGACATTATTACATATCGATTTTATATGTATTTTTTAACAAATTTAATTATTTAAATAAAAAATTAAATTTTATTTTATCTTCATTACTCTAATAGGAAGAGAACTCAAACCCCGTAATGAAAGGTCATAAAATTTCTATTTTTTTAATATTATAATTGAGAAAAAATAAGATGCTAAAAGAGAGATTTTTAATATAAAAATTTTAACAACTTGAATATTTTTAATAGTTAAGATATATGAAAAATATTTTAATTTTACGTATATCATCAACAGACTAAGTGTGTTATTATTGGATTAGTATGTTGATTTGCAACGCAACACAATATTTAATTATCAAGTTGGTATGGCCAAACTTGATGTCTCTCGACGGAAAATTCATCTCCTCCCTAATATCTAAATTGACATAATCAAGCATATCTTGACTATAACAAAGTCAGAGACAATCATAAAATCTCATGAAAATAAGATAAAAATTCAAATTTACACATTATTGTCCAATTGAAATACAAATGCTATTTTAGAATAATAAAATAATAATATTTAAATAAATATAAATAGTTATTAATGCTAAAATATAATATTTATTTATATTAATTATTTAATATAAAAAATAAAATATCCTCATACTCGTCTCAAATAAGAATTTGTCATTTTAATATATTTATATTCTGAAATTTTAAATTATATAAAAACTGATGATATTACGTTGCATAATAATTAAAAGTTCAGAAATCCTAAATTTCATAAAATTCCATATCACATTATTTTTTTCTAAAGAAATAAAATTATGAAATTATGAGCTAGAAAAGCTAGCCATAGTTCAAAGCGGACAGGGAAAAAGAAAAAGAAAAAAATGTATCTAAATAGATATCATTGGCCATTTGAGCCTGCCATGTGGGCACGACCACCTTAGCAGCATCAGGCTGTTTTCTTTTCTTCCCCGCCTCGTATCACATCATATCGAAATCTGTCCTCTAGTCTTGACATGTATGATTAATCTAGATATTTGTTTTTGATGTGTTCAAATGGACTAATCCATCACCTAAAACTATGGGGAGATACTCATCTATGCATTACACCGATTCAAATACTATATGGACTGAAACTGCATATCAATTGGATTAATAAAAATTGTTGTGAGTTTTTATTGGGTTTAATGAATTAATCTGAATATAAGTTCATTACAAGCAGAAATTGAGATCTTGATTTACAATATTAGATAGCTAGCCACCCGTGTCTAGACGCATTCAATCACAGTGCACTCTGGTAGATTGATGATACATCAAAACTAGAAAACAATACCAAAAACTAAAGAAACAAAAAGAAAAAGAAAAAACCAAAAAAACCTTAGAAAAAAGAACGAGGCAGAGGCAGACCCCCTAATATTCAACTTAACGTATTAGAATTTTGCACTCAATTTGGACGCAATTTCAATTCCTTTTGTTTTTAATTAGTCATACCCAAGACTTCAATTTCATATAAGAAGACACCTGAGTTATTAGTGGCCAAGAGCTGGACGTGCTGGTATCCGAAGTGGTCCAATAATACAATAGAGAGCAATTTCCGACCATATGTCTGTGTTTGGCATTGCCCCAATCCCACTCTTTTTGAAGCCGATACCTCAGCCAGGCCTCACCAACTGAAAGAGAAAAAAATATGTTTAACTGGTAATACATAGTTGAAAGTTCAAACTAATAGTCTAAACAAATAATCAATACCAATTACGTTTGCACCATTAATTCTTCACCATATTAATTTTGGATAAATTAAGAATGTGCTGTTAATATTTTTCCGTATTTATTCAAAAAATTATAAAATTTAAATTAAATTTACATAAAATATTTTAATATATAGTTTTTATATAAATTTACATACTAAAATGTTTTTATATAGATTTTTTCAACGACTAAATGAGTTTTAATTTCATGTACATTTAAAGTCACTGAATTAAATTTTTGTTAGTTAGTCAACTTGGTCAAAGAAGAAAATTCAATCTAATCCTTAAACTCAATATTCGTTATCAAACTCATCACCAATAAATACTTTTATCAAATTACAATGCATTTTAATTCTTGCACAAATTTAATTTAGTACATAAAAAATAATTTAACTTATTGTATTTTTTATTTAGCATGATTTAATCTTAGTGTTTAAAAATATAAGTTAATAATTATATTGATATCAACTCGAAATGAAAAAAATTAATACATAAAGTTTAAAAAAAAGGAATGTATTCATTTTAAATATTTTTTCTAGAAATTTAAATAATAGAAATAAAAATTCATAAATCATATATTCATATTTATATGAGATTTTATTAGACTGATGGAAAATTAAATAATTGAACTCATAGATACATTAGATTATAGAGAGATCCATATGAATTAATTAGAGTATATAAGTGCTTTAAAGCGCCTAAAATTTTTATTTTGACAAGGTGAAAGTAGGTTTAAATAAATAATGATAAAATTTAAAGAAGTTGTTTTAACTTAGTAATAAAATATGCTTTTTCTTTATAAGTTTGATTCTTAATATCAAGTTTAAGTATTAAATTAAATATTTTTTCTTTAACTAGATTAACTAACTAAAAAGTCTAACTAGATGATTTAAATGTAGACGAATTCAAATTAAAACCAGCGACAATTAATTTAACTTTCAAACAAAAGAAATTCAATTAAGTATTAATATGGTCAAAACTAAGTAATGTACAAGTTATCTCCTTAACAATTAGTTGCATTTGCGTGCAATCAAGACCAAGTGATGAGAACTTAAATTGATACGTTTGTAGACAAAAGTGATTAAAAAAGAGTTACTGAAGAAGAATATGTAAAATCTCCATTTATATATGAGACCAACCAATAAGTCTTACGAATGAAAAAAAAAAAATATTACTAGTCACGATACACCATATCGTTTTACATATAGTAAAAGCTTAATTACTAATTAAATTCTAAATTTTATACATTTTGATAATTTTATTTAATTGTTTCAAAATTTTGAAATAAATATTTATATTTTTAATTTATTTTTAAAAATAATTTTTTATGATAATTTTTAAAATTTTACGGTGAGAAAAATAACGTAATTACTAATATAAAAATTAATAAATTAATTAAAAACTTTAATGCATTTAACATATGTGAAAAAATGTATATACATGAAATTTTTAATAGTCATATTATTAAGTTTAGAATAAACTATTTGTGCTAATTTATAATTATTATTCTTTCAGTAAGTATAGTCGACTTTTTATATTATTTTTTTACTATGAAACTTTAAAAATTATTATCAGAAAGTATTTTTAAAAATAAATTAAAAGAATGAGTATTTATTTTAAAATTTTAAAATAATTAGATAAAATTGTTAAAACGTGTAAAGTTTAAAATATAATTTGTAATTATACTTATAAGAAAATAGTAAATGATTATATATCTTATTTTTAAATTTGAATATAATGTAACAAGGTGAAATCATTAACAATTCTTGTGACTATTCTATTGTGTTTTTTCTTTTGTTGACTCTGTTTTGTATTTATCTTGAACTTTTGTTAGAATATAATATTTTATTTGTAACAAAGTTGTAAATCTTTGCACATGGTTTATGATGTTTAGGAGATACTTTATTTTTCTCTGTTTTTTTTACAAAAAAATTATACTATTAAAAAAGAGAATGTTGAAATCAAGATTTAGGATTTTGAAAATTGCGGCTTGAAGATAGATCTTAATGACGTATTTGACTACAAAAACTTGATGGGTAATATTTTCTATTTGTTTGAATGTCTAAATTCCCTCATCTTGAAGGACTTAAGATTTTCCACTGAAAAAGGGGAAAAGAAGCTATTAATTTTTTTTCTTGATTTTGTTTATATCTTTTTTCTCTACAAATCAGGAAAATTTTATATATTTATTTAAAAATTAAAAAAAATATTAATTGAACACAGTGTAATAAATTAAAGAAAACTGAACACTTCTTTTCTTCTTCCTATTTCTTTCTGTTTTTCAATTTGTTTTGAGCTCTTAAACTGATATCTTCTTAAAGAAAACTCATTTTTAATTTTAGTTGTGAGGTGGTCATCTTCCTTTCAGAGAACCATTTGGGTCTTTTTTCCTTGTGGAATTATTATTTGTTTGTTCTGAATTTTCTTAGTCAGTTGGTTTGTCTTAAAAACTATTTCTTTCTTTTCCTTTACTTCCTGTGAGTGGGTAACGTTAGAGTTGTAAAGCTAGTGATGATTTCTGTTATTAAACAACAAAACTGTTCCACTTCTCTTCTTCCTCTACGAGAACCAAATGGATAAGAAGGCAGCAATGAGCACCTAGGCAGAGTGACTTTCAATCATCTTTAGCTGCGAGTATCTTTCATTATTAATTTTCATCTATCTGTTTGATAAAATTTGAATATAATGTAACAAGGTGAAATCATTAACAATTCTTGTGACTATTCTATTGTGTTTTTTCTTTTGTTGACTCTGTTTTGTATTTATCTTGAACTTTTGTTAGAATATAATATTTTATTTGTAACAAAGTTGTAAATCTTTGCACATGGTTTATGATGTTTAGGAGATACTTTATTTTTCTCTGTTTTTTTACAAAAAATTATACTATTAAAAAAGAGAATGTTGAAATCAAGATTTAGGATTTTGAAAATTGCGGCTTGAAGATAGATCTTAATGACGTATTTGACTACAAAAACTTGATGGGTAATATTTTCTATTTGTTTGAATGTCTAAATTCCCTCATCTTGAAGGACTTAAGATTTTCCACTGAAAAAGGGGAAAAGAAGCTATTAATTTTTTTTCTTGATTTTGTTTATATCTTTTTTCTCTACAAATCAGGAAAATTTTATATATTTATTTAAAAATTAAAAAAAATATTAATTGAACACAGTGTAATAAATTAAAGAAAACTGAACACTTCTTTTCTTCTTCCTATTTCTTTCTGTTTTTCAATTTGTTTTGAGCTCTTAAACTGATATCTTCTTAAAGAAAACTCATTTTTAATTTTAGTTGTGAGGTGGTCATCTTCCTTTCAGAGAACCATTTGGGTCTTTTTTCCTTGTGGAATTATTATTTGTTTGTTCTGAATTTTCTTAGTCAGTTGGTTTGTCTTAAAAACTATTTCTTTCTTTTCCTTTACTTCCTGTGAGTGGGTAACGTTAGAGTTGTAAAGCTAGTGATGATTTCTGTTATTAAACAACAAAACTGTTCCACTTCTCTTCTTCCTCTACGAGAACCAAATGGATAAGAAGGCAGCAATGAGCACCTAGGCAGAGTGACTTTCAATCATCTTTAGCTGCGAGTATCTTTCATTATTAATTTTCATCTATCTGTTTGATAAAATTTGAATATAATGTAACAAGGTGAAATCATTAACAATTCTTGTGACTATTCTATTGTGTTTTTTCTTTTGTTGACTCTGTTTTGTATTTATCTTGAACTTTTGTTAGAATATAATATTTTATTTGTAACAAAGTTGTAAATCTTTGCACATGGTTTATGATGTTTAGGAGATACTTTATTTTTCTCTGTTTTTTTTACAAAAAAATTATACTATTAAAAAAGAGAATGTTGAAATCAAGATTTAGGATTTTGAAAATTGCGGCTTGAAGATAGATCTTAATGACGTATTTGACTACAAAAACTTGATGGGTAATATTTTCTATTTGTTTGGGTGGTCATCTTCCTTTCAGAGAACCATTTGGGTCTTTTTTCCTTGTGGAATTATTATTTGTTTGTTCTGAATTTTCTTAGTCAGTTGGTTTGTCTTAAAAACTATTTCTTTCTTTTCCTTTACTTCCTGTGAGTGGGTAACGTTAGAGTTGTAAAGCTAGTGATGATTTCTGTTATTAAACAACAAAACTGTTCCACTTCTCTTCTTCCTCTACGAGAACCAAATGGATAAGAAGGCAGCAATGAGCACCTAGGCAGAGTGACTTTCAATCATCTTTAGCTGCGAGTATCTTTCATTATTAATTTTCATCTATCTGTTTGATAAAATTTGAATATAATGTAACAAGGTGAAATCATTAACAATTCTTGTGACTATTCTATTGTGTTTTTTCTTTTGTTGACTCTGTTTTGTATTTATCTTGAACTTTTGTTAGAATATAATATTTTATTTGTAACAAAGTTGTAAATCTTTGCACATGGTTTATGATGTTTAGGAGATACTTTATTTTTCTCTGTTTTTTTTACAAAAAAATTATACTATTAAAAAAGAGAATGTTGAAATCAAGATTTAGGATTTTGAAAATTGCGGCTTGAAGATAGATCTTAATGACGTGATTTGACTACAAAAACTTGATGGGTAATATTTTCTATTTGTTTGAATGTCTAAATTCCCTCATCTTGAAGGACTTAAGATTTTCCACTGAAAAAGGGGAAAAGAAGCTATTAATTTTTTTTCTTGATTTTGTTTATATCTTTTTTCTCTACAAATCAGGAAAATTTTATATATTTATTTAAAAATTAAAAAAAATATTAATTGAACACAGTGTAATAAATTAAAAAATAACATATATACGAACGTTTTATATTTTAATATTAAATAATTATTTTATTATTTAAATGAATAAATATATATTAATAATATAGATATGATTAGGATTAGCTTTTATTTTTTGGATAAGTAAAGAAAAGGTTCCAATTCCTCTCTCGTCTTTCCAAGTAAAAAGGTTAGGATCCCTCTCACTTTGGCAAAAGATGGAAATGTCGATAGTATAATTTTTTATTATTTAAAGTCAAATGAATATTAAGGTCCTATTTCTATTATAAATTCTATTTTCTGATCCATATAGCTTTGGGTGCTGCTAGCATAAAGCCGATACTATAACTTTAACTTTGGTATATACGGTTAGACAAAATCTACTCTTACTTCTCCCAATTTTTATTTTTTTTATCCTTTTAAGCCCTAAAAGTATTTATTTTATTTTATAATTTTTATATTATTCTATGCATATCTTATTCTCACTCATTTTATATTCTTTTACTTTATTAATTTTTAATTAAAATAAAAAAACGATAAAATACAATATAAATGATAAATTTAATAGAATAAATTAAATGACTTTGATTTAATATTATATGGTATATGCATGCATCTTTTTCAACCATTTTCATTTTTGGTCAATAACCTGAACTTGAACACTTCTTTTCTTCTTCCTATTTCTTTCTGTTTTTCAATTTGTTTTGAGCTCTTAAACTGATATCTTCTTAAAGAAAACTCATTTTTAATTTTAGTTGTGAGGTGGTCATCTTCCTTTCAGAGAACCATTTGGGTCTTTTTTCCTTGTGGAATTATTATTTGTTTGTTCTGAATTTTCTTAGTCAGTTGGTTTGTCTTAAAAACTATTTCTTTCTTTTCCTTTACTTCCTGTGAGTGGGTAACGTTAGAGTTGTAAAGCTAGTGATGATTTCTGTTATTAAACAACAAAACTGTTCCACTTCTCTTCTTCCTCTACGAGAACCAAATGGATAAGAAGGCAGCAATGAGCACCTAGGCAGAGTGACTTTCAATCATCTTTAGCTGCGAGTATCTTTCATTATTAATTTTCATCTATCTGTTTGATAAAATGCTTCAATGGGAATGATTTTGTTATCGACTTGTAGGGCTCTTGTCATCCTTGTTTCATTTAACATTATACGATTCTCTTAATATGATTAAAACAGTGATTAATATAAATTCAATGAATCTGTATATGAAATTTTCTATTTTTTGTATCACTTAGAGATGTTCAGAAACTAGAAAAATAGAACTGCTATTGGTAAAAAAATTGAGGCATAAGAGAACCATAAAGTTTCCTTGGTTTTGGGTTATCATTTACTCACATGTCAACATATTGACTTATCATTTGTTCAAATATTAATTTTTTTGACTTAGTCAAACCATGTGGCAAACACGCACAATTATAAGGCCTGCCAGGTGTCTAGAATAAACAATTTAAGCAAGTTGAGGCGCCTAATAGATTCAAGTGCAGGGAGGCCTTAAGTTTTTTCTCACAATATATGTTCAATTGTGGTATTTCTTTTTTATCATAGGAAGGAAAAAGTAGAGCTTTTTTAATTTGAAATCTTCACTGGAGTTTCATAAAATTCTCCCGCTACACTAAATATTTATGTATAAATATAAATCTTATTTATCCGATGACAAAAGTCTCTCCTTTACGCACAAAGGTTTCAATTTAATCAATTAGTCCGATTTGATTTTAATAACCATTTTTGTAACAATTTATCTTTTTATATATAAAAAAAATAATTAAATAATTACCTTTTTTATGAAACTAATTAAATAATTACTTATATAGAGGATACATTATATTTTATTTTTTTACTATCACCGCCGAGTTTGCCAAATCATTATTAACATCGTTGCCATCAATTTTATTAGTTTTAGTTAAAATTTGGATCTATTTAGTCTTTAAATGATAAAGTATGTATCAATCATCTAATATTAAAGTGTAAAATACTCATATATACATGTCATTTTCCTATTAGTTGTGATGTACACAGCAACTCTAAATAAAAATCTCTCTAAAATATATTCATATTTATAAAGCTGTTTCGCTAAATGCGATTTTGAGAATTTAAATTCAAAACACTTAGAAAAAAACATTTTGAAGTCTATATTAGACCAATTCTATATTGGCAACAGCTATTATTTAATTATTCATATTCAATAATTTTAAGTATAATAATATCATGTAAATAGTTATGTAATTAATTAGGTAATTATATCTTAATATCGTCACTACTTCTGTTTTCACTTCATAAATATTTAATTAGGTATTAACTCCTTGCACCATTTTTCTTTACTGAACTTTATTTTTCCTAACACTTCCAGCCTCATCAATCACCTAGCCTTTTTGTTTTAAAAAATAATAATAAAATAGAAGTTCCAGCCACATGGTTGGCCACTTCGTCCTCTATAAATATGCCCAATTGGAAGAGCTCCTATAACATGAAAACATCCCTCTAGTTATATCCCTCTCTTTCTCTCCCACTTAAGCACTATAAGCTGTAATGGCAGTTCTATTACCATATGTGAATACCATGACAGCAGGGCTTATTGCTATACTTTTCTTTGCTTTCTATTATGTAGTGAAGAGGTCTACTAGGACCAAGAAACTTGAACCACCCAAAGCCGCTGGTGGCTGGCCTATCCTTGGTCACCTGCCTTTGCTATCAGGAAACCGACCTGCCTTTCTGACATTAGGAAACTTAGCTGACAAGTACGGACCAATCTATTCCATACAGCTTGGACGACAGCAAGCCGTAGTTGTCAGCTCTAAGGAAATGGCCAGAGAATTATTCACCACCAATGATCTGGCAGTGTCCGACCGCCCTGAACTAACTGCTACAAAGCACCTGGGCTACAACGGTGTCATGTTCGCGATAGGACGATACAGTGAATATTGGCGTGAAATGCGGAAGATGATAATGGTGGAGCTGCTCTCCAGTCGCCAGGTTGAGTTACTAAAGCCTGTTAGAGTCTCGGAAACTAGAACTTTCGTAAAGGTATTATTCAAATTTTGGGAAGAGAATAAAAATGGCGCAGGCCATGTTCTAGTCAACTTAAACCAATGGTTCGGGGACATGAGCCTTAACATGCTTACGGGAGTTGTTGTAGGGAAGAGATACTTTGGTACTACTGCTGAAAGTGACAGGAATGCTGCAGAGCGGTGCAAGGAAGGATTGAGAGGGTTCTTCCATTACTTGGGGCTGTTTGTTCTAGAGGATGCAATTCCATCACTTGGCTGGCTTGATGTTGGTGGACATGTAAAGGGCATGAAAAAAACTGCTAAAGACTTGAACGATCTTGCTAGCGAATGGTTAGAGGAGCATTACAGGACAAGAGCTTCAGGTGAAACAGTAAAAAACCACGAGCAGGACTTGATGGGCATAATGCTTTCCGTTCTTGAAGGAGTGAATTTTTCAGGTCACGACACCGATATGATCAACAAATCTACATGTGTGGTCAGTTCTTTCAGCTTTTTTATTTTTTTATTAACATTAGGCAAAAGTTCGAACTCTTAGCTTCGCAGTCCTGAAAGCTAACATCACTCATTATGAAAATTTATTGCTGCAGAATTTAATTGCAGGGGGTAGCGACACCTCTTCAATTATCCTAGTATGGATAATTTCATTATTACTGAACCACCAAGACTGTCTGAAAATGGCACAAGAAGAATTGGACATGTTTGTCGGAAGGGAAAGACTGGTGGATGAATCAGATGTTAGAAACCTAGTCTATATCCAGGCCATAGTTAAAGAAACATTGCGATTATATCCACCAGCGCCACTACTAGGACCCCGAGAGATGAGAGAAGACTGCATTCTTGGTGGCTACCATATAAAGAAAGGAACTCGGGTGCTTCCGAATGTTTGGAAAATTCAAACCGATCCCAACGTATGGCCAGACCCTTTGGAGTTTAAGCCGGAGAGATTTCTTACTAGCCCAAATAAAGACATCGATGTGAGGGGACAACATATGGAACTGTTGCCATTCGGAAGCGGTAGAAGAGCATGTCCTGGAGCATCTCTTGCCATGCCAATGTTAAACTTATCATTGGCCACCTTTCTACAATGTTTTGAGATCTCGAATCCTACAGATGCACCTATCGATTTGACTGGAGATGTTGGATTGAATTTTGCGAAAGCAACCCCACTTGACGTCATAGTTTCACCCCGACTATCACCTGAAATTTATCATATGGAATGACTTTTTTTATTTTTATTTGTATTGTCTGTGTTTTAAAAATAATATCTTTAAAAGAATGTCAGAAATTTTGGGTATATGCTTATGCATGTTGATTGAATATTGAAATGTATGAATTGTTCAAGAAATTCTATGATGTATATATATACATATGTTTCATTGGTAAATAAGTATGGACTTATTAGTAACTCATATATATTGTGAAATCTTCAATGTAATTCCACCAAATATAATTTGGTTTAGATAAGAATTTTAGCCTGTGAAAGAGATGTTCTGATAACTTTAGACATCATTTTTATTTCATTAGTAACAAATTGATTAATCAAAGAGAGATTCAACTACCATGTGGCTGCATAAGTAAAATGTTATTATTCATTTACGATTGCAATTAATTCTTATAATTTATGAGTCTGATATGAAAAATCAATCTTTGACTAACTTTCAAATATATTTTTATTTTTTATCAATTGGTATTACTAAATATTTGAATTCGAAATTTTAGTCTTACAAATAATTAATTTAAGTAATGATGATAGTACTAAACTCCATTGTTAGATTAATACATAAATGAAAATCTTATTATTTAAGTTGAATTCACAAGGTTCTAACCACAACTAAATAATCATACTCATTGTGTATCCTTTATCCACCTTTTTTCTAATACCAAAACCAGGGCAATCCTAGAAATCCAACAGCAACATTTTTTTTCTCTTTTGGGAGGGTACGAATATAATGAGTCCATTTCATACATTTCAAGATATATATATATTACTTATTCATACTCGAAGAAAAACGGTTATTTTTAGAAAATAATTAATTAAATTAAATGTAAAACTAACATTATATAGTTTTTTTATTTTTAAGTTATTGCACATTCTTTAACTAATTATTCATAATTATAGGAGTAATTACTTATATATATATATATATTAAATTGGAATAGTTTTGATTAGTTTAGCGACGGTAATAATAAATATTAGTTGCTATTAATTTTTAATATTTTATAATATCTATTTTTATTTATTTTTAGTTAAATAATAAATGAGAAGTGAAAAGTTATTATTAATTTTTTCTCAATTTTAATATATATATATATATATATATATATATATATATATATATATATATACTTCATAATCTTTTTTTTTTTGGTAATAATCAAATTTCATTTCATCAACTTAGGAAAAAACAGAAAAAAGATTTTCTCCAGCACGTGTATAGAAATAGAAATATTGAAAAAATATCTTACTAATTTCATATTTTATTTTATATTAATTTTTAAATTATTTTTTATAGAAAAATAGATGAATTAATATTTTTTAAAAAGTTATATTTAAAAAGAATAATTGATACAAAATAAAAAATTTATATATTAAACTAAAGAAAATCTAAAATATATTTTTGTAACATCAACAGCAATCCCAAATAGTGTATCTGACAGTCTGCCTTGTGGTCCTAAAGTCCCAATCTGCACGTTTTATTCCCAATTATTATCAGATTTTCTGTGGCCCACCCAATCCAACTTCCCATCCCATCCAATGATTCATTCCATGAATTTTTCAAAGGACCAGCATCATCTGGAACCCGAATTTCAACTGAATCGGTGATGTCGTGGCACCTTCAAAAGTATAGATTCTTTAAACATTGCCAAAAGCTACAAAAATATTATTTTACTCATTGGGAATAACAGACACTGGTTTTCTTAACACTTTATTATCAAACATGTCAACGCTATCTATTAGCATTGGTTTTCATATTTTTATGTATTAGATTCTGTGATTTTTTAACACTCACTATATTCACATTTAAATACATTAATTGACTATTATTATTATTTTATAATTTTTGACACCAATATTATATTAATTGCCAATAGATTGTGTCCTTTTAATAATATTATATAAAACTATGCATCATTAATTCATAAATTATAATTTATCTTTAAAGTTTAATCTCTTAATTCCAAGAGAAATTATAAATGTTTTTATAAATTATTTTAAGTCCAAACTATATATATATATATATAGTTACCTGTTAAATTATTTAAAATCAAATATTTAATTTTAATTGTATATAATAAAAAATATATTTATTGATTGAAAAAAAAATACCGTATGGAGTTTCTTTTATGCTTGAGGGCTGCTGACTGCATGCCTGTCCCATTTCTATAGTAAAGAGAGAAATGATAAAATCACATGACAGTCGATCAACGGTAATAATATTAATAGCGGTAGGATAGTTAATTGCTAAAGAAATTAATAATAATATCACATGATAAACTTTTATATTTTTTTATTTAACATTCTTATAAATTTACTATAGTAGTGATAATAATAAATTTTATATAAATCTGGTATATATATCAATTTGATATATAATTGATGTGTATTTATATATTTTTTTAACTCAAAAGATAAAAGACTTTTTCTTTCTTAAACCATTTTTCGTATGTTGATCCCTTCTTGTCTTCATTATATCGGCGGTGTAGCTAAAACTTTATTTTTTTTTTTATTTAATTAGTCTAGGTAAAATTTTGTTCATTATTTAATTTTTTTAAAGGTGGGACTTGAAATAAAAAGGGGAAGAATTACATTTTCTAAAAGTTGAGGAATCCAAATCAAAATAGGAAGAATTTGAAATTTATCATAAGATACTATAAACTTTTAACCCAATTTTTCTTAAAGAAATTCAAGGTTGGTGGAAATCTTATAATGATTTTAAAGCCTTTTCTAATTAAAAAAAAAAAAGACAGTTGGATTTATAAATTTGAATATGAAACTCAATTATTTCACTAAATATATAGTTTTATTTTTTTTAAATTGTTTCAATATGATATATGTATTTAAAAAAAAGGAAAAAGAAAGTGAGAGCTTTATTTAAGTAATTGTATACAAGATTTGATTTTGCGCTTAATTGTCACTTGAAAGTTGAAAAATTCCTAAAATTTGGAATCAAATTATGATACTAGACTAAATCGTTAAAATCCAACATTCAAATAAAAAATCGGTAAATTAAGAAATCGAGTTAGACATACTCTAATACTATATTAAATTAGAAACTGAAAAGATGTAATTAAGATGGGACATATATAACTCCATAAATAATCATCACACAAAGTAAATTGTCATAATTAATTAAATATAATATCTAGAAATCTGACACACATCTTATTTAATAGTTCATAGAAGTATTGTCAGGATAAAACATGATTCACAAATGTAAACATATTCATGTCATATTTTTCTTATTTTCATTTTTGCACATAGTATATAGAATAAAATAGAACTTCAACTTATTTTCTTCAGTCAGATATTTGAAAAAGAAGTGTGTTTTAGTTCTATATTAAAAGATATTTATAGGGAAAAATAACTTTTATTAGTAAATACAGATGGACCGATATATGCGGTTTTCTAGATTGCTATATGATTTTGTTTAAAGAATGAGTTTATACCATTAGACAGAGTAGTGATAATAAGGTGTTATGGGGAGTCTAAGGGTGAGGGAGGTAGTTGAATGTGGTTGGCTGGACTTCGTCACATGCTCCTTTGGTAATATTTGTCAGTCAGTTGTTTCTTTTATTCTTCTTCTTCTTCCTCTTCCTGTATTTAACTTTTTGTCTTTTAGATCCTCTATCAGAAATGTTTCATATTGTTATCAATTGCACTACTACTGTTAAGAAGATGGTACTTGATTCATCAATTATATATAATTTTCTCCTAATGCTAATATATGTATATCTAAGATGTGACTATTGATAGAACTTATTGATGAAAAATTCAATAAAATGATGGATCATAAATAGCGAGTTTTACTCAAATTTGGGATGCACTCTACTGTTATCTCTTTCTAACCTCATGAATAAGAAATATTACAAGTTGAAATTTAATATTAATACTATTCTGAAGAAAGCATATTATAGTTATTCCTTATTAGAATATTTGATTTTGATTAGAGTTCTTATTTATTGAGTATATGAATTTTAATACTTTTAATTTTTAATTGCAGATTTTATATGTTAAGGAAATATCTAGATTTAGAAGTAAAACTGTTGTTTTTAATTTCTTTAGATTGCTCGACCGTTTGGGTTGAGGATGAAACTCAATAGTGAACTCATAATTTTATCATTTGATGAATCTTCTCAGCCCTTTCCTTCAGACTTTAGGCATCAGGTATTGGTTTCCCTTCTCGAGCTTATTTTAGACTTTTTTCATAATGAAACACCCAACTATAAAGAATCCATTTTTAGTGATCTCTTTGTTAATAAAATGTTTTATCTTTCAGGAAGAGCAGAAATATTATCTCTTATTAAAAATATAAATTATCTTTAGGGTTTTGATTCTTTTGCATGGTATAAAGCATCCATAATTGAAAGGTTTGGCTATTCTCATATTATCAATGCAATTTTTCTCGTAACATGGATAAGTTCGTATTTATTCATGTTTTTGAACTCAACATATTTTTATATACATAAATATATTAAAAATATTTATATCATCTTATTATATTTTTTAAATTCAACAATTACTAATAATTTTATTCATTTAATTATATTTAATTTTAGATTTAATTATATTATAGTATTAAAAATATTATTGTGTGCGCTATATTTAAAAATCAACTAATTCTATCGCCGAAAAAGGATAAATCTAACAAAAATTAGTTGTCACTCATACCCGTAACAGATTTTGTGGGATTTTATTGGTCTGATTTACATTATAGTGGGGAAGATTTAGCTGTGTACACTATACCTTTAAAACCAACTAATTGGATCATTGAAATTAACAAAGCCAGCGAAACTGACTTATCAGTCATACACCAGCATCATATATGATGAATCCGACCCAAGAACGCTCTCGAATGCATAGAGCTTGTCGATCATACCCTGATAAATAAATCGGATTGGGTGGGTCTAAATTTAGCAAGTTACATTGTCCTAGTTACCAATTCGAGTCAAGAACAACCAGTAACGTGAATAGCTCAAGACTTTAGCAGGCCTCCTCCGTCGGCAATCATAGTGCTTTACATATATTTGATACATGTTCAACTATTATTGTTATCGTTGCAGATACTACTAACTGGCCCTTGATAATACTTGGGATCACATCTGATTCGGTATTTTAGATCCTCCATTCTATTAGGACGGATTTAAAAAATAAATAATTAGATTTGTATGGGTATAAATTTAAATTTTAATATTTATAAAAATTTTAAATAAAACTTAAGTTATATATTCGTGTTAATATTTTATTTTATTTTACTTATAATTTCTAATTGATTGATTTAAATTTTATAAATTATATTTTTAACTAAATTTAATTTTTTAAATTTTTTAATCTATTTTACTAATATTAGAAGGATAGATTTTTAATTTTTTAAATTATATTTTCAATCCTTTTTTATTTTTCATTGATTCTTTTTGATAAAACAACAAAAAAACAATTAAAAATATCCAAAAACAACTAAGAAATAAATGCACCATAAATTTAAATAAATTAAAAATAATATATATTTTTTTAAATTTACATTGTAAAAATAATATTTTTCTTTTGATATTAAAATACTTTTTGAAAACTCCCTTTTTCTCACTTAAAAATTTCGTAGGTGCATGATTCATCACAGACGAGAGCAGGATATTACAATTTAATTACTTCAGTTTGGTCCTTGAGAACATCGGAACGGACCAATTATTTGAGTTTGATCTTCGAGAAGATTAGGCCTTCAGAACCGAACGTGTCGAAGTCTACTAAAACACGCCTACAGCTGGCCCAATATAAATGGAGCAAACCCGAAAAGATGTAATTGTTTCCCTGTTATCGTCTCTGATGCCATAACCTTCTTTCTTCTTTAACCGTCTGATCAAATTTCATTGACGTGGCATACATCAATTGCTACATCGGAAATACGAAATAGCGTAGCTAAACCGAGCTCCGATATCAGAATCTGCTTGGAAAATGGAGTAAACCTTTTGCTTTTTAGTTCGTTTTTGAAGCCGAGAGAGTTGATTACTTGCATGTTCTAACTGTATTGATTTCTAATTTCAAGATGTATAAATTATTCTTTTAAAAAAATCTTGTCTCGTTGCAAAATCAACAGACCATGGGTCGCTCTAGGGCAATTTCACGTCCTGCTGATGAAGACGCAAGCCAGAGGTGCGTAGAGTAATTATACATATTATTTATTCTTTTTCAAATAGCTGCTGAAATTTTTAACTTTATTAGGAAAATTTGCCAGTTTATCACTGTTAATTTGCTTGATCATGTTCTTTACTTTGTAACCTATTTTGCATAGGTTAGCTCAAGCAAAATTAAAGAAAAATAAATTTAATGATAATTCATGTTGGCCGCTATAATTTTAGAAGCTCTAGAACTGAAAGAATTGTTGTTTTTTTTTTCCCTAACTAATGAAAGATGATACATCTTAAATAGCTTAAGAACTCATCTATCGTTTTTGTGATTGTGTTTGGTAGATCAAAACGAAAAAAGACAGTTTCAAATGCAGGGAGCGCACAGACTACATCATCACCAGGTATATTATATTTCCGTCGCAGAGAGTGTATACATTTGTATTCACAATTCTTGTTTTTCACAATGCAGCATGTCAAGAAACAAGCGAAGGGAAAGCAGCATTATACCACTGTAATTATTGCAAAAAAGACATCTCTGGGTTCATTCGTATCAAGTGTGCAGTGTGTCCAGATTTTGACCTTTGCGTAGAGTGTTTTTCTGTTGGAGCTGAGGTTACTCCTCATAAGAGTAGTCATCCATACAGGGTTATGGTAAGATAACGAAACCTTTTTAAAGTTATATTTAATTTAAATGTGTCTTATATCATCTTTATATAGGTACTTATTACGCCAGAATTGTACTGAGGATTCTTTTGACACATTTATGTAAAACCGCATAAGTCTCATATTCAGTTATATTAACTCAGTGCATACTTGCATATGACGCTTTGCCACTTTAAATTTGTATCTAAACAATTTGCTATACCTTTTTTATCATTTTTCATCATAAATAGAGTTCTCATTCCTAATTCTTTTGGTGTCTGCTCCACTGAAATGAAGTTAGAACAAAGAAAAAAGTCATAATTTTCCTGGCAAATTAGCCAATGTTTTTTTTTTTTTTTTTCAGGACAATTTGTCTTTTCCGCTCATTTGTCCTGACTGGAATGCAGATGAAGAGATATTACTTCTCGAGGTATGACTTAGCAAATCAATCTCAGGGTTCCTTTATACTGCTAAGGATTCATTTATTTTCTCTCATAATTGCTGATTATAGTCGTTGTGAATCTGTATGTTGTTATACATGATTGTTTGCTAACAAGTGTTGTTTTCAGGGCATTGAAATGTATGGATTTGGGAATTGGGCTGAAGTTGCAGAACACGTTGGAACCAAGAGCAAGTCAAAATGCATTGATCATTATAATGCCATTTACATGAATTCCCCATGCTTTCCTCTTCCAGTAAGATTGCGGTCAAATCATGTCATATTCATCCACGTATGTGGTTATGCACACTATATGTATGCATATCTAATAGGCATTATATAAATACCGCACATGATCTATTTGGGTAGGACATGTCTCATGTTATGGGAAAGAGCAGAGAGGAGCTCGTTGCAATGGCCAAGGGACAGTGTGAAATCAAGAAAGGTTAGTTTTCAACTTAGTAGATTTATTTTTGGAGACTTTTAAGCTTAGTAAAATTATAATATTCTGCAGCAGCGTTAGATATATACCCATTGTGGTCACAACAATTAAGAAACCTTTCTTATTTAAATACATTGATGGCTGATGTTTGCCAAAATTTAGCAGGGTTACTGTCTGTTAGCATACCTGATTTCAGGACCAACCAGTTTTATGTTCCTTGTCTGTCATGTCAAATATTTTATAGCTCTACTTTACATGTCGAATTATTTATGAATTAATTTTGAAGTTTTTCATTTCACCCTTTGTATGGAGAATAATTCTATTCTGTCTTCATTCTCTGAAGGGTTTGTTGACATTACTATTGGGAGAAACACCCTCTTGAATGTTCTGGCCGAAAGCAACTAAAAAATTTCTTTTCAGCTGCATTTAGATGCTCTAGCCATAAATGTTTAAATATTTGAACAGTCCCCACTCCTTTATACAAAAGCATCTAAAAGCTATTTTTATTAGCAGTTTTAAAGCAAAGCTGAATACTTTTCTTTCCCCAATATTTGCATATTTATCTGTGTTAACGTTGCTGGACTGACATGTAATTTTATTGGCAGAGTTCCCTGCAGTTGGGGATCTTGTACTAAATGAGGAGTCTCCATTGTCTTCAAGAATCAAGTACAGCTATCTTCTCCATTATGTATAAACTCCTCCATTCCTGATTTATTTTGCTAATTCCTATGCATGTTTAAAATCAGAAGCGAATCATGGAAAAAAGAAGATGTAGCTTGTAAATCCTCGTCTAGCATAAAAGCAGGTGTTGCCATTAATTGTCCTGATATCCAGTTCTCTTGAGGGTTAAATTTTGTGTTTGAAAATGTAAGTAACTTCATGCTTTGATGTACTTATCCTGTTGACATCAGAATTTGGCTCTTGTATGAGTTCAAGCAGCTGCACAGATGCAGTCAAGAAGGCTTCCAACACGAACCAGATTAAGGATGGCATTAAAGTGGAAGGTAAGATTCGTAATATGAAAGCCCTTGTGCTTTGTAGAGATGTAAGGTGCCATTCGTTGATTCCATTTCCTACTATCATTACCAAAATGAACTCTTGCTTTCATCATCTCTTCCAAATTAATGTTAGTACGTCTTCTTATCATTTCTCCCTACACTAACTCTCTCTCTCTCTCTCTCTCTCTTATCCTTTTCTTTTCCAAAGGAAAAAGAGAGACGGGGAACGTTAAAACAAATTATTGTTCTGATGGAACTTTCTCTTTTCCTGGGGATTGGATGTTGATATGCTGATATGCGATACAAGCAATTGAACTTTTTCTTTTCCTTAATTTTTTTATCACATTACTATTAATGAATCACATTTAGCAAATCATAGGACTATGTTAATTTAAAAAAGAAGAAGATGAATTTGCTTCTAGGAATCGTTAATCCTATAAATGATTGTTCTGATCTATCATAGAAACTCTTTTGAAATGCAAGAATCAAATAATTCTCTATGGTGGGAGAAAATCTCTCTTATCTTTAATTCCCCTGGAATGAATTCTCCCTTTTGGTTTTTAAAGGATGTTTCTCAGCGAAGGAACTGCACAAGCATACTTTTTCAGATCCAAACTTCTTTGTTCTTTCTAAGCCTTCTTGCACAAAAGAGTGGGAACCTGGCCAGAAAAGGGGATTTTAGTAGTATGTGGCATCCCCTCTTAGTTTTGAGTAGGTGGGACCATTCTGTTTTTGTTGTTCTCCGAAGACGATGTCATTTGTTTGATGAGAAATAAAAAAGAATATTGAAAGTTCGAGTGGCTAAAATTGAAGCAATGTTCAAATCAACAGAAGGAAAAGCAATGGCTGGAGTGGTTTACTTTTGGACATGCATACCTTTTGCATTTATTGTACATGCATTGCTGGCCGAGTGCTGTGTTCTCCAAATGAGTAATCATTTTTATAGTACATGCATTTTACTAGGCTATCCAGAATCACAATATGTGTAATTACTTTGGTTAGCTAATACAATTGCTCAATAATAGGTGTAATGCATGAAATTGGATCTGACACCTAATTTCTATATTCATGCACAAGGTTATTGATGTGATGTCCTGATATTTCACATATTCTTCTTGAATAAGTTTTTAGCTGAAACAAAAGAGTTTGTCTTAAGGTAGTTACTTTTTCTTCCTCCCTCTTAAGAGGTCAATCGAGTGAAGATTTGAAGCTTTGTTATTGAATTGGCTTCATTTATGACAATGTTCCATGAGAAATGCTTAGTAATGGTTTTTCAAATTATTGGCAGAATCTCTGGCAGATTGGAGTATTGGAGAGAAAAAACTTAGGATTTCTGGAGAGGAACAGCCTTCCATGACAGAGTTGAGCGGTTATAATTCCAAGAGACATGAATTTGAAATAGAATATGATAATGATGCTGAACAAATACTGGCGGATATGGAATTCAAGGCTTCTGACACTGATGCAGAACGTGAGCTGAAACTGCGAGTGCTGCGTATCTACTCAAAAAGGTAACTTTACAGTTGCATATGCATGCGCATGGGACGCCTCATAGGAAAGGCTGATTGACAGTCTGCAGTCTTTGCGGTTGAGCAAGAGATAAATCAAAAACTTATATTTGCCATTAGGGCCAGAAGGACTATGTATGTACTTCAACTCTGTCTATAATCAAGTGATGGTTTGTCTTGTTTTGTGAATGGACTGAAGAGTTCATCCGCCACTCCGTCATATGATGCCATGAAGCTTGGCTAGATTCTTAAAGCATTAAGCTTGGCCAATTCCTGCTCAAGCAAAAAAATATTAACAAAGGAAGAGAGGCTGTAGACTAGAACTTGATTTCATGAATTTTGAACTTCAAATTCAATCACCAGTGTCACATTTGTGATCTATTCTAGATATATTAAGTATTTACCCAATGCAGTGGGGACTTGTTGACAGGCTTGATGAAAGGAAACGGAGGAAAGATTTCATTCTGGAAAGAAATTTACTTTACCCAGATCCATTTCAGGTTAACCTTTCACAGGAGGAGAGGGCAATATATGACCGTTACAAGGTCTTCATGAGGTTCCACTCAAAAGAAGAGCATGAAGAGTTGATGAAGAGTGTAATTGAGGAATACCGAATTGTCAAAAGAATACAGGATCTTCAGGTTTGATGCATGCCTCACACTAGAAATTTATATCCTTTCTGAAATATTTGACAAAAATATTCATGCAGGATGCTCGAGCTGCTGGGTGTCAAACAGCTGCTGAGTTGAACAGATTTCTTGAGGAGAAGCGAAAGAAGGAATCTGATGAAAGTGCTCAAAGAGTGAAAGAAAGTCCAAGTGGTAAAGTGTTGCAGAGACCTAGTAGTCTTAAAGTAGAAGCTGATGGCAGCCCCCGCGGAGTTGTTACCGGATCCACTGGTTTGCATAACAGTGGCAAGGACTCATCTTTAACTATTACAAGGCAAATCTCTAGCTCCTTGGATCATTGGGATATCTCTGGATTCTTAGGGGCTGGTTTGCTCTCTGAATGCGTAAGAATGTTTTTTCAGCTTATTGATATCTTAATTATCAGACGCATTTATACTTGCAACTACGTCCTCACAGTTTCTAGTTCTGGATTGATTTTGGAAGCAGCATGGTTTATACGTCTACTAGAGTGTGCAAAAAAAGATTTGTGTTCCAAGCTTGAGATTTTTGACTTATATGAGATTCTCGTGCACAGGAGAAGCATCTTTGTGGCGAGATAAGAATACTACCTTCTCATTATCTCAATATGCTACAGACAATGGCAGTGGAGATTATGAAGGGTACTATCACCAAGAAGTCTGATGCACATCGCCTGTTTAAGGTGGAGCCAAGCAAAGTGGATAAAGTCTATGATATGCTGGTGAAGAAAGGAATGGCTCAGGCATGACAAACATTACCAGTGGGATTACCAGCTTGCGCAAATTTTTTTGTTTTTCGTGGTAGTGAAAATGCTTCCTCATCTTGTATATTAACTCTTAACATAGGCAAATGTGTAATGAAGAAATCTTTTACAGTGTTACTTTGTCGACTGATGGCATTGTTATTGTCGGCAAATTTTTTGAAGTCGAAGTCACTGCAACTTTTGGCAAGCTTAATCGTCTAGGAAATCTGTGTTGGCACATGAGATTTATATTTCTTAAATTAAAAAAAAAATTACATTTCTTAATTCAGGTGAAAATTAAAAATGAACTTTCGTTTTTGAGACGTTAGAGAATATTATTTATTTATTTATTTTTGTATTAATTACCCCATTCGGATGTGTCATGATACAACTTTGGCCCTACTATTTCAAATGGTATTTTTGGTCCTTGTTAAGGACTAAAGTGTAATAAAATTTAACTTTTCAAATATTAAAATGCAGTCTGAGAAATTTAAAATTCATGTTGAATGAAATGAATTTTTTTTTTATTCAGAAGTGAAATTAATTAAATATTTCAATTTTAAAGAAATTATTTGCATAAAAAGTATTTAAAATGGGTGGGAGATTGTAATTTTCATGATAAAGAAACTCACAAATTTGAAATTTATTTGAAAATCCTCTCAAATTAAACAGAATTTGAGATGGGTAAGTAAAGAAGAATATATTTTTAAGCTTTTAAATATTACGATTTTATTTTTTAACTTCTTAATTTTTATTTTTATTTTAATTAAAAATCTAACATTCTCACTCAAATGAAAATAAAAATATAAAGGTACAATAACATCAATAAAATTTTTATGCAATATATGTAAACTTAATCCAAATGAAACTAAAAGTATAAAAGTTAAATAAAAAAGTAAATATCCAAATAAATAGAATGAAACTAAGAAGTTGAATCACTTAATCAAGAAATGGATACAAACAACTTTACCTCGACATTATCTCATACAAAAATATTTGAAAGAAAGAAAGACTCGCAGGATAATTCATCTTTTAGATTTGGTCATTGGGCAGTGATTCTTCTTTTTTCCTTTTCTTATATTTTTTCATATATTTTGATTTTCTTTTATTTTTTAAACTTTTGATTCCACCACTTACTTATCCTCTGTATAATTCTCTTTTCTTTGGTGAGATCAGCAAGATAGTTTAGACTAATAATGGTTGATTACGTAAAAGTCCCTTAATTTGAATTTAAAAAAGAGTAATTATCATTTATGCTATAGTGAATAATCAGTGACAATTACTATATTATTAAATAATAATCATACTAATATGCACTAAATAGTATGTGATGCCATGGATGACTTCACTTACTCTTCATGATTCGATAGAAAGATGACTAATATGTACGTACAAACAAATCAAATTGAATTGTGAAGACATATTCCACGGTGATGGGTCATTATTGGATTTTACTGAACACTTCTATCCAAATAGCTTCTATGGCAGCTGTATTCATTATCATTTTCCCTATCCATCGACTTAGTATGATTTTGATAGGTCATTATTGGATTTTACAGAACACTTCTATATTTGTTTTTTTTTTTTCTCTTCTTCTTTCTTTTCCTCTTCAAATTACTTATTGCAGATGTTATCTTATCTAACTAATGGAAGCTATTATTTGTGTAGTATACATTTGCTCTTGTAGACATGAGAATTTTTGAAAGCCTATCAATGAATTGTGCTTCAGTTACCCTACTTGCAAAAACTATTTAATAGTTAATTTAAATAAAACTAATTTCCTAATTTACTATATACTTATCTAAAGTTGAAAGGAATATCCCTTCTCATATATATTTTAAATGTGCATAAATATACTTTTTGACTAAATGAAAAAAAAAAAAAAATTTCCTTATGCTCTTTCTATTTCATACCAACTTTCATTTTTTGAAATAACTTTTTTTAATTATCTAATGCAATATTAATATTTTCTTTTTTATTTTATTTTTGCTTTGTAATAGATTTAATAAATTTTACAATATCCATGGAAAGCTAATTTAGTCTAATTTAACTACTTGTTTTCTTATAATTAAGTCTATTATGTATTTTTTTTAATTTAAGTGAATTACTAAAAAATAACAGCTAGTATGGAATGGAAAGATTATAATTTTAGAAACCATAAATACTTTTCTTGAAATTCTCTTATATCCAAATATCAAGACTACTACAATATCTTTAAATCAATAGTGTAAAAGTCTTTATATATAAATCTTCAAATATGAATCTAGTGCTTGTAGCGGATCGAACTTATCTTCTTCACCAAATTGAAGGAGATATCTTTCGCGGTTTCAAAATCAAATTTTTTAAGTCATTGGATCATAACTGATGGAAGAAAAAGAATCAAATAACCTAATTTCTAATCTATAAAAAAAAATCAAATATTAAGAATTTTAGCTTTTTTTTTAATTTTATTTGTATGAATTTGATATTTATTTATTTATTTCTTACTTTTTAGTTTTAGGACAGAAAAATCTATATCTATATATATAGATTTATGATAAATTATATAGGTTTACATTACAATACCAAAAGTGCCTTGTATCAAATAATAAAAAAATAAATAACTAATGGATCAAAGTAGTTCTACAAATACATTAAAAATAGTTTGAGGATAGTAAATTTTGAATAGAATGAGTGATATATTAGGGAGGATTTTCTATTCCCAATTTCTCACCCGAAATGAGGTGAGAAATTCCCTCCAATGAGGGGGGCCACTTGCCAGAAGAGCGAGACGAGGTGCTCCACTAAAATTCCGGGCCTTTGCCAACATGTGTATATTAAATATATAATTATAGAATTGATGTTTATATTTATTACAGTATTATGATTCAATTTTTAATTGTTATCTGATAATGGTTTTAAAAATATAATTTATTATAAATAAAACTAAGGGGAAGCGGAATCATTAGGGGACGGGAATGGGGAATTTTTTCTCCCCATGAAGTTCGCAGGAAAGGGAAACAGCTGCCATTCTCACCCCACACCGTTGCCATCCCCGTCAAACATGGATCACTTACTATCAATTTGAGGACTAAAGTTATGATTTGACAGAATATTAAATTAAATTAATAATTCAGACAGTTTCTTCAAATACTTTTTCTTTTTTGTCCATCATGTTTACGTTTCCTGAAAATGATTTTAATATAATTCAATTTTTTCTATCGATAATTATTGTAGATAAATTTTTACTGAAAGCAAGTTGGTCCAATTATAAAAAAAAGTCATTAAGAAAAGTGTTTAGAAAGAAGATGTTACTATACTACGCATCACTATTCATTTTGTTCTTTTAGTGAATGAAAATGGTTGCATACAAGATTATATACTCAATGCATATAATTTTTAGGATATCTAACAACTCCAATTTATTACAGTACTAATTTAAAGTTTTTTATTAATAATTCTTAATTTTAGAATGTATAAATTATCAAAGAGTATGCAGATGATATGGTAAAAGTCACTTCTAGGTTAATTAACGTATTGAGTTCAAACCTTAAGTATACAACTGCATTAAAATTTTACTACTAGTAAGGGTCTTGCCCGATACACATATAATTTTTGTTTATATTTTAGCCTTATAATGGAATATGTATAATAAACTAACATACTTTTTTTATTCCATTATAATTGTCTCTTTTTCAAATTAAACAAATTTCAATTCTCTATCACCTTATATACTCAATGCATATAATTTTTTATTTTATTTTATCGTTATACTAGAATATATGTGATAAATTTTGAAATATATATACAAAAATAAATTAGTCTGACTAAGCTAATTTTTCTCTATAATTAACCCTATCAAATGTCTTATTAATCCAAGTGATTACTAAAAAGCGACGATTATAATAGAATGAATGGAGTATTTATTATTTTCATAATCTTATATATTATTCTTTTAATTTTAATTTATAATAGATTAGTTTGAATACTTTTACAAAGAAATAACAAATTGAGGTATTTCTTATATCTTTTAAAATATTAATTTAAAATTTTCAAAGCAACTAAATTAAATTTGTTTCTTTTATTTATAAAATTAAATTAATATATAATTCCATATTCAGTATTTTTACTTATAAATATAAAAACTATTTATTATATAAATAAGACTTTAGTATATATTTTTTGTTCTAATATATGATTAACATGTCTCATTAAAATCATAATATTATAATATTATATTATATATTAACTAAAGATTTTATATGTTGTCTATATTAGTAATTTGATATTTTATTAGCAATAATTAAAAATAATTTATCAAATATTTAACATCAATTAACTACTACCAACTATCAGCTATTGGCAATATCTTAACTAAACATATTTTAAGAATCAGGTCCAAAGTACAAACTAAATTATTTTATATTTGATTAAAATTTATAAAATTTATTTACAAATTTAAAATTTATATACTTTCAATGCAATAAAATTAATTTAAAATTTTATATAATAAAATTTAAATAAAATTAATTATAATAAAATAAATATTCGACTGTATTTCATAACACCAAATTTTAACTCAATTCCTAGGCCTTCGACGGACGGATACGAGGCTTGGTTATCGGTGGTAGAAAGCAGAAAGGACGTGGCGCCGATCTTCAATTGCCTGTGAAATTGCGCCTCTGCTACCATCGCTAACCATCTTCCTTCTCTCCTGTCAACGTTCACCAAACGATGGCATCCCAAAGGAGTATGGTTGATAGGAGAGCCGATCATCTCTGATCACAAAAACAATTAATACAAACACAATAAAACAAAACTCATGCAAATAGAAGTACAAAACAATAATTTAAAACTCAAAAAGAACAAATCGATAAAAAGAAAGAAAAACAAGGGATTAATCACCGGTGGCCAAAGCCACCAGAGATCTCCCCTACACGAAGCTCCAGTTGGAAGTACTGTATAGGCACATCAGAGAGGTCGAAAGGTTAGAGAGATATTTTAAAAGTTTCGGTCTATTTTGAAGCTTTGTTACTCGAACATATCAATTCCATTTTGAAAATACTCTAATTACTTCTTTTATTATTATTATTATTATTTTCCAACTAATGAAATAAGTTTGTTGTCTTATATGGTATTTTATATATTGAAACAATTTTTTTCAAACGTCAGAATAGTAAATTTCTTGTATATGCGCTTATATATCAAATAGATAATTATGTAATACTTATTTATTAATTTAAATAATTTATTAATATTAAATAAAATATTATATACTATATATCAATCGTCTTATATTAGATATAACATTTTTTATTTTTTATCTGTAAGAATTTTGTTCTAAATAAATAAATAGTGGTCAGATTCAGAGTATAGGTGTACTTCTCACCTGCCTTATCTTTCTTATAACACACACCGATTGATTGCCACTCTAATTTACACAACCACATGGAGTCCCTAACAAGTGCCATAATCATCATAATAGCCTTTCTAACACCTCTCATCTACTCTTTCATACGGAAATCAAGAAAGGCTTCCAAGAAGAGAGAACCGCCACAAGCTGCCGGTGCATGGCCGGTTATTGGCCACCTTCATCTTCTATCAGGCTCGCAGCCACCTCACATAACTCTCGGAAACTTGGCTGACAAATACGGGCCAATATTCGCCATCAAGCTTGGTGTCCACAGAACATTGATAGTCAGTAATGGAGAGATAGCCAAAGAGTGCCTTACCACAAACGACAAAGCTTTTGCCAATCGTCCTAAATCTCTTGCCATGGAAATTCTGGGCTATGACTATTCTATGCTGGGCTTCAGTCCGTATGGAGAGTACTGGCGCCAAATGCGCAAGATAATCACTCTTGAGCTTCTCTCTAAACATCGGTTAGAGATGCTGAAGCATGTGAGAGAGGTCGAGGTAAAGACAGCCATAAAAGGATTATATCAAGAATGGATGAAGAGTAGAAACAGTTCCAGTAAGCTTTTGGTAGAGATGAAAAAATGGTTCTTTGATATAACCTTAAATGTGATATTGAAGGTAATAGTAGGGCAGCGATTCGTGGAGTTACTGGACGGTGAGCAGGATGAAGGAAGTAGCAATTCATGGCAAGATGCTCTGAGGGAATTTATGGAATTATCAGGGAAATTTTCAGTATCGGATGCACTTCCTTATTTGAGGTGGTTAGACTTGGGCGGTGTTGAGAAAGAGATGAAGCAGAACCTAGAAAAGCTAGACTGTGTTGTTAGGAAATGGTTACAAGACCGGAGGGACAAGAAAAGTTCAGGAATAGCAAAACGACAGGAAGATTTCATGGATGTATTGCTGACAATTCTCAAAGATGCAGAAGAACTTTCGGGTCGAGATGCTGATACTATCAACAAGGCTACGTGCCTGGTATGTACGTGATCATGGTGAAAGCTACTACCCTTAATACATTACATTTACATATGCAGAAACCCCTTTTACATTAGGATCCCTAATCTTGTTTAATTCATCTAAGGTCTTTAATTAATTTTGTTATAAGTTTTACAAGTAGTGCTTCTGAAAATAATTCTTATCGCCTTCTGGAGAAAAAGCAAAAAATTATCCTATATTAACACAGAAATATTTAGGAGTCCAATATAATGCTAACTTAAGAATCCAAACACGTTTCCCCGGAGAAAGAGGAGGGTAGGGAATAGAGAGGTGAAACAAATTTTCTCGTTTGAGAGAGAATTGGAAAAATATTTTATTTTTAATAATAATAATAATAATAATAATAACTACGAGTTCAATATTTTTTTTATTTTTCATTATTTATTATATAATTTAGTTTTTATAGAAAGAAAAACTTTATTAAAATGCTCAATGTGAAAAATAAAAAATTAAACTAATTAATTATTTTTATTAGAAATAAATTTGATATTTCAATAAATTTTTTTAATTTTAGACGAGTTTAGTATTATTAATTAATTAATTATCTTAATTATAAATTTTTTAATTATTTTTGTTAAATATTAGAACTAAAATACACTAAAATTAAAAAAATCCTACACTCTTTAAGTTTTCAATTGAGGTTTGATTATCAATTTATTGATAATTTCAAGTAATTAAATTATTTATTTCTTGCTCAATTTTCTTTATTTTATCTGATAGTTTTAAACAATAAAAGTTAATATTTTTAATATTTTTTTTTTCTATTTTTACTCTTTTTCAAAACAATCGTACCATTCGATTTTCTTCTCACTTTCTATCCCCCAATAAAATTCTTTTCCAAATAGAGTTTTTTTTTTTCTTCTTTTCGCACTAAGCAAAGAGTTAGATTTGTGGATACACATCAAAATAAGGAATTATTAAATAGATTTAATATATCAATGTCATCTGTAAATAAAATTAACTATAATAATACATGTAATTATTTATTAGCTATTATATTTCTATTTGTTGGTTTTTTTTATTATAGATGGTTAATAGTAATAAATTAACTAACTAACACAAATATAGTACTTGATAAAATTATCATATACCAACAATTAATTCAATTTATCTAAGAATAATGTGATAGATTGAATCTATCTAAATATTCCTTCAAGAACAAATATTATTAATAGGAGTAAGTTATGAACTGTGAGTAGCATAATTGCTAACTTTATCAATACTCTTTAGTTGATTTTTTTGATTAAAGTCTCTTTTCTTTTTCTTTTTTTCCAGTGAGGATTGAGTTCATAAAATTTATATTTCTTCCTTTCGCAAAAAAATTTAGTTCTATCCGTTACGTTTTAAGGTAAATATAAGTTTAACTAAATTATTATACAGTAGTTATATATGTTCTAACTTGATATTTTTCTGAACTGGCACAGGCTTTGATTTTAGCAGCCTCGGACACAACAGCAATAACATTGACCTGGACATTGTCTTTATTACTCAATAATCGTGAAGCTCTAAAGACAGCCCAGCATGAAGTAGACATCCATGTTGGTAAAGAAAGGCAAGTGACCGAGTCAGACGCGCAGGATCTGGTTTACCTCCAAGCCGTCATCAAAGAATCCTTCAGATTGTATCCTGCCGTGCCGTTGTTGCTGCCACATGAAGCCATGGAAGAGTGTACTGTAAACGGCTATCATATCCCGGCAGGAACACGACTTATCATAAATGCTTCAAAAGTTCATAAAGACCCATCCGTGTGGTTAAATCCTCAGGAATTTCAGCCAGAAAGATTTCTTACAAGTCACAAGGATGTTGACTTCAGGGGCCAAAATTTCGATCTGATACCATTTGGCAGTGGAAGAAGAAAATGCCCTGGGATCTTATTTGCTCTTCAAGTTTTAAGCCTTACACTTGCTACTGTTCTACATTCGTTTGAAATTGAAACTTCATCAGACAATCCTATTGATATGTGTGAGAGTGCTGGAACAACCAATGCCAAAGCCTCTCCCTTGGAAGTTGTTCTTACCCCACGCCTTCCTGCTCACTTGTACTAGATATGATAAAATAACTTCAAAATGTTTTAATCTTCGTTTGAAAAATGTTTCCCTTTCTTAATATAAGTCCAATTAGTGAAATAATCAATCTTGATTCGATATATGGATTGGCAAATTATGTTGGCATCAGTTCCAAAAAAATATTATATATGTTACTCGAACAAGAAAAGGCTTCTTCGATGCATAACATAACAACAATAAAAAAGAAAGTCATTTACAAATCTACTCTTAGAAGAATGGTGAAATCCACAACTAAAAGTATAATAATCCTATCATTCTTTCCAGGTTCACCTATTATGAATTACTCTTTGGTGATACTTGAATGAATGTACATAATTCGAATTGACATTGTATATAATTTAAATTAGTATGAAGATTTGATTTGTAAAAAATATGATCTGGCAAAATGCTCATACATCAACAGTTACATGGACCATTAATGAAAGGCAATAACTTTGTACATTAAATAAATGAGTGATAATCACTCAATCCATTACTTAAAAAGTCTCTTCTATATCTTTCAAAAAGAAAAAGGTCTCCAATATATTAGCAAAATATTTTAAAAAGACAAACACCAAAAACATAAGTGGTCTTCTATTTGATCTTTCCTTTTCTTTTTTTAAAGTGAATAACATCTTGTCTTTTAACTAGTAACGAATCTTGCAATCATTGGCTAGTCTCCCAGAAGCATCGCGTATCAAAGCTGTTACTTGAACTATATATCAATTAAAACCCACAGATTGGCTTTCTTGCAACAACTCTATCGATCAACCGAATTTTATTAGGAGCCATGCACTTGCTTGTGGTTGCAATGTTTGCATTTCTCCTTGATGGCTATCAGCACCCGTAAGGTGATAATTCTACTGGATAAAGGATGGTGTTTCAAGGGTTATATTTGCATTAGCCTTCTTCAGACTATCTTTTCAGTATTTATAGGTGGCAGGGGTGGTCCTAAACTATAGGAAGATGTGGGCAGCCTATTTTACAAAAGTGGTGGTGATAGAGGTGATGAATCGCCAGGTGCGAAGGATTGAGAAGACATCATTGTTAACTAGGCAAGTTCTTATCTCGCTTCGGGGGTTGCCTTGAGGATCTCTTATTCCTTTATTGTTTATTACTAATACTAAAAGAAAAAAACATGCAAGAAAAGAAGCCCATCACAACCTATGGGTGCATGGCTTGTTCTCGCGGCGACCTCCCTCTATGAGGAGGACGATTAGGACCCCATTTAATCTTGGGCAACATGGCTGACAAGTATGCTTCAATCTTTACCAGCAAGATGAGAGTGCATCGGTCTCTGATTATAAGTAGTTGGAAATTGGCAAAAGAATGTTTCACCACTAATGACAAAATCTTCGCTAACCGTCCAGATTTTCTAGCAGCAGAGCTCATGGGCTATAACAGTGCCATGTTCGGTTTTGGTCCTTACGGCCAGTATTGGCGCCAAATGCGCAAGATAACAACACTTGAGCTCCTGTCTAACTACCGACAAATCCTATCAATATTATTACAAGTATCAACAGGCAATAAGGCCGTTCGCCTAGTATAGACTGCTAGGCCCATCAGCGTTGAAGTAACAAGAGTTCTTCTTACTACCAAAGACATCAGCAATCGAGTCGAGTATGCAGCTTGTCCAAAATAGCATTATACGTTTTCTTACCTACCCGTTCATGAATGACCGGGACCCCAAGATATTTCCCAAGATTCAGTGTATCCTTAAAACGGAAGAGCATACATATCCTTCTTGATCTCTTAAGCCAGATTATTAGAGAACAAAATTGAAGTCTTGCTCTTGCTAACTTTATCTCCCGAAGCCAAGCAAAACTTGTTAAGCACATCATCAAGAACGGCAGCTTTGTCTCAGAGACGCCCTTGCAAAGAGGAACAAGTCATCAACGAAGAAAAGATAGGAAAACCGGGGCATGGGCCATTCCAAAAAACTCAAACGGCTCCCAATGCCCAGTCCGAACCGAATGCAAAAAAGCATGAGACAACCGCTCCATGCTAATAGCAAAGAGGTATGATGACATGGGTCACCTTGGCGTGGCGAATACCCTTTAAAGGAGAGAATGGCTCAGTGAGCTGAACATCCCATTCCAGATACATAGAAGCTGACGCAACACACTTTATAATGACTCTAAGAAGAGAACCTGGCAGCCCAAAATCCACAAGACAGTCAAGGATAATAAAATCCCAAGGGAACGTAGGCATGACGACGCATAGAGCGGATTATCTCCTGAACAAAAATATAATGTTATTTGTAATTTGCCTAAATTCAGAAAGAGAACGACATATACTAATATCCACTAATTGGTATGTGGTGCCATGGATGACTTCAAAGATTCGATATAAAGTTGATTAATATGTATGTACAAACAAGTGAGTTGTGAATTTGGAAGGCATACTTCACGTTGCATCGCAGCTTCATTAGAATCCAAATGAGTAGAAACAACAATCCTCTTCGTTTTTTGTCCTGCATCAGTTGGATTCTATTCAGTTAGCTTATGTGGCAGCTGTTTATTCATCACCATTTTCCCATCCTTTGTTTGATTTTGATGGGTCATTATTGGATTTCAAACAACGCTTCCATCAAATTCTAATGGTCCAGTCAATATTTAAATCTCAGCCACAAGAAATTTATCGTTTATAACCATTAATTTTAGAAACTGGTCCTCAAAATTAATTTTTGTTCTTTTTTATAGTTTAAATATAAAAATATATTAAAGAAATGCAAGAAAATTTAAATTTAATTTGAAATCATAATACATGTGTTAATAAATGAATGATATTATTGAATATTGGTTATTTAACTAATAATCGAAAGAAAATAAATCATAATTTGGAACGGATAAAAAATAAAATAATATTTTTGTGCCCGAAGGAGTATTTTACTCTAAAATTTTGTAAGACTCTAATTAAATATTGTTAATTTTTATGTTATTAATGATTTTAATTAATAATTTAAGTAATTAAGCGAGATTTAAGCAAACAGCCGCAGAGAATTTGCTTATAGAACTAGAGAAAAACTCAGTTTAATAACATGCTTATGTTTATGGTGGAGTGAGCTTCGACTTGGATCATCTGAACTAATAATTAATAGGTTCATCCTAAGAGAAGTCAATTCGGTGGCCCATAATTTAGCTCATCATGTGCGAGAGGTTCCTCCTTCCATTTATGTGTTTGTTTTGCAAGATTTACGACATTTGTCTCCCTCTGTTTAATATTCAGCTGTTGTTTTCCTAAAAAAAAATAAAAATTAATCACCCATATTTATGCTTTAACTTTAGAAATTACACATATAGTGGCTTGACTAAATCTTTTTTTTTTTTAATTTTATTCGGACCACATCTTGAATAAATTTGATTTCAACTTTTATAAATATTATTGTTTTTATTGTATCACATAATAGTTGTCTAAATCTAGCTATTTGTTACAACTATTTAATCAAAACATAAGGCCGTAAATGTTAACCTAGAACAAGTAAAAAGAAAAAGATTAAAATATACTTAATTATTTTATTTTATTTAAATAACATTTTGTATAAAACTAATTATTTATAAGAACATTCTTATATAATTATATTTTGTATAGAAATAATCTCTATATACTTACAAAAATTATAATCTTTTAAGTCTTTTTATTTTTGAAAAATTCCTTCCACATCGACATATGCTATATTACACTAAAAGCTTATCATAAACTAACAAATTTTGATGAGTATTTTTAAAATCTTTTTCTTAATAGAAAAGACATTAATCTGCATAATACAATCAGACATAGAAATAAATTAATTTAAACAAAATACTTTTTTAAAAATTAATTTTACATTCAAATTATTTTTTGTGAAACAAATGGAGCATTAAAATAATTTTTCTTAATCAATTAGAAGATTGAATTAACAATCGCTTGAAGAAGAACCAAGGAATTATAAGGTTAGGTAACCATCTACCAACTTAGAATGTAAAATAACTTTGTATATATTTAGATGTGTATTTATTTTAATATTTTTGAGATGATATCTGTCACTTTTATCAATTTTAGATAAATTGTTTAGCTGATACTAAACTTTGGGACTGTATATTAATTTGATACTACGACTTTAATTTGAATTAAAATGGTGCCAAAAGTACAGAAAAGTATATCAATTTAATCTAAATGTCCAATTTCCAACAATGGATGGTGACGTGGCAAGCTGAGGAGGTATATTCCGGTTGTTTTGCCCCCTCAGTGTGTGCCACGTTAATTAACTTTGTCTCCTCAGCTTGCCATGTCACCGTCCGTTGTCGGAAATTGAACATTTGAACTAAATTGATATACGTTTCTGTACTTTTGATACTATTTTGATTCAAATTAAAATTTTAGTATCAAATCGATATACAGTTTCAAGGTTTGGTACCAGCTGAACAATTTATCCTTAATTTTATGTATATCTTGGATTTGATATGCTCCAATAGATTATTATTTCTACAGCATTTGACTAAAAACAACTAAATTTAAATTATAATTTTTATAAACAGGATAATGAAAATAATTAGTTTGGTTTAGTGATATGATTATAAAAATATATTTTCCGCATAAATAATAAGAATATGAAATAGTTTTCAAAAATAAGAATATGAAATGAAAAAAATACTTTGAAAAGATAATTTACATAAGAAAAAGTATTTTAAAGTAACATTTCAACGAAATATGTGAGGAAACTTCACCACAGGCATGATCTTATGTCGTTTTCCTTTCAACTATAAAACGTCATCCTATTATCCTGTTTCTGAACATTATTTCATATTTGATTATTGAGATTGTCACGTCTACTTTTAAAGAGTTTCTTTTTTCTATTACTTTTCTTTAATTGGTGCATGTTATTATCATATTATATAAAATATATAACATATTACAATAATTAAAATTACTTTCATTGTATTTTAGTTTTCCTTATGAATAATTATCGTATGTAAACTTTTAGTAATATAATAAGTTGGTCCAATTATAAAAGAAAGTATTTAATAGAACTGTTTAAAGAGACGATTCACTGGCATCACTATCCAATTTATTTTCGTAAAAGAAAAAGGAAAATAAATATTACCATAAAAAAGTTTAAACTAGCAATTTGTTACTTTGAAGCTTTATTACTAGAACCTATTAAATCTATCTTAAAAATATTTTAATCATTTATTTCTATTATTATTATTTTAGTCGTGTTAAATAATATTTAATTAATATTTAAAATATATGTATGTTTATAATATTTTTTATTTTATTGAGATTTTATCCGTCTGAATTTTGTCAAGACAGTTCTAAATAAATAAATAAATAGTGGTCAGATACAGAGTAGAGGTGTAATTCTCATCTGCGTTATCTTTCTTATAACACACACCACTCTAATTTACACAACCATATGGAGTCCCTAACAAGTGCCATAATCATCATAATAGCCTTTGTAACACTTCTCATCTACTCTTTCATACGGAAGTCAAGAAAGGCTTCCAAGAAGAGAGAACCGCCACAAGCTGCCGGTGCATGGCCGGTTATTGGCCACCTTCATCTTCTATCAGGCTCGCAGCCACCTCACATAACTCTCGGAAACCTGGCTGACAAATACGGGCCAATATTCACCATCAAGCTTGGTGTCCACAGGACATTGATAGTCAGTAATGGAGAGATAGCCAAAGAGTGCCTTACCACAAACGACAAAGCTTTTGCCAGTCGTCCTAAATCTCTTGCAATGGAAATTCTGGGCTATGACTATTCTATGCTGGGCTTCAGTCCGTATGGAGAGTACTGGCACCAAATGCGCAAGATAATCACTCTTGAGCTTCTCTCTAAACATCGGTTAGAGATGCTGAAGCGTGTGAGAGAGGTCGAGGTAAAGACAGCCATAAAAGGATTATATCAAGAATGGATGAAGAGTAGAAACAGTTCCAATAAGATTTTGGTAGAGATGAAAAAATGATTCTCTGATATAACCTTAAATGTGATATTGAAGGTAATAGTAGGGCAGCGACTGGTGGAGTTACTGGACGGTGAGCAGGATGAAGGAAGTAGCAATTCATGGCAAGATGCTCTGAGGGAATTTATGGAATTATCAGGGAAATTTTCAGTATCGGATGCACTTCCTTATTTGAGGTGGTTAGACTTGGGCGGTGTTGAGAAAGAGATGAAGCAGAACCTAGAAAAGCTAGACTGTGTTGTTAGGAAATGGTTACAAGACCGGAGGGACAAGAAAAGTTCAGGAATAGCAAAAAGACAGGAAGGTTTCATGGATGTGTTGCTGTCAATTCTCAATGATGCAGAAGAACTTTCCGGTCGAGATGCTGATACTATCAACAAGGCTACGTGCCTGGTATGTACATGTTGGAAGCTACTACCCTTAACGCACAAAATTTATTTATGTATGCAGAAACCCATTTTATATTAGGATCCCTAATCCTGTTTAATTCATTTAAGGTCTTTAATTAATTTTGTTTTATTTCTTACAAGTAGTGCTTCTGAAAATTATTCTAACACAGAAATTTCTTGGAGTTCAAATATAATGCTAACAGAAAAATCCAAAAACACCTGGGCACATACCACGAATATGAAATACAGGAAAAGCAGGGAGTATGTTTCCAATATTTTGGCCCATGGGCAGATATTATTTATAGGAATAAGTTATGAACTGTAGGTAGCACAATTGCTAACTTTATCTAATAGTTTTTAGTGATTTTTCTTTTCAGTGAGGGACTGATTAGATATGGATTGTGAGCTAGTCCATAAAATATGTATTTCTGTTTTTTCGCAAAAAAAAAAGAAGAAGAAAAAAAGGCTCTAGCTGGTTCATTTTAAGATAAAAATGATTTTAGCCAAATTATTATACAGTAGTAGCCTCTGAAGTTGAAGATATTGTATTTGTTCTAACTTGATATTTTTCTGAACTGGCACAGGCTTTGATTTTAGCAGCCTCGGACACAACAGCAATAACATTGACCTGGACATTGTCTTTACTACTCAATAATCGTGAAGCTCTAAAGGCAGCCCAGCATGAAGTAGACATCCATGTTGGTAAAGAAAGGCAAGTGACCGAATCAGACGCGCGGGATCTGGTTTACCTCCAAGCCATCATCAAAGAATCCTTCAGATTGTATCCTGCCGTGCCGTTGTTACTGCCACATGAAGCCATGGAAGAGTGTACTGTAAACGGCTATCATATCCCGGCAGGAACACGACTTATCATAAATGTTTCAAAAGTTCATGAAGACCCATCCGTGTGGTTAAATCCTCAGGAATTTCAGCCAGAAAGATTTCTTACAAGTCACAAGGATGTTGACTTCAGGGGCCAAAATTTCGATCTGATACCATTTGGCAGTGGAAGAAGAAAATGCCCTGGGATCTTATTTGCTCTTCAAGTTTTAAGCCTTACACTTGCTACTGTTCTACATTCGTTTGAAATTGAAACTTCATCAGACAATCCTATTGATATGTGTGAGAGTGCTGGAACAACCAATGCCAAAGCCTCTCCCTTGGAAGTTGTTCTTACCCCACGCCTTCCTGCTCACTTGTACTAGATATGATAAAATAACTTCAAAATGTCTTAATCTTCGCTTGAAAAATGTTTCCCTTTCCTAATATAAGTCCAATTAGTGAAATAATCAAAGTAACCTTGTTAAAAAGGATTTTAGCAAATTATGTTGGCCTTTTTTCTTAGTGACATCTCAGTTCAAAAATAAATATATGTTCCCTGACTAGAAAAGGCTTCTTCAGTTCATACACATAACAATAACAAAAAAGAAAAGTCATTTACAAATCCATTCTTAAAAGAGTGGTGGAATCCACGACTAAAAGTATAATGGACCCTATCACTCTTTTTCTAGTTTCACATATTATGAATTACTTCTTGATGATTACTTGAATCAAAGTGCTCATTGGTCAACAACTGACAGTTACGTAAAGCATTAATGAAAGACATTAACTTTGTACATTAAATAAAGGAGTAAGAGACCAAAAAGATAAGTTGTCTTCTTCCTTCAAGTTTTAGCTTAAATGTCTTTTAATTAGGTTCTGACTTGGGCATTTGAGAGGTCACCGGACTCTGTCGTCTCACATCCGTCATGTTTCGTCAGAAGCTCATCACTCGTTATGTTTGTTTCCTGAATTAGAGGGAAAAAACAAAATTAATATGCTAATGCAACTACAGGAGAAAGGCGGCTAAAGATTATCAGGGGAAAGAATGCCATTCAGTTCGCTACAAAAACATTAATTTTGTCCAAAGACTCTGCTCGAGAATAGTTAAAAGACGGCAGGACAAATCATCATTTCATTTTCAACTACAAATATTCTGACGTCTACTTTCGCATAGTAGTGTGAAGTCCTAAACTAAGCTAATACAAGGCCATCTATTTGATCTTAATTTCCCTTTTTTTTAAGTATATAACAGTCTTGTCTTTTAACTAGTAACGAATCTTGCAATCATTGGCTAGTCTCCCAGAAGCATCGAGTATCAAAGCTATTACTTGAACTATATATCAATTAAAACCCACAGATTGGCTTCCTTATTTGCAACAGCTCTATCGATCAAACGAATTTTATTAGAAGCCATGGACTTGCTTGTGGTTGCCATGTTTGCATTTCTCCTATTCCTTTATTGTCTATTGCTAGTACTAAAAGGAAAAACATACAAGAAAAGAGTCCCACCACAACCTAAGGGTGCATGGCCTGTTCTCGGCCACCTCCCTCTATTAGGAGGGCCACTAGAACCCCATGTAATCTTGGGCAACATGGCTGACAAGTATGGTCCAATCTTTACCATCAAGATGGGAGTGCATCAATCTCTGACTATAAGTAGCTGGGAATTGGTAAAAGAATGTTTCACCATCAATGACAAAATCTTCGCCAACCGTCCAAATTTTCTAGCAGCAGAGCTCATGGGCTATAACAGTGCCATGTTCGGCTTTAGTCCTTACGGCCAGTATTGGCGCCAAATGCGCAAGATAACAACACTTGAGCTCCTGTCTAATCACCGGCTTCAGACGTTCAAGCACGTTAGAGAATCAGAAGTACGGGCTGGTATAATAGACATCTATCAACTGTGGGAGAAGAGTAGAGAAGATAACAAGGGTGTTATTGTAAAGATGAAGCAATGGTTTGCAGATATAACGCTAAATGTCATTTTCAGGATTATATTCGGCAAGCGATATATAAATTATACAACAACGCAAGAAGATGGAGATAGTGATCAATGGCGAGAAGCAGTCAGGAATTTCTTTGTGTTGTCAGGAAAGTTTGTGGTTTCTGATGCAGTTCCATTTTTGAGGTGGTTAGACTTGGGTGGATATGAGAAATCCATGAAGAAAACAGCTCGAGAGCTTGATGTTGTTGTTCAAGGTTGGTTAGATGAGCACAAGAGGAAAAGATTAATGTCTGGCAACAGGGTTAAAGGAGAGGAAGATTTCATGGATGTTATGCTTTCCATTCTCGATGATGCAGAGGAACTTCCCTCCCTTGATGCCGATACCATCAACAAAGCTACATGTCTGGTAAATTTTATTTTTCTTAGATTCAATGTGCCCAAGTTTCATGCTAAAAAGGTAATTCGGAAAACTGAGAAGGTTTTTGTCTTCGCCTCTTCGGATATTTGAACTGTGATAAGCATGAAATTCATCGTAAATGGGAGAGGTTTACTAAATTTTTTAGTCAATTAATTAAATTAACTGTGCTTTTATCGGAATAATTATAAAGAATTTATTTCATTTAAAAAAAATATAATAAAAAATTATAAAATAAAAATAATAAAAATGAAAAATATATTTTAATGTTATAGAATATATTGATTTAGTGATATTGAATTTATTTAAAAATTTTATCTATTTTATTAAAATTTAATTTATTTATAATAAATTTAATTATATGACATTTTAAATTTATTTTTACTTTATTTAAATTATATAAATTTTAAATTTGTAAATAAATTTTATAAATTTCAATCAAATAAACACTAAATAGTTTAAACCTAATTAATTATTTACTCAAAGAGCATTTCAGGAATGTGTCAGGATGAAATGTCACAAGCTGAAACAAAAAAAGAGAAGCTAAAGTCATTACATCCATGTGGGATAGTTTGGAATTTTTCTTTTTAGATCAATACCTATGACAGTTTACACCCCTTTCCTAATTGCTGGAAATTATTTCAGGCTCTTACATTAGCAGCCTCCGGTACCACAAAAATCACGTTGACATGGGCCCTGGCGTATTTACTAAACAACTTGGATATCCTGAAGAAAGCCCAACATGAATTGGACACACATGTAGGAAAAGAAAGGAATGTACAAGAATCAGACATGAAAAACTTGGTATATCTTCAAGCAATCGTAAAAGAAACACTTCGTCTAAACCCAGCAGCAACATTGTCAGTGCCACACGAGTCAACGGAGGATTGCGTTGTGGGCGGGTATCATATACAAAAGGGCACCAAACTTCTTGTTAATCTCTGGAAAATGCATCGTGATTCAGACGTATGGTCAGCGCCTTACGAGTTTAAGCCAGGAAGATTTCTCACGACTCATAAAGATTTTGATGTTAGAGGTCAGAATTTTGAACTTATACCGTTTGGCAGTGGCAGAAGAATGTGCCCTGGAGTATCATTTGCGCTTCAAGTTATGGAGCTTACATTAGCTGGTTTACTTCACGGGTTTGATATTTCAATCCCATCAGGTAAACAAATTGATTTGGACGCGGGATTTGGATTAGAGACGAATGATGAAACCACCCAACTGGAAGTCATTCTCAGTCCACGACTTTCTGCTCATCTATACAAACAATAAACGGCCCAACAGTTACAGGTTCCAAAATTCACTTGCATGCATGGTTAATTTCTTCCCCTGTACTTGTAAGCTTTCAGTAAATTTTTCATGTCTTGTGTGTCTACATTTTATCAACCACATATTAATTTGCTTCTTTTTTTTAATTATTTTTTCATTCTCTCTTTGTTACGGTAAACGCGCTAAATTAAGAAAATCTTCAGTTTATTCATATATATAAATTAAGAAATTTGATTTGGCTTGTTTTCTTTTTCTTAAAAAATAAACAACATACTTTTATTGTTTATTAGAATTCAATAAATCAAATTGTGAAGCTTGTTACAAGGAAACTTTCGTCAAGCTATCATAAAAGATAAACGCATTAACACTTTGAACCCATGGGCCACCCAAGAACGCTCTTGCCTATCAATAAAATACATTAGGACTATATTTGGTAACGATCTAAATTGTAAAAAGAAATTATGTAATTGATGATATAATATAATGAAAATCGCAATACTTAATGCTACCTATAAACAATATTTTTTTATTGTTATTAAATTTTATTATTGACTTCGTAGAATAATTATTGTATATTTTTAAAATATATTTTATATATATTTGTGATATTTCTATTTATATATTAAACCCATAAATGATACACACATTTATTAGTCTTAAATAATGTAGTATGTATCAATCATCTAATATTAAAACGTAAAATATTTCTATTAGCTGTGGTAATTACATCAACATTAGATAATAGTTTTTCAAAATAAAATACTAATTACAGCAACAAAAGACAAGAGGTTTAAACATAACGAGGAAAGTTCATGACCCATAACAAAAATAACCAATCAACTCAAAAAGGGATCAATTGTTGTCTCATCTGCAAGACCAGCCTCAAGAGGAACCCTAGCAACCAAGGAGATGCCATGTATCAAAGCTCTAAAGGTAATGGTGGTTTCTCCGGAGAAAACAAAACTGTTCCACGTTCACATCCACATCCTTCCAAATGATATGGATCATCATTCTTTGTGTCCCTACTACTTTTCTTCTCTTATAGCCATCGTTATTATGTGAATCTGAGATGCTTATCTGATCGCTGTAGAAAGTACCATATATCTCCATTACATTAAGGAATGTAATGGAAGCTTCTAGAGAGATTCCACAGATACACACGCAAAGATGGATGCTAAAAGATCTAGCAAAAAGAAACTAAACTGACTACAACTAACAAAGAGAACACTAAAATAAAAGAAAAAGAAAACAAAGTATTATCTCGGGTCGGCAGTATAAAATGCTAATTAATATAATCACCTTTATCTCTGTTAAAAAGAAAATGTAAAAATTTGATTGAGTGACATTAATCATGATATAATAAGGAATATTAAAAATGGTTAAATAGGCCTAATGATTTGTTTGGCTGAGCTGGATTTAAGTTTTTCAAGTATAAGCTCAAATTGGATAACTGAAATTTTATTGAAATCTGAATTTTGGGTCGCTTTCTATTTTTAGATTTCTTTTAAAAGAACACTGGCCCTCAAGCCTATATTCCAAGTTTCTGCCAATTCAGCTATGAAGTTTATGTCATTCTTTTTATCTTGATTATATTCCAATAATTTAAAGAACAATGGCATTCAAGTTTCCTTCTACCAATTAAGTCATTCTTGTATTGATTACATACCAAGTCTCTGCCAAATCAGCTGTGAAGTTTATGTCTTCCTTGGCTTCATTATTTTCCAAGTTAAACTGGGCCAAGTTTGATCCTATTTTAATTTTTAGATTCGCACATTGTAAGCAATAAATACAGTCTGCTAAGTTGCATGTATTTAATCGTCTGTATTTATTTTGTTCACGATAGCTTACGTTGTTCAAACGCAACTGGAATACCAATACCGAGAATTAGTGTATCAATTTCTACCACAAATATCGCCTATTACTGTTCACGACGTCAAGTCAATCTATAGCTAACAGATTGTTATCATATTGCTTGTAGAATGAGTTTATGTTTCCATTTAACTTAAGTGATCATATTGCAGATGGTATGTATCCACATGACTCAACAATCTCCAGACGCTAGCCGAAAAGCGTGACTAAGTATATCGGCAACTTCCGTCCTTTTCTAAGAAAAGAGCATTCCATTTATTATATACAGCACCACCATTGTTCATTGTTTCTCACAGCTTTCGCCCGTGCATTCTGCACAACACGCAATGGAAAATCTTCTCATCTTCCCTACAAATGCTATTGCAACCGCGGTTGCCTTCTTGATTTTTGTCTGCTCTGTGTTTTGTATAACAAGATCAATGAAGAAAAAGAAAGCAGCTCCAGAAGCTGGCGGTGCATGGCCGCTAATTGGCCACCTCCACCTTCTAAGAGGACCCCAACCGTCCCACATAGTGTTTGGCAACATGGCTGATAAATACGGTCCAATCTTTACTATCAAGATGGGCGTGCATCCAACTTTAGTAGCAAGCAATTGGGAAATGGCCAAAGAATGTTTTACCACTAACGATAAAGCCTTTGCCAATCGTCCAAATATTCTTGCTATGGACCTTCTGGGCTATGGTCGTTCTATGTTTGCTTTCAGTCCATATGGTAACTACTGGCGTCAAATCCGCAAGATATCCACACTTGAGCTTCTTTCGAACCACCGACTACAGATGTTCAACCATGTACGCGAATCCGAGGTAGGAACAGCTTTAAAGGAGTTGTATAAATTGTGGGAGAAGAACAAAACTACCAATTCGAATAATAAGGTTTTGGTGGAGATGAAGAGATGGTTTGGAGATATAACCTTAAACATAATTCTTAGGATTATTGTTGGAAAATTCATCGGATATGAGACTGCAGATGAAGGAAAAGAGAGTAACGAAGGATGGAAACAAGCGCTAAGGGATTTCTTTCATTTGTCAGGGAGATTTATAGCGGCTGATGCGGTCCCTTTTCTGCGGTGGCTGGATATTGGGGGACATGAAAAGACTATGAAGCATACTGCAAACAAATTGGACATTGTTGTTACAGAGTGGCTAAACGAGCATAAAGAAAAGAAAGCTTCTGGCTGTGTTAAGAAGGGTGAAGAGGACTTCATGGATCTAATACTTGATATTATGGATGATGAAGCCGAAGCAACTCTAAGTCGCGATTCCGACACAATTAACAAAGCTACATGCTTGGTAATCATCCCTCTTACCTCTTATTAGTAACCTGCGTTGCTTTGACTGAAATTTCAAGTTTTATACTCTTATCTATGAGAAAATTTAATTTTTAGTATATAGAAGAAGTAGAATTACTAATGAAATGCCTTTTTGATGATTGTAGGCTCTTACTCTCGCAGCTTCAGACACAACATCTGTCACTTTGATATGGGCTCTCTCGTTATTAGTCAATAATCCCGATGTCCTGAAGAAAGCCCAAGACGAATTAGATGTCCAAGTTGGAAGAGAAAGGCAAGTGCATGAATCTGATGTTAACAACTTGATTTTCCTAAAAGCCATAGTCAAGGAAACGTTGCGTTTATACCCTGCTGGACCACTTTCTGTGCCACATGAATCCATGAAGGATTGCACCGTAGCTGGTTACCATATTCCAGCAGGCACAAGACTTGTTACCAACCTGTCAAAGATTCATCGCGATCCCAGAGTGTGGTCGAATCCTTCAGAATATCAACCAGAAAGATTTCTTACAAGTCACCAAGATTTTGATGTTAGGGGAAAAACTTTTGAGTTCATACCATTTGGTAGTGGAAGAAGAATGTGCCCTGGAGTGTCCTTTGCGCTTCAAGTTTTGCATATAACATTAGCTACGTTGCTACATGGGTTTAATTTTGGAACACCAACAGGTGAGCCACTTGATATGACTGAGAACTTTGGTTTAACCAACCTTAGAGCAACTCCACTGGAAGTTGCTATTAATCCACGTCTGGGGCCTCATCTATATGAATAAGTGGACCAGTGAAATTAGAGTATTTTAGAATTTGATTAGTGTTCTATTATTGAAATAGGCCTAAACTTTTAATCAAATCCCATCGCTTCAATATCGCCTCTTTGGTTTGGTAACATAATTTCTCACCATATCCTTTTCATTGTCAGCTATTAGCGAAAGTGGAAATTAACCGACCTTTTCAGTTTTATTTATTCTATATAATACGTTGTCACAAGCTTAACAACACTTGCATTTATGTAATTATGTCAATTTCTTTTTCTTTTATATCGGAGTCTCACAAAAGATATTTATTTGATTTTATGTTAGTTTCTTTTACATGTATTTCTCTGTTTTCTTTTCATTATGTATTTAAGTTTTTTTTTATTCCGTAGTAATTTAGTTAAATTATGTATTATTATTTTCTTAATTTATAATTTAATAATTAAATTTTCAAAAGATTGGTGATGAATAGATAATTGCTCACTAAAAACAGGAGAATTGTGATTTTAATTATAATTATAATTTTAATATATTCTATAATTTGTAATTGTAGAAAGAGGATAATCCATTTCTATTTTAATTTTAATTTCTAGTGTAAAATAAATTAAAAGCAATAATCTAATTTAGTGTTATTCTTAGGATAATTTTAGGGTAAATAGAGTAAAACCTCCATCGGGATTGTTCGCTTCAGTTTCTGTACCAACTCGTTTTTTCGGTATCTAATATTGTTGTTATTGATGATAAAAGTTTTCCTTTCTTGATTCTGATTTGGCATTATTTAGAATTTTTTTAAAATTTTTCATTCAGTACATTTTTACTGTATATATTTGATATATTAATAGTATATAATTCTATTTTTACTGTATATGTTTAATATATTAATAGTACATAATCCTATTAACTAATTATTTCCAATTAATTTTTCATTTAATTTAAAAATATTTAAGAATGAACAACCTAAATTATCATCATATTAACAATTTTATTATAAAAAGAATCTCTTGTGTTTATCGATGAAAATATTATTTAAAAATAAATATTAAAATCTTGGATGGAATAATTAATTAATTAATTATTTAAAACTATTATCAACGATAGATCTATTGCTAAATCTATTCATTTTAATGACAATGTCAGTTGTTCTCAAAAAAATCAAGAGAAAATAATAAATAAATAAAAAGTAATTGAATATGTAGCGATGAAATCTTTAATTTAAAGACATGCATCATCATTACTATAATTTATAATTCAAATTACAGTAATTTAATTAACGATGGAAGTCGCCCGTCTCTAAAACTAATAGCAACAGGATACTATTTTTGCGACTGAAACTTCTATCCCTAAATACAGTTTTTTTTTTTTTTTTTTAGTAGTGCTATGGCTAGCTTTAAGTGGTGAATTGAGGACCAAAATCTTGCTAAAGAGGTGGAGGGTCACTGATCATGATACATGCAGTATTTATGGGCAAGATCAGGGAAAAATCGTTCACTTATTTTCAAATACACTGTTTCTAGTGATGCTTCGGAAATGAATTCTACAAGCTTGTGAATTCAACCAGCAGGGTTTTGATTGGAGGAAGCTTATTAGTGTATTCTGCGGGAGGTGTGTAATGGTAAAGCATAACTATGGGAACTTCTCGTAGCCATTGTTTAACATGTTTGGTTGACAAGGAACTCAGTTGTTCGTCATCAGGAGCAGTATAATCATGAAAAGATTTGCTGGCAAGTTAGAAATATTTCTGCTGAAATTTACTCATCAAACAAGTGCTATTCAGTTTAATAATGTAAGAGCAATTTTGATAGGCTCAGATATATTGATAGACTGTATAGTTTTGTTTGGTTGTTTGTGGTTAAGCTGGTTCTACTTTTTTTATTGTCATCAGCTAATCTGATGTGACCTTTTAAGAGTAGTCTTCTTCTCTGAGTTTTGTACTGGAGTTTTGAGCTAAAACACAATGGTAAGCAGTGCAAATTAAGATAAGATTCCAAGAACCTAATGCTATTAGTCATAGTTTCGCCAAGCCAAGTTCTCAGCCATATAATTAGAAGTCTCATCTTCTTCAAATAGCACCAGTAATTATCTTTCTTTACAAAGTACAACCAGAACTCTTTTAAGAAGTCTATCTTTAGTGTTAATCAGATGACATATGGCATTATAACTATCTTCAACATGTATTTCATTTATAACTCTCACTTACTAGGATCTAATTTTACTTTGAAATTATCTTTTCTGTCTCTTTTACATACTGAAATTATTTTTTTCTAATTGGATACCTTTTCTGAACTAAGTTATGAGTGAGACAGGAAAAAAAAATTAAGAAAATTTTATCTAAAATAAGAGCTTGCCCGATTTATACACCCAAAAAAAAGAAAGAAATAATTAACATAGATAATTAAATTTCATGTCAATGATTGAGTAGCTACCTAGACTCTTCAACTTCTTTATATCTCTGAGAAAAGAAGTGTAAATAAAATATTCATCATAGTATATCTACTTGAATAGCATGGGCGATTGTTCTCCATATAAGTGTAAAGGAAGACAGTTTAGTAATTAATCTTGAGTTGATTTTAGCTAGGGTGTGGACAATGATTCTCATTCTCGTACTTGGGCTCCTTTAGTTAGGGTATCTATAACAAAATATTACAATAAAACTATGCAATTTCTCATACTTCAGCTATACTCAATGGTGCGAATTGCATATGAATTTTTCTTCTTATTTGTATCACTATAGCTAATTTATTTATTTATTTATTTTGTTACTTTGCTTATGTTTTTCAAGCGCCAATTGCAACGTCCATACCTTGTTAGGGTAATTAATTATTTCTGTCTCAATCTAAGAAGAAGAAGATGAAAAATTCAATTTCTCCTCCACTATTTTTCACTCAAATTATTGCTTGAAAATTTTTCATTACTCTTCATGATTTCAACCCATTATTTAACACAATGTTAAATTATTGCTAATGGAATGAATTTTAAAACGTTTTCTTTCCTTTTTTTGCATTGAATTGAAGTGATCTACATCGCAAATGTTATCCCCGTGATGAATCCATTTACAAAAGATGAACCTCAAGACACGGCATGCAGAAAAATATTGATCAACAGTACTGATGCAAATGCATGAATCCATTTCTTATATATACAGCCGCACCATAATCCATGGTTTCTCACAACTTTCCCCATGCATTTTGCAAAACACGTGCGCAATGGAAAATCTTCACCTTCCCTACACTTGCAATGGCAACCACGGATGCAGTCTTGATTCTTTTCGGCTCTGTGTTGTATATATCAAGATCAATGAGGAAAAAGAGAGCAGCTCCAGAGCTGGAGGTGCATGGCCGATAATTGGCCACCTCCATCTTCTAGTAGGACCGCAACCGCCCCACATAGTGTTGGGAAACATGGCTGATAAATGCGCTCCCATCTTTAGTATCAAGATGGGCGTGCATCGAACTTTAGTACTAAGCAACTGGGAAGTGGCCAAAGAGTGTTTCACCACTAACGATAGAGCCTTTGCCAATCGTCCAAATATTCTTGCTATGGACCTTTTGGGCTATGGTCGTTCTATTTTTGGCTTTAGTTCATATGGTAACTACTGGCGTCAAATCCGCAAGATATCCACACCTGAGCTTCTTTCGAACCACCGACTGCAGATGTTCAAACATGTACGGGAATTCGAGGTAGGAACAGCTTCCAAAGAATTGTACAAATTGTGGGGAAAGAACAAAAGTACCAATTGGAATAACAAGGTTTTGGCGGAGATGAAGAGATGGTTTGGAGACATAACCTTAACACATAATCCTTAAGATTATTGTTGGAAAATCTATTGGATATGAGACTACAAATGAAGTAAAAGAGAGTAATGAAGGATGGAAACGAGCAATAAGGGATTTCTTTCATTTGTCAGGGAAATCTATAGCGGCTGATGCGGTCCCTTTTCTGCGGTGGTTATCATATTCCAACAGGCACATGACTTCAAACCAATCTATGGAAGATTCATCGCGATCCCAGAATTTCAACCGGAAAGATTTCTCACAGGTCACAAAGATTGTGATGTTAGGGGACAGAATTTGAGCTTATACCATTTGGTAGTGGAAGAAGAATGTGCCCCGGAGTTTCTTTTGCGCTTCAAGTTTTGCAATTGACATTAGCTACCTTGTTGCATGGGTTTGATTTTGCAAGGCCAACAAGTGAGCCGATTGATATGACTGAGAGCATTGTTGTTGTGGTGCAGACAAGAGTGGTGTTGAAGTCATCACTGAGAAGTGTGATCTTGCTCCTAGAAACCAACACCTAAATCCGCGAGATTGGGTTTATGATGAGTTGGAATGTAATGTTTTCTGAGAAGGGAATAGATATCCGAACTTCCTTGCTGACGAGGCTTTGATTACCCTCTTGGCTGCCCTGTTTTGCCTGGCCACTCTACCAATTTCTAGGCTGCTGCCTCTGTTATTAAAAAAAAAAAAAGAAAATACATACATCTGCAAGTGCAACTGTATGTTATGGCACTTGTTATGAGTTGAAGCACTAATGTGGTAGTAAATGGTTTTATACATATATATAATGGAAACATGATTACAAATTACAATGTATGCATCTCAAATAAGTAGCTATTAGACTGATAGAAAAGTGATCGAACTGTTACTATTTATGCAAGGCTAATGGCCTAAGGCTCGAGCTTCTATTTCTGGCTTCAATAAGAAAATCTTAAACTCCTAGTTTTGAACCCTTTTTAATAGATCTCAAACTCTTCCAGTCGCTTTTAACTTCTTTTTCTTTAATAACTGTCGTTTTTAACTTTAGCAACAGCAAATTGAAGGCTGCGTACTTTCTCCAGTCAACACCTTTAACTCAAATTGGTGACATTTGAGTTAATCCAAGCAAGAGTCCCCGAATGGCTGATTTACAGGCAACGCCTTTATTGTCTGATTCTTCAACAATCTTACATTTCATTGTTAAAAGAGGGGAGGTACAATAATAATACTTTGCTCAAATAGAGAAAGAAAAAAAAAAAAAAAGAAGGTCGATTATAATTTCATAAGAAGGTGAATCTGAAAACTTTTTCATTATAATAATAAATATAAATTTATAAAGACCTAACAAAGGACCTTGTGTATAAGGTAGCTTTAGCCACTGTTCTTTTCTACTCTACATCGGAAACACATGGGACTTATATATATAAAAGCTTCTTTCAATGGATATAGAGTAACTGATGACTAGAAAAGTAATATCTTATATAGTTTTCTGCTCTCATATTTTGCAGTAATACACATGGGACCTTTTTATTTGAAGGTAATTTTAATTCCCTTGTCATAACGACTTATACCTACACCAATAATGACCTTGAGACTTCAATTCCACAGCTAGCTAAAGAGACACCTTAATTAATATGGGCCATGGCTGGGCAAGTCCATATCCAAAGTGGTCCGATGATGGGCAACACGACTTGACTATCATTGCTGGAATCACATGGCGTTCGTGGGATTTGTCATCACTCATCAGAGACCTCTCCCCTGGGGCTGGGCAGGCCAATGATCGATATATAGTGCTGCTTTTGCGTCCTTCCATTTCAATTTTCTAGATCGTTACCATCACTTCTATTCATACATTAAACTCCACCACCTCGCAACCGCCCCTCTTTGTGACTGAGGCATTCCTCCATGATCGGCTATTTTTCCTTTCTGGTCCCCTCCGCCCCGTTCGAGAAGAATCTGCACTATATCCGCCTCGCAATCTAAGATACTGGAGTTCAAATTAATAATTAATTGCATTTAGATGCTATTTTCTACAACTAAATTGTTAGAATTCTAATTTTTCATTCATCTATGTTATGTAGATTAAAAAAAATATACGGCTCCTAGCAATTTAATCATGAAAATAGGCTCACCTTTACCAAAATTTAACTGTTTGTGAACAAATTCAATAAATTAACTTAAATGAGTACTTTCTCCGTCACATGACAGTAATCTATTTTTAATATGTAAATACATTAATTTTTTAATTATTAATGCTATTAAATTTTATTATTTTTTATAGTTATATATTTTAAATATTAACTATCACATTAAATTTTTTAAAATTTGCCAATTCTTTCATTATAAACCTATGATTTACAACTATTAAAATTAAAACAAAATAAAACTAAAACTCGAAAGTACATTCAATATAAATTTATAATTTTAAAGTAAAAAAATTGAAATTTAATTTCATAGGATAGTATTTATGTTAAATGAAATTAATGATTAAAAAAAAGTTATATTTTACAATAAAAATATATATTTTTAAATAATAATAAATCATGTCCGTATAATAATGATTGTTAAATTTTAAATTTATAATTGAAATTTATTATTTAAAAAATAAATATTTATTTTTATAATTTTACATTTAAATAATTAAAATATTTAATTATTTGATTTAAAATTAAAGATAGAAGTTATAAATATATGATCTATTATAATAATTTTTACTGAGACGAAATTAATCTTTTAAATTCGATGACCATTGTTACCTTATCAGGGAATAAAGACTTTAATTTCCTTACATTGAAGAATTTAAAAGTTACATAAAGTGAGATGTTACAAAATGGACGAGAAAAGAGAAAAAGAAAAAAAGAAAAATTGACAATTTTGTGTGCGTGAATTATTCTTTATTTCTCCCCATTTTGGTGACAATGATTAAGAACTGGTAGCCTCTCCAAAAAAAAATGATTAATCAAGAACTGGTAGAAAAGACAAAGTTTGTGTTGGACTTGGTTGGGAGTAGCATACATACAATCTCTCCTCTCGTGCAAATTACCATATAGCCACTCAACAAACCTGTATCTCAAATTCCAAAATTACCCTTCACACTAAACAGTTTAAAGAAACCAGCCATGTGCACACGATCCCATATAATGACACAGCCCAGCCAAACAAGAAACCAAGGAATTCCATTCTCAAAACAGTAATAGGTTCCTAATTTTCCCGGCAATTGCATGTCCAAATACCAAATGTTTCCGGCCAAAAATGAACCACGCGTTAGCCAACGCGCCGCCTACACTGGAGCAGACAGAGTAGTGGTCGCCGTCAAAGCTGAGAAAGTAATCTCCAAAACTGCACTAGCTTGGGCTTTAACTCATGTAGTCCATCCCGGTGATTGCATAACCTTGCTCGCTGTCTTCTCTAAAACCAAAACCGGTAATTGCGGTTATTTCGATCGTGTTTATTAATTTTCAGAATTGTGAGTTAATTGAAATAATGATAATGCATGTTATTTAGGTAAGAGATTCTGGAGCTTTCCGAAGTTGACAGGTGATTGCGGGAGCAGTCACCGGGATAAGTTTTCAGATCGCATATGTGAAATATCTGAGTCTTGTTCTCAGATGGTTCTTCAGTTGCATAACCAAGTTGAGGTAAGTGGGCTTGAATTTTACGCATTTGCCCTCGTTAACTCTTTTCCTATTATCCTATATGCCTTTTTCCGCGGACTGTTTTGTCTTTTTACTGCGCTTGAAATTTTGTTTACTATTTCTAGTAAATGATCGAGGTATTATTACTTTAGAAGGTTCCTGAGATCCAAACAGACAATAAAATTATTGGACTATCTACAATTTCTGTTCATGACTTTTGCCTAGGACTTTTTTTTTCTTCTTAATTTAAAGGGCTACCGGTACCAAATACAAACAAGTTTAATTAATGATAGGAAATGCATGTGCTCTCAAATTTGCTTGTTTGGAGATCAATTAGGGGCCCTAGGAATCTTTTAGTGGGTTTGGGCTTTAGGTGCATTATTTACTTATTATTACTTCAGCAATATATGTTTAATGATCATTAGTAAGCCACGTGAGAATTCTGAAATACTGTCCTTGATACGAAATTAGTTGTTAATAGTAATACCTGGTATGGTATGTTTTATTTTAATTAAAAAGAAATGTAAAGAAATGAAGAGATTAATGCTAGTATTTTTCTATAATAATGTCCCGGTCCCTTGCTTTACAATTTCTCTTTCTTTTTTATTGTTTTAGTAGCTAATGGTTGTCTGTTGATTCTAGGTGGGAGTAAGGATTAAAGTGGTATCAGGTACATCTGGCAACGCTGTTGCAGCTGAAGCAAAGCAAAATGGAGCCAACTGGGTTGTACTGGACAAGTAATTATATATAGAAAAAGTATTGTTTCTTATTTCTGAGCTATTGGTATAATAATTGGTTTAATAAATTTGTCATTTCTCCCTTTGATAACTCTTACACGGAAATAACTCTTTCATGGAGGTAGTTTTTGTTAACAGTCATTACATGTGATATAGAAATTTAGCACTATTGTCATATTAGGCATTAGCCTATATTAGGTTAAGGATGTAAACTTATCGAACAGAAACCTACTGGTTGTTATCAGAATGTAGACTGCTATTTGATTTCGCTCTTTATATTCGATTTCCTCAAATGGAGCACAGGTTCTGTTGATGGACACCTGGACCGCTCTATGCCAGTGCAGTCTATTATTAGTGTGGATTCTTCCAACTCTGTAGTGGTTTATAGTATCTCCTAAGTTCATATAATTAACATTTTATATAGCTCTTGATCTGATGTGGTAACTGTAACAGACTTTCAGTGCCAAGACATTCCATTACTTGTAAGTTACAGCAATTGTCTTACTCTGATTGATTCTTCACTAGTTCTTAGTTGGTATCTCGTGTTATATGCATTATGCAACATAAGTACTGGTCTTCTAAATCTATTGCCATCTTAACTGTCATTTAGTTGTTTAGTTATCCATGTTACCAACTTACAGGGGACCTCAAAGCAATGTTTATTTTTTCCTTAAGACCATGTGAATAGTGAGATTAAAGAGTGTTGACCACATATTATTGTGCTGAAACAGAAAATTAAAGCAAGAGTTGAGGCATTGCATAGAGGAACTTCGCTGCAACATTGTGGTGATGAAAGGTTCTCAAGCAAAAGTCCTTAGGCTTAATTTAGGGTGCTCAGATGAAGTACAAACCCCATACTATTCTGCTGCCTCTTCACCAGAGAAGAATATTGGACACAGGATGAAGCATTCTACTCCAGCAAGCAGCCCCGAAGAGTCAAGTACTTCCTACTCAAGAACCAGAGAAGATTCATTATCGAGTTATGACTCAACGACACCCCTTTTTATCTATGAACAAAACCCTCTGTTTGAAGGAATGAACAAAGGGAAACAGGTACCAGTAGATTATCAAAATGACTTTGATGACTCACTTATACCTCCTTATTCAGAGGATAAAGTCATCACTCTGTCAAAAAACTCAACATCAGCTGGAGCCACTAATCACAACAGTGTATTTTGGATTCCCCAAAACCACATAATTGACAAAAACAGCCTAGCAACTCAGAACAGGGACTGCACAAATACTTCTAACAATGGATCAAAAGCTTCCAGAACTCTACTCGACAAGTTTGTCCAATATGATCAAGCTGCTAGGGCTGGTAGAAATGAGCTCAGCCAGAGCCTTCAAAAGGACTACACTCCAAGCTCAAATATAAAACATGCAGTCTCTTTGGGCAGAACATCCTCAATGCCTCCTCCTTTATGCTCACTATGTCAACACAAGGCACCAGTTTTTGGGAAACCTCCAAGACAATTTTCTTACAAGGATCTAGAGGAAGCTACAGAAGAGTTTTCAGATATGAATTTCTTAGCAGAAGGAGGATTTGGCAATGTCTATAGAGGAGTATTAAGGGATGGCCAGGTGGTTGCAGTGAAGCGGTTAAAATCTGGCGGCTCTCAAGCAGATGCTGATTTCTGCAGGGAAGTCAGGGTATTGAGCTGTGCTCAGCACAGGAATGTCGTATTGCTGATTGGGTTTTGCATTGATGGGAAGAATAGAATATTGGTTTATGAATACATATGCAATGGGTCCTTGGACTTTCACCTGCATGGTAATAGTAGTTCCTCTTCTTCTTTTATGATTGTTCATTGTATTTAAATGTGCTCAGTTTCTTATTTTAGCATCAAATGCTTCTTTCTACTAAAATTCGGCTCAGACTGTTATTTTGACTGTAATTAACAGGAAACAGAAGAATGCCTTTAGATTGGCACTCACGGATGAAAATAGCGATTGGGACAGCTAGAGGTTTAAGATATCTTCATGAAGATTGTAGAGTGGGTTGTATAGTACATCGAGACATGAGACCCAATAATATCCTCGTAACGCATGATTTTGAACCTCTGGTACCCTATGTTAACTCAAACGTTTTTTTGTTTTTGCAAGAAGCATATGTTTTGCACATTTGAGGTCAATAAAACATTGATTGATCGTGTACTTGTGTGCTAGAACTATCTTTGAATTATTTGCAAATTTCACACAGTGCATTTTAGATGCTGAACTAAAAGAAAAGAATCCTAAAACCATGGCATTTCCTTTCTTAAACAATAGCACTCTCAGTAGAATATCTTATCACAAAGTTAGTTTGTGTTAGATGCCAAATAACATGTCTTTTATGTCAAGTACTGCATTGTATGACAGACTAAAATTTAAAACATGCAAATGCTATCCATCTGTATGAGACACTCATTAGCAATAGAATGCACCTATAATACTTGCCTTTACGCTCAACCTTTATCCATACTCTAATATTCCATTATTTTAGGTTGCTGATTTTGGGCTTGCTAGGTGGCACTCTGAATGGAACATGAGTACAGAGGAGCGAGTCATTGGAACTATAGGGTACTTGTATATCCTGATTTCTTCTTGTTACATGTTATGCAGAGTCATCTATTTAATATTTATAATCTATTTATACTTCTGTCAATATTTTTCAATAAGTGTTGATCCTTAATGCACGTTCAAAGGATAAATTCAATATGAATTCAACAATAATTAACTATCTGTTTTTTTTATTAAAGATGAAACTTATCAAATGTTCTCCCAATTGTAAAATCCAGGTATCTTGCGCCAGAGTATGTCAATAATGGAAAAATTACACAGAAAGTTGATGTGTATGCATTTGGAGTGGTTTTGTTAGAACTAATGACCGGTCAAAGAATCAATGAGCTACAATTTTACGAGGGACAGCAATTTTTGTCTGATTGGTTCCACCCTCTTGCTGCACTAGAGCCAGGCCATGTCTTGACAAGAATTTACCAGTTACTGGATCCATCATTGGCTACTGAGCAAGTATGTGATTTTGCCCATCAACTACAGGCTATGGGGCAGGCTGCTTCTTTATGTCTACGTCCAGATCCAGAATCCAGACCAGCAATGTCAAAGGTTTATTCACTTACCTGATTGTTTCTGATATATTTGCTCACCTAATTGGACTTCTCTTTATTTTGTCTCTTCCCGTTTCCTAGAGTCATTCACTGATTGAAGGAATGAAGATTTCTTATTTGTAAATTATCAGGTTCTTAGAATACTTGAAGGAGGAGACTTGATAGTTCCTTTGTGTTTGGACTTGAGTTCAGCCGGTAATAGAAGTGGCCATTTGCGCGGTTTGAGCTTACATAGAGAAGATAAAATGATGAGGAGCCACTCTCGTAAGCTTTCACACTGAAAATTGATTATGCAATAACTGCCACATATCATATTAATATATAGGTGAGAAGGTCTTTCTGTAGTGTGCATAGTTCTGAAGTGATTTTTTGCTTCCATGCGCGAGTTGCTTTCCCTTTGCGTACGTTAATTGGTCACATGATTTTCTTCCTTCTGCGGTGCAATTCTTTTGTCGTCATCAAATAACACAGAGAAATTCTCTAGCATGCTGTCAAGTATTTGCATGTTTATAGCTCATTATTCTTCATTGCTAATGTCACAATAAAGGAATTGTAAATCAATGAAAGTAGTAATAATATTGTTACTTCTGTGATCTCCCCGATGTAATTATACTTGAAAGTTGAAATGTTGAGTTTCAGTTACAGTGCATTTCTGACGGTGGTCTATGAATGTAGTCTGGTTCGCACAAAAGTGGTGAGCGTTGAGAATAGGGAGACAGGGACATCTAGGCCTAAGTGCGGCTAAGGTGTAGAAACCTAGTTGTAGGCTACAAGTCTGTAATATTATTCCAGTTAAAGCCTTTTTATTTTAAGTAAATGGAAGAAAATAAATAAATAAATAAATGGTGATTTCGCATGTTAGAAGCAAAAACATGCTTCTGCCAGTTTGTACGATGCACAGCGCGTTTCATGTTTTATATTGATTAGCTTAACTTCAAACATAAGACTTCACCTTTAGGCCGTGGGTACCTATGACGGGTAAACTTGACCTTTACCTGCTAATTATTGCAGCTAAATCAAGGATGTTTGTGTAGTTCGTGCATACGATAAGCTCCCTTGGGCCTGAAATTCTTTTACAAAAATAATATATAAACAAAACTATTAATACCTCAGGATTAATCCTTTCTTTTCGACTTTGGTGGCTGGAGGATTAAACTATATGTTAATATAATTAATAAAATCTTTTCCAATTGTACGAAAATATAACCAGTCATCCATTGATCATACATAATAGAATCTTATTAAAATTACATGGCACACATTCCCCACCTGCAAATTCTCACTTCAGATGAAAGTAAAAACATAATGAGGGTATATTACTGGGTAAAATCTACAATCTGAATGGTGAAGCAATTAGTTTTAGTCGCACAACATCCACTAGGATATACAAAAACTGGCACTCATTATTTTGTCCTTTGTTTCGCTCTCTGCTGGGCAAGCCTCAATAATAGCTTTCCACGGGCATATACCTTCAATTAATCCATTTACCAGCAGCAACGTTTGGTAAGTAATTAAAGATCCAATGTTGTTGAGATTAGAACATCCTGCCTGCTCTGCTACTATCTTCAGATGTAGCAGGGTCACCCCTATCAGGCTGCATCGCATAGTGCTGCTGCTGTTGCATCATAGCCACCTGATTAACATCAGGTGCTAGTTCAGATACACTCCAGACCTTAACAGACTTATCAAGACTCCCGCTGTACACCACCCACCTTTGATCTCCAGGTTTAGACTGCTCCCTATCTTCCTCCACAGCCAAGCACTTGACAGGCCCAGTATGCCCAGTCAGCACAGACAGACATGTGTGAATATTTCCATCTCTCCTCCAAACACAGATTGTTTTATCTGCTGATCCGCTGAACACCAAATTCCCTGCAGCCGCAAGGCACAGAACCGCTAGTTTATGGCCTTTAAGAACTCCACCATGAGACAACTGCTTTTCTCTTTCCCAATAGTTCACTACACCGTCACTTGATCCACAGTACAGCACTGAACCAGAGGTGTTTACAGCTAAAGCTGTAACAGCACATTCTTGTTTTAACAATGTCTGAACCATGTTATGCTTTGTGGTTTTCCCTGGCTGTTCTCTTTTCCAGACTTTTACGGTTCCATCAGCTGATCCTGTAAACACCATTCCTTCCGTTGTTGCCACGACAGAGTTCACCGCGTCGTCGTGAGCGCTGATAGATTCGAGACATTTTGAGTCTGAGATTCTCCAGACTTTGAAGGTTCTATCCCAAGAAGCAGAGTATAAAAGGGTTTGATCTTCGTTAAAGCTTAAGCAAGACACAGCATCAGAATGCTTTATCCAGAGAGCTGAGCGGTGGTTTCGAACTTGAACGTAATTGCTTGGTTTGATTGAGCTTTTGAATATGTCTTTTAGTGTAGGTAAAGTTCCTGAGCGTTTGTGTACGCTTAGATTCTTTGGAGAAACTTTCCAAACTCGTATCTTTCCATCTTGATGACCAGTGAAGATCTTTTCTCCAGAGATTATAATCGCTTTAACCAAACCACTGCTAGATTTGAACCCAGAAAATTCTTTCAGATTCTTCCACACACGAATGTTCTTGCTATCAGAACCTGTATAAAGAAGATCTTTCTTTGCAGCCAATGAATAAATATGTCCCTCTTCGCGAACAAGAGAACCAATGAGTCCATTCTGGGGAATATTTTCCTCAAAATTAGCCCATGGAGATTTGGTAAAAGGAGAGGTATTATTCCATGGTGACATAGTCATGGGAGACCCTTCACAGCTCAATCGATTTGGGTCGAAAAAGCCTGGAGTTACAGCTGAAGCGCTGCTGTTGCGGATTGAAAAATCCTCATCATTAACGGTGGATGACATATTAGGGTCAGAATGCATTATATTGCCAAATTTTGATCTGGGTATAGTATTGCTCCCAGTGTCAACAAATTTAGTGCAATCTGCTCCTCCATCATCTCTCATTTTCTTCTTTTTCTTTTTCTTTGCAAAACAACTAAACAGAACAACCCAAAAATATAAGGACCACCGAGAGAGATATTGTAAACAGTGGTGAGGGAATTTGAGACAGAGAAGGACAGAGAAAGGAAGTTGCAAGTTAAAAGGAACAGATGAAACAAACTAATTAGAGGCGGGAGAGGAGACGGGGAGTTAACAAATAAATAGAAAGAAAAAAGGAACGGTAATAAAACATAGGAGTTGTAGGAATATGACACGTGTCCGATTAATAGATTGAAATTGGGTGTAGATAGAGGGCGGAGTTGGGTTTAGATGCTAATAATATCATGGGTGTGTGTTAATTTGATTAGTTGGTGTGGTTTGTTTTTAATTCTGCGGTCGTTTCTTTAATTGCTATTAATTTTATTAGTTGCTATTTTTTGACATGTTTTCTTATATCTTTCATTTCTTCCAACAATTTCTTCTTTTTCAGGAACATTTATTTATACCCAAATTTACCAATTTGTTATTTGGGTTTATTCAAAGTCGTATATATTTATATTCCCTAGTCCCCATTTCTTAGGTCTTTTGAGCTATTTGTTATTAATTTTTGTATCACTATTTTTTAAAATGTCTTTATTTAACTTTTTATATAATTTCAAAATTAATCATATGTCACAATTTCTATGTTAATTAATAAAAATTATTTTGATAATTATTTATTGAACTAGTAATTAAAAAGAATTATAATTTAAGACTAGCCAAAGAAATAATTATCTTTTTCAAACTGAAAGAGTATATTTTATTGTTAAAATTTTTTCATATTCGATAATGTCATTAGAATGATATATGACTCATTAAAGAAGAAAATTAGATTGTTTCAATCCAAAAATTCTATATTTACGTCTTCTCATTTTAATCTCATATTTGTACTGTTAGGTAAGATAAATATAAATATTTATATTAGGATCATATAAAACTGAGTTTAAATAATATACTTAATTAAATTCGGATCATAGATATCTATAGTATAATAAATAAAAACTATATTAAACTCACAAATTTTTTGATTCAAATATTAAGAAACTTAAAACTTAGTTTTATAAATTATTTGTATAGTTGGAGCTAGACTCAATTAAAATTAAGTTAATTTCAAATATATTTAATATTTAAGTAGTTTGAACTTAGGTTAAACTCTTTAAAAGCCAAATAGATTACTCTTCGCTAGAGACCTAAAGAAAGAAAGTTTTTGATTGAGAAATATTGTGTTGATTATTGACTTATAGTATTCAAGACCTAAGCTTTCACTAATTTTTTTGGCTATCCTTCTTTATACCCAATTACCCATATTGCTGTTGAGCCCGTGAAGGCAGCTCTCTCTCATCACTAAAACATTGAGATGAAAAATTAACATAAAAGAAATTGGCATTTTACTGAAAAGGAAAAGGTGGTGAAAAAAAAAACAGATAAGATACTAGTCATTATGTTAAGACTCTACCGTACTTTCCAGACAATAATAGAGGCTCTTTATTGCATTCCATTATTATGATCGCTACTAAAAAAAGAATGTTTTCTTAATAGTGATGACTGTGAGTCCATAAATAGAAAAAAGCAGAGACAATTCGACACTCTACTTGTATGACTATTATCAGTATCAGGAGACCCTTCTTGTTGCTTACCCTCAAATTCACTGAATCGGCTGAAAGGGTATTTAACTGAAATTGGACCTTACCTTCATGCCCCAAATATCATAGGTTTTCTCTTTAAAAAGCCCAAAATGATCGTGTGCGCTGCCAATTGGAACCTGCCAGGTGTGACATAATTCCCAAGACAACCTCTCCAGCCGCCACGTACAGCGATTATGGATTGGTGGTTTCAATGTCGATTTCATTTAGCATAGTAGTAGCTTCGACGCCTGCTAATGTGGAATCTTTCAGGACCATTGCAACAGACCACTGTTCTATTGCCACATGGCACCTGCATTACGTAAAAAGTATGGCAGCGTGATGGAACAAATCGACTTGTTACTGCCACTCTAGTGCACACTGAACTCCAAAATTGGCAAAGCATCTTTGCTTCAAAACAAGAAAGCCTGTTTGCTCCTTATTATTATTATTATTATCATTATTATTTTTCCCTTTTAACTTATTTTATTGTATCCGTGACACGTGATTATTGGAGTTCAATCGAAGAGTATATGGAAAAGGAAATATAGAGTATAATGGAGCTGCTATCACTGGCACTTCCCCAAAAAAAATGGACATTAATCAAGCAAGCCCATAAATGACAGTGGCCCATGTTCTTTTCAGACAATATTCTTTTGTCTTAAAAGTATGAACCATAGGAGATAGTAATTATCTTAAGCTCACTATTAATATTGGTGGATCATGCTAAAAAAAACTCAAAACTAGAGATTCCTTTAATGCTTTCAAATAATAATATGGAACAGGGTGAGAATCCACTCCCGACAAGGCTACTCCTACTCCTAGCTAAGCATATTTATACTTCGCTACAGATTGAATATAGAAATGCGATTGATTTGGATAAGCTCTCAAACCAAATCTAGTTCAAGCTCCTCAATATTCCCCCCACCTGTTTTTTAAGATTTCTAAGAGAATCCACAATTAGTTACTATTACAAAATAACAAAAGTATATGGATGAATAAAGAAAAAGAAGATGCCCGGAAGTATATATTATTTAATTAATTATATATGGAACCTGCAACCGACTTTCTGAAATAAAACAATGGATTCTGCTCTCTGATTCAGCTGTTTCACCTGACCACCTCACCGACCATATCCTAATCCTCCTCTAAATAGCAAGACCATCACTACTTCACTTCCACTTCCACTTCTCTTATCCATTTGTTTCTTAAGTGCATATACCTTCCTAATTCTGTATCCACTACTATACATACAGCTTCAAGCTTTCTTACTACAATGTCTTTTTTGGTGTCCAAAACTCAACCGGCTCTCTCAGAAGCAGAGAACAACGCCGCCAACAACTCCACCGAGGATCAAGAAGACCAAGAAATGTTGTGTGGTGCTCGTGTGACTACCCATGTCCACTTGAAACCAGCTCATTCATCTCAAACGCTAGATAAAGATGTAGTTTTGCGCCGAATTCGACAACGTAAGTGTGCTAACAAGGTCCGATCTGTTCTTCAAGGTTTTCTTGGTTTTCCTACTTCGTCAAAACCTGACAAGGTTTCTGTCCGCTGGGTCGATGATGCTTTTGCTGCACCTTAATTAGTTTGTTTTCTTTATCTTTATATATATGTGTGTGTGTGTGTGTGTGTGTGTGTGTGTGTGTGTAAAATAAGAGCTCTCTGTACATAATATGTTTTAGTCTGATAAATTTGCTGCTATCCTATTATAATTCTGTTCGTAATTTGTTATTATGCTAGCCAAGGATCTGGTCTCCTTGTTTTTATTGCCACTCGGTACAAATGATCATGTCTCTGCCTCTCCGCACAATTGCAATGATGCATGTATAAAATCAAGAAGGCAAACATCAACTAGTTTGTGGGGAACATCAGACTTTTTCGAAAACAAACTCTTCAACTAAACTGGAATTTCGGCTTGATCACTACTCATTGGAATCCATCAACTCTTTGTAACTATTCAAGATGCAAAGTTAAAACAACTCTTCTTCTTTTTTAAATTTGAAAAAGAAGCTTTTTATGATCGCGAATAAAAATTACTTTTATGAAATTAAAATAATCTTAATGAAGCATTGGCTACAACTAAGAAACAGTTTGTTCTGCACTTGTGTTCCCCAATAGCTACAAAGATGGGCTGAAAAGCCCAATTCCCAACACAAATGTGCTGAAAGAAATTCACTAGTTGATGATTGCAGCATGTTTGTCAAACTGAAGACAAACTGGTGGTGTAAAGGGAGGAACCATTTTAGGATAATTTTACTTTTTCTATGGGATCTAAAGATCTTCAACAGATTAATTAACGGTGACCATCGACAAAATATTTTTGTAAAACAATTTAGAGTTACCGGTAATCTTATACACTATAGAAGAAAAATGTTTGACGCTTTTAAGAAACGGTATTTTGATAGAAAGAAAATATAATTTAACAAAAGAGAAATAAAATATTTACTCTCTTATATTTTATTGCATAAAAGAAAAAAAAAAAAGAAAAATTGATTAGATATTGAATTCTCTTCATTAAGATTACAAGAATTAAAATAATAATTAAATTTTAACGTCTTATTAAATATTTTTATATTATAAATTGGAATATAATTAATTGCAATATTTCTTTTTAATCCTTTTTCTTTTTAAAAATATTTTAATAATCAAATATATTAAAATTAATTTTTTCTTTTATTTCTTCATTTTCTTGTTTTTCAATTGCCCTCAATCAATGAATAGGCTAAATATTTAATAAGTTTCATAATTTTCATAAATGCTAATACTAACCTTTCAAAAAAGAAATAGTAATACTAAATACATGTAAATCAACTCAAATCAAATAAAATCGTAACCTTAACTTATCTAACATGAGCGAGATTTGATCCCATAACTTGACCTTATTCACTAAGCTAAGGCCTCGTTAAGGGCACTAGAGCTGCAAATAGGTCCAATTACTTGAGAATTACTTAAAATTTAGCTTGATAAAATTTGGTTTGAATTTGCTCATCAAGATAAATAAGTCGAGTTTGGACTTCGTTTCCGAACTTATTTAATAGGCGAGGCAAGCTCGAATTTACTAGTGTTCGGCTCATTTAACTTGCAAGTTAACTCGCGAACTAACTCGTTTATGAGTTCACGAGTTGAAATTATTTTTTATATCAAAAATTTGATATAATTATCTAGGTTTTATAATTAAATATTATTTTATTTTATATATAATCTATTTTAAATTATAAAATTTACAATTGTATATTTAATAAATTCGAGTTTACTTAACAATTTTTATTTCGAGCTTGTATACGAGCCGAACTCGAATTTAGCTTATTTATATACAATACCAAACTAAATTACAAGATAAGCTTGAATTTAGTTTATTTATATAGTATATTGAGCTAATTATGAGCTGAGTAAGAGCGAAGTTTGAATTATAAATTCGAGCTTGAGCCAGTCTCGAATTCTAAAATATAAAAAAAAAAATTATCAAGCTCGAGCTCTAAAATAAAAGAAAAAAAGTTATCAAGCTTGGGCTGAGCTCAAATTTGTTTAGTTTTATGCAAGTTGAACCTAAACATTGAGAAACTCGATTCGGCTCGTTTAAATCTCTAAAAATAATTACATATAAATACAAACTATTAAATATATTTTATTTATTTTGTATTTTATACTTACCTTTTTTTATCTCTCGGGACAATTGTCTAGTCAAACTATAATTAAGATTTAAGCAGAAGGTTTTTTTTCTTCTCATTATTTACTTACAGAAAGCACTGATGCAAAAGAATTAGATATTAACTCGCATTATAGGCACCGAATTAAAGGAAAGCGATTCCTACCATGTCTACAAAAATAATTAATTAACGATATAAACAAACAAAAAAAACTGTCAAACAACCATTTCATTAGTACGTAGAGTAGGATTTTACGAGTAATTTTACTCATCTCTTATTTTGGCACCAGAATGTATATTGGTAACAAAAATTGATGGTGAAGAGGATTTCCCAAGCGAGTTAAGAACTCATCTATTTTTAAGACAATAATTATGTAATAACTCACCTATCATTCATACAAGGCGAATCATTATTCCCATCACTCATGATCACTATTTTGATAAATTCGGTTTCCCACATCTCCCCACAATTTAGAACCACTCTAATCACATCAGAAACTGAGGTTACACCTCTAAATATCCGAAGAAGACTAATACAAATACAACTCTTGAAACACTAGCGTAATACCTACCAGAATCACATACACCATATTATCATTGTTATTGTGGACCATATTATCATTGTTATTGTGGAAAAGATGAAAGTGATTGTTATATTGAACTGTGATGATTTACAGATTAAAATTATGAGTTCTATTGAATGAATATGACCCTTATATATACAATTGATGCTAACGGTCTTATAGCTATGAACTTAGATCCTAAACTATATGATAACGTTCTTATTTCTTGATCTTAACATTAGTAGAAGTGATCTTTCTTCCTTAGGGAAGAAAGGTTGCTCCTAATGTCAGCTTAGAGGCTTGTGATGATAGCATGGTCTGAGGCCTTGACCCTCGGTCTTTATCTGCTGGTTTATACATGATGTGTTATGCTTTTGTTCTTCAATACTCCCCCTCAAGATGGGTCCGAATAGATTGATTGATCCCATCTTGCTAAGAAGATATTGATGATCAGCTCTATTCAAGGCTTTTGTAAGAATGTCTGCCAACTATTCGTGGCTTCTGATGAATGGAGTTTTAATTTCACCACATTGGACTTTTTCCCTTATGAAGTGGTAGTCTACTTCGATGTGGTTTGGTGCGTTCATGGAAGACAGGGTTTGAAGCAATGTGCCTTGCTGCTTGATTGTCACAATACATTTTCATTGGGCTGTTGTAATTAATTCCCATGTCTGCAAGAACTTGTTTGATCCATATTAGCTCACTGGCAGTTGATGCCATTGCTCTGTATTCTGCTTCTGCGCTGGATCTAGCAGTTACAGTTTGTCTCTTGCTTTTCCAAGTTACTAGGTTGCCACCCACAAATGTATAGAAACCAGAAGTTGACTTTCTGTCACAGCTTCTGGCCCAATCTGCATAAAAAAAACTAACAATATCATTTGAACTGTTATTTTTCATCCAAATCCCTTGACCGGGGGTGCCCTTAAGATACCTGAGAATCCTATCTATGGCATCCAAATGACTAGTGCGAGGAGCATGCATGAACTAACTTACCATACTTACAGCATAGGTGATGTCAGGTCTGGTTACAGTGAGGTAGATTAGTTTCCCTACTAGTCGTTGGTAATGTCCTACATTGTCTAAAGGATTGCCATCTTCAAGATTAAGTTTGACTTTAGTTTCCATTGGTGTATATATAGGTTTTACTCCTAGTTTTCCTGTTTCTTTTAATAGATCAAGGATGTACTTTCTTTGAGACAGAAATAGGCCTTTATGAGATTTGGCTATTTCTATTCCAAGAAAGTAGGACAGTTGCCCTAGATCTTTGATGTCAAATTCCTCTTTTAACTTTTGTTTAACTTCCTCAACTTCTTTGTCATTATTACCTATTATGATGATGTCATCAACATAAATAAGAACAACGATGGTGCATGCATGAGTATGTTTGACAAACATAGAAGAGTCAGATGCACATTTAATGAAATTGATTTTAAAAAGGAAATGGCTTAGCTTGGCATACCATGCTCTTGAAGACTGTTTCAATCCATAGATGGCCTTTTTTAGCTTACATACCAGAAATTGATCGTTTGTAGGCTCATAACCTGGAGGTAGAGTCATGTATACTTCTTCGAGAGAGACCCTTGGAGGAATGCATTTTTCACATCCATTTGACATAGGCTCCATCCTGAGTTAGTAGCAACAGACAATAGAATGCGAACGGTGCTCATTTTTGCTACAGGAGCAAAGGTTTCCTGATAGTCTACCCTATATGTTTGAGTGAACCCTTTTGCTACTAGTCTAGCCTTATATCGTTCAATCATCCTATCATGTTTATATTTGATTTTATACACCCATTTTCACCCCACAAGTTTTTTATTTTTTATCAGAGGTGTTAGGTCCCAAGTGTCATTTTTTTCAAGAGCTTGAAGTTCTTCCTTCATAGCTTTACACCAGTTAAGATTGGTGTTAGCTTCATAGAAGGAAAAAGGCTCAGTGTGAGTGGTGAAGTTACTTAAATAAGTCTTATATGAACTAGTCACAGAATGATAGCTAATAAATCGTTGAATGGGATACGATACCTGATGGGACACATAGTCCCTTAGTCTGATGTAAGGGTGAACAGGCCGAGATGATCGTCTCGGGGCAAGTTCTTCAATTGGGTCAGCTCATGACTCATTGTCTCCCCCTGAAGAGGTTTCCTTGGGAATGGTACTGGCTCCCTCTGAAGGAGAGACGTCCAGAGCGGCCTCAGGAAGGGGCTCCCTGTTGACTGGAGCAGTAAAGTCTAACCTGTCAGAAGGAAAATGATTATCAGGAAATAACAAAGTAGGAGTGACATGAGGAGATTTCTTTGTGTAGTAGGGGGTACATTCATCAAATGACACATCCTGGGAGATATAGGTTTTATGGGTAGAAGGGTCATAGCATTTATATCCCTTCTTTTCAGAAGAGTACCCTAAGAACATTGTTTTTACAAAGCTGAGGGCAAGTTTATGAGAACGTCTAATATGGACAAAGACTGTACACCCAAAGACTCGAATGTTGCCTAATTTTATTTTTCTCTTTTTCAGAATTTCCAAGGGGCTGAGATTTTTGAGCTTGGGACTAGGTAGGCGATTAATGAGGTAGGCAACAATTAAGAGGGCATCCGATCAGAAATTATGGGGAACATTATTTTAAAAAAGAATGGATCTGGTGACTTCAAGAAGATGACGATTTTTTCTTTCGGAAACACCATTTTGTTCAGGAGTGTAAATGCAGGTGGTTTGGTGTAAAATTCCTTGGTTGGAGAAAAAATCAGAAAAAATTTTATTTACATATTCAGTGCCATTATCTGAGCGAAAAATTTTAATTTTGACATTGTACTGAGTTTGAATGAAAAGAAAAAACTTCATAAAGCAAGAAAATACTTCATTTTTTCCTTTTAATAAATATACCAAAGTGGTGCGAGAATGGTCATCAATAAAGGTGATAAAATAGCGGAAGTGATTATAAGAAGTAACGGGGGCAGGTCCCCAAACATCAAAATGAATTAAATCAAACATTTGATCATATGTAGTAGAGAAAATGGGGAAAGGTAATCGAGTATGCTTGGCAAATTTGCAAATGTCACAACAGCTAGTATTGATTTTGAGGCAGAAAAGTTGATTTAAAACATAATCGGATGGATGCCCAAACCGCTGGTGAATCAAAAAATCGTGGCTGACAGGATTGGATGAGACTAGGCACTGATTGGGAGAATTTATGAGGTAGTAGAGGCTATTCTCGAAGCGGCCTTCACCAATCATCTTTCCTGTGATTCGATCCTGAAATGAGACTAAGGTTGATGAGAAAATAACATTGCAATTTAAATCCATGGTGATCTTACCAATAGATAATAAATTTGATTTGAAATCTGGTAGGAGAAGAACATTGTGAATATCATTATGAAACAATTTTAAGGAGCCAAAGCCAGAGATTTTAGCTCGATGTCCATTGGCAACTGTCACATGACTGGAATTAGTAGGGACGAAATTTTACAATTTTGTAGCATCCCATGTCATGTGGTCAGTTGCCCCGGAGTCAAGAATCTAATTTAAGGGGTTATTTATGCAATTCATATAATTTTGTGATACCAAACCTGATCCACGAGAATGTGGAGGCTGAAGAATTGACTGAAGCTGAGTGATAAGTTGCAAAATTTGAGATTTTTCGGCTGGAGAGGGGTCGAACCAATTGAGGAAGTCGGACCGGGTTGGGTCACCTGAACCGGATTGGGCCGGTTCGCTCCATAAGGATCAGGTCGGTTCATTGTTCATGGGTCGGGTCCAATTAGTGTTGTTGGGTCGGGTCGGGTCAGAGTATGAGAGTCGGGTTGAGTTAAGTTGTAAGGACCCGACCAGCTATATATCGACCCGACACCCATTTCCTTACCCGAATCGTCCCCTTCATAACCACTAGGGTTATTTTTATATGACATACCCATGCCGCCAAACTTGTTTCTTCCTTCCCGTCTCCCGTTTTTTCCTCTGTCATTTCTGTGGATGCTTGGCCGAAGCTGCGGATGGAGGTGCCAACAACGCTCCTGAGTGTGCCCCTGCCGTTGGCGATGTCGCACCTCCTGTTGGCCCTCCTCGGCCAGCCGCATCGCAGCTGAGGTAAGCGTGTTCTGTGTTCTCTAAACCACCTGCAGTCCCCATCGTTGCCCGTCTCGTTTCCTCTTGTTGGATTATTGCGATGACAGCATCGATGTTAGGCAGGCTATTTGATAATAGAATCTGAGATCGAAGGGCATCATAGGTCGAATCGAGCCCCCCTAGGTAGGTATATACTAGACTTTGCTCTTCTCTTCTCTGTGCTTCCTCTTGGTCTATGGTAGGTGGGAGGTAACTCTAGAGTTCCTCCCACCGAGTCAGGACTTCAGTGGCATAGCTTGTGCTTGTCCGAGTTCCTTGTCGTATTTGGGACAGTTCCTGTTTCAAATGAAAAATGTGAGCATAGTTTCAGTCATGCCCATACAGGTTTTTGACTTTGTCCCAAATCGCCTGTAATGAAGCCAGTAGCATGCACAGCCTGGCTATCTGAGGCTCCAAGGCGTTGGTGAGTAGTGACATGACCTGGTGGTCGGTCGTCTGCCACTCTTCTGTTGCTTCAATTTCTTCCTTTGATGGCTCATTAGGGTTATTAGGCTGTGGCTTGCATTGGGTCCCTGTGATGAACCCTAATTTTTTTCTGCCACTCAGGCTTATATATACTGCCCTTGACCATTCGAAATCATTTTGGTTGCCTTTTAATGTGATATTGGTTAATTTGGTAATGTCATTGTGAGACATGGCTGAGACGAATTTTGAGTGATTGAGGCTGGGTAGATGATGGCAGGATCAAACCTGCTCTGATACCATGTGGAAAAGATGAAAGTGATTGTTATATTGAACTGTGATGATTTACAGATTAAGATTATGAGTTCTATTGAATGAATATGACCCTTATATATACAATTGATGCTAACGGTATTATAGCTATGAACTTAGATCCTAAACTCTATGATAATGTTCTTATTCCTTGATCTTAGCATTAGTAGAAGTGACATTTCTTCCTTAGGAAAGAAAAGTTGCTCCTAATATTAGCTTGGAGGCCTGTGATGATAGCATGGTCTGAGGCCTTGACCCTCGGTCTTTATCTGCTGGTTTATACATGATGTGTTATGCTTTTGTTCTTCAACAGTTACCTTTGATAGCCAAATTCCATTTTTATGTAATCAAAACTCAAAAACCATAATCATTTTGCTTCTCTTGGGCTGTTTTGGTAAAAAAGAATGTATGCTTGAATTTTATGGATCAATAAACACTATATTTATGTCTCAAATGATTGCTTGATAAAACAAAATAGAGACAACATCTTTCCCCTTTTCTATGGCTAATCGCTGCTAGTAATTTACACATATGTATATGCAAAATTGCGGTTTTCGCGCATGAAGGGCTTCCCTCTCCTCCCCTCCTCAATTTCAGGCTTCAAACCATTGACATTTGTTATGATTATTATTGCTACTTGCTCTAGTTGCTTTTATGTTTAAAAAGGTACTTTCGACAAATATGAAAATCTTTTATGCTTTGGGACCCAAATGCCTATCCATACATCTTAATAGTCCAGTCATAGACAACGACAACATAAAGAATAATTATCATTTAACCCTCCATGCCACTAAGTTTTCAAAGTGCCAAATTCTCACTCAAAAAAAATAATTATAAATAATCATAGTTACGTACAATCAAGCAGTCTACACAATGTAAATCCAAATTAAAATAATAGTAATAAGAGCAAAAAGAAAATGATTAAATAGTTAAATTACAAATAAAAATTGTCGATATATAGCTGGTGGTGGGTTCTATTCTTGTGGCTTTTTCACACGCGAACCATCATAATTTTCCGTTTGCAGCTGACTGCTCTCTCATTATGTGTTGTCTAATGAAATGATGCCATATAATGTTGGTTTTCTCCCCCACACAGAAATAAAGATAAAGAAAATGGGGGCAGAGGGGATTGGTGTTTGTGATGGTACGTTTTGGATGTATAATCAATGGCTGGAAATTAAGAGTATTAAATGTTACGATATTCAGGGCAAAGCTAATTGCAGCTATTACTTATTGTTATAGTCAAAACTGTCTTAACTAATCGTATGACATTGTGATTTACAAGTCAAATGGTAAGGTGTAAAACAAGATTTCATCCGGCCGTACAAACTGGATTCCACTTCAGAGTCAAATATGTGTCATAATATATCCATTTGTTATAAATAAATAAAATATGTGTTTTACTGTAATATTCATTAACTATCGCTTAATTAATATCAAGAAATCGGATAGGTTAATAATAAAATTAAATTTGAATTGAATCGATACCGAAATAAATAAAAATAGTCATCTAATTGGTTAGATCTTAGTATTATTTATCATTTTTGAGCAATTGAATTCTCTAATATTTGAAAATCATTCAGCAACATAAACTAGGAAAATGATTTCCGCATGATCAAAATGATTCAATGCCGTGTAAGAGAGTGCGAATGTACATTTACATATTTCACGAGGAATTTGTTATATCGTTCAAGGGAAATGGCCCTACGATCGTAACCACCCCCATAACTCATGCAATAAATATTCCATGTAAAAAGAAATTGGAGTCTGTTTGCTTTAGGAGTTGGAACTAGCTGCCCTCCGAATCCAACCTCTATCGAAGAGGTATTTCTAGCTAGAGTATATAAGATAAATTATTCACAAAATTTATGTTTAAATTACGTATAAATTATTTATTTAAACATTTCTATTTTAATAAGCGAAAGAAAATCGCACAATTGATTCTAATCGGAGACTTTTAAAGCCGGCGGAACTAATATAAATAAATATTTTCTTACTTTCATTAGCTAAATTCAACTTGATTAGGGTATAATTATTCAGATCGATTGGCATTTAATAGCATGCAATACATTATTTATTTATTTATTTTTATCAAATTACGTAGTTATGACCATTTTGATGATGAGAGAGCAACGTTACCGTTGGGTCAACAGAAATGTGAAACAGACGGCAAAAGTAGTGTGAAAGAAGAAAGTTATGTCTCTGTGCATATAATTATTAAGTAGATTCCTTGTTATATTTCTCATCCACTTGTTGAATTTCATGTCAATCGATATCACTATTAGAGTCCGGACATCAAAACTAAATTGCTTCCGCTTGATATCCCCAGTCCCACTCCCAGTTTTCTTGTTTACTTCTTTAACAATTCCAGTCTTTCTCATTCAATTGTTTGTGGACGCAAAGAAGCAGTAGCCTTCCCAAGAATTTCAATCAGTTTTTACCGTCGAAGTCTCTTCCCCACTTTCATTACTCTCAAACCAATTACGTACCCGTCTTCGTTTTCCTTTATATTTCATTGATCTCTTCAGATTGTATAACTTCTGAGACCCACAAACTTCAAGATATGATTTTCTTGAAAGAATCATGTACTAATACTATTATTTTCTTGGCAATCCTTTTTCTTTCACAACTGATCACAGCTCATGCTTCTTCCTGGTGCAACCAGACATGCGGCGAGCACTATGTTTCTTACCCTTTTGGATTCTCCTCAGGTTGCAAAATTCATTTAAAATGCAGCCAAGAAAGCAACATGGTTGTTAATGAGTTTCCCATCGTATATGTAAACCAAGAAAAGATAAGGATTGATCTTCGACCCAAATGCGACCGTCCAATCGATACCTTTAAATCTTTATTTACAAAAAACTTTGCACCCATGTCAACAAACGCAATTCTGTTGAATAATTGCTCTTCCACACTTTTACCTTGCAGTATACCTGACATAAGCGTCCAGACTCATTTCGAGTCGCTTAATTGTTCAAAGTCAAGTCGCAGCAGCATAAGTTGCCTTTTCAATTTAACTCGGGATAATTTCTTTGATTCTGGAAAGTATACTGATCAGCTTAAGTACTGCGACTACTTTTTGTCATCAATATCATCAGAGTCTGTCAATGGTTCAGGTGTGTCGTTGGATATTCTAGTGCTTGATTTGGGGTGGTGGCTTCCAGGGAAATGCCAATGTTCTGAGCAAGCCGATTGTATTAAAATTGCAAGTCCCAAAGGACCAGGATATCGGTGTCGCTGCAAAGATGGATTCTCCGGTGATGGCTATTCAGCCGGTACCGGCTGCCGGAAAGGTCAGTGGTTCTTCTTCCTCCAATTTAATTATTGTTAGTTACTTGTATGTTTCTGATTCTACCCCGAGCAATTGTCAACCTTACATCATGCATATGAACGGTGGTGTTTTAATTATTAGTTTATTCTTTGGGTTACATGGTTAATTATTGATGCACGCAACATTAAGCATAATAGAAACGTAACGACTATATTTTTTAAAATTCTTCAAACAACCATTACTGATGAAGCCATGCAAACGATGGGTTTTTTGCTCATAATTTTTTATCCAAATACTATGGGAGGGTTGGAGCTAGTGAGAGGGTATTAATCGGAGTTTCTTTTTTAAATGTTAGAAAATATTTACTATATTTTCGGTTGTGCACCATGTAATTATAATATTTATAATTAAGATATACATTAATAAAAATTTCTTTAAATGTAAGATGTTTCAAGGTTACAAAAACTAATTTTATTTCTATAAAATATGTTGGTCTTTTTCTTTTTTATTCATGGAAGTGCCAATGCATCATGTGCAACACAGGAGGACTACTTAGAAGCAAAAATTTAGCTAATGCAGAAGAAATGAGTCAAACTCGAACCTCTGAGGGTACTGCATGAGTAAATAAATGATCATGGTCACAACTGGCTCCAACCATGGAAAAGGGATGCCTTTCTTGAAGTAAAATATAGTGGATAGATAGTGTTAGTGAGCAGCAACCCTGGTGAAAGCTGGAAAGAGAGATACTTTTGGTGGTCCTATAATATGGTTACCTCTCAATGTATGAGGCCAATCAGTCATTGAATGGGAAGTCAAGTCATCAGATGGATGAGTTTGTGCTTGCCGTTGTTGTTGTCCTCTTGGTTTCTATAATTTTCCATTTTGTCCTCCATCTCTAATTACAAAAATGAGAACATTATATAACGGATAACTAACAAGTAAAGGAAACTAATTAATTGCCTAATTAGTAGCTTAACCCAGCACGTTTCAGGGAGGGCCCTTGACCTATTTAAAATAATCACCCACTTGTATGCCGTATGAGAATTTTATAGTATATGGTCTAATGATTAATATAAACTAGACTTCTATGGTTTCAGTCTGCTGTGATTATCGGTGGCTGCTAAATTGAATTATTATTAGAGACAAAGTATTAATTTATTCTAGAAATTGGATATCGACAAAACAAATTAATATCATATGCGAACAAGGGTGCAGGCTAATAGCATAGGAAAGAATTTTGCACCCAGAATATCGGGCAATTTACGTAGTAATTTAATGGTGCTGAGTTGAAAATAATTTGTTAATTATGTGGTGGAAAAATAGTTGATTAAGCATTGATCAGGAAACTACTAGCTTTAGGTTAGGTGAATTTTGTCAAACCTAATAAAATGAAAACGGTGACTTCAACATAATATTCTTAATTAGAAAAAGAATGACTCGAAGCATTAGTTGGACCAAGGTGATCTGTATGTATGTAGTTCCTAATTAATTAATTAATTAATATTTAGCATGTTGTTACTTGAACTGCATCAATTTGGATTGATATTTGATTTCTTCAGATAAATATGCACTCAGAAGTGTTGTTCACTTGATGAGTTTGGAAAACTATTGTAAAACTCCCCATCTGACTGATATGTATATGGACAGGTTCTTGCAATCTGGAAAAGCATTTATCTGGCCAATGTGGAGAAACAATAAGGATTGCGGTTTTAATCGGAGGTATTCTTTTCCTATTGCTAAATTTACAATCACGAACAATTAAAATTCTATGCCATTAGGCCAATGCCTAACAATCAAGTCCCTATTAGTGGCAAAGTTTGTAAAGTTTGGCTACAAAATTCGTTTCTAGTTATATTCAAGTTGAAAGTGCAAGAATGTAATTGACACAACACGAATTGGAACACTAAATCCAGCTATTATTTCTCTCTCAGGAATTTTTGCAGGATCAGCTTTAATGGTTGCTTTGGGTCTGGTCTGCTGTTTCATTCGAAGACGGTTCTCTACTTCAAAAGCCAAGGGTTTTAGAAAGCTCAGCCTAAGTGAAGCTACAGGGATTAACATTCCCATATACCCTTACAAGGAAATAGAGAAAGCCACAAACAGCTTTTCTGATAAACAAAGGCTTGGAACTGGTGCCTATGGAACAGTCTATGCTGGTAAACTCCACAATGATATATGGGTTGCCATTAAGAGAATCAAACATAGAGATATCGATGACAGTGTTGAGCAAGTTATGAATGAGATCAAGCTCATTTCTTCAGTGAATCATCCGAGTTTAGTTCGCCTCTTAGGCTGCTCAATAGAAAATGGTGAACAGGTTCTGGTCTACGAATTCATGCCTAATGGAACATTATGCCAGCATTTACAAAGGGAAAAAGGGGATGGACTTGCCTGGCCAGTTCGCCTTACTATCGCTGCAGAAACAGCTCAAGCTATAGCTTATCTTCACTCCGCAATCGATCCACCGATATACCATAGAGATATAAAGTCAAGCAACATACTTCTAGACTACAATTTCAGGTCCAAAGTTGCAGATTTTGGTCTTTCAAGGCTTGGCCGGACTGAAATATCTCACATCTCAACAGCCCCACAGGGAACTCCAGGCTATCTTGATCCTCAATACCATCAGAATTTCCATCTTTCAGATAAAAGTGATGTTTATAGCTTTGGAGTAGTTCTTATTGAGATCATAACGGCATTGAAAGTGGTAGACTTTTCCAGGCAGTACAATGAAGTGAACTTGGCTGCTCTTGCCACTGACAGGATTGGAAAGGGAAGATTGGCTGAGATTATAGATCCATTACTTGATATACATTGTGATGCTTGGACTTTTTCTACTGTACATAAAGTAGCAGAATTAGCATTCAGATGTCTCGCATTCGACAAAGACACGAGGCCTTCAATGATGGAAGTTGCAGCTGAATTAGAACAACTAAGGATAAGTAGATGGTCTCCAGAAGAAGAAATAAAATTCAGAGCTTCATCGGTCGAATCCTCCTGCTCTACTTCTTCATCTAATATCAGCGAAAAGCCTCTCAGCTCCACTAATAATAATGGAGAATTGGGAAATATAAGCTTGTTCACACAAGTTAGAAGTGTGAAGTCAACGGATGAAGCAAAAGATGATTCACCGGTTTCTGTTCAGGATCCATGGTTAAGTGAACAAAGCTCACCTTCAACAAGCAGTTTGTTAAATACTGTTAGTCGGTGATTTGAAGCGCTTTTCCCTGAAGAAGCTCTGCTTAGCTTCATTTTCCTGTGAATATTATCAAACAAAATTTTGATCTTAAACATCCTTCCTTGTTTCTTAAACTTTACTTGGATTTGCTTGTAGCAGTGCTTCAGAAGTTGCAGCTGATTCTCTTTTTTCTTTTCTTTTTTTCCTTTTCTTGTTTCCTTTCTCTCAAAAGCAAACAAATGATAACATGGCATGTACATATTAATCCCAAATGCGGAGATAATTAATTACCTATCATTCTTGGGACTACTTGAGTGCCTGGAATTTATTTTTCTATAATAATTGCCTAAAATGACTTGTAGAGATTTAAAGGAATCATAGATGTAGGTAGGGACTAGATATTTTGATCTTACGGTTAATCATTTTAATTTTATTTTCTTAATAGTTAATTTTAGTATTTTTATTTTTAATTTTCTTTAATAATTTTTTTCTTTTATTAAAAACAGAAGTCAAATGTAAATAAAATATCTAAAACATATACCTGACATCTAGCTTAAATGGTAAAGATTTTCAAAGTCTCAAATTCTCTGCATATTTTTAATCAAAATTAAAATACATATGTATTCTCACTAATACTACTATATATTAGTATTATCCATTTTTAAATTTGATATATTCCTTCTAATTTATTTATACATCAAAAAATTATATAATATATTATTAATTTATAATTTTTTAACTTAACTTGATATTTATTAACTAAATTAATTATAAAAAGTATATCTCATAAATTATATACAAGATACACTATTAGTTAAGATTACTAAAAATTTAATCTTTAAAGATATTTTAATTATTAAAAACACAGAAAAACCTACTAGTAATATGATAAATCTCAGGGTGATTAAAATAATTAACCCTTGATTTTGAAAGCCGAAAAGAAAACGTAAGACGTAACAGGATGCTTTCTTTTGTCTGTACAACGTGGACTCCATTGCTCTGCCAATATGGACAATGGCCCTTAGTTGCTTGTTTCTTTTAAAAAGCCCATGTATTGTCCAAGGGAAACTTACCAGCGATCCCTTTTGAGATGTTTATGAAATTGTAAAGATCAGATAGAATAATGAGTCGACCTGACAGACTACCTGTCACCAACCTTTCTGCAACTCTGCTTCCACTTGTTTGTAAGCATTTGCCGCCTGGATATGGTTGTTTATCATTTGCCCATAAAGTGATTATAATGTGTTCAGGAATCAATTGGGTGAAGTCGCAGTCGTAGATATCTACATTCTTCTTCTGCATGAGTTCCACATGACAAAATTTATGTGTCATTTAAAGATTTGACAAAAAAGAATCAAACCAAAACAGGCAAATGGAAAACTTCTAAGATGTCTTATTCAATTAAATACTTTTACAAACAGAGAGAGAGAGAGGAGATGGACTTGGCTGGCCAAGTTCGCCGTATTTGCATTTTGCAATTGTGGTAGAGAAAGTTGACAAACTTTCTAACGACAAACTTGAAGAGACTGATTGCCTTTAGATGTATATATATATATATATATATATCTTTCTATATATTTATAGCTTCACATGCTAAAAAATATCAGTTTGTGGCTAAATTACTTTCTTATTTTTATCTAATTAATTGGCAAGACAAGAACCTGAATAAATTAACTTATAACAATAGTGTTTGTCCACTCCAAATTTGTACATGATTGCTTGGCAGCATATTGGGGCTCAGGGCTCAGGGCTGGCTTCTTATTATAACTCAAAATCCCAGCTGACACACCCTAAAACAGGGCCACAGCTAAACCCACAATTCCAGCAGATATATTTATGTAGACGAAAATGTTCCCAATTCATTCTATAAATTCCACGACTGAATACTGTTATATCCTAAAGAATCAGTAGGAAAATGTTTCCACCTCAGGTTTTCTTATTCTTTTCTTTTGAACAGATTTTCCACCTCAGGTGTTAAACTTTAAAGCTGGCAAAACAATCATGTGATCCTAAGTGCAGGTATGTCTTCTTCCTATTCAACGAAAGATATTTTGGCATTTCCGGTTTTGTGTGAATTAATGATGATTGCCCAAATAATTAAATCTCTGGAATATTTGAAATCGTCTAAATCAAAATAAATGAACCCTCCTTTAATTAATATGGACCAGCGATGTATCACTCATTACACCACAACTTCCAGTTTATGAAAATAAGGAAATCATGACCTTGTTTTAACGTTAAATTTGTGGTAAGAGTTTAAAGGGAGTTTAACCTCAGGGTGCATGTCTCCTATAAATACCAGAGTCATTTTAGTGTGAGACTAATACCATTGCAATCTTTAAATACTTCATCCTTCCTTCCAAATAACCCTTAACAGCAGACTTGTGTTAGCTTTTACCCATTCACATCAATGCTGATTCTTGTTATTTTGGACACTATGTCGCCATGATTCATTAACAATTCGGATAAGTCCAATTACAATTATTTATACTTAAATCAGAGTAATAAATTTACAATTGCATTTTTATTTGTCAACTATATATATAAAGAAGAGGCTAATTTGAGAGTTGACATATGTAAAGACACATGAAATTAAAAGCCATTGAATTTCAAACTTATTCCATTCGTTCAAAGTTCAATGCCTTGCCTAAACCAGCTAAGTGCTAACCAATTCGTAGATCCTTTCAAAGTCATCTAAATTACGCAAAATTGAAAATGGGAAAGAGTTAAATCTTATGTATGCCTTCTCATAGTAGCATGTCTCCATCAAATCATGTTTCTCCAACAACATAAAAAGAAAACATTAGTGCGCACATATTGTGCTGTCACTATCAGTGCATATGTTTATGTTTATCCTTCCTTTAAAATGACCAATATCTTTTTGATGGGGGAGAAGTAGCGGCCCCTTAAACATATATTCCATTTTTCACCACAACATTACATCACACCCACGAAAATGAAAATGAAAATGATAACTCCTCACCTTATGTTTACCAATATAAATCATCACTGCCCAAAATACATCACTATATAAGAATCTTCACTGTAGTTGCTCCAGAGAATAGGACTTTTTGAGTATCTTTTTCACCGCATACCAATATTATTGATACATTACATTCAACTTAAATAAAATAAGAAAAGCAAAAGATCATTCGTACGCATAGTCCCATTGATTTTTAGATTAATTAGGTTGAGTAGCTCAACTCCATTTAGCCAAGCCTCTAATTATTGTTATTCTTTTAAAAGAAAAAAAAATATAAAATTAGCAAGGTTTCATGTTCATTTTAAATTGATCTTGCTTACAATTAGGCTAATTGAAATGGGTATTAATTATTAAATGTTAATATATATACTATATGTACGTGTGTGTGTGTGTGTGTGTGTGTGTGTGTGTGTTTGGCATTTGCTTAATACTTATCGTGCATAGATTTAATACAGACAGACAAGAATTCACGAATTAGGAAAGTAAGCAGTAAATTTCTTTTTTATTAATTATTTCCAAGAGTTGCAAACAAAAACCAGTATTGATTAAAATCGCAGACAACCACTTCAAATATTTTTCCAGCTATGATGACAACATAACCACCAAATCATGAATATTCCGCAGACGAAGTTTCCAATTTTCTTGTGCAATTTTGCTTCTAAAAAGTTGCTCTCTTCAAAGACGTGATGGTTACAGAAGAACCCAACGTTGACGATGCAACCTCAATCTCAAACGAATCATATCGACGGAAAATTTCAACAACGAAAAGTCTTGAAATGAAGACAACAAAGTCTTTACCTGCACACTGCTTATTCCCGATTGTCGGATGCTCCGTCTCGGGTCCATTTGACCACAGCACATGCTGCAGCAGCTTCTCTCCCTCTCCCACGAACCTATCGGGAACATACTCCTCCGGTCGGTCGAAGATTTTGGGATCTTTAGTTGCAAATGGCTGATACCCGAATATCATTTCCCCTTCTTTGACTTCATACGCTGCGTCGTGACTTTCAATGACTATGTCGCGCTTAGCTTTCCCGTACTGTGCTGGCACTGGTGGCTCGATACGGAAAGCTTCATAAACTGCTGATTTCATCAAAGGCATTTGCTCGAGTGCGCTCATCGTCACCTCTCCACCGTTAAGTACTGATCTGATCTCTTTAGCAAGCTCCGTATGGAGTGCGACACCAGCGCGGCCGATCCACTTTAGTATGTTGGGGAAGAAGATTTTCATGCCGCCAAAGGTGTTAAAGCATGTGGCAAAAAGAAGATTGTGACAAGCTTCATCTCTGGAAATGCCCATCTTTTCAGCTTCGTCGAGTAGAGATCCGGCAGAGGAATTGAAGTAATCGTAGAGACGTTTGTAGTCTTTCTTGATTAGAAAAGCAGGAAGACGGAATGTGTGGATAAGTGGTTCTTCAAGAATTGCTGGTAAGCCAAGAGTGAGAATAGGAGCGAGTTGAAACAATACCCATTTCGCAATCAACGAAGGCCCATCAGTTCCCACTTTGCTATCCACTGGATTAGTACCAAAATAACACTTACCCAAGAAGCTAAAAGCAGCTTGCTCACCGGGATCGTTAAAGCTCACTTTACCTTTAGATGCTAGATCTTTCTCGAGACCATCAAACAGTTCCGTGTAAGAAGAAGCGAACTCGGGGATAACATGATCCCGACGAGACTTCAAAAGATAGAACAAGAGCTGCTTGAGTTGAGTGTGTTTCTGCTCTGACGGGTCGAGATAAGAAAGAACTCTGTAGCCGCCGGTGAGGTCTACAGAGGGCATATAAGTACCAGTAAAAAGGTCTTTCTTCTCGACTTTGGTTACATCGAAAAGTACAGGAAAGCTCTTGCCATCAAGCACAACGACAACATGTGGGTTTTTAGAGATAAAAGGACCTGGTGGCATGTTGGTTCTGTACACAGTTGACTGATACTTTTGGCTTCTTGACTTAAAGAACTCCTCTCTGCCTTGATTGTAGAAATAATCAAGACGATCTTTGATGGGTCCGAAAAATGGAAGGCCATAATCTCCAGGGATTTTACGAATCGGAAGTTTTGATGATTCGGTTGGGGAAACAATCAGGGGTGAGTTAGTTGTAGATGGTTTTTCAGAGACAGAAGCGGTGATTGGGCTTACGGATGATCGGCGAGTGGAGTGCTTAAGTGTCTGGACCTGCGTTTGCAGGATCGCAGAAGGGATAGAAGAAGAAGCCATGTTGGGTTGCTTATCGCTGAGAAATTTGGAGGAGAAAATAAGTTTAAAGAAATTGAGGGATTATATTTACTGGGCGCATGTGGGTAGAGGGAGTCCACTTTGATGTTAATTTATAGTGGGAGCGGTGGAGGGCACTGTCCTTGAACAAAAAGAAAAAAAGAAAAATAAGAAGCTGGCCACGGTCAATAATCGTGAAAAGCATGCATTAATTATGCCTTATTTATTTAGTCGTAGATGAGTTTTTCAGAACTCTCCTCTACTCCTCCTTTCTTATTTCTGTTCCGACATGTGAAATTTTCATATCTCATCCAAGCCTATATGGGAAATGCTTTTTCACCTTGGAGAAGATACATAAGAAAAATGAAACAAAACAAAAAAATAATTAAATTTGTCAACAAAATTTAAAATACCACTCATAAGTTTAGCTTGAAAAAATTTGAGCCATTCATAGCAAAAAATTTAAATTAAATATTAAAAAAATAATTTATATACCGCATATAGTATATTTAATTATTAGAGAGGAGTATTCGGATGTATTCTATTATTGTCATTTTATATATTATAGATTTTTAGAATGTCTTAATTATCTAATAAATTTTATATTTTGTATTTACTTTCAAATGTATCATGTGTTTTTTTATTATTTTAAATATTAGTATTTTGTTATTAATTTAAATTTTAGCCTTCAATAAGATTATCAATTAAAATTTATAAACGTGACTACAATCTCGATGGTAGAAAAGAAAAAGAAATTAAATTAGTGTTAAAATTGCTGACTTAATACTAGAAAATTTTTCTCTTGTCATTTTTATTGGAGGTTTTAAAAATCTAATGCTTGGAATACTTTTGCCTTTGTAACAAATTATAAAAGAAAAAGAGTAAGATATGGATAAGATTTTTTGCTCTAATTCCTAATAAAAATGACTATTAAAAACATTTATTATTAAATCTTCTATTTATTTACCTAAAACATTATATTTATTTATGTGATAATTCAACAATCTTAATTCAATGCTATCTCAACTCATTCTTTTTATTAATATTGCGGGAATTATAGCAACATCAACAGATTTTGTTTAATAATTACGTTAGAAGTTAAAATCAAAACAAATATTAATATATATTGCTAAAAATTAAAGAATTAAAAATGGTATGCTAGATTTAAAAAATAAATTGGCAGTTAAATCTTAAGAAACGGCGTTTACGTAAACGCGGTTAAAGTACCTTAAGATATTTTGAGAGTGTGAGATTATTGCAATAAAGCAGACCTCATATAAAAGGTAAAGAATCCCGTCTGTTAATCTCTTTATAGCTAATTGCATTCATTGACATTTTATTTTAGTTAAGTCTCACTGGTCCACGACCATTTTTTGGCAATTCTTGCTGGGATTTAGTTAAACTCTCGTATGGTTTGAAAGTTTTCTTAGATAACAACTTTTATGAAATTCATAGATTTAATCTACAAAATAAAAACCCTCTTTTAATAGTGTTTGATTTAAATATTGTGTTTAATAAATTTATAATATTCTAATATAATTCTTAACCCTAAATGAGAGAAATAAAACCATTTAGTTCTACAAATTTATTCCCTTAAAATTTCATTTCACCCCCTGATAAATAGATTCTCTAATCAATAAGTATTTCTCTTCAGTCCGTGTTAATAGATTAGGCTTTCAATATGTAACATGGTTAATTAGATCTTATATGTAACTGTTTTAATTATTTTGAGGTTTTTCTTTAGTTAGTAAATTCAAGGTAGATTAAATATCAATTGTTGTTTTGTTAGTAAATTAATTACTTAAGACAATTAATTGGGTTTCTCTTTTTACCCTTTTTATTTTGGATTATTGCTCAAATATATTTGAGGTTTCTACTTTCTTATTTATCATTCTTGTTTATTTATTAGAACGTATACATACAATGAATGACATTATATATAATTTTGTTAATTAAGTTTGCAGGTAATAGTCAATATATTTTAAAATAATTGGGTTCATATGGAAGATTTCGACGAGACATGGATTGATATGATTGGACTTGGTAACTTTTGTTTTTCCAGAGATATTCTTTTTTTTTTTTAATAAATTTCAATTGTAAAGAATCCATCAGATAGAAGAAAAAATGGGTACATGGTTTAATGCCTTTTGGATATAAAAGAACTTGGAAATCAGTCCTCTTTACAAATAATAGTTGGATGTATAAGTACCGTTAGCATGATCAAAGTAGGTAATTAACAAGTTAAGTCCATCACTTGTCAAATATAATATCCTCAGGTTTCTTTGTAATACGGAACTTAATTTTATTTCACTTATTGCTGTGAAATATTGGTTATTTTTATTTTTTACAAACGAGTATTGGAATTGTTTTAAAGACTACGGAGGTACAGAATCTCAACGTTTATTTCTATAAATGGAAATATATGTATTCGCCTTACTAGCCGTTGTTCATTAATGATTCTAATGAGAATTGGCATCATATGGTTGCTCCAATTTTATTATATTATAATGCAAGTAAATACATAAGCACTAGACAACTCATGACCCCCCACAAGGATTATATATATATATATGTATATATCACTTCATTTTGGCTGGGTTATTATTTATGACATCATTGATCGTATAAATCTTAATAAATATATTCGCAGTAGTGCCTCATGCAAGATGCAGTTACAGTGAACCCAGTCAATTGCATACACAGACAACTCTAATGATATTTCAAATTTCACCTATGAGCTCTACTTCATTCAAATATTCCCAGTTGGAATTTTAACCTAAATCTCATAACTAATAGCAATTTTTAATTTATATTAGGTATGTTATATCTATATTACTAGATATAGTAATTAATCCTGTGATCTATCAATAATTGGATAAACAGGGTCTTATTTTTGACGTGTATAGACCGTGTGTAAAATGTGTATGGTCTGTCACACGCATGCATAATTATGGAATGAAAAACTTATTTTCAGTAGACACTAACAAATTTCTTAAATAAAAGAACAGAGTAATACAGATAATACAAAAATGAGCGAGACGGTGCGTCTAAAGCAGGTAAATTCAATTATAATGCATAATCTTTGGACGGATGAATATAAATGGGAATAGTACAAACCAGGGCAGGCCCAAAAGCCCAAATAGGACTCTCTTCTCTCTCTCTCTCGAAGTCAAAATGCAGTTTCAACTTCTCATCACTGCTGCACCGCCGCAGTTCTCACTGCCGACCAAAAAGATCCGCATCCCATCACACCTTTTCCATGACTTGATTACTCTTATATATCGGAAATGCAATTTACAAATTTTAAATTTTATTTTAATAATATTTTATTGGTTTGATTATTGATAAGTTATTTTCACAATTTGGACTCTTTACTGAATGATTAAGAGTCTATCAATCAAATACTATTTCTTATCACACTTTTTTTTTTTTTTGTCTTTTAGATAAATAAAAGCAGTTCTTTATGATCCAGCCGGCAAGATGCATGTTAGGTTAACATATACCAAAATCACTCACCAATTTATAAAGAGTAACACTGCATACCTTTTTTTTTTAATCCGATCTTTTTCCCATTTAATAATATGATATTTAATAATTTTATAATACTGCCACTTAATATTTTAAAATTTAAATATAATTTTATAAAAATATTAAATATCACATTAAGTAAATAATAGATGAAACAATAAAATATTAGACGATTAATAATTTTTCATTTACAAAACCTTCAGTATTTTAAAAGTTGTCATTATCAATAATTTAGGGCACACTATTAAATTAAATATTGCAAATATTGTTTAAGAGTTGCTTTTTTTATATATTATAGTTATGTAGTTTAAAGAGAAGTAAAGTGTAAAGAAAATCAATTTGCAAAAAATCATAATAACAATTTACTAATATTTATTTGAAAAAATACAGAAGAGAAAATTAAATAGAAATAATAAAATTAAAAGATATATTCTAATATTATATAATAAATATAAATATTTTGGCTAATTAGAATTTATTAATGATTATATAAATAAAAATTATAAATAGCGAATTTATATTAATATATATTTGTGAACAATGCTATGTAAGAATAATCTATTGGGAAGTTCTAAGCATTGTTATGATTTTGGATGAAGAGTAAAAATACACATAATTAGAGTGATTTAAAAATAAACGTAACTATAGGAATTATAAATAGTAAAGCCGCCTGCTATTATAGGAGTAACTTCTTTTTTAATGTTGTTAATATATTTAGTTGCGGTGCAAATAGTAAGGTTGCCGTTTAGTACAGCAGATTAACTTTAATATATCTTATTAATATTTTTAATATTATAATTAGCGTGCAAATAATAAAATTTTCATTTATAATAGCCATCAGATTTCTTAATAAAGAATGTGCCATCAGATTTCTTAATAAAGAATGTGGATATACATGGAATCCGGACTTAATTAACTTTCTAGCTCCCTATGCCAGCCGCTAATTTAATATGTTATAAATTTAATATTATTTCTTTTATTTATAAAAGAGCTAACTAGTCGTAAAACATACAATATAGATAATTATAAAAATGAAATCTTATGTAATAAAGAGATAGAGGATTTAACTCAACAGTCTTGCCACTTAAACTAGATTTTAAATATTTATTTAATTTATTATTAAATATTATAATTTATACAAGACATTAGAACCACACATGTTATTCAACGTGACGTGTTAAAAAGAATTTAAATTCTATAAATTAATATATAAAAATTATATAGTGGAGACAAATAAAACAGTTTAAGATATATGAAAATTCATATCGAGGGTTTAGCTAAATATGAAAAATAAATACTATGGCCATACAGAAAAAGTAGCAGTTGTTATCTTTATGATTAATAAAATAAAATGTGTACTGTAAATTGGTTAATAGTAAAAATTTGATATGAAAATTTAAATAGTTAGTACTTAGTAGAATCACGTGCACACAGTATAAATACTGGTAATATGAAACGTTTTTAATAAGTTAGGAATTATGAAACATGTATAACGACATAAAAAATCACGAACACTGCCCTGCTATGCTACAGCCTCATTTGTTGTTGGACAAAGGGTCATTTGCTCCCCGGATTTTTCCAAAAATTCAGATAACGCAAGAAGTCGAGCTTTTGGATCAAATAATACCATGAGCTTGTTCAAATTGAATCATTTAGCTCCAGTTTATGGTTGTGAAATGCTCATGCATGAATATCTAACTGAATATATTAATTTTTATAAATTCTATATATTTTAAATTTATATATTTAATAAATTTAAATTTTTACACGTATATATTTTATGGGCGTCATTTTCAGCACTATCAATTTCAGCATAATAAATTGCATGAGCTATTATATGACATCATCCTTCATTTTATCATAAGCATATTAGTCCTTCCTTTCAAAAGGAAAAAAAAAAAATCTGCATCATTTCAAGCTTCTAATGCAAATGCATAAATTGTAGTTAAATGTCTCAATTAGACAAGCTCGTGGTGATTTTGATCCAAAAGCTCATTTCTGTCTTATTTGATCATCCGGGGAAGTTCAGGGGGCAAAATGATCCTTTGTCTATTTCTTCTCGATGCTGTATAGCGAGGCAGAGGAAGATGTGGAATAAAATTGGCGAGTAGCTTTGTTGATTAACTCAATTATGAAGAGATTATCCAAATTATAAATGAAGCATATTTTTCAGATGCTTCTCATTTTCTTTTTCCATTTCAAGTTTATCAAAGATGCCATGGGTCCTCATACTTTTATAACATGATTGATAGCTATTTGGCCTTCTTTTTTTTAATAAATGGCTCTTGATATATTATATTGTGAATGATGAGACTTAGTTTGTAATTATAGATAATTATCAAATGTAATATTTATTAATTAACATAGATATTATTACATGTGTGCTAATTTTTTGTTTTATACTCTATAATTAGTTTTTATATTATAGTCATTAACAATTTTTGATAAGATATCTTAAAAATAATAATGAAATTTATTGTTTTCAATCTAAATGTAATTAAAAATTGACTAGTGTCATTTTTTTATATAAAAGTGGACTATCTTTTTTAGTTACAGAACTTGGACTACACATCAATTAAGAGACAATTGCCTCTATAAGAAATTTTAAATTTTTTAAATATAAATAAGCTACGTTTTTAAGTTAGTAAATTCAGAGACTTAAAATCAAAACTTTTACTATGTCAATTAATAATTTTATCTTTTTGTTATAAGTAAAATAAAATTTTTAAATAGTAATTAGAGAGACTAAACTTAACATTTGTCAATATTTAAATTTTAATTAGTATAAAAAATTTAATTACACTATCTTCTAGATGTCTATTTCTTCTGAACTTATAATCTTATTGAAATTGAGGGGATGTACGCCCACCAGATTAAAATCTATGATTGCTTCTTTCCTTTTTTTTTTTTTTTAATGTATTTTATAAATAGATATGGCTATTTTAAAAAAAAAAAAAAAAGGAGAAGAAGTATATCTTAATCAGCTAGACTGTGCCTACGCAATCAAGCAACGGGGCTTCGTTTTCCAAGGCGGGATATTTATATTTGAAAACTGAATTATAATTGCAATAACGACAAGTTGGGCCAGTTGTTATTCTTATTTTTTTATTAGTTTTTTAACTGGAAAACAAATGTTAACTTTGGTCGGTAACACCAGTGGATTATTATAGTCCTGGTTGTGTATCCAGCACGTGTTTTCTGTTTTTCTTGATTCTAATTGGGAGTGAAATCAACGATTGGTATTCGGTAATGTAAACTATTAAATTATTAATATTCTATCTTTGTTTATTTACAGTGTCCCCAAGATGTCACATGAAATAGTCATTTTTTTTCTTCATTCCTTCTAAAAATAATAATTTATCTAATTTTAGATATTTACAGCAAATATTCTTATAGTTTCAATTTAATTATATTATTTTCATTTATTTTTATCTTATATTAATGATTGTTTTTGATAATTTATTTAAATAGAAAAATTTAAAAAGTTAAATATAAAATATTAACTAATTGAATTTAAATATCTTTTATAGATCTGTAATTTTTATTTTATATATTTTAATAAAAATCAAATAAAATAATTAATGTTTATTATTAAATATATAAAAGTTATAAATAATTAAAATTTTTTAATCTAAAAAAAAGACAATTAACATGCAATAAAAAATAATATTATGCGTGTATAATGCACAAAATGAAACGGCTGGTCCTTTAATCATATTCCGGTCCTACAAAAAATAATCAAACTCTTCTATTTTATACCTTTGGATAAAAAATATTTTGCTTATACATAAATTAAGAAATTAGATATTTATAATTGATATTAGTTTATTTCATTATTTTTACTAATTGAATACCAACTATGTACTCCAGCTCTATTGAATTCATTAACTCGTCCAATTTATTAATGTATGACTAATTATCATTGAAGTTTAAATAAAAGAGATTTTAGAATTATATTAGAACTAATAAATATTTTTAAAATAAAATTATAATTTAAGACAAATATTTAAATATATATTTTAATAGTAATATAAAATACTTTTTATAATTAATTATTTTAACTATAACAAAACTATTAACTATAGATTAAAGATGGATGCAATGGCTATAATAATCCTGGTGATTGTTGTCTTTATTATCCAAAAGCGTCTGTTAAACGATTGTATTATTATTAATTAAAAATTTACATTCTAAACAAAACACTTTCTGAGAATTAAAAGATTTATTTTCTTTCTCATCCAAATCTAAAATATTTTTGACATGTATGTTTATTTTTTACATATAATTTTTTTATTTTAATATTTATATTTACTTTTAATACATGTGATTCGAATTTATGTATAATTTTATAATTTTTTATTAATTTATTAATTTATAAATTATATTCTAATTAAACATCAATTTTAATTTTTAAAATTAATATACTGATTATTTTTTAAGCTTATATTAACTAATAAATAGTTTTCTAATTAGATAATAATACTAATTTTATTTTAAATAATAGCATATTAATTATATTTTAATACTATATTAACTAATAAATAAATTTTATAATTAAATAATAATTCTAAATCTAGAAAAATATTTTCAATTATATTTTAAATATTATATTTAATAATAAAGTAAAATTCTAATTATATAATAAATTTTAAACTTAAAAAATAGTATTGTCAATTATATTAATATGTTAATTTAAATAATATTAAGATTAATTAATAAATACTTTTATATTATTACATTAATAAAATTTTAAAATTTTTAAAAAATAAAAAATATTTAAAAATAATTATTTTGTTATTATTTCTAAAATTTTATAAATCAATATTGAATATTAATAATTTTATTAAATTATGTATATCAATTTAATCAAAATAATAATAACAGTCGTACAAATCACAAGTAAACGACTAGTTAAACTATAAATTAAAGATGGATATAATGACCATAATAATTTCGGTGATTGTTGTCTTTATTGTCTAATAGTATAAGTAACAGCTAAACATTTATATTCTAAATTAAATACTCTCTGACAACTAAAGACTCACTTTCTTTCTCACTCGTCTTAAATTATAAAAACTTACTTAATGGTATTTTTCATAATAAAATGTATAAAAAATTCAAATAATTCTCAAAAAAATTAAATATTATATGAGTATAGAATTTTGTCCAAGAGTAACATACTGCTCCTGAATTTTGTCCAAGTATAGTTAACTCTTTATGTTGTATATTTTATTTATTTTATTTTTACAAATATTAGTGATTTTGATTTTTATCTTTATTTTTTTTAACTTTTTTCAAAAAAATTGAAACATTAAGAATATAAATGAATGTTTTGCAAACATTTATTAGATTTAATTTTAAAAATGAAATTTAGTTCTCTAAATAGGATTGAAAAATTAAGGATATAAATGAATATATTGTAAATATTCATTAAATTTAATTTTAAAAATGAATTTTAGTTCTCTAAATATAGCAAATCAAAATCAAATTTTTATTTTATTTACATGTGTGGGTTATCTTTGAGCAAAACTAAAATCTAAAACCTCTAAATTATCATTTTGGATCATGAATTCTTTTTTTTTGTTATTAATTTTTAATGGGTTATTATGTTGACTTTGTTATTGTTTATAAATGTTTGAAGAGTTAAATTAATCAATCTCGAATATAATCAATTATAAGTATGAGATGAACGAAGAATTGGTAACAAAAAGCAAGAGAAAAGAAACTGAAAAGCCAAAGAGATGAGGTTTAATGGATCTTGACCTGATTTCCAAACCCACACTTAAACATATTGTAGATATAAAGTCACCTAGTGCCATTTTTAATGCAATAGCTTCAAACAAAAATAATATTTTTGTCAGAAAACAAGATAGTAGAAAGAAAGAGACATATAAATTTTAAAGTATATTTTGCTTTTTGATTATAGAAATAGGAAAGAACTGTCTCCCTCCTCCAGGTTTATTTATTTGTAGTTGTTTATCGGCACTAACTGTTGTGGATTCAGCCAAGTATGTGCTGAGGCAGAAAATTAAGTCTTGCACTCGTGTCCTCAAGGATTGGTATGGAAGGACGACGGGGAATACTAGGACCAAGATTACTAACCTTGTGAATTTAGTTGACCAATACTATCAGAATCCAAACTCTCTACAAGATGGGAATATAGACCGCCTCAAAGAGCAAATAAACCAATTATAGAAGTAAGAGGAGAAGTATTGGAAGCAAAGGTCTAGAGTGTAATGGTTAAAAAATGGGATAGGAACACAACCTTTTTCCATGAAAGTATTATACAAAGAAGAAACAAGAATATGATCCTCATGCTTATAGATATTGGGGGTAGATGGATTGACAATCCGGAAGATTTTCAAAAGAAAGCTTGCAAGTACTTTCAAAAAATTTACTGTAACTAGGGAATTCAAGATCCAATGAGGTTCTAGTTTGTGTTAGACATGTCATTTTTTAGGAGATGAATAATGAGTAACTAAGGGTGGTTTCGAAAGAGTGGTTAGAGCAACAGTGTTTAGTATGGGCCCTTCCAAATCTCTAGGCCCAGATGGATTCCCAGTTGTGTACTACCAGAAGTTTTGGCCAATAATTAAGGAGGACTTGGTTACGGTAGTGGAAAGGTTTTTCCGAAGTAAGTTTCTTTTAAAAGCTCTTAATCAAACCTACATTGCCCTTATTCTGAAAGTTTCCTGCCGAGAATCTTTAGATCAATTCAGACCCATTAGCCTATGCAATGTAATATATAAAATCTATGCAAAAATTCTAGTCAATAGGTTAAAACCTTACCTCTATGTGATTATTGCTGAATCTCAGGCCGCTTTTGTTCCTCAAAGGCACATTCAAGAGAACATCTTAGTGGTACACAAATACATGCATTTCCTGAAAAAGCCTAGTGCAACCAAGAATGCTTGTCTAGCACTTAAGTTAGATATTTCCAAGGCTTATGATAGGGTCAATCAGAAGTTTTTATAATTAATAATGGATAAAATAGGGTTTCATAGGGATTTCATTCAATTAGTTATGCAGTGTGTATGCACTATTTCGCACTTTATCCTAATTAATGGTAGCCCAACAAAAACTCTCTGCCCTTCAAGAGGTCTGAGACAGTAGGATCCTCTATTCCCATTTTCATTCTTGTTTGTTGCTAATGCACTCTCTTTGTTTATCAAGAAAGCTATAGAAGAAAGCTATTTATCTAGAGCGAGGATAAGCAGAAGATGCCCCATACTGTCCCACTTATTGTTTGTGAATGATATAATTATATTCTTGAAAGCTGACATACAAGAAGTTAGGAAAGCAAAGGAAATACCGGGTTGCTACCAGTAAGTGTCGGGGCAGCTCTTTAACTATAATAAATCAAGGGTAATCTTTGGCCATTTTGTTTGAAAAACATTAAAGGACTATATAGTTACTATACTAGAGTGAGACTCTTTAAGATATCTGAAAGATACCCGGGAGCACCTATTTTTAGGGGTAGAAATAAGAAACCTGCATTGGGCTATATTAAAGAAAGATTTATGAGTAACGTAAGGGTTTGGAAGCAGAAATTTCTGCCTTATTGTAGTAGAGAAGTAATGATTAGGGTTATCCTTGCTACCATACTTTCATTTGTTATGTCTTGCTTCATGTTGCCAAAAGGCCTATATGATGAGCTTAATTCCATTATGGCAAAGTTCTGGAGAAGCCATGATATTGAAAGCCCTCATCTCAGTTTGATTAGCTGGGAGAAGCTATCCAAAACTAAGAGATTGGGTGGTTTAGGATTTAGAAATTTACATTTATTCAATCTAGCTCTTTTAGCCAAGCAGGCTTGGTTCTTAGTTACTCACCTTAATTCATTATGGGCTAAGATTATAAAGGCAGCTTATTTTCCACATGGCACTTTTTAGGAAGCTAAAGAGGGATACATGCCTTCATAGGGATGGAAAAGTATCTTAATAGCTAGAAATGTGCTTAAACTAGGGGCTCTTAGGATGAATGAGGACGGGGAGTCAACATATATATGGGAAGATCCATGGATTGTCAACTTGTCAAACTTCAAGTCTCTCTCACCCAAGCCAACGCATTATGACTTGTATAGAGTATTTGAACTGATTAGGAATGGTAGCTGGGCTACAAACTTACTTTCAAACGTGTTGACTAGCTGTGAGATCAACGCTATCAAGAGGATACATATGGGGCCTAGTACTAAACAGGACAAGTGGATATGGATGTTCAATCGTAATAGAAAGTATTCAGTCAAGTATAGTTATTGGATATTGCAATAGCATAACCCTAGTACATGATCTTTGGCTTCCTCGTCAAATGTAATCCTTCATTTTGGAAGGCCTTATGGAAAGTCAACCTTCCTCCAAAAATTAATGCATTCGTATGACATGCTGCTAAATAGGTTTTCCCTGTTGGAACCATATTAGTTAAGAGGTTGATTGATAGGGATAAGACCTGCGTTTTTCTGTTTTCAGGCAAAAGAGTCAATTGAGCACATCTTTATATCAATGCCCTAGGGGCATACAAGTTTGGTTTGCCTCTTGTTTATCCTATAGCCCTCAAGTGAATAGTGTTGATTGGTTGGAGATCATGATGAGAACATAGTATGAGGCGAAGGCTGAAGACATTCTTATTCGACTAGGATTCACATTATGGGCCATTTGGAGAGGGAGAAATGAGCTAATATTTAAAGGGAAACCCTTTGGCCCTGTTAGAATTGCTAGGATGAAAGATTCCTTGCTGAAGAGTGCTTAAAAATCCTAAGAAAGCAATATGTTGTACAACTTATTGACAACACACATGTTATTGATAACCCACACTTAAACTAGACTGGTAGTTTGCAATCTATATGTTTTCATATTGCTATCAACTTTGACATGACCAAAGAAGTGGCAGCAATGGCTATCGTATGTAGGAGAGGGAATGGTGCCTTCGTGGATGGAATCGCCTTACTGGAGCCGACTCTATCCCTAGTAGCTGCTAAGGCTTTAGCTATTTCTCTTTGTCTCGAGTTTGCTAAAACTCTGAACATAGCAAGCTTTAATGTTTTTGTCAAAATAGTTGTATTATTTATGCTTTATCTAATTGTTCCTAGGTTGATTGGGAGATGGCTAATGTTGTGGACCAAGGAAGGGAGAGACTCCAATCTTTTGAATTGGTTAGATGATTTGTTGTCAACAAGTCCATAAACAAACTTGCTAAGTGGCTACCTATGAGTTTGTTGACATGGAGTCTCCCTCGTACTTGGGTATCTTGCCCAATTCTCTTTACTTGTATTTCACTCTTTCATTTATTAATGGATTCATCTTTTGACAACAAAAAAACTGTTGTTATTTATTTTATTTTATAGAAAAGATTTAATGAATTTTCAAATTTTATAATTATTCATCATATTTTTAAAAATAGTAATAATATAAAATATTCTCAAGTGTTTCTCTTAATAAAAACTTATAATACTTTAGGATTCTATTAATAAAATAAATATAAAAATTATTTTAAATTATTTAGTAATTTTAGTACATATAAAATTAATGCATAAATTTTATTGATACATCACATTTCCAATTATATATTACATTTTTTAAATTATAAATTATTATATAATTCAAAAATTAATTTATTAGTTAAAATAATATCAAATATGTAATTAAAACACTCATTTTAAAATTAGAATAATTATTTAATTAGTAAAATTATTTTACACCAACAATGCTTACATATCATAAAAGAATTTATGCACACATACATATATATATATATTAAAAAGATTTTTATGTCTTAATTTGTTAGTATAATTAGAAGAACTAATCAAATAATTAATATAATATCTCAAATATAAATAAAATATTATTTTTAAAATTAAAAATATTATTAATTAAAAAATAATTTGTTATAATTAATAAATTAATATAAAATTATATAAAATATTAACCCAAATTTTATATGTAAAAAATAAATATTCAAATAAAAGAGATCTTATATATTAAAATAATAATACATGTTAAAAATTTTAATATTTCATAACTTATATATACTGCATATGTAAACTGGCTGAAGTAGTGAACTTTTAGAAGAAAAAGAAATTTTTACAATTTTATTACTATCATTGTCGTATAGTGCACATGATTTATCGACTTTGAATAAAAAATAAAAAGAATCATATTCCTTGCAAAGAAAAACAAATTAGAGAGAGAAATCTTCTTTTGAACATGGGCTGATGTGAATTCGAAAGGCCACCATTTTAACATCTGCTACTAGAAATTGGGCCAACTGCTGATTTGAGAAAATGGATAACGACATGTATCCATTCTGGATTTTGTCACCTACTCGATGCAGAGGTTTTAGGGTTTAACACATTCACCCACCAGAAAAAGTTGATTCAGAAAATGGGGAAACCTTAGTCACTGTTGGCTTAAACCCTAAAAGGAAAAGGAAAAAGAAAAAGAAAGAAAATGGAGCTTCAATCAGTCTGTCATGGCTTGACAGCTCCAAAACTTAGATTAACTCATCGCCTCTCGAGTCATCAGCATCAAACTGTAAGTGTACATTGTTTTTCTTCATAGAATTATACTTTGATTGAATCTTATACTTGTCTCAATTTCTCTATTTATGTTTCCAATCTTACAAATTATAGGTTTCTCTGAAGATTGGAATTGCCTCAAAATGTACGTTTTCTTGCCCCTTAGATGTGATGATAATTGATAATTAATTTGCCCAGTTTTTTATTCAGTTCAGTTCTCATAAAATTTATATTTTTGACCTAACTAATGGTTTATTTCTCCCCAGCATATTTATCAAGCTCGAACAAAAGAGTTACAATTCGTGCTTCTAGCTCTAATTCCAGTAGAAACACAAATTTGGAACTTTCTGATAGAGAAGGTACTGGTGTGCCTGATGCTAGTTTTAATGAGCTGGAGCCATTTAGGGGTAAATCAGGTTCCATTTCATTTTATGGATTGACTCACCAGTCTGTGGAAGCTGGAAAATTGGTGTCAGCTCCTTTCAATGGAGAAGACAACGGATCATTTCTTTGGATTTTGGGACCGGCTGCCCTTATAGCATCACTGTTTATTCCCCAGTTCTTCATTTCAAATGTGATTGAGGCTTTCCTCAAGGATGAGATTCTTGTAGGTATTTATCGAACTCTTTTCTTTAGAGTTAAGTGTGTTGCCGTGATTTATCTGAGAGACATGAAATAATTTGTGAATTTCCTTCTCTAGGATTAAATTGATGATAATCATGTTGATTTATCCTCTCTAAAATTTTAAAGTGCTTTAACCTTTTTTGCCATAATATGGAGTGTGGATTTCCGGGAATTACAACTTCTGTTGTATGCCAATTTAGCCATGGGTTTAACTAGTTTACTGTCCTGTCATTTCTCTGAGTGTTTACTATTTGCTTCTTTGATATAATTTGTTTATTGTCAATAGATCGGTCATTGGTGTAATGCATCGCATAAATACGCAAATTGGCAAAAACAACATCTTTTAAAACATAATAGTGCTGATGCTTATGCAGAAATCGTGGCATCGTTGTCCTCAGAGGCAATGTTTTACATTGGTCTTTCAATATTCCTGCTTGTAACTGATCGAGTTCAGCGGCCATTTCTGCAATTTAGCCCAAAAAGGTGGGGTCTCATTACAGGCCTTAAAGGATACTTGACATCTGCCTTCTTTATCATGGGCTTTAAAGTCATAGCCCCTCTTTTCATTGTGTATGCAACCTGGCCTGTGCTTCGCTTGCCTGCCTTGGTTGCTGTCCTTCCTTTCTTAGTTGGTTGCATTGCTCAACGAGTTTTTGAAATTCGTCTGGACCAGCTAGGGTCATCTTGCTGGCCTATAGTCCCCATTATTTTCGAGGTATATTTCGTTTGTCAATTGCAATATTTTATTCTGAAGCCAGAATAAGGTTTAATTATTTGAATTGATATTTCAGGTTTACAGAATATATCAACTATCCAAAGCTGCTCATTTTATTGAGAAATTGATGTTCTCCATGCGGGGGCTTCCCGAATCTGCACAGTTGTTGGAAAGAAACAATGCTTTGATTGCTATGATAGTTACCTTCCAATTCCTTGGTGTACTTTGCCTCTGGTCACTGTTGACCTTTTTCTTAAGGCTCTTTCCTTCTAGACCTGTAGCTGAGAACTATTGATGTTTGTAATTGTCAACTTGTTTTATGTTCTGCTCCATGGTTTCATGCTCATTCATTATTTGCACAGTACATATCAAGCTAGGAGATGTTTGTGCAAGTTGAATTGCGACCCAAAGTCAAAATGCAAGAGGCTGCCTAAGTCTCTTTTATAAAAACGAATTATAGAGCAAAATTATCAAACTGTATGCTAGTTTTCCTGCTCTTATTTCAGATTGGATAACAAGCATACCGACGGATGCCCTTTCTGTACATTCAAAATTAAACATTTTAAACAATGTTCTCCATGACCTTGAAAATACTTGTGGTTCTGTGACCAATATTAAGCTGAAAGACTTCACAAAACTCCCTGATCAAAGATTTGCAAGTAATATCAATGAGCTTCAGATCATCAAGTTGATGCACATCTATATGTTGATATTCATTACAGGACTGAAATTCTACCAGCAGCCTCTTGATGCTTCCAACCTTTGGGGTTCCTGATCCCACAAGGGACTATCCAATCAAAGGGTTTCAAATCTGTGGTGGCATTTAGCGTCAAACCATGATAAGTTATCCAGCGGGATACTTTGATTCCAATTGCAGCCAATTTCTGATCTTTTGAAGAAGATACTTAAACAGAACAATCAGGAGAACGCTAAACATCTACAACATTCTTGTCTATATTCTCCCCTCATATTCATGAGTTAACAAATGAGCTATCAAATTAGGCAGGTTAACAATGCAAATAAAACCATAAGAACCCTTGAAAGAGAAACAAAGGAAGCTGCACAAAAGATGCCATGAATCTCAATCTCTCACTGGGTTCATCGTATCACTATGTTCTACTTGTATTTCTTCTCCTCTCGGCGACTAATGTTAGGGGTGTATTTGAATAGTGGATTTTTACCTAGAATTTGGAAGTTGAAATTACAAATCCGTTGTTTGGATTGGAAAAGAAACGAGTGGATTTGGCTGTGAGGTCCAAGTTAAACGAATTTTTCAAATGACTATTAAATAGGTGTCTTACACAGGCCATGATTCGATAAGATCAAATGCCACTCCAATCAATTGCAGTAATCTTGAAGCTGGAGTTTCGCAAACTCCATTTAAACTCTCAATGCGAGAAACCTAGATAACAAATGTTGATGAAGGAACACGAAGGCCACCTCCTCAGGTGCCCCGAGGTACCAATTAAGATCCATCTGTGATTTCGAAGTTCTAGTAACTGGTTATATGCTATGAACTAGATTCCGTTGCATGGGTGCCGTCGATTTAAATTGTTTATATGCTATGAACTATGAACTGGTTATTATCTATTTCTGCAAGCTTTAGGAGCAATGGATGCTAAATTAACAATGAAATTACTCGGTTTCTGATTGCTGGTTTGCAAATTCTTCAAATTTTCAAAATTTCTTTGCCAGAATGAAGCGAAAAGATACTGATTGCACAGTGTAAATCTGCAAGCGCATTAACATTTATTAATGTTAAGATGGATTATTGTATAGAAGCAAAGTGGCTTGCCACTTACTACGATGTGAAAGCTTTCAGGGCGTATAATTTCATGAACAAGTTTAACTTTAAGATTCTTTACTGAAACAGGGGAGCGTTACGCACTACACCAACAGTCTGCCATGTGAACTATAGAGAGTAGTGGAGATTTTTGTGATATCAATTAGGAAAAAGCTTCTCCCACTGAAATAACGCGTACAAAAATGTCACATTCTGCTCTAGATTACCTTTGTCATTGCTGTAGTCTTGTTGGTGGTGTTTGAACAACGTATTGGACATTGCCAAAACTGTTCTATGGCAGACGCAGTGCAAATTGAAAGCTGGAAATGTAATCATCGACGGTTAGCTTTACTGTTCAATGAATATGTCACATCCTATAGGGAATATCCTTTACGTTCGTATGGATTTTTAGCATAAACCTAGACTTTTGCTAACAAAAATTTCGGTAGAGACAAAAGGTGATGACAGATAGCATCCTGGCGGCTAAACATGCAAGCTTGCATGTTCTTCTGAGATGGTAAATTTCAATTTGGAGTGTGTTTAGTAATCATTTATCATCCCGCATGAATGTACGTAATTAGCAAGGAAGTGCCAATCCCTGTTTATCAATTGCAGAAGTTACCAAATGCTATAATAGCCGTTGAGAAAGAGGAGCTGTTTCTTCGTTCCATCAATTGGCACGTGCGCAGACTCCTATTCTGTCCCTCGACTTAACTGTAAGCGCACGCGTTAACTAAGGAACCAAACAAAAAACTCTTCCAAGCCGACGATTGGAAAAACAGAACTGAAGATATAATAGCCAGTAAAAGAACCGCGCTAAGATACGCCTTGACACGTGTCCGGATCAGAACTTCTATGACCCCACACGCTGTCGGAAAATGAATATTGGTAAAACATCACGTGAGGTCAAGATATCAACAAATAGGAAAAATAAAATGCCAAATCTCCAGCAAAAAGGCAAAACGAAAAGTGCATAAAATGCCAAATCCCCTTGAAAAATTATACCCTTTTTTGTGACTGTTTCTTAAATTTCTTTTATAAAAAAAAAAAAAGTGTATATATATTAAAAATCTTAAGGAAAGTCTTATAGAAATAAAAATACATGAGATTATCTTTTTAAAAAATATCGAGGAATAAAAATATTAATCAATAATTTCTTTTAAGAAAAAATAAAATACTAAAGGCGTTTTATTTAACACCACATGACCCATGCAAAATGACCTATAGCGGGGTACAGAAAAAAACTGACTTTCCCTCCTCATGTAGCGCCAGTTTCAACTAATATGCTTGGAATCTTCTCTTCTTCACATTGTCCTTATAAAAGGGCTAGGAGCCACCGATCAACTAAACCTCCCCTTAGAAAAGTTAAATTCTTTTCTTTTTGAGGATACAAAAAAAACTATCAATCAGCTCCATAAGCAAAAGAAAAGGCAAAATCAAAACCACAGGCTTATAACCAGCTGAACCCAGAAAAAAAAAAACAACAATGACCACCACAAGAATGTTGCCCTCTTATAGGCCTATGCATCATGTTCATCCTCCTGGGTTAGCTTCTTCATCTGTTTCCACGGTGAAATGCATTGGCAAGACCTCAGGTTTGGGCGGAGAGAAGATGGTTTCATCAGGAGATTGTGACAAAAAGAAACCAAAGATAGCCGTTAAAGCATCCGTGGCCACTACAAAGAGCTTGATCACTGCAGAGCAAGTGGTTGATCGGGGATTAATTGATCTTGCTTCTTTGCTTGCAATTGTTGGCAATGCTTTGGTTAAGGTATTGAGACCTGCTGTGAAACGAAGGCAGTGGAAATTACAGGCTCAGATGCTACTTGAAAAGGTTATTTCATCTTTTCTTGTTAACATATGATTTAATCACGCTATTATTTATTCAGATTAAAGTTTCCTACAATTATAACTGTTTTGAATACGGGAAAAGGCATGGTTCTTGGTGCACCATTTTTCATTTGTGTGAATTTTTGTGATGATTAGTTCATATCACTTTGTAAATGTTAACTAATTGGAAGTTTATAAGTAATCCTAAATACAGCGTAATATGCTTAATTATTCTCAGAATGATCTTATTTGGTGAACATACATACATTCCTGATAGCTTGGGCCTAGGACCATTATTGACCAATAAAAATACTATGGCAGAAGTACTGGCTTATAGCTCTTTCAATTTTTTGAATTATGCAGGCTGTACTGGATTGCCGATTCTTTACTTTATTAGCCGTAGGGGGATCCTTGCTTAGTTCGGTGCTGTGTTTTGTGGAGGTAATAATTTTTTTTTCCCTTCAGAGAAAAACGCTCTTTCTATTTCGCTAAATTCTGATATTTTCTATGTTCGCCACTGACAGAGACATTTTTATCACCATAAATGCAGGGCTGTTTTCTCATTCTGGAGTCATATTTTCACTATTTCAGTTCGCTATCTCACAGTTCAGATCAAGGACACATAGTGCAGCTACTTATAGAAGCCATAGGTAGTCTTTCCCTTCTGATTGTATTATATGCTTCAGTGTTTCTTCTTTTTAGACTCCTCGTTGTGATGATACCTACATCTAAATCTGGTTTTATTTTTTTAATTACTATTTTCGATATTTTATGCAGACATGTACTTGGTAGGAACAGCCATGCTTATTTTTGGGGTTGGGCTGTATGCCATCTTTGTGGGATCAAAGGGTTCAAAAGGAAATGGACAATGGCTGCCAGAATCGAACTTATTTGGGCTCTTCTATCTGAAGGTAACTGTTTGTTCTTCTAGAGTTCAATATGGATACAGATACACCATGGCACGAACCTGTTCAAGTATTGAAGTAAACTTGGATGGTTATATTGTCCATTTCAGACTCTTCCAACATGGGTGCAAGTAGAGTCAGTTTCCCAAGCCAAATCAAGAATCGGGCATGCTGTTATGATGATACTTCAAGTGGGATTGTTGGAGAAATTCAAGAATATACCTGTTGTTACTAGTTTGGATCTTGCCTGTTTTGCTGGAGCAATCATGTTTTCCTCAGCTTGTATATTCCTTCTCTTGAAACTTTCTGTTGGTGGCATTGCAGGGGATAGCAGGTAGCTAATAATGAACGCTTTATATACTGTGGCACACAAATAACTTCCAAGAAGGAATCAGAAATTCTTTTGTTGGTCAAACATATTTTTTTGTATATTCTGCTGTGTTTATATAATAGAATTTAACCAAATCAAGAACAATTGGCTACGTATTCTTAGCCTGGATGTTTTGATTGGAACTTTACTATTTAGGTAGAGATCCGAGAATATGTAATACAGCAAATGTAGACAAGTTGTTATTCTTTTTATATATTTTCATTTTTGTACTAATAAGAAGGAAAAAGAGTAACGAGAAGGTATGCAATGGTAATTCGCTTAATACATATGTAAATGGTACTAAAATTGAATAAGGTCTGTGACTGGATTTGCTCGACTGGTTGAACCGATGTAATTGGTTTTACAAAACGTTTAGTCATCTTTGAACATCAAACAGCAGAAGTAATAAAAAAAGGATAAATTATTGCTCACTATAGCGCATGCAATATCAATCAAAATAATAGAGTATTAGGTGATATGTCAAGAACAGGGGAATAGAATGGAAACTATGATCAGAGTCTGTACGGGGGAAAGAAATCAATTGGCGAAATTAATTTTCAAAAACAAAAAACGTCTGAATTCATGGCAGATTGTCAAATTATGAATGATGTTATTTATAGTCAATTCTTACTTTATTTACATAAATATGCATGATCAGTGAGAAAAACACAAGTTTTTTCTAACTCTTACCTTCATTTCATAGCATAAGTTAACTAATTTTCAATGAACAAGACACACATCTGGCATTGTAAGACTGACCCAGGATTTGCATAGCTGCAACGATCACAAAACCAATAATCTTCTGTTCCATCTGTTGAGCTGCGGCTGCTGCTGGTGCTAGCCCCATTGGAGAGGGATACCACATCAGACAGGCCATTCTCTAAAGCTTTAGCCAACTTTTCAAAGTAATTTCCAGTCACAACTGTTAATCCACGTAGCATCGTCTGAAATTTAGTGAAATCCTTTGATAGCCCATCAGATTCTAGAAACTTCTCTAACTCTTTCTCTGCATAATTATGAAGCTTTTCCAATCCAGACTCAGCCTCACCTTGTAAGTATTCGAAAAATTGTTTCTTAGCAAACTCATCCTCAGGTAAGTAGTATCCGTATGCATAGCTCCACCCCAGAACTCTCCTGCATTCAACCACTTGCAGCCATGCCTTGGTTATGAAATCAAAATTGCTTTCAGGTGAGCCTTGTATCTCACTAAGCCTTTTGAAGATCACATTTTTAACATGTTGAAAATCTTCAAGTGCTTTGAGTTTTGATTTTCGATTGGCATCCCATCGTTCGAAATAGTGTGTATATTTCTCTAAAGACTGCTGAGCCATCTCCTTTTTCCTAACTACATTATCAGTATATCCATTACATTGAATATGATTGTTATATGAAGCAAGACACAACCAGCAGAAACTATGCCCGCAGACCCTACAGGTCATGTGCATACACCCTTCATTCTTTTCAATCGGACGCCTGCAGTTGGGACAAGGCTTGCAATATGTTAGTATGTAGTTTATATTTTCAGACTCAGATTGATTCTTTGAAATCCACTTTTTCACAGTGTCACAATCCACAGGACGATGACTCTCCTCATCGCAATTCCAGCAAAAGCTAGTAAAACAATCGCAAGTAACATCAAAGCTTCCATCTCCATCCAAAAACTCAATGGCATTATCACAGTCTCGACCAGGACACCACTTCATCTTTCTATTTTCTTGAATATAAGACCTAACAAAGCACCGGGCATACTTATTCCTATCGTCTCTGGATACTAATAAATCAATCATGTCGTGACCAACAGCAACACGACAAGATGGCTCAGGACATCGAAGCATCAAACACCCAAGACCATCATTATTGATAGAAGTGCTAATATAGCAAGACCAGCAGTCAATACAGTAATGATGGCCACATGCAGCTGAACTGGTCTTCTCAAAAGGGAACGATTCGAAGCAAATCCCACAATCCACAACTCCAAGGTCAATCGAGAAGACTTTCTTCTCCAATAGACCAACTTTCTCGCGTACTCCAGACTCATCGGAAAACCAAGAATCATATATTTTAGTGACAGACCAATTGAAGGAACAGAGTAAAAGACTTGCCTCAGGTTTTGGTAAAGAAAGGACTAAAGAGACTTGAGAAAGGTCATCCTCCATGCGTTGACGTATATCATCTTCCGTAAGGATTCTCTGGTTTCGTTTCTTGATAATAACCTTGTGGGTATCAGCAACATCATCATCATCATCTTCTTCTTCTTCTTGAAGATTTGATCCAAAGAAAAGACGATCATCAGAGCTAATAGCATCGTCGAAATAACCATCATCGAAGCCATCACTGTAGTAGTCAACGGAAGTTTGCTGTGGGGTGTTAGGATTTGGAGTTTGCATATTGTACATGGCCCAATCAGGGAAAAGTTGGAAACAGAATGGGACTTCACAAGGTAGTGGGGGGACGAAGGAGAGAGAGTGTGTGTTTGATTAAGAAGCGGAGTCTTTTTTTTTTGCGGAAAAATAAAAAATGGAGTCTTAACTCGTAAGATATTCGACCCCAGCCCGGACCAGAATGCATTTTATGTGTTGGTGGTGCACATGTTATTGGAGAGAGAGTGTGTGTTTGATTAAGAAACGGAGTCTTTTTCTTTTGCGGAAAAATAAAAAATGGAGTCTTAACTCGTAAGATATTCGACCCCAGCCCGGACCAGAATGGCGTTTTATGTGTTGGTGGTGCACATGTTATTGACCATGGTTCGTATAGGTTTAGACCTTAGTTTAATGTAAATAAATTAAATATCTGATACTCTCATTTTAGTGCATTTGATCCTTGAACTATTGACAAGGTTTTTAGATATTATTTTCTCAACAGAACTCCTAAGTTTATGCAAGTAAATCTAATATCTGATAGAAAATATTTTGCTATTTCTGTTGAACTACATCTAATAGTTATAAAAAGAGAATGAAATTTTATAATTTTGTACATATCATTCGTCCAATTATTTCAAAGTAACTAAGAAAAAAAAATCCATGTTTTAACTGCAATATTACTTGTCACTTGACCGCATAAAATTACCTGTGAATCCGTTCAATTTTCTTTCGAGGAAGGTGGAAGGTAGTTGCCTTGAAAGTTTGAAGTAATTTTCCTATTTTCTTGTGCATAGCGGTGATGATGAGGGTTAAGAAGTATTAACGGGTCAATGAGGCGACGACCCAACCTAACAAAAATAATAATATACAATTTAGATTAAAGCAACAAGAGTAAGTGGGTGCCGGACCCCACATCAGATTATTCATTTATTTAATGCAAGTTTTAGGTAACTATAGTCGTTTCTAGTCAATTTACTTTAATCATAAAGTTTAAATCAGATGTAATCATCAATTTCTTTATTCGTAGAAATCAGGAGCATATTTCCGGTCTTTAGAGAGTTCATTTTCTTGTATGTATTTCTACCCATAACGCAGTGCATCAGACGGTTAGATAACCATGACCTGGAAATTAGACTGAATTTCTTGAGCCATTAGTTCGTAATCATATCTAAATAAATAAATAAATAAGTAAACAAAGGAAATCCGCTTGTCCAGAAGAGACATGAATATCAAATTGGATCCTCGTACATTATTATTATATGGAGAAAAAAGGTCCATACAATGCAAAGTAAAATTTGTGCAATGAATCAATAATGAGGAAAATTTTTTAAGAGAAACGACCGAAAAAGAAAAATAATTACAACAGGCTAATGCACCTCTATACTTCGAAAACATCTAAGGATTGATTATACAACAGAAAAGTCTCTTTACAAAGTTTTACATGGACGCCAGAAGATCCCTCATTTCTGCCACTGAGGGGATGGTTTCATTTGGATAGATCTTTGCGACGAGTTGGGCAAAACTTTCATACTTGTCCAGAAACTCCTTCTGTAAATCACAAGAATGTAAAAATTGAACAACAAATCACGATGAGTCATCAAAACTTTCATTTTGTTCCTTTGAATTTTATCATCATATAAGTTGACAATCAATACAATGAATGGTAAGGTCACTAAAAGTTGTACGAAAGAGAAGCAAGGGGAATTTTAATTTGCCTCCCTTTCAAAACAGAAGAACCATAACCACTACTGCAACTGATACTGGTGCTTCCCTATTTCCTGTGATAGGAAGTATTTGTCTAGCTTACCACGGAACTTATTTCCACTTATGACAGTACAAAAAGCACATAAACAAAGTTTCATACCAGTGGAAGGAAAAAGAAAAAACTCAATTGCAAGATTCCCTAAGGCAGACAGCAGACTGCAAGATAATTATTGTATAATAAAGTAGGCAAAAAAGAGAATCTACGTTATCCATTTACTGTCCTCATTGCAACACTGCAATTGATTAGTTCAGATTTCGCAGTAGATATTGCTTGAATGGATCATTAATTGATAACCTGGTGACTGGTAAGCCTTTGAGGATCCCCTTCTCCCCCTCAACATACCATAAATGTTTTTCCCAGTACTTCTAGGTTAAATTCTTTATTCATCAATAAAGAATACAGGATCCAGATCCCACTAGTTGAATTGCTAATCGGTATTTGCAAAAGCATTCAGTTCCAAAGAATAGAGATTCAACAACGGAGCATACCTTGCATTTATCCCACAAAGAAGGTAGTAATTCCTCTGAGGTCAAGTTCTTCTGCAACTTCTTATACATGGCACCAATAGACTTGTCAACCTGCCATATAAGCCTAGTACTTAAAAACTGACAATTGCTTCAGAGCAGGAAAATTTATATTTCAGAGGCATTAAGAGACTTACCCCAGATAAACTAGCCTTCAACATCTTTCGGAGATCCATTTTTGACAATCCAAGCTGGAAAGGTATCTAAAAAGAGCAAAATCAAGATTCAGAAAATTTGTCAGGTCAGTACTTAAAAATCTTAAGAGAATTATCAACACTTGTGAAGTAAAACTACTTTTAGCAATTCTTTGCCTGCCCCAAGTAAACATGAATTTTCGTACCCAGCATAACATATTAAAATGAAAATTTGTCAGGTCAGTACTTAAAAATCTTAAGAGAATTATCAACACTTGTGAAGTAAAACTACTTTTAGCAATTCTTTGCCTGCCCCATGCTAATCAGCAGAGCCATGAAACCAATGTTTTGGGACGGCCACAAGGCACACAAGTTATCTTATAATCTAAATGTCTGTAATCACGAAGAGAAATGATCTAGAAATAACATTCATGGTTCTTCCTATCACCACTTGTTATGAAGACTGAATTAATATATCCAAATAAAAGTACTATCATATATTCTGTCAATGTTGAGTGGAAAATGGACCTGCTAGCGTATAATTTTATTATTTACCTTATTTACAAATTATATAATTCAATTCACTCCGCAGACATGCAAATATTATGCCAGTGACAAGTATATGGCATGTGAATATAAAGAAAGTGATGGATGCATCTCACCAACAATAATAATGGCAAATGTGCCAATGAAACATGAAGGTGAATGCACAATTGTGCATGTGTCCCTCCTCCCTTCCTCCAAACACCCAGATTTAATTCAAGCTCCAACTTCCATGAGGAATGTCTGGAAGCATGAAATGATCCACTATTACATTTCTCATGCCGATTCAATTATTTATTAGCCAAGGTTCCTAGAAGTAATTATATTCTTGATAGTGACATAATGCTTTCATGTTCATATCAATGTTAATGGAGGTACTGTATGATGGATATGGGCACAAAATTGTCAACTATGGATGATATGTGATGATCAAAACACTGACCTCTTCTGGTGTAATTGTGTACATCAAATCCTCAATCTTGCGGGCAAACTGGAAAAGTCGCTCAAATTGCTACAGAAGTAAAGAGGACAAGCATCATTGAATTAGGCCAAAGTAATGTCATCATAAGATTGCACAAATGAAAAGCAGCAAACATAGTAGAAGGATGGCGTCTTACATAATAGATGATCATGCTGATGTGACGAGTACAAGCTTGCTCATAAGCTTCACTTGCCTGGTGATAAAATTTGGCCAAAGTTGGAACACAATTGGCTAGGTCATACAAGCTGAAAAAAATTGCTTCTGATGAGCAGGTATACAATCAAAAGAAAAAGAAGAGGCTTGAATAACCTTTGCCCAATCACCACAAACAAAAGAAAATAAGGAATACCTATTCTGAAATGCTGCATAGTTTTCTAAAAGAAAAATGTCTGCATATTTTGGATCTGTTTGTGCAATTTTCTCCAAGGTTACAAACATTATGCTAACCTGTTCAACAATACTCATAATGTAAAATTGCACCTGAAAACAAGGTTGAAAAAACAATAATTCAATGAGAAAAGTCTACTTACAAATTTTGTATATGCCTGATCAACCAAATCCCTGGATTGTCCCTGAATGTACTGTTCCATGCGAGTTGCAAGAGTTGCAAACCTGTCAGGTAAAGGATAACATCTTAATATGATGTAGAATCAAATCTCATTGATACATAGACATATTGTTTATAAAGCACAGGATCAACATTAAAGTCAGAACAGCCATCTGAAGTACCAAAAAAAATCCAAATTATTTGCATCAATGAGCTCCTTATTAATGATCAATTGCTTCAAAGACATGTTATATATTAATTACTTTTTTACTTTAAAAAGCAAAAGATACGCCGACTCAACAATATAAATAACCTTGGTATGTATGACAACACCCCCATCTGCCGGACATTACGCTCATTTCTTTCTATCTGATGGCAAGCTTCATCAACAAACTGCAGCATAAGACACCTGGTAAGCATGAGGTATAATTAAGAATCTGTGACCATTATCCATTTCAGTTCAAAACTAAACATACACGGCTGAACTGCATAGAAATTCTCGACTCCAGGTCACCAAGTAAGAGACGCACAAACCCTGCTGCATCAGCTTTCTGACCAGAGAGATAGCGCTCTGTAATCCCATGCATTGATATGCACCGTAGAGGATCAATCTTGTATGCCCAATCAACCACAGCATAGAAATCTTCCTGAAATCATTGAATGGAGACCTTACAAGTAAAGACTAACGATATAAAGTATGCCCAAGATCACTCTCTAAATTACCAGCAATATCTGCTGCTGCTAGTAAGAATTTTGAAAACTCTAGCCAATAAGGCAGGAAGCTTTCTAGCAAACCTATTAATATCGATGTGCACCACATCTTTTGGTAACCCCATCTCACAAAACATAAGATTATTACAAAAATACAATCTCACATTCATCGAACTTAACACTTGTGCACTTCAGTTTCTAAATTCACCAGTGAAATTATGAAAGATTGCTATGCACCCATGTCATACATATAGTGACAATATGGGTACATCACGATACAAAATTGACACCACTCATAAGACATTATATGGACCAGTGTAAACACATTACTCTTATCCTACCACCAACTGACATGCCTAGATGAAATTCCCATGGAATGTAACTGGAACAATCAAATATCAGTATTGAAAGATGAGTATGAAAAATCATGCAAAGAGCATAAATGTGAACTCCAAAACAAAATGTATGACTTAGGATGCAAGCATCCATCCAACTGTTTAAGGAACTCTTTCTGACAAAGCAACTCCATATACAAAAGAGTGATTACAAACACACACACAAGGAACAATGAAAGCTATAAATTACTTGGATTCCATCCAGTAAATCCTGAAGAGATTCATTTAGTGCTGCCAGATCTGCTGAATTTTTACCTGCAAAATAAATTACTTTTGCTGAAGTGTTGCAGCCTAGAAGAGGCAAAGCTTCACAGTAATAATTAAACACAAACTTGAACCGTATTAAAAGCACATTTGGCCATATTACCCGCTTTACTATCATTCTCATCAATGTCCATAATACCCAAATCGTCATCGTCATCGTCATTGGCCTCATCATTGTAGCTTCCACTTCTATTACCATTAGCAAGGCCTCCTGGGGGAACCAATGCAGGAACTTCAAAGCACATGAAGTGTGCAAAAAAAGAGCTCTGCAGTTTGAGCCATGTATGAATAAACTCTTAAAGTAGAAAATAATAGCAGCAACAAATTCCAGCATACACATAAAGAAAATAACAACCTCATCTACAAGGAGTGGGATAAAAATTGTCAGCATTTTGGCATAAGCATCAGAAACTGATGATGTATCTGCAGTTTGTGCATTTTGACTGGAGCCTGTGGAAGCTTCGAGCCAGACAGTTGGATTTCTTGACGCTTTTGTACTAGCACGAAGCTCATTAGCAAACTCACGGGCCTGAAACGAATGAGAAAACTTCATAAATGCGAGGAACAAAGCTTGCAAGAAACTCTTAAGAAGCAAGAGATACTTTTCTGTTAGCACCAAACATAAGCATAAATGATGGAGTAACTCAACAATTATCCAGTATAAGTAATCTGTTGCTTGACCTCACGGCGAAGAAGCAAGTTGAGGGAGCTACAATATGCTTTCCTTAAAGGACCCAAGCAGTTCTTATCAAGACTCTGACAGTAGAATGGAAAAAGGAACCGTTCAGAAAGGAAAAAAGAAAATGAAATGCCCATATGAAACTTTTCAGACTTACTACAGGAGGTTAGTAATTAACCTTCAAATGTTGCAGAAGGCGAGCATATGTCCTGCATTTGTATCGCAAGTCTGCATGATCAGGCCTCTTCAACTGTCCCCGCTATTTTATGCAATCACAGAACTGATACTTAGAACTACCAGCACAATATTATTAATCACTATCAAGATGTAAGCAGCACAAAGATAAGACTTACTTGTGAGAAGTAACTCTTGTCACTTATCATGAAATCGACCAAACTAGCAAAGTAGTTTCTCAAGAACTCAGAAGCTCTCCTAACAAAGGTAGATTTTAACTTCTCAAGTTCAGCCCGTTTCTCTTTAACCTAAAACATCAGGCCCCAAATCAGATTGATAATCCTATAAAACTTACATGGTTACTCCATAAAACCTAAGGCAAGAGAAATGCAAAGCGTGTTGAAAACAAACAGAATTCCAAAACATACAGCTACATATGCAGGTTAGTTATATTAGCAATTAATCTCTTACATAATCTTTTCAACAATCTGATTGCTCATTAAATTGGTAAGAAATGAAGAAAAAGAGGAAGACTAAATACAGCACGCATGTTTGCATAAGTAGGATCCAGATTAGGCACTTGAAGACCACGCAAAGCACCGGTTAACCATTCACATGCTTCAATATTTTGAAGCATGCGTGCCTCATCAAATGAACCTCCTGTTAGGCTTGCTGCATACTGTATGAAATGAAACATTGTTAGAAGATGTAAAAGCTTCTATGCTTACCCTCATATCACTAAAAGACAAGAAAGTGAAGGGTACATACTTCAGAAGGGACGCACAAGCGTTCAACAAGCTTATCAAGCTCTTCAATCAGTGACTTGTTATTTACAGACTGCATCTCCAATTTGTTATTGCGGGTTTCTATCTGGATACCATGAAAGCAACAGTTAAACACCAGTATAAGAAGTCACCGGCATCAATTTAAGATAAGCATATCATATAACCATATCTTTCTTCTTGCTAGCTAAGTTTGAAGGAAAGAAGCCAAGCATGAGAAGTTGAATACTTCTCCCTAAACTAGCTCTTTGACATTATTTTAAATCCCTAGGTGAAGCTGGTTATCACCTTAGAGAGAACAAAATGGAACCACAATATATAATGGGAGTTGTTAAAAAGAATTTAAAAATTGTCTCATAAGTATAAAAAGGACTTGTATCTGCAGGGAAAGATCATACATGAATGCCTGCAACAGCAAAACGATACATATTCCCATGACACCCAGCACGACAAGGAAACTAAAACACAGGTTTCATAGAAACACCATAAATTCAGTACATAAGTCAATTACTGTAATGATACTCTTACAGATTCAATGTCTTCTCGCATGTGTCTAAGTTTCATGTTGAAGATGCCTAACCATTCATCCATGTCATCAACACAATTTGTTGCTGCCTCAAGCCCTTGCAGCACCTAAAAGACCCAACAATCAACAGTCAACTAACAAATGAATTACATGACTCCACAAGCCACACCAGTAAATACCATAAGTAATGCATTAAGAATATCATCAACGCAAGAAGAAACTAATATTAAAAGAAGTCAACCACAAGAGATATGGGGAAAATCTACCTTGCCACAGCAAATATACATTCAAAAAGTGTCCTAAGTGAATTTCACAACATAAAAATATAAAAGGGAGATGTTAAGCTCTTGCACAGAATTACACTACTAAACAAAATTGCACCTCTTCTATCAAAGGTTCACTCTCTAAGATGGCATGAACATTTGCAGCTTCAAGAGCAAGAAGTTCACGCTTCAACCTTTCAGAAAACGCCTCTGCTTCACCGATACCCATAACATAACTGCACCCCATTATACAATCAAAATGTCAAATCAGTAGTACAGCAGATTCATACAAAAAAATGAATACTATTCCATCATACAGCAGCTGTCTTTCAGCAACAAATAAAGACCAAAAGTAGGACAAGGACTATCATACAATCAACACATATTTTTCTTCTATAAATGAGAACCCTGTGGTGACAAAGTGGCACGGCAAGCTCTAAGAGAATGGTTGTGAAAAAATATAGATGTCACTTAGATGAACAAAAAGAATATCCTAATACACTAAACTTGGTCGTATCCACAACAGTAGGCCAGCTGACGCATGTTGGATATTTTATACTGTTAGAAATTGTATTTATCCCACATTGCATGGTTATTGGACACTTATAATGTATATAAGTGGATTGGGCACCCTCTTCCTTTGAGCTAGCTTTTGGGAACTCATTCTACACAAGTCAATTTATCATGGTATCAAAGCCGGCCTTTTGTCTATGATGGTGAAGTTGTATTTATTCCACATCGCTTGGTTACTGGGCACTTATAGTGTACATAAGTGGATTGGGCACCCTCTTCCTTTGAGCTAGCTTCTGGGAATGAGTTCTACCCAAGCCCATTTATTATATACAAATTTGACTCAGCTTTAAATGTAACGAAAAGTTCAAACAAATGAATTAACACCCTACCTTAGGTCCCTAAGGATAAACCCCTATTGTTTCACTTAATCCTTAAAGAGCATCCTTGAAAACTATAAATTACAGGTAAGTCTAAGGTCCGATGCTCATATATCATACACTCAATGAGCAGTTCAAAATTAGGGACTTAAACATGCTATTTCGTTCCATTTCCACCCTTGTTCAAACCAGCTCTCTATAGTCCTATGTTACAAGTAATGAAGTGGTAGAAACTATACGTGTCAAGAAGGGCCTCCATGTCCTCTTCCTCAGCTTGGGAGACGAGTTCCTTTTCAACACTCACTTTCAACTCACTTTCTGTTGTTGCAGCCACAACAGGCCCATTTTCCTGACTAGTTTGCTTGGTGACTGTAGGTGTATTTTCCTGCATCAATTAAATAATAAAAAAAGTACTTTTAGGAAAGTATGCATAATGATCTGCATATCCAACTATCCAAAATTTAACTGCAGACAGCTCTAGATCACCTAGAACTCAACCTCACAGTTAATAAGAGATCACCTAGAACTCAACCTCACAGTTAATAATCGAAGAAAAATATGAAAAAAAGCATAAAATAATAGAGTTCTACATTTATACTGTGCACAATCCGTTATCCATTGAAGCATCTTAAAACATAAAAAATAAACACTAATTAGGACCAATAGAATCATAACCATCCAAGTTGATTGTTCTGATCAAGTAGTGGCGACTGGCTGCTAGAACAGAGCAGTCACTTCATACAAGAAAATGCTAGAAGATAGAACTCTCTCCCAATTCTTCACCCTAGAACTCCATTCCAAATATACCTGGCCAAAGGCCCTATGACAAAATACAAAGGAGAAACGAAATTCCAGAGAGTATGTCTATTAAACCAGTTGCTAGTGTAAGGATTGCCTGGGGGCATATGGATGAAGTCCCAATGACAATTTGGTTATACCATCTACCTAAATTCTATCTTCTTGCTTTGACCATGAAGATAAGTGACTGCAACAACTCAACGACAATGCTTAAAAGAGAAGTACAAAATCATCACATGTACCTTAGCCCAAAGTGCCATCTCCACGACATCCAAGCCAACTACTTTAGGTAGACGAGCAAGTACATCTTTGCAGATGTTTAAGATGCAAAATATAAGGCGGTTCCTAAGAGAAAAAATTAAATGACACAAGTCAAGTGAATTAGTAATACCAATTCAAAATAACAGATGGACCAAAAGAAAAAGCATTAGACACAACACATCTTCAGTTGTACACCCATTCCTCATTAAGGGAAAGGAGAGAAGAAGAAAGAGTTGTTTTCAATGTGACCATATTTACCTATCATCGATGTTGCGCATAGTCCATTGAGGTGGAGCAACACTCTGGCTTCTGAGGTTATCGAACCCCTGTAAGTTCAGTAATGAAATGTTGATCAACAAATGTATGTAGTAATACAACATTTAGCAATTTCAAATTCCCCTTTTTCTCAATTGCTCAAGTGCATCCTTAACATAGTCACTGGGCAACATATCCACATTTAATATAGAATCATCAAAGAACCATTACCAGAGTAAATGTACATCCACTAGGATCATTAGCTATAACCTCCACCTTTGAAAGATGCTTCAGCTTGTATAACTTTGCAGGCTGCACAAGAAAGTCAATGTATAATTTTAAAGCCTAAACCTTTGGAAGATTCATGATAAGTAATTCATCAATCGGCACAATTTTTTTTAATCTATGGCAAAGTTTGGAATTTTTTTTATCTTTCTCCAATATGCGTTCCACTATGAGGTATTTGTATGATCAATCCTTCAAATGAACATGTAATTGTGCAAGGTTCATTGTTACCAGTCAAATGTTGGATGGCTCAGTGAGCAATACAAGTTGCAGTTCCTAGTGCACAAATTTGAAAAGCCAGGCATTTTTTGTTAAAATCAAGGATACAAACTTTTTTTTTTTTTCTATCCACAAACTTTGCCATTGCAGCTTTCTCAAGGAAATTAGCATGCGAAAGTTTGAAATCAAAACCTAAGAGTTTTCTAGGCATAAGAAGTTAGCTCTACCAAGAGCCAATGGCCTCGTCTATCAATGACGCCCTTATAGGATGGCCCAACCCAACTTTGTGGTTAAGGTTGCCTAACACATATAATCTAACCCAATGAAACATCATGTTAGGCACTGGCTACCCCTATAGTTGTGCTTTAGAGGTGAAAAACTAGAAGGTCAAATTACCTCAAGGACTCCACCCGTAGAATATTTTAAGACTCGAAGAAATGCTTTAGTCCGCGTTCCTTTTGATTTTGCTGCACAAACAAAATGCTTTCACTGATACTGCCATGCAAGAGGTGACATTAATATGATCTAACAAGACATTTCGCCATATTGCAAATGGAAGAAGAAGGTAATAAATACCATGACATGTGATATATTTGTTTGTGTCTATAATAGGCTGCTATGTGCTGTAAACAAGGCAGCTGGATATGAGGTTTCCAAGCAATTAAAAGGCACAGCAATCTAACGGATATTTTCAATTAGTAGAAACAAGTTTTGGGACTGTCATTCCGAAGCAAAACTAAGTGAATAAGATCTAGGGAAGTCGCATAACATTATCAAAATCTTCTGTATACTGTGATAAAGGAGTTCCCGACACCATTTGTCCCTGACGCCACAACTACTAGTAAATAACTAGGCAATGGCACTCCAAAAGATAAATGAATATTCACTGACAAATTATCTGACATCAGAACTGTGATAATTAAATTACACAAGAACCAATAGAATCTGAGCTAAAATCAACCTGCACATGCAATAAAATGTATTAATTCATTCTTTTCAGATCTAACAATCCGGACCTCCAGGACATCAGTGACAATATAGTAACCTGCAGTAAATGCTATCCAAACAAACTCACTATAAAACGAAGTGAGTAGCGCATTTCAAGTATCGGCACTTAGCTCCAGCTAAATTCTTAACAGTACATAGAAATGTCCCTAATGGATTAGCTCTTTTTGGCTCTAATATCCTCACATAACTAACAAGTAGACACAACTGCAGAAAATAGGAACATATCATGTGAAGGCGAGAATGCGGGGCGATGATTAGGAAATGAAGAAAGGGAAAAGAAGAATTGACGTACTAGAAAGAGCGAGAACCCTAGGCTTGGCCATTTGGCGACCTAATTTTCCAGATTTGCCCCAGATCCCTCGACTTTTGGCTACACGGATCGACATGACGATCTTCTGCTTGGTTCCCTCAATTGCTGCCTCGCATGCTCTCCTGAGCTCCTCATCGTCAGCGCTCGATTTCGCCATTTCTGTTTTTCTTTTTAGCTTCGGTTAGCTTTCTCAGGTGGCAGGATTTGAGATTGAGAGAGGCATAGACATACCAATGGAGAGAGAGATCAGCAGGCGTGTCTGATTTTGGTTGTTGTCCTTTTTTTTCTTTTTTATTTTTATCTTTTGAATTTTCTTACGATTGTTCGGTTTCGGTTCATACCGTATCCAATCTTTTTTGTAGTTCTGACCATATTGGGCTTCTATCTTCGGCTTTCGGTTGGGCTTTGACAAAAACGAGTCACACTAGAAAAATAAAAAATTATTGCATTGACAATCGGGCTTAAGGGTCCGCACATCATGCTTTTGCATCTCACTTGTATGAGAAGAATACTACAGGAGAATGACCGGCTGCAGTTCAGGATAAATTTTCTTCAGTTTCGGAGTCGGAGGGACCAAGGTCGTGATGATTAGATTCTTTCTTAAGACCGCACTCCCCGCGTCTTGGCTACTTAGAACGGCCCTTACGCAAGAAACAAGAGTCAGTCCGGAGAAGCCCAACTTACATAATCCAAAGGAGAGGGCTTGCGCCCCTAGAGATAAAGTGACCTTGCACAATAGTGCATGAAAAAGGTCAGTCGACCCCAGTATCAGACAAACACAGTATAAGACAGCGACCAAGGTAAAATATGGGACGAGCGATATACGATTGCACTTTTTTTGCGAAAAACTACCCTCAGTATCAGACAATCCTATCATATGAAAATCCAATTAAGACCTCTAGGAATGAAACTAAATGAAGTAACAGTTTAGATCTGTTAGCTAATATTATAGCTGATGACTAATGTCACGTCCGGATCCTTATATTTTAAACTTTTTACGTTAGCAAGTTTTGATAGAATTACTCATCAAATAATAATCTCAAACAATTAATTCATTTTTGTGTTTCAGTTTAATATGCGATAGACTTGTCAATATGGTTTTGACCGAATGCTATTGCCCACTCATGCGCTTATTTGTTTCTTACGAATGTCACTTATTGGTAAGAAGCGGCGGCATTATAAACATTACTAGCAACAACATAATTAATTAACCATCAATTCTTAAATTAAAAAATGAAATCTAATTATCAACTTCTTACTTTTTTTGAAAATTAAAATTAAAATCTTGCAAAATATTTGATTAATCAATTTTTTCCGGTTTATAGTTAGTTTTTCATCAGTGGACCAGGAAAAATAAATTTTATGAAAAACAATCTACATTAAGCCACTTGAAGGATACCACTTATGAGATATAAAAATTTTCAATTGAACAACTGGTCGCTACACCAAACAAATTAACACTGCGGCAAATAACAAAGCAAATTAGAAAAGCAACTGAAAGTGAATCAATTTTACTATCAAATTCAAATATATTTTTCTCGAGTCTCAACTAAAGCTTTGAACAATAAAATGGTCACCGAGCGCCACCGAGAACCAATTGACCCAAATAAAAATCATAACTGAGCATCATTTTCTCATTCATACAAAATGCAGAGCTCATATATGATTCCTTCAAAACCCTCCTATTCTCTTCGACACTGTACCAAGACAGCAGCAGCAGAGAGGGAGACGAAACCCATTGCAGCTCATCTTCTTTCCTCACCAGCTTTTGAGGCTCGCAATATGTTCCTATACCGCCAAATTGTAGTACCAAACGAGAACAAAAATATAAACCATCATAGAGAAACATGTCACCTGAAACACGCAAGAAACAAAAGTGTCTTTAAACTGGGTCAAACAGAGCTTACATTGCTCATCGTCTTTGGGTTAAATAAACATTTTCCAACCTTATCCCCTTCCTACCTATCCCTGTAGGTCATCGTCATATTTGAGGCAAGTTTTCAAACAGCAACGAATTCAAAACTAAGTTCAGATCAGGGACAAAGGTCAAACATGGTGAAAACCTGAAATCCAAGCCAAGCTAAGAATTTAAAAGACACAAATCCTAGCGACAGCAGCTAGGAAGCGAACTCCAGAACAACTTTAAATCAAGAAGAATTCAAACTCCGAAAAGATTGAGGATCCATAACCAGTACTATCCAAACTAGCACCAAATCCATCACACTGCAACCCTCCTCCTTAATCCGGGCTTAAGACCGGCTGTGTATTCACGACAGGCGGAGTTACATGCATTCAAACAGACAAATAACTAAAGACAGTTCCAAAAAACAGATAATTTCAAACAAAACGGAGTTGCATGCCGCACCAATAGATAATTAAAACTTGAAAACACACAGGATACTACCGGCCTTGAAATATCAAACATCAAATCATCAGAACACTCGACATCACATCAGAACACCCGCCATCACCTAAGACGATCGAACTCTTTAACTACATTTCATCCAACACCCTTAAAGATTAATATCATCAGAAAGTTATTGCAACCTGATTATATAAACCCATAGCAGTTTCCAGCACCAAATGAGATATGCCAAAATGCACACAGCACAACAGGAGGGTAGAAAAGGACAAGAAAGCACAAGGTCATCATACTTGGATAGATTGCAAGGGGAAACAAATCTTCCTCAGAATAGAATTCATGCAAATAACATCACTAGGGCCAGGGCACCAAAAGGAAGGAATCAAATCAAACCACTCACACCAGAAGCCAATAATGAAAATCAGGAAAAATAAGAACTGCCGATCCCTACTCCCAAGATTTCCTCCAACCACCATGTCAGACATGAATGACATGATGCTAACAGTAGCAGCAACAGAACCAAGTTCGACTGTAAAAAATAGCATCTAGCACGTCTGGACTCGCAATAAACAGATAGTTTCAGGAACCAGGGGACAAGGATAAGCTAAAGCATCATAAAGAGCAGCTACTGCAAGTTTGAGAGTTGATAATATTAGAATAAGAACATCAATCTCACAAATCCATGTTCCTGCACAAAAAAGCTTTTTGTTTCCAACTGCCATCCAAAACTCTCCAGAAAAGAATATATCAGATCCAGGAAGAGAGATGAGAGAGGAGACTGACAAATGAACCTCATGGAGATGAGGTATTTAACTTCAAAAGGAACTTCTTCATATGTAGAGTTTAGAAAATAGCAGACATCGACTATTGATCAAAAGTTGCAACATCATTTCCTGATCGGCAACCGTGCATTTCAACAGACTCCAAATCCTGGAAACATATAGACAGTTGACAGATTCCAGCTCCATATGCAAAATAGACAACACAAAATCAAAAAGCAGGCAACTACAACACAAAACACTAAAGGAACTGGTCATGCAAACAGTTGCATATAAGTTAATAAATTATGAAGCAAGGTACAGAACTATCACCACACTTTCTTTCAAATCCGTACCTCAAGTATCAATAAGGCATTAGCACTGAATATAAGAAACCCTACATGTTATCCAATTCAAATAAGCAAAACCAGAACTGAAAGCTTCAGTCATATAACAGAAGATTAAAAGAGATCCAAACCACAACATAATTGTTGAGATCATGTATGCCCTTGTATTCACACATGCTATAATATGAGCGAATGCTTCCCAAGTACAGGGACAAGACTAGCTGCTGTTCCAAACCAAAAAAAAAAAAAAAAAAAAAAAAGAAAGAAAGAAAGAAAGAAAGAAAAAACAGCACAAGCACAGAATTAAACCGTCGAAATAGAACATCACAAACAGCACAAATAATGCTAGCAACAACTCCCTCACTGCAATCCTAAGAAATCAAATGATGAAATAAACAAGATAACCACTTCATGTCAAGGCATAGCATGTAACAGACTTCCTCCGAAATGAGAATTGAGGCATCTACACCATTAATCTGAAAATAATGTGAAGTGTCACTTCTATCATACAAACGAAAAAAAGGAGTAGGAGAATTAGTTAGAAATTATTGATCAACATGAAGAAACAAAAGCACTTCCATACCAACATCAACCTTGCACATACTTCCAAGGAAGGGCCTGAAGAAAACAGAACCACAATTCTAATTACCAACAGAACCATACCATCCTTGTCTACCTAAAAATTTTGATCATTAAAAAATCATATTGCAATACAACTCCCTTATCAGTAGTAATCAAGTTTCAGGTCTCAGCGTGTAGAAGGCACCATGGAGATCTTTAAACTTGCCCCAATTTTTACTGTTAAGTCAAGAAGAACAAACCAAAAAATCCTCCACAAGCTTTAGAAGTAGAAACCACAAGTTGGTTGATCCAACTAATCAATAAACCAAGTCTATTTTTGAAAGAGTTAATCATGCAAAAAAAAAAAAAAAAGAAGTTCCAAAATAATGAGAACGCAAAAGTAAGGAGTACTCCCCCTGATGAACTGCCTTGTAAATCTCCAAATATACAAATCAGACCCCTGGATAAAAATGCAATGGGATTCAAATAAACGCACAGGCAGATTACAAAACAACAATAAAAAAAACATAAAAGAAAGCTGGATTTGGTTTCGATACTCCCTTCACTATCCTAAGCCCTTTATTCTTCAGCACACCCCAGGGACACAGAGATGTGGAAAGGAGAACATTAGCACGCAACACTTGCCCTTCTGAGTCTCTTAAATGGATCCCAGAGATAAAGTTACTAAAGATTAATTCTCTTAAATACTAGTTCCAAACTAGCTGCATAATGTCTTCTGCATGTATGTAAATCTTTCCATAACGGGTCTTGAAAAGATTGGTCAAAGTTACTATTAACACTTCCTCATTTTCTCAAAATAAAAAGGACCCCTGCAAAAGGCAAAAAGACATGGTCGATACTTCTATTCGAAAGCAAAAGGAGTTCATAACTTAATCAACGCCAAGAAATAACCCCCTTCTGTAATAAAATTATCTGTCAGAATTCCATGTCTAGCAACCCTTGAAAAGGAGGCAGCAGGAAGTTAATTTCACGAATTAACGCCAAGAAAAAACCCCCTTTCTGTAATAAAATTATCTGTCAGAATTCCATGTCTAGCAACCCTTGAAAAGGAGGCAGCAGGAAGATAATTTCACGAATTAGGAGAGGAAAATAAACCCCACTCAGATGGTAACAAACATGTTCCTCGAATAAAAAGCACTTGACCCCTGAAAACACATACAGTGTTATATATGATATGCAGCTCTTATAAGTAACGTATGATGGATTCAAACAATAACATGCAACAAACAGAAAATAAGACAAAAGAAGCTCCCTGATCACACTCTTCAGGGATTCGTTGGTGCACAAAGATAAATCAAGATGCCCTGGAAAACCGCAATACTTGAGTATTGTATGATGGATTCAAACAATAACATGCAACAAACAGAAACTAAGACAAAAGAAGCTCCCTGATCACACTCTTCAGGGATTCTTTGGTGCACAAAGATAAATCAAGATGCCCTGGAAAACAACAACCCATGCTCAGAAGCCATAGTAATTACTAACTACGAAGAGATAAAATCATGACTTGTATATAGTAATTAAATGATAATTAGTAACCAGGAAACCATTTAACAGTCTTCATGTGTATCCCAACACAGGAAACGGACGAGGCAACCAACATTTATGGAAATATCATAGACAAATAAAGTAATCCACAATTAAAAGAGCTGCAAGAGATGCAACAAAAAGAAACAAAATAAGCATTGCTTAATGTATAAAAAAGTAGTAATCATTGGAAAACATTAAACCAAAAAGAAGAAAAAAAAACTGTAGTAATCCAAACCGGTGACCAATTAAGCTAAATTACAATCAGAGGCCCAGTGTACTGTATTCAAAGAGGAACCTGAAAAGAGACGCAACCCCAATTCACATACAGGTTATGTTCACTTGGACCTTGAAAATAAGGGCAGAAAACCATTAAATCAATCAGATTGCCCAAAAAAACTCCCTTGTGATTTTTAATCAATGATTAAATTGGTTGGAGTCGAGGAGCCTTGAAAACAGGATGTAACAAGATCGAAGCCTTCCATAGTTTTGTTATTGCAACTCGAGATATTTATTTCTTGATCAACACATATTCCATTCAGTTCAATGTGCTGAACCCTGGAAACACATACAATGAGACCAACTTAAATTATTCTACATGTCTATCAAGAATATTATAAACTAATGCTAAACACAGACAAACATAAGAAGAAGAAATCAACAAAGAAAACCCAATTCTCTCAGTCTTAGGACACATGATGCTCCACACGCTTGATGACTCCTGGAAAATCACATAAATAATTCTCAAAATCTACCACAATCAGAAATCCAATTAAATCACAAACAGAAATTGTAGCACAAGATCTTAGAAAACCCCTTCTTTTTTTATTCTTAGCACGTATTCTGCTCAACAAGTAGTTGGGATCCCAGAAAATCACAAGCAAAAACCACCATAATCCACCACTACTACGAATGTATGGCAAGATCATTTCAGCATATATACTGCTCCATAAGCTGTTGGGATCCTGGAAAACCACATAATCAACCCTCACAATCCACCACTGCTAAGAAATATGCAAAGAAATAAACTAAATTCAGGTCTAAAAACCCATTTTGCAATCTTTTCCCCACATATTGGTAAGAATCCTGTAAAATCACATTATCAACAATAATAATCCAAGAGCATCAGTAAAACATTATAACAAGTTCCAGTACGAGATTCAAGAAAACCCATTATTAATCTTTTACACCAGATACTGCTTCATATCCCCTTCTCCAATCTTAGGCCAAATATCTCTCCGCAAGCTGATACGACCCTGGCAATCAGAATTAATCCCCATTCTTTAGATATAGAACTAAATAGAAAGAGGCTAAAATCTAAAAGAACCCCATAAATCTAGTCTGCATCATCATGTGAAAACAGAAAAATTAAGTGGAAAATACATGATAAAAAAATTAATTGGAAAATTGTAGTAATCCAAACCATATGTGGTGACCATATTAGGTTAACTAAAGGTGATCAAGCATGACCCTGAAAACAAGAGACGACCACAACCCTACATAAGTTTTTGTTCAAATACTGACAGATTTCTGAAAAACAATAAAGGCTAAAGATCAATAATTAAGAAAATAGCGCTAAAAAACTCCCTCATGATTAACATTCTCTGATAAGACCGATTAGAGACGATGAGCCCTGAAAGAAGAGGCAAACTATCTCAATCTTTCATACTTTTATTCATTCAAGAATGAATAAAATCATTATTCAAGGTAAAATAAGAATACTCCCTGATATACACACATAAATATTCAAAGTGCTGAAGCCTGAAAACAAATACAAACAAACCAACTTGAATAATTCTATAATTTTGTTACGGAAATTATGAACTAATGCTGTTGACTAGAACTCAGACGAGCACAAAAAGAAACTAGCAAACTCCCTGTTCAGAGAACACAACAAAGCTCCTTATCACATTGCTCCCCAAGCTGATAGAATCCTAGGAAATCAGACAACCGATGCTCAAAATCCACAACCATGAATCAAAAATACTTGAATTGCGGTGTAAGATCTAGAAGAATATTGAATCAAAAATTGCAAGAGTAAGATATAAGAAAACTCATTATCTTCAAAATCTTAGTCATCATATGTCTATTTTATCGATTCGTAAATCAAATAATCCATCAAGAGATGATGCCTAAAGAAACAAGTTCAAAAGTCATTCAAACATATCTCTGCCTCTGCACTATCATATGTTTTCTGTGAAATTACGCGACCAAATAATCACCAAACCATCAAACCACTGAAACCCGAACTTCACACGGTCAAAACCAAGATCCTTCATCATCCTATCACCAGAAAGACTTCCAGTAATCCTGTCAATCCTACCACCAGAAAGAATCCCAATAGCCCTTGTTAGGTTAAATCTAACACATCAAAAACCAAAAACAGGCATACCTAAACTAAACACGAACGGAAGTACCAAATCAGATCGAATCAAATTTTGTATGATATGCAAAACCCCGATCTGATATCCAAAATTGCACGAAATCAAACCAAATCGCACGGACATCAACGTATATGAAACTTATTTGAGATAATGATAACATAAACTGCGCATCTATATCTTAAAGAAAAAAATATATAGAGCAGAGAGACTACACCCAGAAGATTTCCAATGTTACCGATCTCATGGACACGCCGACCTATACAGCCAGAAGCAATGGATTGATGAAAGGGGAATGGCATTTATAAAGGGCGAGGATAGGATGGAAGGCTGAGATTAAGTTTTGAATGATGACATGGACGGCTACGATCATTTTAATAACAAAGGCGGTTAGTTGTGGACACGGTATTACTAATCAGGGGCGGTTGACAGCTGTTTTAGCTTGATCCATACGCGTTCTTATTTTCCTGATCGGACTTTTCTTTCTAAGTTAAAAAGGAGGATTTTGAAAAGATAATTATTATTTACATTTTATATTATATTAACTATTTTTTGAATTTATTTTAATTTTATTATTTATATCAAAACTTTAATTGAATAACCATCAATTAAGTTTGATGTGCAGTGAAATATACATTATTTTTTATAATTTATTTTATTATTATTTTAATTTTTATAAGAATATTTTAGAAAAATTATATTATTTTTAATTTTATTTATATTTATATATTACATAAAAATTTTAGAAATTATAAAATAAAATAATAAATAGATATAATATTAAATATTAAGAATAAATATACTATGAAAAGATAAAAGAATAGATGGCGGTTATCTTTATAAAATATAAGGTTGTGTGGCTTTAATTCGGTACACACCCCATAATAAGTCTGACTCGGTCAAATTAAAAGGTGTATCTTGTGCGTTGTGCTGTGAGAAGGAATCCTAAAATCCGCGAATCTAATTTTGATCATTGGGCTTTTTTCTTATTAGGATGTTTTAATTTAGATTATTACAAATAATAATTTATTATTTTTTTTGTTATTAGAATTTGATTATTACATAATCAATATAGTAGTATTGTTTTAAGATTTAATTATTTATCTCAATAATAAAAGTGTCATTAAACTGAAGAACGTACCTGTGCAAAGAAAATCCATATGAAGATTAGGTAATTAGGAGAATAAGATTTTGAGGCCCATAGCATGCCTAAATAAATGTTTAAGAAGAGCACTAAATTAGGCCATATTAATCTAGGAATGTAAAGAAATATAACCGTTATTAAGAATTATTGATATATATTCGAATTATCTTTATACAAAATTTTCAAATACTTAAATTATAAGTAAATCAATTAAGAAAATTTAAATACTTTAAATATATAATAATATCAAGTTTCAATTTGAAACTATCTGCACAATTTATTCAATAAAACCTTCTTTTTTTTAATTACCATTTTTAACCGGTGACAATAATATTTATAAACTGTATTTAGTATACGTCATGACCGAAGAAAGAATTTAAATTCTCTTGTTTTTAGAAATAAGGAATTTGGAGGTGGAACCTTTTCCTCCGATAAAAATTGAATTTTGAAGCTAGTAAAAGACAATAAACTACAACCGCCATTCTTAATTATTTTTCTTAAAAAGTCAGCTTTCATTTACAAAAATGATATACAAAGTAACAATAGCAAGTAAACAATATTTCTTAATTTCCATAACAAGTTGAGAACATTCAACATATTTTCCAGAAATAAATAACATGATAGAGATAAATGTAGCAATTTTAGAATTAAAACAAAACTATTAAACATTTCAGAGAAAAACAGTTCAAAAACAATCTATACTGCACAAAAGATGTGCCACCACCTCATTGCAACCCTGCTCCTTAACCCGGGCTTGGCACCGGCTGTGTATGTTTGACTACACAGGCAGAGAGTTACATGCATACAAACAAATCAACTGACCCACACTTAAACAAACAAACAAACAAAAAAAAACAGTGTTAGATGCATGCCATTGTTACCAAAACAAAAAGGGTGCATGATGACACAAATAACTGAAGGTTATAAAATAGTTGGTGCACCACCAATAATTCAACACCACAAACTCACGGTACAAGATGCCCAATTTTCAAAATATCAGTAATCTATGATCTATAAATCACAACCAACACCATGTCGAAACGCATCATTAGCTAAGTTAAATGTCAGTAGATTCTCCAACAACAGAGTATAACATCCAGCAATCCTTGAAAAGAACATGAACTACACAAATACAGACCTTCAACGACTAGGAACTGCCAACTAAAATCCTTTAGGAAAGAAGGTCCCGGAAACGAAAGCCGATGTGTCAACCTTCAAAAGCCAATATGCTTCATAGGCACACTTAACACTTTGTATTTTGAAATATTATACTAATATATTATTTTTATAATATTATGTTAGTACATTGCTCTATCTTTAATTTATTATATTATTTATCTATTTCTTTTTGGCAGACATCCACTAACTGATGAACCAATTTCATTCCTTCGTTTTTTTCCTTTTCTGATCAAAAGAGGTAAAGGATATTATTGCTTTTTTACTATAAATCCATATTAGCTTTGAGTTGATTCCCTTCTATTTAGCCATCCATCTTAACAAAAAAAAAATAGACAACTGGAGTCATAAATAAATTGGCTTCAAACAATGATAGTTAGCTTTCGGTGCTTGATGAATATAATAGTTAAATTTTAAAACAGCAATTGATATTTTACAATTAATTTTCTTCTTCTGACAACTAAAGCATTTTCATTTTTTAACATATTTCGTCACTTGGTATCATTAAATTAAAAATTTGTTCTATAATATTTTATTTAATTGAAATCTATTGTACAATTTATATGTTTTGATTAAAATAAAAATTTATTTAGAATTTTAGATAATTTAATTTACATAATATCGATTATAACTAAACAAAATTTTAGTAAAATAAATAAAATTAATAAATAAATTTTATATTAGTAAATTAATATATTTCATAACAATAATATATCTTTCAATTTTATTATTTCTATTTTATTTTTATCTCTCTTTTTTTTTTCAAACAAAATAAATTTTTTAATAAATCAACCAGATATAATATTAAGACTAGAAAAATTGAATATAAAATAACCCTTTAAATCAACTTCTTTCTTCATCTTGTTAAAAGAAAAAAAATTCTTTTATGAGCAAAACATTAATTATAATGGTAGGTCTATTCACAAGATTGGGTATATAATCGGGAAAAGCCCAGGCCAGACTTGGTACCATCAAAATGCTGAACTATGAATTTAGTATTTTATTTTGCTCTTCTTCTTCCTCTTTTTTTTTTTTTGTTTTTTTTTTTCAATTTATTAATGAGTACTCCGGGCACGAACTTCCCTAAGCATATTTGGCCCAAGCCTGGACAAGCTAAACTTTAAAAGAAAAAGCCCTCAGGCCTAGATATGAACAGACTTGAATGAACCCGACAGAGAAATGAACAGGTCTATTGCCCTCCCAAAACAGTGAACACAAGAGCAAAGTGAATTATTTCCTTGATATGTAAATGTCCTATTTACATAATGTAAGAAGGGACATGTACAATAAAGTCTTCATAAGAACAAAACATAAATCTATAGTACTCCATTCTTTCTAGGTCTCAATCTTATAAAAACCTACGTCTGCTAAACAGGCCATTAAGGACTGTCAGCTATAAGCAATAAAAATGCTACTTAATTGTATATTTTCTTTCTAAGAAATCAGAATCAGAAGAATAAAAAGAAAGTTTCTTTCTATCTGCGTTTTATTTTCCTTGAAATTTGAGAAGGGTTGTGGAAAGATGGAAAGCAAATTCCTATGGCAACAGCAATCTAACTTTAGATAAAGAAAAGAAAGAAGTTAAGTTGGGCATGTTAAAGCTCACTTATGAATCCCTTTATTAGACCAATCAATGAAGCTATCTCAAAGAGTTCCTGTAGCGTATTTCTCTGAATATGAACATTTACCATCCCCTAGAAGCTGGATGTAGGTCCTCAATCATTGTATCTACATATGAATCAGCAGTTTTTCTGTCTGAAGATAACCTTCCAAGTTTCAGTAAAACATTCAATAAATGCTAATCTTAAAGACAGGAAAAAATACAACTGTTAGTAAGCCATCATAACTTATTAGATATCAACAAAAGTTGCACAGAAAATTTGAGATATCCATACCATTTAAGGGGGAGTTCTTTCACACAATAGTATGGCACTTCACGTATAGGAACTTCTGAGCACATTTCTTGACTTGTAAGGAGCTATCCTATGGAATGCCCCATTTATGGAGCCCAATAAATCATTCTCAATACGGTCATACCTGCATACAGTTAACACACACAAGACTCAAGTTTAAAGTAACTAATGTGAGTGCGCCATGCAATAAAAATAAGAACTACTAGATTTCTGTCCCCATCAGATCAATGCAATTGATCTTTGATTCTTCTCATCAGAAATTTCGACCAACAAATTTAAGTACAATCCCAAGAGTTACTTTGTTTCAGGGCTAACAACTATTCAAGTCATGAATTGCATCCAGTATGATTTTTAATCAATCCAGTTTGAAGTGATTATGGATTTAAAGCGTTAAAGTTTTGGGAGAACTCACAAATTTCGGCAGAGATTATCAGTGGACCCAGAAACAGCGATTATCCGCATTCTCAAGTCCACTATTTCATCCTCTTCATACTTGTCAAACTGCTCATCTAGAAACAAGGAGAGCTTCTCAATATTTCCCTCAAACTGCTGCTGTTGGTTCTCAAACAAATTCTTCTTAATTTCCTTTTCCTTGTCTGTCATCTCATTATTGTGGAACTCATCACCAAACATGTAATAAGCAAATGCATAAGTAACTGAAAGAATTTGCCTTGATCTGAAAAGTATGCACAGTCCATTCATTATCCAACTGAAATCTTTGGATTTTGATTCCCTCTGTTCCAATATGGCAATCTTTTCCTCTATGATTTCCTTAAGTTTAGATTCAAGCTTCAAAGACTCTAAATGTGCCTGGTACCTGTTATGGTAGTGAATATATCGGTCAAGATACCGCTTTGCAAGCTCAGTTTTCTTGACACGGTCTTCTTTATATCGACCACAGCTGTGGTTAGCTATAGTTGTCCAAGTATGATCTCTTCCAGTGGCACTACCACATAGCCAACTGCATAAACAAGGCAAGAGATGGATAACATGGTAATTAAAGTAACTCAAAAGTGATAATTACATCAACAACTAAAATTAGTACTGAAGAACTGAGGGCCTAGTGTAAATGCCTGCATAACAAGATGGCTAATCTAGTCAATATTAATGAGTCATTCTCAATATCTACTAAAGCAACAACATGGGATTATCAAAGTGCTCAAACTTATCATCAAATAAGAAAGGATATTCCCATTAAGGTCATATTACTGCATACAGTATTTATAGGTAAATCCAGCCCTTGCAGTCCACCCCAAAAACAAATCAGAACAGAGACCAAAGAAGAGTAAAAAGTTGTACTTTATATGTGCATACCCTAAAAAGAGAAGAAAATTGATAAAAAGAAAAGGGTAAAATTTGAACAATGTAGCCATCACAAACATAAAAAGTAGTTGAGTAGATAGCAGATCCACGATAAGCTGAAAGCCAGAGTTTATAGTTTCAAACAAGCAACAAGTGTGCCAGGGGATACCCTGGCAATAAAGTTTGGAATTTCCAGTAAGAGGTCTAAACCTTTTGGGTTTGATTCCCATTGGTTTTGAGGCAAAAGGACAAATGGCAAGAGATGGCAAGAGAACACCTACAGAGTTTAGCAATCTGCAAATAAATATTGGCAATGGTAACACCACCCAAAATCTAAAGAAGGAGAAGATGAAAAGTAATTAACTGAACATTAGAATAAGGCAGGAGCAGGAGACACATGAACAACTCTCACCAAAATGCTTGTCCACAAACACAGCTGACTAGGTTGCATCCCCCACTCTTTTCTATTGATTTGTGGCATTTTGGGCAAGGCTTTGCATGGACTGTGATCCAATTGACTGTCGCTGAATCATCCCGGCATTTCTTGGACCAAAGTTCCCACATTATACAAGAACAAGGTGAGTGTATATCAGACAAGCAACTAAAGCAAAACTGTTTGCCACATGCACATTCAACCTCACAAGGTTCATCATCCTCGACTCGTATTGCATTTCCGCAATGGGGAACACTGGGACACCATTTAACTTTTTTATTGTCCTCAATATATGACTCAGAAAGAAAACGATCAAACTTTTCTGCAAGAATAGGATTGTTTGCATATACTAATCGTCTAATTTTTGCATCATCACATACAGCATTGCACTTAGGTTCCATGCACCTAACGCGTCTGCTCTGGCCCTCATTTATCTTCACAATAAAGTGTTGAGTCCAACCTAAACAGAAAGATTTCAAAACAAAATAAAACAAAAAAGAACATCTCTGTCAGGGGTCAGAAAGATAAATAAAATATATTTGCATTTTATAGCACATGAAAGATGGTAAGCTTCTGATTGACAGCAAAGCCTGTGGGGGGTTCTAGACTTCAAATATTCAGAATTGAGAATCAAAGCTAGATGAGATTAATATATTTGTCAACATTTGCTACTGATTTTTGCAGAAAAAGTAACTCAGGATAAATTAACAAGAATAACCAAAGTAGTATAGGTAAGACTAATATTTTTAAAGTGGTTTTTTGCAGAAAAAGTAACTCAGGATAAAATACAATCAATAGAAACACCAAATACAAGTACCAAAGTATGAAAATACCAAATTTATGGTTCAGTTTAAAAGTGATGAAGGCGGGACTTTTCTTTAAAGTAAATTTTGTTATATAGACAATCTGATGTTGCTTTGGCTAAAAACGAAAGTATGAGGACTTTGAAGCTTATAAAATCTAGTGGTGAACTTACAAATGTTGCAAAAGAAGTGACCACAGTCCATGGCAGTCACCTCACTAGCAGATACATCGTCGAAGCAAATAGTGCACTCAACCACAGATGAAAATTGGGACAAAAAAAAGTCATCATTATGGTCTATGATTGTAACACCAGCTTCAGCATACAATTTATCTTTCCCATTTTCTATGAACAACTGAAGCACCCTATCAACATCCCAACGATGATAAATAAGTAAGCTCCGTGCCTGGTACTCCTTCAGCGACAAAAGGTCCATTACTCTACAAATATCCTCTCTCTGAAATATTTAACACCCACAATTTCCCTCTTGTTAAGAAAAGCATCATTACTGTTAAGACATGAAGCATCATTTAATTATTAACTTATACATCTAGTAACAGTAGATAGAAACTTCACCTGTGCAGCCAAGAGAGATTCTCTGGTGATTATCTGCAAACAGAGAAAGAGGAAACAAAATTTATAAAGTTTTTATTTTTATTCCCTTAGTTCTGCACAAAATTTAATACAACAAGAGTTCAAATAGATATAACGACAGTTCAAATTTTCTAAAAGAAATCGTATACCACGCCTATTACATTGTCAAAATTGAGATTTCAATAGTTAACAGCAATCAGTCCTCAAAAGTAGCGTTTGATTGCCGAGAAAAATTGCAAGAAAACAACCAATTACAAAACATTGACACAGTACAATTTGATATTTTGAATTAATTAAAAAAAAAAAAAAACTCTCTAAGAAGAAAAACAACAAAGGCCCAAATTCCCGAATCACACATACCGAAAAAATAAAAATTAAAGAAGAAGAAGAAAAAGGATTATGAAACTAAAAGTAGTTTAGACCTTAGAAGAAGGACTAGTGTTAACTGCGACTATCTCGCTGTCAGATTGTAAGCCGTCAATAGAATCACCATAGTTATCATCATCATAATCTTGATAATAATCATCGTCACTGCTGATATAATCCCCCATCTTATAATCACTATTTACATATAAAAGGAGCGCGAAGAAATAAACAGAGATCATCAAGTTTTGGTGTAAGGAAAGAATAAAGAGGGTCCTGACATTTTTCTATTAGGTTTCTTGTTCTCTCTCTACTAAGGAAGATCGCGTGAAAGTAAGGTTGTAAATTTGAGGTTTAATTCGGGGTTCCATCAGAAAGTACAACAAGAGACTGAGAAAGGGCGAACCTCAAGAGTCATGGCGCAGCTGGATTGTTTTATACGCTTGATAATGCATGCGGATCAGTATATATATATACACTCTTTATTTTCATATTTCTGTCGAAAATAATAAAAAGGCAATAACTAATGTTACTGTAATCATTAGGGATTCTTCCTTTTAATTGTCAATCACATTCAATCTATATTTTGCGTTTAAAATCATCTCGAAAAATGTAGAATCTAATTTTAGTTGACACATAAATAGATTTCAATATATTTATATGATTTGATAAAAGAATAATAATCATTAATCTAACTTATATTTAAATAGTATTAAGAACCTAATGAACATTGATTAGTAGAGTAAACTTAAACAAATAGAAAAGATAAAACTTTGGAATTCACAGGTATATCATATCATATATTTATCCAATGAGTGAGACTCTGCAATAAACGAATAGGGATTTTTCTAAATGACGGCCAAAACATAAGAAATGTTTCTAAATTTTGCACTGATTATTAAAGTGCATTAATTTGACAGGGATGGGCTGCAGCACAGCACTTGCTTGATTGCATTTAAATACAATTACGTGGCTCTAAACCACTGGTAAAATGGAAAGCCAACGTTAGCAATTTCCATATTGCGTACACGTCTTGTGTTTTCTACTTCCCGCTTTCACTTAAAATTACAATTATATACATATTAATAATTGATTAGTATTCCTTATTTCCTTTTTTCTCAATTCGATTCCAAGGCAAAGCCAAAAGAAAAAGAAAAGGGAGCAAGCTTTCAGTATTCTAAATAATTTTTCCAAAAATTATTGAGCCAGTATGTGTGTACTTGTTCATGATCCTTTACAGTATAATGTAGTTATTTGTTATAAATATTATAAACAATTTTTTTACATAAGTATTTAAATATTTTTTATCCTTAATATTTTATTGTATCTTCACAATTTATATGATAATGTCATGTAAATATTTGAACGTAAGATGTTACGTTAGATTGATAAGAATGATGGATGTACCTAATGTTATGTTATTATAGGGGAAATTGCAAAATGCATATAGGGCTTTTTTTTTTCTTCTTTTTTTCCTTATCAAACTTTTCCCTTAAAACTACATAAGTTGAAATTTTTATTATTTTTTTGCAAGTGAACAGGAGGAATAGGATTTAACTTTAATTTATAGGATAAGATACCCTTAAGAGGTCTTGGGGAGCTCAGCTAGCATAGCATTACACTTAAGCTCAAGTTCTTTATGGAATTCAACTTATCTCGAGCTAATTGGAAGCCAAACATTTTGAGTTTAAGATTAAGTTAAAGTTCATACTAGAGGGCCTGCAAAAGCTTCGACTTAACTCTAAACCTAATCATATACTGGTGTGACCCTTCTGTAATAGCAATCATTCATTAAAAAGCATATGGACAGCAAAATAAGACAAGTTCAACCTTTCTATAGAATGGAATTCCTGCTTTGCTTTGAAAAATATGATATCACAGGGGGGCCTTGCTTTTAAATACAGACAAAAATGTATATGAAAGCTGGAAATTAAGGTACCACAACAAATCCAACTTCAACGTTTGGAGAACTGTGGGGCCTTGCGAGCTTTCTTGAGACCAACCTTCTTCCTTTCAACTACCCTCGAGTCTCTGGTCAGAAGCCCTTCCTTTTTCAAAGGGGGTCTATGGCTATCACTCACCTTTAGCAACGCCCGAGCAACACCGAGCGAGATTGCCTGTGCTTGACCTGAGAGGCCACCCCCATGAGCTTTGACAAATACATCATAGCTATTCTCATATCCCAGAGTAACCAATGGCACTTTCACATATTGAAGCCATAACGGATTACCTTGAAGATATTCCTGCACAGCATTAGAAAACCCACTAACATGGAGAGAGAGAGAGAGAGAGCAAAAGAAAGATGACTTCTAGTTCCATAGTCATAGAAGTCAATTGGGACATAATTATGCCCCAAAAGATATCCCTGAGAGTTGCACTAGCATATTCATCTAAATTCTAAAGGTAGCCTAAAATGATTTTTCCCAATCCCCAAGTGAATCAGTGCAAACCGTAAATAATAAGAGGTCACTCTTTTTTACATGGAAGGTATATGGCTGTAGAATGGACTCATTATTTGGGAGCACAGAGGAAGAAACCAAAACCATAGGAAAGACAATCAACACGACTCAAGTTTGTTATTCCATGCACTGGATCAGCTGGAGAAGTCGAATTTTCTACACCCTGATATAAGATGGAGTCTGATCTCCCCGCTGGTTCTCTCAGAAAAGTAATACACAAAGAAGTTGACACGAACAAGGAAAAGTCATTTGAACACGATTGGGGTAAATAACTATTTAGTAACTAAAAAACTAACAGTAAAATAAGTCATTTTATTTCCCCTCTCTCTTCTAGCATGTTTGAAAACAAATGCATGTATAGCATGCCAAAATGAATACAAGGGTTGACTGAGTCACCAGCAAAGCAATAAATTCAAACATCACAAATAACATAATGCTTTTATCTTTTCAGGTAATTTACAGCATGGAAGTGAAAATTACTTAAAACACATTCAGATGAATAGATAGGTAAAGAGCTAATCTTTACTTACAAAGACATAGTTTTACCAGCACTTTACCAAATAAGAATTGAAAAGCTGAGCAAGCATTCCATTTTCTTGTTCTTAAGAAGAACCAAATATACAAGCATACAGAGACGAGAAACACACATATATGGAAACATCAAACTGTACAGGTAAACACTACCATAGCACTCTCTGGCTATAGCAACTTCTTCTTGAATTATTATCATATAAAATACACGTGGTAAAAAGGCCTCAGTTCATTATCTTTTAACACTATAAACACACAGATACCTCCTTGCAAAAGCTCACATTAGGCACTCGAATAAGCATGCAACCCAAAGAATCTGCTTTCGTTTAAGTTAGGTATGCTATACAGACACATGGGTTAAACAGAAAGAGAGGGATGAAGAATGCTTTTACAGTCTATATAAAAGTATAATCCACTGCAAAGAGACATTCTTCATCATCTGAGTCCACCTTTCAGTACCTCCACTCTCAAACCCATGATTAAAACTTTAAATCTAACAATTATCAGATTTGCCATTTAGGCATAAACCAATTTGAGATACTCATTACATTATAAAGACATCCTTTTTCTTTGGAGAAATCAAAACTTATGTTTTCGCGATCAAAACCTATGCTGTCTCTGTATGCAACCTAAACCACAACATGTATGGAAGAACATAGCTTTTCCAATTCATTTTGAAAATTTGCATTTTTTGCAAATTTCGAAACAACTCAATAGCTTAGGCTTCCTTAGAGGAAAATATCGTGTGCAAGAATTCAATTCAATTCATTTCTTCAGATAGAACTCAATTAAATCTCAATTTAAAATAAGGGAGATATATAACCTTAAGAACAGGAAAAAGAGAGAGGATGAACCTTGGCATCGCGGTAATTGATAATAACTTTGCCAGTGCCTTCTTGAAGAACGACACGAGCAATGGCGCATTTACGACGGCCGGTGCCGAAAATAGGTTGGGCAGCGAAACCTCCGGGAAGCCTAGATTTTACTAATTTTTTCAGGTCCGCCGTCTGGGGTTCTGCCACGGTGGCGGAGACACGAAGGGGAGACGGTTTAGAGTTGCACAGAGAAAGAGATTTGGAAAATGAGAGAGTGTTTGGTTTTTGACTAATTTGCGAAGAGAATGAAAGTGAAGATAAGGAGGAGGTCAGAGAGGAGATTGAGATTGACATTTTTTCTTTTTCAATTTTAATTCTCAGCTCAATTCTTGAGCTATAAAGCTTCACTGAGTGAAAGAAAGGAAGCTACAAGAGGATAACGTTTCGCCAATTGTTGACAATACTTTGCTTGAATGACTGCATAAATGCGAGGCTTTTTAGCAACTTCCAACAACTTCTATTTTTTAAATATTAAAAATGAACTACAATAATATAAAAAATAAATAAATATTAATTTTATTCTACAAACTCATTAATTAAATAACCGATGATTAAATTTTGTTATATATTATTTGCTCTTTAAACTTCTGTGCAGCATACAAAATTATTTTTTAAAACTAAACTTAATTAATGATTTTCTAATGAAAATCTTGATATAAATTATATTTAGTATAAAATTATAAAATAAAAAAATTATTTTTTAAATATTAGAAAGTAACACATAAGATAAATAATAATTACTTATATATATATATATATATATATATAATTGAACACTTTCTCTGTTTTACATATATATATAGCGTTTTCATATTCACATTTTCTACTTTTGAGTATGTATTGCACTCAAGTACACTTAAGGAGGAATTTTATAAAATTTGCAAGTTTTATCAAAATTATCTTTTAACTAAAATATCTATATTTATAATATCTCTTTCACCAAAAATATAATAATTCCAAAACACATAGCAGGTAAAATTTTGTTTTATTTTTAATAAACAAGAGTTGTTTAAATGTTTTATTTATTTATTTTATAAATAAAAATATTATATTATATATATATATATATGACCTTTTATTTTTAGGCTCTATATATAAAAATTTAGTATAATTATAAACGATCATGATATTCTAGTATGATTTGCTATTCTCGTTCATTTTCCATCCATTTTTTAAGCCTTGCTGTTTGGGAGCAATGTATTATTATACAGCCCCATATATATACACACAAGGAGTAAATGAAAGTCCATAGATTTTTAGGTATTGGCTTTTTTTTTTTCTTTCTTTGAAGGAGCTTTTTAGGTATTGTTCAACAAAAATATTATATTCAATAGCCCCATTATCTTAGCGGTTCTTGCAGCATTTGGAATTGACATTGAACCCTTTTATTTTGAAAGTAATATTCAAATGAGTACCGAAAGAAGAAAAATCCTGAATGCAACAAAAATCGATGTGTCACCCTTACTCAATCAACAAGTTACAGATATTACTTCAGCTCAAGGTGACAGACACCAGCAGCTACTTCACTTAATCAGAGGTCAATCACTTCTTGCCACATCAAGATTCTGAGTTTGGTTCAAACTAAAATAAGAAATTACTGTGGTTGCTATAGCCTAATCAAAATCAAACTCCTCGCATTGAAAAACTTTCTTCATCTGTCTCAGCCCATGATGTGTTTTGCTGTCATTGTTTCTGCATAAGCAACAATTTCTTGTCACACCCTTTAACGAACTAGCAACTTCTTTTCAGATTAATGCTCTGCAGCTGCTCCTCCCCATTTCTTAACTCGGCTCTCAGCTTCTTCAGCCTGCAAATCCAATAGAATTTAGTCGACAATTTCACAAGGAATGACAAATGCAGAAAGAGTTGTAATAGTACTAACTTCTTTGTTCCAGTTAGTTATTGAAGTGACTATAATCAAGATAATGGTCTGCAAACAAATTCCTCCAATCATCCCTGACCAAACACCCTGCAAGATACAGATTGATGTGCTCATTAGAAGGGAAATAGCTAACATATTATTCAAATTTCTAAGAAGATAGCTAATCGAAACTAATTACAGACAGGTTCTGGTACTTTACCATTGCCCCGAAACCAAATGTGAATCCCAGGAGTATACCAGCCGGTAATCCAACTACATAGTAACAACCAATATTGATGTATGCTACAAGAGATTGCCATCCGGCTCCAACAGCAACACCTTGAGGAAAAGCAGTAGAGAAAAAATATTTAACATAGACAGAAAAAAAGGTTCGGTCATGTATGGAAGACTTTGAAGTCCTTTTAGGGCGTACCAGATAAGACAGGCTGAAGGCTGTTTAGAAGTACGGTGATTCCAAGCAAGACAGCAAGTTTGGTAGTTTCTTTAGCAACAGCATCACTGGTAGTGAAGAGGTAAGGGAAATAGTCTCTTGTTGCGAAAACCAAGGCCATGCAAACAACTCCAATCGAGATGGAAGTCACTGAAACCACTTTCACTGAATATTTTGCACGCCGTGAATTACCAGCTCCAAGTTCATTTGATACTCTCACACTGTCACGATAACAAGCAAGCACAAGTTAATCACAATTTTCTCACTGATAGTTACAAAGGAGAATAATCTGAAAACCTGGTAGATGAAAACTACATGGGATTTTTTGTTTCCTGATTTCTCTAGGCGGGCAAGAAAGGATATAATAATTCCATTTAAAAGATCAATATTAAGTACTGGAATAGAAGAACAAGGAGACAGAGATGCATCACCTTATGGCAGCATTGAATCCTAGAGCAATCATCGCATCCCATCCTTGCAAGTTCATGCTGCGAATCCGAAGAAACAAATTAACTAAAGAAATGTTCTCTGCATGTACAGCTAATTAAGGATACTCGCTTAGAATTCCAAGATGAAAAACAAATCAAAAAAGCACTCCTGCCAATTTATAGAAAATCCATTGCAAATCCGCAGTATGTAACAAAGACAATAATCTTGTATGTAATGGATAAGAAAGGTGAATGATTGAATCTTTACCAGATAGAAATGGCATCAACTGGTATCAGGGGATTAGGCAAACGACCAGTTATCACTACAAGGATCATCAAGTACCAAAACTCCAAGCTGCAATTCATTTTAGCTCAATAATATCAGCATTAAGTCGTTCCTGATTACGTGATACACAGCTAAAGGTGACAGTCGAAGAAATTACCATAACATAACAGCAGATGCCAAAGAAAGCTTGACAAAACCCCCCAAGTCAGCAAATGCAAGCCATGTGAAGCCACTCCAAGCACCATCAGACTTGGTAATGAAAATGTACAACAATTGTGCAATAACTATAATCCACCATGAAGTGTTGAGAGTGATTGCTGCGCCAGTTAAGCCCCATCCAAGCTTTAGTATTAGCAACCAGCTGAAAATTGCATGCAACACTAGCACCGCAGCTGATATCCACGCCATCACATACACTTTGCTCTGTGATTGCAAGAATTTTTGTATGGGAAAATTCACCGCATAAGCGAATAATTGCGGGAGCATCCATATAGCAAATTTTCCTGTACAAAATGCAATAACATTCAAGAGTAAGCAATCTGATTTTGTATATAATATATTAATTCTGTACTTTCCTAGTGCTTCTCATATTCCTAAATGAGCTAAATTATTTTTAGTGAATCAATTTTGAATTTTGTTTCTTTTCCTGAACTGGAGATGCTTATGATGAGAGCCCATGATACCAACTCTTTGCCAAATTAGCTTGTACCATGACAAAGTCTACAAGAGATGTAAATAGCTAAACAACAAATGGGCATCTTTTCTTGACAAAAAACTAACCTGCAGCTTCAGATATCTGAGTAGTCTCTCCAATAAGCTCTAGGATGGGAGGAGACCAGACATAAATCGGAACCAATAAGCAAGCAGTTGTCAACAAAATGACCCATGATCTCTGCATGTACACACCCAACATTCTGAGCTGCCCTGCACCGTATGCTTGCCCACATAGTGTCTCTAATGCACTCCCCATTCCCAACTGCACTCAACAGATAAAAGATTAGTCAAACATCATTCTGATTAAGTGTCCTTTCTCTGGAAAAGCGCATGCCTTTATTGGACTTAATTATTGATTACTAAGAAAAGATTCAAAACTTGTATATTCAACCAAGTTCAAAATGGGTTTTTCACTTGTCAGAGTAAGCTTTCCTTGCTTAATATAGACTCCGCAACTGGCCTACTAACCCGATTACAATTTGAATTTCTTACTTTTTAGAAACTATAATAGGTAAAGCTGCCCATATAAGGCAATTTTGGTCACGTTTCGGGAATTTATACGATTAGAAAGACTTAATTAAACTAATTACTAATAATGACAGATAAAGTTTTGTCTTCAATAGTAATGAGCTTTAGCTCACTCGTGTTAAGAGTTACGAGGTCATGATTTTGAACCCTGAAAGCAGAAAATAGAGGGAAAAAGCACAAGACAAAGAAGAAGAAGAAGAAGAAGAAGAACTCACCATGACTCCGAAGGCGAGACCAGCAATAACAGAGTTCTCAACAGAGACAGCAGCAAGATCAACCTCACCCACAAGACCAGCAAAGGTCTGAGTGAGTGCACCGAGTGAGTACTGGCAAATGGAAGTGAAAATAGCTGGCCCTGCAAGTTTCCAGAGCCTCTTTGACTCATCCGAAAATTCTTTAAGGACGCTAACAGGCTTCTCCTCGTCGAGATGACCATTGCCACTGGTATGATCGTGGAGAAGTGGAGTATCGACTGCCATGGCTTTTTGCTTGGCTATGTGGTCAGTTTACTGCCCTAAGAATAAAAGGATACGGTTGTGAATATAGTATATAAGATATGCGCAAGCTTAGCGAAGATCTGTATTTCTTGGCTAACCAGGTGGGTGTAAGACTAGCTAATAAGTGCTCTCTCTTTGAAAGGTTGTTATACTTGCACATAACGTAACACATGAAACCAATTAAATATTCCAACGACCACCCTTGATAACTTTGAAATTCTGGTTCTAAACTCCCTTCCCTTGTCAACTTCGGAACTGCAAGTCACCCGCCCCTCTCAAATATCACAACATATTATTTTATTATATTAAACACGAACTCTGAAGATATTATGTTTGGATATTCAATGCCCGACAATTCCCACCTGTAAAAAATACCATTGGTCTAAAATTACCCAAATTGGTACAGCAACAGAACTCATCATTTAGTTATATAAAATAAAAATTATCTGAACTTATTCCGTCAAATTTTTCTTCTCTTTCTCTACAAGATTAAGTAACAGTAGAATCAAGAATGAGATTTAAGTTACCATTTGACTAACGGTAATATGTAAATCTGAATTATAAATATTCTTACAAAAATAAAATGCGAAGTTTTAAATAATGTACCATGATTTCTCCATTATCGGATCAAATATCAATAAAAATTAAAGGCTAGCTTCGTTATATGGTCAGTGCCGGATGTTGTGTCGCTCTTGCATATTCTTTAAAAATTCTAAGTTAATTTTAGTCTTGAATTAGAATTGTGAAATAAGTGATATTATTGGTGTTCTTATAGTCTTACTTGTAAAAATTAGGAAAGCCTAAAATTTTTTAGGGTCACTTTTATGATCAATGATAAAAATATTACTTCTTTTTATTGTATAATTCATACTATCATGAGATCTTCAATGAATATAAGAAATTTGTGCTATTGATTTTTTATTAATATTTTCTTGTTTAATTTAATTAACTAGAATAAAAAATATAATTTTAATATTTTGGTTTGAGACTATAAGCTAACAAAGTCAAGCAAGTATAAACTATAAGATTTTGTCCATTTGTTTATTTCAAATTTATATTTTTGTAGTCTTGTATAATTATTTACCTGCTTTTACCGAATTTACCTTATGCTGAAGAGGGATGAAAAAAGTTTACTTTATTCTGAAGAGGGATGAAAAATGTTACAGGCTTTTAATGAATAAAGTCTACATTATTCTGACGAGGGATTAAAAAGTTAAGTTTACCTTATTCTGAAGGGGGATGAAAAAAAGAAGAAAATGTAGAGGCGCGGTTAAGGTAAATGATGTGCTAAATCTAACAATTAGGCGGGGCATGGTTACACGGTGCAATACGCATTGCCGTTTTGTCTCTTCTGTACTGTGTTTCCTTTTTCAACTCACAAATTCACAATCCATGCATCTAGCTTCCAGAAATATTATTGTTCAGTTTGATAGTTTATAAGGTTTTGGTTTATGCCAATAAATTTTTGAAGTGATAAACTGCAAAATAGAGTGATGAATCGATCCTGCAAGCTATGACAGGCATTGAACGTTCCATGAGATGAGAGGACAATCTAGTTGCAGGAATGTTTGTTGACAACCAATATTAATCACAAACTTAACATGCATTAAATCAATAAATAAACAAACAAACAGAGGTCTATTGTCAAAATAAGTGCACCGCGAATTTTGCTGGGGTTGACGGACTTTTCAGCTAGGCCCCGCTAGAAAGGCGGTTGAACACTCGCAACTACAAAACATATATACATATATTTTAACAAGCTAGTGCCTTTTGTTTTCCAATTTTTGTTTTATCTTAATGTCTTTTCCGAGGAGCAGTCCTATTTCCTCAGTGAACAACTACCTTTCTTTATCTCTTTCTCAGAAAATTAACAGTTGATTCACCAAAATATTTTGCCAGTATAGCGGACTATCAATTCAATCATACACCCCACTCTGCATCTAAGCAAATGATTTCAGCTAAAAGTACTAATCGCCATCATTTTTAGTCATATACTTGAGATAATTAACTATGCAATGCCTAATTAACCAAAAATAACACAAATGCATATTATATCCACATCGGAAGTTCACATGTTCTTTACATATTTCTTTTTAATGCTGCAACCATACCAAGCATACTTATGGATCAAGATAAATGATTTCTGCTCGCGCTGAGGCTCGCCGGAATCGCAGCAACTCTTTTATCAACTCCCATCCTCCATCACTAGAAGCTGGCTTCACAGTCATTCTCTCAAGCACAGGAGAGTTTGAAAGCAGAAAGTTCATGAAATCAAGTTCACACCTTATACCACTGATCCCAACAATTCTCACAAGTCTTAGTTGGCCAAATAGATTGTTCCAATGGTCATCTTCCCAGAAGTTAGTTATTGTCCCCAGAGAAGTCTGCTCCTCCGGGCGAGCCTGCATCAAGTCTAAGATATCAGAAAGTTGCAAAATCCTCTATATGGTTCACAGCTATAGGAATCACTTTGGGAGATGAATAAGCAGGAGAATTATTTTTTTTTTTTAAAAAAAGGTATCCACCTGCAAGTTGTAGAAGTAAATAAAATAGTGGAAAGAAGCTTACCAGCATCTCCAGTTCTTGCACATTCGGAGAGCTTCTTAAAAGACACAAAGCAGCTGAATTCTCCTCCAAATCATTGAAATTTATTCGTATAGAAAGGTAATTTAGATCAAAGCATGGTTTTGGCAATCTGCTTGGCACATTGCCAATAGACAAATACTGGAGCAAACAAAAGATTGAACCATGATATAAATCCAAATCACAAATAATTACAGCAAGGTAGCATGTGGAACCCACTAAGACCTGAATCACTTCAGTGGAAGTCAAATAAAAGCAAATATATGAAATAAAGAACATGATATTTCAACAAACCATTACTATAACAAGATAAGCATTAGAAGGTAAAGATGCATATGATGACGTGGGTGCATGTCAGCTCCAAATAACCCAATGCACTACTTAAAATTTTTCAAGGCGTAAATTATGTTATGAAGGTATTGTATCAGTAGAATCATTACCTTCAGAAAGTAGCTCTGTACCTCAAGCCTTCGAATGTGAGGCAGATTAGCAAAGAACCTGAGCAATTTACTAGAGCTCCCATGACCGACATTTCGGTCATTTTGGACATTCACGTACAAGCCAATAGAAACTAGAGTTAACTGAAAAGTATTTTCAAAAGTAACATCATCATAAACACCTCCAATGTCAAAAAATTGGAGATTTGGAGCATTGATATTAAGATGAGTGAAACCGTCAAAGTTCATCAAAGTCAACCTCTCCAGCAGAGGGCAGCTGAATATTAAATTTTCAAACACATTCTGGGTCAGAGTAATGTGCTGAAGATCAAGGCTCTTCAAACTTCGGAAGCCTTTGAATGTTAAAGGAGGTTGCAGCAAACAGTTAAATAGCTCCAAATGAATCAAATGCTCAAAAGAGAATAAAGAAGAAGGCACTTTATACCGCTGCCCCTTCCATATTTCAAGTATAAATTCTTTGATAGAACTTCTTGACAAATGAAGAATCCATCGATCAATGTCACTGACACCCAGTAGATCTCGGTGAGAAAGTTTGAATTTCTGTATTGGTCCATTGTGAAGTAACAGGACATGATCAATTATGTTGACAAGTTTATCCTTGATGAGAGTTTGATCTTGAGACGGGATCGAGACACATTTATTATCAAACACAAGATGTGGAATTTTAGCCCATTTGTACCTCCACTTCCTTGACAAAGCACTTGTTCTCACTGCATCTCTAATTGACAACTGTGATAAAATTTGGTCTAAAACATGCCCAGGTAAGCTGCTGATTCTGTCTAGCTCTGTCTCTAAGCATGGGAACTTAGGTGGTTCTCTCTTCTGACATATTGAAGGGGACAAGAAGGAATCAGATACCATATACACAGATAAGGATAACACAGTTCATCTAATGTCTGTACGTTATGGAGAATTAGGAATGCAGAACCTCTTAATTCATCATTCGAACTTCACAAAAACCTTATTCCGAATGCCAGTCAAAATATTTCCTTCTATTTTTCAGTTCCTATCACTTTAGCAAAATAAAGGAAATGATATAAAACTTGTTTGATAAAAAAAAGTTACCAAATGTCACTTCAAGGAGGATCATCGCATGCGCAGGCACATGCCCGCAATTATCATACTAGCAAATAACAAGCTACTGAATCTTAAAATATACACTACTAAACCGCTGAGTGCATGATGAGAACAGAAACTTTCCAGTGTAGGGAATATAATAATGGTTCAGGTTATTCTGGCATTAATTAGTCTGTCTTCGTAGGTTAACTTAGAATTACAGATCAAAGGATGCAACAAAATAACTGCACATGCAATATTGTGTCAATAGTAGCTGGAATCTCAAGTCAGACAGCACAGCTACCACCACTTCAGTCTTTAACAGAAGTCATAGTTCTTAACATACAGCTTCTAGAAAGAATGAGGAAGCTGATATTGATCTAGTAAATTTAGATCATTCATGCCTGTAAAGTCCAGCATATTATGCAGATAATTATGAGTATTTGCATAAACAAATCAGAATAAAATAATAATCACCAGAAGTGAAGTTGCCTTTCTACACAAATATGCTACAAAGAAGAATCACATCTGCCACATTCTTGGAAAAGAATACCAGCATGCTCAGGCCAAAACAAAGAAAATAAAATTAAAAAGCATGAGGCAACACACTCACCATTTTTTCAAAATTTTCCAGGAAAGATTGCCAATCAATCAAGAGGAACTTCCTTCAGTAATTACAATGGGGTCAAAATCTAATTCCACAGAAAAAAAAAAAAAAAAAGAAAAAGAAGAAGAAGAAAGATTAGTGCTTCGTATTGTAATCTTAAAGTCCAAACTACAGAGATTAAGAACTTACACCACAATTACATTTGATATCTATCTTGAAGTAACTTGTAAGAAACATTTATTGAAATATAATGCATATTAACAGAACAATTACACACTTCGAATACAAAATTTTAAACGCTAAATAAAAAGGGGCAAAAGCAAAAAATTAAATGAACAATCGACAATAATGCTAACGAAATTCATACGGTAAACATATGGAGAAATGTTCAGAGACGAGTTAAAGGAGCTAATTAGGTGGGCAATGGATGCATCAGATCTGGACAGCAAAAAGGAAAAAACTAAACCTATTCTCTTTTCCCTTCTAAGTATCGATGGATGGTGCTCTTTCAGTGAGGACTCTGCCTCTGCGTATGCCCTCGAAAGTCGAGAAGTGGCGTGAGAGGGAAATTTATTTCTTTTCACAAAAAAAAAAATAATAATAGTAATAATAATAATTTCGCTTCCATTGCCGGGCCTTGAACCCGGGTCGCCTGGGTGAAAGCCAGGTATCCTAACCGGACTAGACGACAATGAAATCATGGCTAACCTGTAACAGAAGTAATATATATTGTTATCTTGTTTGGTCAATCTTAGAGTTCCGCTCAGGCGGCCATCGAAAAATTACTTAATGGCAGCTGAGCTAATATTACGTGTTACAAATTGTTGCACGAATAAGTTTAAATTTTAATCATGTTATTACGATAATTAGAAGGTCGGCATTTACTTTGGCGCTACATTATTTTTGAATAAAATATACTTCATTCAATCAGCAATATTTAACCGGTAAAACAACTAGCAAATTAACCTTAAGGTATAAATTATTTAAATTGATTTAAAATATTTGAAATTTAAAAATGGAACTGATTTAATAAGCCAGATAATTTCATAATATTTAAAATTACATATTTTAGAATCTAATCGAAGTTTTATTGTCAATTGAATTCATAATTAAGTTTAAATGATATTATATACAATTTGGAGGGGTGAATCCACAAGAAATCACTTTCAGCGCTCATTAATCATTAACACTATAAGCTTCATCAGCTCAACAAAGCCTCTAATAATCACCATTTTGTTTGAACACAGGATACTAGTATAAGCACAGCGTATGATAGTCTTTCCTTAAGTCAGTTAGTTTGTTCGCATTACAACCAATTGTAAGCTGACAGAGCAACACAGGCAGTTATAACTGCTAAGAGATAAGAGCTAAACGAGTTCAAGCTTGATCAAGTCAATGAAAGATTAATCTTTCTTTTGGCTGCCCTATATTTTATTGCTCAAATATAAGTAGTGGAAGTAGGCATAAAGTTTCTTCCATGGAAATCAGTTTGGGTTTTTCAGAATACCACCCATTTTGACATTTTCATGTGTCGGATACAAATATCATGCATCAGTTTCTTAAAGGATACGAATTTCTCCTTTATGGGCGTTTTCGTTGTTTCATCTCCAATTGAAACTGCTAATTGATTGGTAGCTGTTTGGTTATATATAGTGATGTGGAAAAATATGGTCCTTTTCAAGTTGGATTTAACTTGGTATGTATATATTGTCAATTATAACCCACCTAACAATTTGAAAATATTTGTTATCAAATAAGAGATGCATTTATCTTTGGGATATTTTGACTTTCATTCTCAATAACTTGTTCACCGCCGAAAAAACAAACCCAACTTTTCCGTTTCTATATAACATGAACATCTTCCCTCTGCGTCCAAATCAAATGAGCAAGCTAGCTGTTTCTCTGCCTCACTGATAAGAGAAACGTAAAGCTTTCAGTTTTTGTCAAGACAACTGCACATATCTATATATATATATATATATATATATGGGCTCATAGTCTTCCAGATTTGGTAACATAAACGAAAAAAAATGGGAAATTGCAATGCAATTGATCATGGTGGTAGAAGGTAATATATCACTATCATCAAGTTCTCTTTTTCTTCATTCTTGTTCTTTTTATGATGTTGCTTAAGGAAAACAGATGCTCATGTTAGTCTTGTCTGTTTGCCTTTTATTGTGTGCATATATATTTATATATATGTAGAAGATCCAAATTCCTGAGAAAGCAAATGGACTCTACCATGAGTAACCATGTTGCTACGCATGATGGAATAAAAACAGTGGAGGTGGATCATCGCTGCGATTTCTCAAGAAATTCTGATCTTTGCATCAGCATAGTCACCTGGAACATGAATGGAAAGGTTAAAAAAAAACTTGCATTTCATGCTCAAGAAACAAATGCTCAGTAATAATAGTTTTGTTCTCTTTTATTGGTTTTGGGATATATATAAGCTGATCATTGATGGTATAGTGTGGCCTGTATTCTCTGTATAGGTCTCATATCAAGATTTAGTGGAGCTTGTTGGCAGCAATCGAAAGTTTGATCTACTTGTTGTGGGTTTCCAAGAGGTACCTCGCAAAAACATTGCACGATTACTGCAGGCAGTCCTTTTGGATACTCACATGTAAGATACCAACTTCTCCTTTATTTTATTTCTCTTCCTTATTCTAAAATGTTCTCATAATTAATTCTTGTTCTAGAATATTGCTGCATAAGCCTAATAACTGCTATAATCATGCAATTTCATAGTTGCAACATTTCACCCGTGAAAACCCAGAAAAGATTTTTTTCTTTTTTTCAAAAGAAAAACACCAGAAAAAAATTAAAAAATAAAAGAATATGGCTTTCAATTATTAATTTCTTGTCTTTTTCAGTAGATTGTGTCCATACTCAGTTTGACTTTAATTATCAATCATAGGCTTAATTATTGTATTATCTAATAACTTTGATTCCGGGATTTTGTTTACATGTTCATTAGCTATCATCAATTATATGTTCGCAATATATATACGTTTACAATGACAAAATTGATCTTTTCAACTGTATTATTACTTGTTTAATATCTTTACACCAATAAGTTGACTATTAATTAATTACACTTCATTTTCGAACTGAAGACTGCAAGGAAAAGTCATCATGCAATCTCTTCAGCTTTATGTATTTGGACCGTTGAACTCAGGATTATTTATCAAAGGTGAGGAAAAATATCCTACACTTGTAATAGCTTTGGTGTTCCTCTTCTTGGTCTGCTATTAATTTATTGTTACTATCTTGAAATGCTGGTTTGTAGAAATGAAAGTGGATAAGCATTCTGTTGGAGGCCTTGGAGGATTAATTAGGAGAACAAAAGGTGCTGTAGCGATCTACATCAGCTACAAAGGAATAAGAATGGTTTTCATTGCTTGCCACCTTTCTGGTAATTATCTCATTACTTTCATGCTGCAATGAATTTCAAGGTCTAATTATATGTAGAAAATGAGTGATGCAATTAGCTAAAGGTGGTACAGTTTATATAATGGAGATGATTTATTTGTTCATTAATTTATGGCATGCATGCAGCTCATGCTCGAAATGTGGAGGAGAGAAACTCCCAATGTAGACACATATCCCATAACCTTTTCTCCAGGACTTGGAACCCTTATGCTAGACCTGCCCAAGTCACTGTATGGTTAGGAGATCTCAACTACAGAATACAGGGAATAGATACACATCCTGCTAGAAATCTAATACAAGAAGACCTTCAAAGAGTAAGAGTTTGATTATAATTATAATTCATGTGCATTTCTTTATTCTATATATGGTTAATTAAGGTATTCTTGATTAAGATTTTTGTAATATATTCTGTTTTTTTTTCCACTTATACAGCTTCTCACTAGCAAAGATCAGCTCTTACGAGAAGCAGAAAGAGGACAGGTCTTTAACGGATACTGCGAGGGGACATTGACATTTAAACCAACTTATAAATACAACGTTGGAAGCAGCAATTACGATACAAGTTACAAGGTACTTTTAATTATCTATCAGGTGTAATACAATTTTTATTATCAAGCATGCAGCTGGATCAATCTTGCAGAAAAAATTCTTGTTTTTCTTAATGATGATCAGGTGCGGGTGCCATCATGGACAGATAGGATACTGTTCAAGATAGAAGATGTAGACAAAATCAGTGCAAATTTACATTGTTACGAGTCCATTGACGATATTCACAGCTCTGATCACAAGCCAGTAAAAGCTCACCTCTGCTTGAAAGTTGATGAACAATCACCACCTGCTTAACTTTGATAATTACTTTAGTAGATTGACCTAATTCTTCCTTGTAAAGAAAGTTACACTAATGTCATGTGGATTCCATATATATATACGTAGCTAGCTAGCTTAATTAACCTTTCTTTTTCAAGTGTACATGTTTCTGTCTAATTCGGCAATTTTAGGATATTACTAGTAAAAATAAATTTGGAAAAACAAAATCATCTTAGTTTTAATTTATAAAGTGTTATGAGCAGATTTTTTAATTTTTAATTTATGAAATATTATATGAATTTTGATTTATGCTTTAATACAAGAAAATAAAATTTGGTTTATATATAACTGGTTAGCTGTTGGTAATGGGAAAGTTAAAAGCACTTTTGTACTTAACGACTGTTCTTATAGAAGTAGGACCGACCAATTAAATGTATCTCCAAATGAACATATTTTCAAAGTTGTTTTAATTATGTTTGGGTTTCACCTGTGCCATGAGTGCCGGCCTTGACTTGTTGCCCACCAACAAGACAGTTCAATTTGGATCCTAATTTTCCGATCCACAATCAATCTATTAAAGTTAATTTTATTTTAATATTACCAGTTATATTATTTAATAAGTCATTATTATATACATTTATCATTTTAATTTTATTTTTCCAATCAGAAATATAATTACTATATATTAGAGGAATATAAAATTCTTTTAAATAGATCATTATACTTTATAAGAGTGGTATTAACAATGTAGCTAGGCCTAAACCTAAATTAGTATGTATCAGCAAAACATTACACGTGTAAATTTCTAAAAGGATAACTACAATGTGTTTGACGTGCAGAGAGAGGATTAGTAAGATAAACAAATACGTAGATTAAATAAGACGCGTATGGTATGGTTTGACCAAAAACTGGGGTCGGTTGGCAGCAGAAATTGTGATCACATGTGAAAAGGAGCAGCAGAGCAGCTTCTGTTTCAAAGTCAAAGTTGAAATCTAGACACATGTACGTTTATAGTTTTCTTTCTTTTTCTTTTTGCTTCATATTGACCGCATGCCACCTCTTTATAAAATAAAAATCATTTTATTACAACAGGTTACATTTATATAAAGCTTTCTATTAGTGGACGTGTTTTGATTTTTGTTTATTTTAGTTTAATAGTTTTATTTTTTTGGCACTTATTTATGCCTTGAAAATACAATTTTACTTCTGAGAAAGATTTATATAAATAAATTATGATACAATTAAAAGTGGAGGACTGAAAAATGTAAGAAAAAAAGAAAAACATTGAAATAGAATGCAATAAATAAAAGGATTTTAAATTTTAATATTTTAAAAAGTTAAATTATTTAAAGTGATTTCAACTTTATAAGCTTAAGGTTGAGTTTAAAAAGGAAATATTGCATATTATAATATTTTTTTCAAGCAATAATTCTCGTAAATGAAAAAAGAAGAATCTTTAACAACTTATTAATCTTCTTATTGTGAAAGCTTAATAAATAAGAATGCAAAAAATTCAAGATAATAAAATATATTACAAGGTATTTAATTTGAAAATTACAAAGCTAGTTGATATTTTTTTTCAAAAAAAGTAATAAAAATAGAAAAGATTATCAAAAATTATCAAAAAGTATATTGTGATAATAATTAATGATAAAATGATGTGTCTTTTTAAAAAAATTAACGCATAAAAATAAATATTATACTGTTAAAATTATCAGTTTATGATAATTTAATTATTTTTTACTCTCGTCAGCATTATCATTGTCTTCAAAATTTAGCTATAGAGTTAACTTAAGCATCAATTCTTTTAAAATTTTGACGACGAATGTGATTTAAAAAAAATATGTGGCGATAATATATTAATAAAATTAAGTATTTTGTTATTAAAACATTTTGCTCAAGGATTCAATTAGTTTCATTTTTATTAACATCATTATAGTTTCAAAATTTAAGTCTAAATTTGAGCAACTTGTCATTTCATAAAAATAATAATTTTTTTATCGTGATCGGATAGTGAAACAATAACGTTAAGTGCTGTGCAGCTCTAGATTCATACTATCAAATATAAATAATGCAATAATTATAATTTATTGGATTTCAAAAATTTTAACTATAAATTAATTGAGTTTACTAAAAAAACTGTCACTTTGTATCTTTTGTACTCATTAAAAATATGGATGCTCATTGATTTATTTTTGTTTCTGTATGAATTTTAGGGCGAATTGTCATGAACCTTGATGAGCATATATCTTTTTATTTTCTATTAATAGCAATTTAATGTACGTTTTTTAATACTCATTAGTAATTGATTAAAGAAATATTATGTATTCCCTTTTATTCTATATATAATTAAAATTATTACTATTTTTGCATTAATTTACCGAACTGGCAGTATGCTATTATAAAAGCTTGGATGTAAAGTCAATTTTTTGAATCTAAAGTTATATTTTTCTTTTAGTCATTTTCTTTTTCGGGCTTTTCCATGGGAACTTTTTAATGACTGCATCTAAAGTTTAGGGAATCTAATACCAAGCAGTTGGCATTGTCATTTGATTCTAACCTCATTCACCTTTTCCTTTTCATCTTCAAACATTTTAAGATTTATTCCCAATCTTAAAAAAAAATATTAAAATTCGTAGTATTTGGATAATTTTGTTACTTTGCAACTTAGTCCTCGTGTGACTCAACTTTCATTCCACTAAAGTACTAAACTCAGCCACTTCATTACCTAAAACAAAACAACATTAAAATTTAACACTTTTTTTCTGTTGAAAAAGAAAGATTAGGAAAAAGAAAAAAAAGAAAACAAAGAGGAAAATTCACATTCGTTGCTACGCGTTCTCCAAAGGACCTTCTTTGGGGTCTTCTTGTAGAAGAAATACAAGGGACCCCCCCTCCAAAGCATACGTATGATATGATACATTTGCGATTCCAAATTCGTAAAGAAAAGTACAATCATATAGTTTATATTTTAAATAGCCAACAACCCAATTTGGTTTTGTAACTAAAGCTCTGTTTTGATCTTTAAATCTTTGTGATTACGGTTTATTTGTCTAAATTTGACTTTCAATTTTGCGTACAATTCAAGCACCCTCACTTACCTACATTCTTAGCGTATTTGTCTTGCGTTTCTTTGTTTTTCTTATTTTTTTGTTTTTTTTTTGTCTCTTACACGTGAATCTCTTCCTCAATTCTTAATAAGGTTCTTTTTCTTGAAAATTAACATATTTTACATTTTTGTTCAATAGATTGTTATCATTCATAGTTTTGATACACACGGAAAAATATTGAAGGGTTTTAGCAAGATTGAGTATATTTTCTTTGGGAGCTTGTCAAATTTGTAGCCTTCTTGAGCTGATTGGGATCTAATCTGATCTGGGTTTCTTCTGTTTCCACCATAACTTGCAGTTTCTTGATTTCTTTATAGGCGAGTCACTCTTCTGTTATTCAATTCTCTATCTTTTTTTTTTTGGTTGTTGAAAGCTAAAATCAAAATGTCATTTTTTGTGAATTTAATGAACTTGTTGAGCTTCAAAATTCTTTCTCTCTCCATTATGTAGTGTTAGATATTTTGTAGCTGAAGCTGGGTTTGCTTAATGATTTTGCTTGTTATAGAGTTATGTCTTTTCTAATGATTGCTAAGAGGAATGCTATAGAGTTCTATTCAGTTAGCTATACTAGTACTTGAATTGAGGTTTGCATGCAGCATACAAGAAAAACCCAATCATTAGATTGCAGAATACTTGGATGACTAGGCTACACTTTTTTAATTTCTGGATTGAGCATTCAGTGTCCTCCCTTTCTTTTTTACTTGACTTGACCAAGTTGTTCCAAAACCAATTTTTTTTTTTAAGAATACCCTACTTATGAATCCCACATATTATATGTATGTTAAGCAATCTCTCTCGCTTTGGCTAACATAATTGTATAAACGGTTTATCTTTCAGTTAGGAACTTCATCGAACATGAGCAAATGGCTTAGCAAAATTTTTAAAGGCTCCAGCCATAATATCTCAGAAGGTCATTATCGTGGAAATTATGGACAAGATCCTAACTATTATGCACCTTCTACTTCAGGGGTAATTACCAATGCAGATTCTATGCCATTGAACCTTTTATGTTTTCATTTCTTTGGTCCTTTGTGGTTTTTTTTTTAAATTGTAAGGTTGGAACATGCATTAAGCCATGCTTTTTATGTTTTTGATTAAATCATGCGCATGTTAGAAGTTAGCTGACATAGTTGAGTCTTGACTTGACGTGTCCAATGATGCATTTCTTTTATCGGAAGATGGTAACTTTGACATATGTTATTACCAAGAGTCTCTTGATAGCCTTGGGTATAAATCTCGTTTCAATTAAATCTGATTCCTAATGTTCTCTTCTTCCACTGACATTTTTTAGCCTGGATCTTAAATGTAGGTTGAATGGTCAGAGCAGGAGAATGAAGATATTAATCGTGCTATAGAATGGTCTCTTTTAGAGGAGAATCAAACTGGAAAACGTGTTATTAGTAAGTTAAATGGCTGTTAGATGATACTCTGACGTATGCTCTTGGTATATATATTGGCCACCAGGCATTGTCCTTGAATCGTTGCATCTTTTTGTGCACATCTGTGTTTCCACAACCTTTACTTAACATTATAAGTTGTTTTATCAACCTCAGAGAAATGTAACATGAGTACTGGATGAAATAATGTGAATGCTAATGAATTTGGCTATGAGATGCTCACATGGATACTGTAGGTATTACGCATTGCTGCTCGGCATTGTGCTCAATCCATTGCCTTTTCTTGCAGGCAATGTTTTTCTTTTGTCCAAAATCTTTACACAATAATCTAGGCTTCTTGTCAGTCTCAAACATCATACTGATGATACAGATTCATGTCCTTAACAAATACTTATGCATCTAAAAGAGGCACATTAGATTCATGTCCATAAGAGAAACTCATGCATATTCTTTTGCATCAATATCTTATATTGGTTTCTGCAATAACTTGTACTGGTTCTTTGCTTTGTCAAAAGATTTATTTATTTCCTTCTAGGTATGTCTATGATTCTTTTAATGAATTATTAGCAAGTAAAATGATTGAGCCTTTTCAGCTCCAGCCTATGAAACTATTTTGCCTTCTGTGAATCTCATGATTCTGATGTACTGCAAATTAAACTATTTTATTAATTATTGGATAGATAATGAGAATCAACTAGAAGAAGATGAACAACTTGCTAGAGCTATACAAGAAATCTTGAATGTCGAATCTCCTCCTCGATATGGATATGGATATGGAAATGGAAATGGAAATGGAAATGGTTATGGATATGGAAGTGGAAGTGGAAGTGGAAGTGGAAATGGCAATGGCAATGGAAATGCGTATCAAGGAAATGTATATCAACCCATCCCAGTTCACTTTCCAATGGGGTATAGGTATCTCAATCGTAGTTAATGCTTCTTAATCGTTGCTGATCTATTAATTATAATTTGGTTTTAATTATTTCTTCATTTAATGTTGCATACTTGTTTGATCTTTGGAACCCCTCAAATTATTATATGTCATTCACCTCCGTTCTATACCTCCTTCCAGTTGGAATAAAGTAAAATTTTTCAATGCCTATGTTTCTATGTTTTATTACCTTTGCGTTATGAATTCCCTACTTTGATCTATTTTAAGGCCTGTAGTTGTAATATTAGGTCTTAATATTGTTTAGTAACAGATTCTTTGTTAACATAACCATAGTTTGATATCTTGTTCATGGTTTATCATTCATTCATGATCTTCAATTGGTGCATTAATTATATTGACTTTCTGAAGCTTATGGATATAAGGAACCAAGTGATTCGAGATTTATCCTGTTTTGAGCTCCATCCAAGCTCAGATTTTGCTTCTTTCTCTTATGTAGACAGGATTTGTTTATTATTGATGTTTGAATGTCAATCTGTGCTGGTTTTAGTTGTTTGGAGTCTTTATGTGCAAAAGCAACGGTTAAAATATAAGAGAACCCATAAAATCTTGTAATCGTTTATGAAAGATGAATACTTTTAATAAGCTTATGCGATATCTTTGTGTTGTCCAATCTCGTTAATTATCTTGAATGGGGAAAGTTAAGATGAGTGACAAGATTTCATCTTCCAAAAGGAGCCAATCGTCAGAAAGTTTACCAACTATATTTTGGTTGAATGGAATATATTCTGTGAGCAGGTCTTGGCATGGAAATCGATTTTAAAAAATTAAAAATCATAGGATTTCTTTTTCATTTTGAGTTTTATTTAGAAAAACTATCTATAAAAATAATTAGATAAAAGAGCTTTGACCCTGTCAACTGGATCTTGCCTAAAGAAATTTCCATTTGAACAAAACGCATGGGCGGAAGAAGGAGATCGGTACTCTTTTTCTCTCCCCCCCCCCCAGACAGATCAGTTGATGGAGCCGGTCCCGGAGAAGCCCAACTTTGACCCGGACCTGTTCTAAAAAAGTCGAGGCATTTCGAATTGTTTGTTGACACGGACAAAGTCAAGGCGCCAACACGAAAGATATATTTATCATACTAGGAACTTTTACCCCATATTAATCAAAGGTCCCTTACCCAAAAAATATTAAATAAAAAAGATAATTGAAATTACAATGATTGATGGTGTAGAAAACCTAAGCATGTTCAGAGTTCTTAGGAAAATTTTATAGGCATCAACCTTGGTGCACGCTCAAACTATATCTGTTTTTGCATCATAGACATTTAGTTTAGGTGAGCTGCGCACACACACACACACATATTTTCCTGATTGATGCTCCCATTCTCTTTCACAATAATATACTATGGTCATATTTACTATACATTTTCAATAAAGATGAGCCAAGGTTGTCTTTATTTTTGTGTAGGATCTGTGCTGGTTGCAATACTGAAATTGGTCATGGAAGATTTCTAAATTGCCTTAATGCATTTTGGCATCCAGAATGTTTCCGGTGCCATGCTTGCAACCTACCAATTTCTGATTACGAGGTGCAAATTATACTCCTGATTTACTACAAATGTATCTTAGCTTATGGCTGATTTTATGCAATCCCATCACTGGTGGCTTTACTACATTAAATAGATTTATGTTTGGTGCAGTGCAGTGGCTAACATGACATTTAATATTTCTTAAATAGTTCTCTATGACTGGGAATTACCCTTATCATAAATCTTGCTACAAGGAGCGCTACCATCCAAAATGTGATGTTTGCAAGTACTTTGTAAGTATCTCTCCCTTTTACCCGAAAGCTCTTATTGATTCTGATGTTGTATTAGTTGTTTGTGTCTCGGCAGCTAATATAACAGGTCTAAAATAAAGTATATGTGAATGCACAGCTTGGTCTGAGAGAGAGAGAGAGAGAGAGAGAGAGAGAGAGAGAGAGTTGGTGAGAGAGAGAAGAGAGAGATTATAGATCTTAGGAGCTTTCTGCACATCATATCAAACTTTTCCATGTCATGTTTCTCAATTTGAAGTCGAGAATATGTAACTGTGCTTTCATTTGAAGTTAATTCATATCACTCGTTTATGGTTGTTGGCTCTTTTTGATTATGTATATATACATCTGTCAACAGATTCCAACAAACCCTGCTGGTCTTATTGAATATAGGGCACATCCTTTTTGGATCCAGAAATACTGCCCATCTCATGAACATGATGGTACTCCTCGGTGCTGCAGTTGTGAGAGAATGGAGGTTAGTCAGAGGCATAACTTATGCAAGCATAGACAATCTTGATGATCTCAATTTCTTACAGAGTTGTGATGTATCTTCCCAAATTATGCAGGCGCGAGACACGGGATATATTGCACTTAGTGATGGTCGGAAGCTTTGCTTAGAGTGCCTGGACTCTGCAATCATGGATACTAATGAGTGCCAGCCCCTTTATCTTGATATACAAGAATTTTACGAAAGTTTGAATATGAGAGTGGAGCAGCATGTTCCACTGCTCCTTGTTGAGAGACAAGCACTAAATGAAGCCCGGGAGGGAGAAAAGAATGTAAGGAAAAACTTCTTGAAAACATTTTATATTGCCTGCTTTAACTAAAAACATGATTGAAAATTATGCTCCGTTGCTAGTTCTTAGAGAGTCATCACCTTTGGCATTATTGAACATATGAAAAGTGCATATATCTTTGTCCATGTGTTTAAGTAAAATGCTTATCTGAAAATCTCGTTTCCTTTTAACTTTCTGTATTTGGGTTTTCAAAAATCTTTCCTGGACAGGGCCATTATCACATCCCAGAAACTAGAGGACTTTGCCTTTCTGAGGAACAAACAATCAGCAGGGTGTGTGATTTTTGGAATCTTCTTTCTGAATTTTGGTGGACCTGCTGTACTTCAGATATGTATTATTGGCTAACAATTTATATTACAATGGCCTTGAATGACCAGGTATTAAAGCGGCCAAAGTTTGGGGCCGGAAACCGAGCAATGGGGATGGTCACAGAGCCTTACAAATTGATGCGTCGTTGTGAGGTGACAGCAATTCTCATATTATTTGGCCTCCCAAGGTATTTCTTTAGGTCTTATTCATTGTTATATTCTTACTAGAGAGTGTGCTCAATAACAAGTAGATATAATTTCTGGCTGGATGCTTGATGTGTGGCTGGAAATCTCTTTTCATGCAGATTACTGACAGGGTCAATCCTCGCTCATGAGATGATGCATGCATGGATGCGACTTAGAGGTATAATTCTATTCTCTGACTTGTAAGTGATGGCTTTTTTTGGGTTTGTCTATCTACAGATGCTGACATGCTCTTTATTTCTGGAAGGCTTCCAACATCTCAGTCAAGACGTTGAGGAGGGTATTTGTCAGGTGCTTGCACACATGTGGTTAGAGTCACAGCTTGCATCTAGTTCGGGCATCAGTGCTGCATCATCGTCTGCTTCAAGAGCTTCAAAACGGGGTACAAGATCTCCATTTGAGAGGAAGCTTGGGGAATTTTTCAAGCATCAGATTGAATCAGACACTTCTCCAGTATATGGAGATGGATTCAGAATGGGCCAGCGAGCAGTGCAAAAATATGGCCTTGAAAAGACACTTGACCATATTCGGATGACGGGGAGGTTTCCATATTGAAGTCCTGAATCCTGAATTTTTACAATGCTTTTCTCAATTTTACACGATTCAAAGCTTTGGCCTTTTCCTATATGACCCCTAGGCCGAAGCACACTGCACATTGGAATTGGTTTACTAGATAGTAGTTTTCAGGAGTGTTCATTTTTTTTTCTAGTGGCTATAATGCCGTTGAATAGCTATTTTAGTAAATTTTTATCATTAATGAGAAATATTCATTCTTTGATTTCAATCTCGTGTCACTCTCAGTTATGATGTAAGAAGCTCAGTTCATTAGCATTCAGTTTAAAGAAATCAATTGGCAGATCTACTCATCTAAATAGTAAAGGTTTTATCTCAGTAGTGGCAGAAACGTGTACACTGTAGATGAATTTGTTACCTAATTTGGTAAATTATATAAGTAGTTGGTAAATGTACAAGTAACTACTACTTTGAAATAGCTTCAGCTCGCCAATCGTTTTCACCTATTGACGAACACCATACTGGAACTGCTACATCAATGGAGTTGACATTCAGTGATTCAGATTTTGCCAATTCCGTCTGAATTTTCACCAGAGTCGACACTACTTCCCCCATGCTGGGTCTCCTAGCTGGTACCTGTGTCAAGCAGGCTAAGCTTACTCTGGCGAGGCGTAGAGCCAGCTTACTCTGGCGACCTCCAGTGAAACTAGGATCGATGAAGAAAGCCAGCTCAGCTTCTGCATTTTCTTTCTCCATTACAGAAAATATGGCTTTCGAAAGCAGTGTTTCCTTTCCATCCCGCATAAAAACAGCATCTTTCCCCGTAATCAGTTCCAGTAAGACGATTCCAAAAGCATAAACATCAATCTTGGGAGTCACTTGTCCTGCTTGTACGTACTCTGGCGCCATATAACCTCTAGTCCCTTCAATATGTTTTGTCAGGACAGCATTTGCTGCTGCTCGTGCAAGACTGAAATTTGCTATCTTGGCCCTTAGATTGTTGTCTAGTAGAATGTGGCCGCTCGTGATGTCCTTGTGCACACAGGCAGGTTCAGTAAAGCTGTGAAGATAGAATAGTCCGTTAGCAATATCTAAAGCAATCTGAATCCTCTGATTCCAGCTTCCGACATCTTCAAACCTTTCTCTGGACAGCCATTCTTGTAAAGAACCATTTTTCATGTACTCAAAAAATAGATAGAAACATCCCAGATTCTCGCATACGCCGTGAAGCTTAATCAAATTGAAGTGGTTGATCCTCTTCAAGATGTTCACTTCCTTAGATACATCTCTATTCATCTTCTTAATAGCTAAGATCTGCCCATTAAACTCGCCCCAGTACAAAGAACCCTTTATTATGTGTTTGGAACTGAAATTTTCAGTTGCTTTCTTTACCTCTTCAAGTCCAAAAACTTTCAGGACTTGCTCAACACTTGCAATCTCGAGACGAAGATCTTCCTGCTCTCTTCTGCGATTGATCTCTGGAAACTTGTGTCTTCTATCTTTGCGAAGCAGAAACAGTATGACTACAATTATACTGAGGACTAACAGAGAACAAGCTGCTGTAATCCCAACTTTTTCATAAAGTTTTCTCTTCGATCTTCTATTATCAGGAGGAGAAGCTAGAGGAGGCGAAACCTCTGTTGGGTTTTCGTGAATTATGGTTTGGGAATTCGAAGGTTCGGTGGTCAAGGGTATGAGAATTGTTGTGTCAGGATAAATTGTTGGGGATTCTCTCAAACCATTCGCATCAATTATACTCTCTTTGCTTACATTGAATCTTTCAGCAATAGCAGCAATATGATCACTCTCGCTAATAGGAAAAGTAAGTAGATACTTTGTTTCATTCCGAACTTGGCTCGCAGTAGGACAAGCACATCGAAGTGGTACTTGAAGTTCTGCACCAAGCGCCAAATCAAACTCACCATATGTATTTGCTTTCTTAAGAGAAGCACAAGTAGAGAGTCCCTCGTAAGTTTGACTTGCTATGGTAAAATAACTATGGTCACTGGCGACTTGAAATGAAGTGTTGGCCTGGTAGTATTGGCCTAAACAAGAGCAAGATACGGGAACAATTACCTCTTTGTTGAGAGGGAACTCGGATAACCCTGTAACGTTGTTGAATCTTGCTAGCTCCTCTTGGCTTGCGGACGTTAGAGCTGAGATGGTAGGCGCCGAGTCATAAGGAGGTCGAGATCTAAAGATGAGAAAAGCCTGACAAGTTCTGTTTTGGCCATTGCAAGTATAGAGAAATGCTGGAGATGGTCCTGTCTCATCACTGCTGTTGCAGTCCAGTGCAGAATTTGCTGAATAGTTCTGTTGAGCATAAGTAAAAGAAATGAACAAGCCGAGCGTGAGTAAGCTAAGCAAGAACTGATCCATGGTGGACGGTCAGGAAAATGGTTAGTTGGTCATCCAAATTTCTTTGATTTAGGTAAATCAGTTGAAGACAGAGTTGTTGCAGAGCTTAGCAATATAAACGCGTTTAAGGATTATAAAAAGTATTATAAAACAACATCATTGACTTACTAATTAGGCCCTGACGCGTAATTTCTATTCATAGCTGCGTTAAATATATTACAAATACACAATAGTAATCTTGACTTGGCTAAGTTTTTATGTTAAATTGTTAATAATAATGCAGCCATCGTTGAGACAAGAGACTATTATTGGTACCTAAGCTGACAAAGATTGGTCAATAATCTAATTATAATCCGCGATTAAGCTGGCCCGCAATACATGTTTATTTGCAGTTGCCTTGCGTAGGCAAATTCTAGCTCTAATTCCATTTGCATCATTGCATTTTGCTCCTCCCCGTTTAATCCGGCTGTTTATATATATACCAAATTCATAAATAATTAATTTATTTATATCTATCAATTTTAAATAATTATATTTTAATATTAAAATATAAAATATTCATATATAAATATAATTCTCATGTTCGTTCTGATTGATAGTACCCAAACTAATATACTAATATAGTACCCAAACTAATATACTAATTAGTTTTTTAAACAATGTAGCTATTGCAGAAATTCTCAATTATTGGATAATTTTTTAGACCGTAATTTTTTGGATAATTCTAAGTTTAACCGCTCTCTATGTATTAAAAAGAAGTACTTGAGATCCTAAGCCATAAAAGGCCAACCCATAAGAAAAAAAATGATAAATTCAATTCTTTTATAATTTTAAAGACTTCTCAAAGTTTAAAAATTAACTGCCTAAATTACTAATTCTACACTACTCAAATCATGATAAAAAAATAATCTAAATACTAAATTATTAAAGTTTAAATAGTTTTGATACTAAATATGTAATCATCTATTATTTTAAATATCGTTGAAGGTTTTGTTTCGTTAAAATAAAGAAAGTGAGATTCATGTAAATGGTACATTTGAATACAATATTAAATAATAAAATAATATATTTTTTAGTAAATAGAAATGAGGATCGACTTTACGAGGGCCTCAAAGCCCAAAGAAGTACAACAAAAACTGCATGGGCTTAGCAAAGGAATCAGTAATCGGACCAGAGGTCTAACAGCCATAACACCCAAAATGGACATAAACTAACGGGCCTCAAGCCCTTCAGAATCGTAAATTTCGACTTATTACCCAACCAAACTATGGCCCATAGGCCCACAATAATTTGGAAAAATATCAGAATGCCCCCAACCTAGACCTGTTCATGGGCCGGGCCTGGGCGGACTCGGACCGAACCTGATTTGATTTTGGATAAGTCCGAGCCCGTCTAGGCCCGAGAATTTTTTGATATCTCTGAGCTCAAACCCGTGCCTGAAATTTTTTAAAACGTCCGGTCCGACCAATTATTAAATCTGTCCTAAATTGTAGTTATATTTAAATTTAGGATTTTGTTTTTATTAATATATTATTAATAACAATAAAACTATAAACAGAGATAATAGGTAGCTAAGTGGTATTGACTCTTAATTATAAATTGAAGGTTATAGATTTGAGAATGCTAGATATAATTTTATTTTTTTTACTAACTAAACTAGACGCCGGGCCGGGCCGGGCCCAAGCTAACATTTCCCTGCCAGAATCTTCTTTCACGGTCTTCCTCAGATGCTGCACCAAAGACCTGAGAGAAGAAGCCACCATAGCAGCTAGTGGCAAAATCAAGGGATAAATTGCTAGCCCAGACTGAACAATTGTATACCTGAGGACCTTGATAAAAACTCGCCAGCACAGAGAGTAAAAACGTTGACAGCCCAAGCACAGGGAGAGGTGATATCGCACCCAATTGACAGAAACAACCAAAAACCCAGGGAATCTACCTGTCCTTTTTATGGCGAGAAGGAGCAAATGAGCAGCTTGAACGAGTTTCGCTAATATTAATATATATCGGGAAACGACATGTCGTCCAATATGCTGAACGATCACGAACATACACTGTGCTGATTAACAAGCTGCTCAGAAATGCTTGGCTAAACTTATATGCAATCTCTAGTTTTATAACAGGACAGGAGATGCTCGATAATCATCAACAATGCTACAATAACAATAAGAATACCAATGTTTGATCTTCAGTTTTGGATTCTCCAATGCTCAGATACTCTCCAATTTTTCCTTCTCTTTCTCTCCTCCGTTTACGCAAATCATACCACTGGAAGCCCCGCCACGAATCCAAACTTACCCGACCCGAACTCATCGACCGGATCTCCCGCCTCCTTGTTCTCGGTCGCTACCATGCCCTTAAGGACCTTAATTTCCAGTTCTCCGATTATATTCTCGATTCTGTTCTCCTTAAACTCAAATTTAACCCTATCGCCTCCTTACATTTCTTTAAATTAGCCTCTAAACAATCCAATTTCAGACCCAACGTTAACTCTCACTGTAAACTCGTTCACATTTTGTCTCGAGCTCGAATGTACGACGAAACCAGGTCATATTTGAACGAACTGGTCACTCCTTCTAAGAATAATTATTCTTCCCTTGTTGTTTGGAATGAACTTGTCAGGGTTTTTGAGGATTTTAAGTTTTCACCTACAGTTTTTGATATGATATTGAAAATTTATTGTGAAAAAGGAATGATAAAGAATGCACTCCACGTGTTTGATAATATGGGAAAGTTCGGTTGCGTACCGAGTTTGCGGTCTTGTAATCGTTTGTTAAGTAGCTTGGTTAGAAAAGGTGAAAGTTCCAATGCAATTCTTGTTTATGACCACATTAATAGGTTAGGGATTGTGCCTGATGTTTTCACTTGTTCGATTATGGTTAATGCGTACTGTAAGGATGGATGGGTTAATGTTGCTGTTGATTTTGTGAAGGAAATGGATTATCTAGGTTTTGAATTGAATGTAGTGACTTATAATAGCTTGATTGATGGGTGTGTTAGTATTGGTGATATGGAGAGAGCTGAAATGGTTTTGAAATTGATGGGTGAAAGGGGGATTTTGAGAAATAAGGTTACACTTACGTTGTTGATTAAAGGTTATTGTAGACAATGTAAGTTGGAGGAAGCAGAGAAGGTGCTTAGAGAAATGGAGAGAAGTGAGGGTATGGTTTTGGATGAATATGCTTATGGTGTTTTGATTGATGGGTATTGTCGAGTTTGTAAAATGGATGATGCTGTTAGGCTTCGAGATGAGATGTTAAATGTTGGATTAAGGATGAATTTATTTATTTGCAATGCTTTGATAAATGGATACTGTAAAAATGGTCAAGTTTCTGAGGCAGAGAGGTTGTTAATGCGTATGGTGGACTGGGACTTGGAACCAGAGTCTTATAGCTATAGTACTCTCATGGATGGATTCTGTAGAGAGGGTCTTGTCACTAAGGCTATCAGTGTTTATAATGAGATGCTTAGGGTTGGAATTCAATCGAATGTTGTAACTCATAATTCTCTTCTTAAGGGCTTATGTCGTGTTGGTGCCTTTGAGGATGCTTTACACGTTTGGCATTTGATGCTGAAGAGAGGTGTGACTCCTGATGAGGTCAGCTATTGCACTTTGCTTGATTTGCTCTTCAAGATGGGAGAATTTTTTAGGGCTTTGGCATTGTGGAATGATATTCTAGCTAGGGGTTATGGCAGAAGTACATATGCTTTCAATACAATGATTAATGGGTTCTGTAAGATGGAGAAAATGATTGAAGCAGAGGAGACTTTCAACAGGATGAAGGAACTGGGTTTTGAACCTGACGGTGTAACATATAGAACTCTAATTGATGGATATTGTAAACTTGGAAATGTTGAAGAAGCTTTTAAAGTTAAGGAGAAGATGGAAAAGGAAGCAATTTTGCCTTCCATTGAGTTGTATAATTCTCTTATTGGCGGACTTTTTAAGTCTAAGAAAACTAGAGAAGTGATGGATCTTCTTTCTGAAATGTGCCTTAAAGGATTATCTCCTAATGTTGTCACTTATGGAACCCTCATCGCTGGCTGGTGTGATGAAGGGAGACTGGATAAGGCATTTACTGCATATTTTGATATGATTGAAAAGGGCTTTGCTCCTAATGTAATTATCTGCAGCAAAATTGTTAGTAGCCTCTATCGACTTGGTCGAATAGATGAAGCAAATATGCTATTGCAGAAGATGGTGAATTTGGATGTTTTTCTAGATCATGGATACTTTGACAGGTTGCACAAGGCAGATGATGGGAATCTAGACAGTCAGAAAATTGCAGATACTCTCGATGAAAGTTCTAAAAGTTTTTCTTTGCCCAACAGTGTGGTGTACAATATAGCTATTGCAGGGCTTTGCAAGTCTGGCAAGGTTGATGATGCTAAAAAAATTTTCTCAAGCTTGTTGCTAAGAGGCTTTAGTCCAGATAATTTCACATACTGCACCTTGATTCATGGCTATTCAGCTGCTGGTAACGTGAATGATGCTTTCAGCTTACGAGATGAGATGTTGAAAAGAGGTCTTGCTCCGAACATAATTACTTATAATGCTCTGATAAATGGCCTTTGTAAATCGGGGAATCTCGATCGAGCCCAGAAGCTTTTCGATAAACTTCACCTGAAGGGATTAGCTCCTAATGTTATTTCTTACAATATACTGATTGATGGATACTGTAAAAATGGTAACACAAGAGAAGCATTGGATTTGAGAAACAAGATGTTAAAAGAAGGGATCTCTCCCTCCCTCATTACCTATTCTGCCTTGATTTATGGTTTTTGTAAACAGGGAGATATGGGAAAAGCAACTAACCTTTTAGATGAGATGAGAGAGCTATTTGCGGATCAAAATCTTGCCAAATTTGTCAAGTTGGTTGAGGGTCATGTTAAATGTGGAGAAGTAAAGAAGATTGCAAAGCTTCACAATATGATGCACATAACAATTCCCTGTGCTGGTGTTATCTCTCATAAACAGATGGAGTTAGATGTGTTCTCAAATGCCAAAGAAATGCTGAAGCTGTGTGTTGATGGATGTTTAGTAATCTAAGAGTTTGTTAAAAGGTTGTTATGTTTAGTGGAAGTCATCTTGATTTAATTCATCTCCTTGAGAAGCCCAGGTAATATGTTGGCGAGGGGTGAATTTAGTCTCCATGATACAGGATCTTGGCTCTGAGTTCCACATGCCTCTCGTCACATACATGTCTAATTCCTGTGGAGGGATTAATAAATTGGAAGCGAAAAGAAAGCAATGCTCTCATCATCTGAGGATGTACTGGTGTAATTCCTTGGAGGTTTACTACCGCATTTAAAATATTTGGAACTGAAAGAATACAAAGATTGAATTCAAACTGCAGCAAGTCGGAGTTAATTATTGTGTAAGAACTCCATTTCCTGTCTTATAGTATAGCTGCTTCACTGCCTGTGGAATTATTGGTTTTGATGTTTTTGTTGGCATATAGTGCATATGCTCTTAAAATGTTTCTGACAATCTGGTGTAAATTAGTCCTTTCCCCAAGTTGAGATGCTAAGTAATGTACATGGTGATATGTCAATTGTCAAGTATGGAAATCCATGGGTACACTGTTTCTTGTAGATGCAGCAAAAGATCATGCATGTTTAGAAATTGAGTGCAAAGGTGGGGCCTCCTTTTTCTTTTATAATTTATTTATTTTGGAAATACCGTACTAGTTCCCAAAAGTTCAATTCTCTTTAGTGTCAAATTGCTAAATGTTGATATTGAGTTCCATAGAAAAATTTAGTTGTTTCAGAACTTTTGTTTTACTGCGATTACAATGCTCTTGCAATCAGCATGTTTGAGAGTAACGTCTCTGTTAAATTGTTGAAAAGGACACCAAACACTATCTTTTATCCCTCAAGTTTTGGAATTATTCTGTGCAAGATATGTGCTTGTGACTGGTAGGCTGCCATGTTATTGATGTATGGCCGCCTGATCAAGACACGTACATTCATGCTTGTAGGCTGTGTTGTTGAAAAGTAAAATTTTGCTTCCTTGCATTCTGATATGTTTAATTAGTCAAGTGGAAAATGACTAAAGTCAGGCTAGAAAACAGAGTTTAGAAATTACTTTATCAGGCTTATATAATTGAAATTCTAGTTTCAAAATTTTCCTAATGTGTTCATTAATGAAAAATCCTGACTCTTATTGTAGGTGCTTGTTTGGTGCAATGAGAAACTCACCACCTACAACACATCATCATTTACTCAATCGCGGGTAAGCTGGTATTTTGGACTTGCACCACTTCTCAAATTGTACCTTAAGGTTAAGATGTTGCTTCACTATCATCTGCATGATAATGATAGCCAGGACAGCAGCCCATTCCTGGGATGGACACTGATAGCATGTAATCTTGGGGGTGAGGTAATGGGTTCAGCTACCATAATATGCGAACTCTTCCTAGAAGGTTTAAAATTCACAATGGTTTTCTACATTACAAATTGAAGAGAAATTATGGATCAAGGCAAGAACTGTTAATGAAAATGAACTGTTGAATACCACTTCCATGGATTTTGAGACCCCAAACTGTTTTACTTTGTGTCATACTTAATAGCTCTTTTTTTTCTTTTTTTTGGTATTGTGTGGGATGTTATCTTTTTTTTTTTTTTTCTTTCTTTTTTTTAAATATAACCTTTTTATACAAGCATTTGTTTTAGTTTCTCCTAGTTCATTGACAATTCAGCTTTCTACCTTTTGTAGTTAATTGTGAACCTGCAACTTCAGTTTAGTTGTGTAATTATGATTCTAGATGCAAAAACTTTCTTTGTGCAAGAAATGATTTTTTTTTTTCCTTTCCTGGTTTTGAAATATTTTCTTTATCTTTGTATATGCAAGGCCATAAACTTGAAGAAACACTTACCGAACAAATGAATGCTGGCATTTATCGAATGGATATCTTGCACCTGAAAATCCTGTTGGAGATAAATTTTTTGGACAGAAGCTACAAAAAGGTTAACCCATCTGAGCTTGACAGTCATACACGATGCTCCCATGAGGTGATGTAATTTGTATTTTCTTAAACCTTGAAATCTACTTACTGTGCTTGGTTACATTCATTCATTTAGCCAATAGAATAATCACCTGATAAATATGTTGTATATGAGATATATAACTACTTGGGTATTAACATGAGACAGAAATTTAAGATAAAGAGAAAAGAAGCTATGGAGCATCTAGTTAGATTATTTTCTATGTTTTGAAAATACAGCGGAAGCTGCATCTCTGCTATCTATTGTTTGGAAACCGTTGAAGATTCATTATAGTCATTGCTGTCATCAAGACTTGGTCATGATAAGCTTATTATAATGCATAGAATTTAATTTGATTCTTAAATTGTAGATCCGTTGTTATATTATGGCCACTGGTGATGTATCAAATATCTATTACTTTTTCAATGGATAGAGGCAGGAGAATATTTAATGCTTAAATCACAATTGAAAGTTTCTTAAGAATGAGTACATGTTTCAGGATGTCATGTTAGCCGTTGACCCCATGAAAAACTGAATGAACCTTGCTAAGGCTGTTAGCAATATGGAAGAGAACCTGATCCTGCTAATTATAGGCGTCATTTTCTTGATATGGATTATTGAACCTTGCCAGATGCATTTATGTGAAGTATGTGAATTTTGGCATTGCATATGAACAAATGTTTCTGAATTTGAGCTTCGAGTTCTGAATAAGCACTTCACATAGCCTCTGCATATAGATCGAAAAGATAAACGACAAGAGGTACATTACAAAGTCGCACAACAAGAGACTTTTTTGTGCTTCTACCCTGTCTCTAATGGAAGAAGAGGCTTCTAATGCAAGATCATGTGGATGCTAATATTTTCTTCTTTATTTTCCATGTAATAATAGAAAATTTTATGACATTAACAGGATGAAAGTTGTCGGCCTATGTAATGAGAGCTACTAGGATTATGGAATCCAGCCTATGAGAAGAAAGGGTGTAATAGTTTTGAAATAGACATCCTTTTCCGCTATTGTTGGTCGTAGTCGTAGGCATAAGTTGCCCAGTCCATCTCAATATGATGCAATCGTAGTGATTTTCAGGAAGTTGTCTCATCTGATAAATCGCAAGCCACTTAAATTAGAAATTTTAAAAGGGGGAGTAAAGAAATGATATTTGCAGTGTAATTACTTGGGATCATCCTCAACCAACACAGCATAATGGCATGGGTTAAGTAGCAGATCATAAAGTAATCAATCTGCCTGCTGAAAGTATGAGAAAAGCAACCCGATGATTATTATCTCTACTTCTTTATTTTTCATTTAATTTAGGTCTGCATGTCTCACTAATTATGTTTTGTATTTTGATCATAAAGTAAATATGGCAATGGCATCACCGCCCGGGTAAGGTTTTCCTTGAAGGAAACTGAAAATGGCTCCATAATATTATTCTCCTTTTTTTTTTCCTTTTTTTTTTTCTAAAGAAATGACTCCTTAAATTACGCATGTATTTTAAGGCCAGATTAAGCAGAAAGGTGTTATGTCATATTTATTGGAGTAGAAGTTAGAACCCAATATTTTCCATTTAAATGGAAAAATTAAAAACTTCAAACACATGAAAGAGTTGGTAAAGACAGAAAGGCATGTCTCATCCAACAGCAGGGTTTTCTTAAGTTTGTAGGCACTTTCATGTAAGCAGTGCCTTTTGGCTGGCCAAGAAGCATCTCAGTCTACATCCGATTTGCCACTTCTGAAAGATAGAAATTTATGGCAGCAAAACGGAAATGAACAACTTGACCTCTTCTCATCGCTCAGATTACTAGAGAAAGGATTAATGTAATTTTTGGATTGAACCACGGCAGATATAGACCTTGGTGGACCCTCGGGTCATATCTTGCGATCCAAGTGTTCCCACTTTTTTCTTTGTAGTGAAAGTGAAAGTGAAAGTGAAAAAATCGTTTCTTAAAGGCCGGATTATAATTACAGATAAAGGAGTCGGCTCCACATGTCATAGAAATCACTTCGAATTTACTACGTAACATTACACACGTGTGTCATATTATAGCATCATTTTAACGCTATATACTTGCCCATGAAAAGATTGATCTAATCTTATTTACTTGTTCAAAACAAAAACGACTTAACTATTTTACTAACTCTTTCAATTTCGACTTATACATTCATAAATTAATATTATATAATATCATTCATTTAAATTTATCGACAAATAGAAAAAGCTAATAAATATTTAAATTTTATCGATAAACAAAAAAAGCTAAACGCTAATAAAATGAGTTGAAATTTCAAATATATTTAAATCGTAACATAAAAATTTAAAGGAAAAACTTATGATAGATTAGGCAAACCTTACGGAGCATATAATCACTAACCCGATAAAAAAATGGCTTGTAAAAGTCAAATTTTCATTTGCTAATGAATTTTTTGGCATTAAATAGTGGAATAGGGTTGAATGAGAAATGATAACTTAAAAATGAATATTTAACATTTTATATTATAAAATAAATACAGGATGAATTACCATATTAATAATTGACATCATTTAAAAAGTTAATAATAGAATAATGAATATGGTAATGGTAATAATTGAGGCTTGTGAGTAAATATACGTGCAATTTAATAGAATAATTAAGAAAAATAGCTAAAAAGAATATTGTGCTTTGATAAGGATTGAGAATTTAAAATCTGAAAACAGGTAGAGGGTTACCTACTTTTTAGACGAGTTGTTAATATCTATACATTCTACTTCAATAATTAGATGAACAAGAACAAATCGAAACTGGGGGAAAAAGAAAAGAATAAAAATCGAAATATATAAGTGGATTACAATTCAAAGGGATAGAAAGAAAAAAGCAATAATAATGGAAATGCTGGCAAGCACGATCCTGTAACTATTCTTCCTTGTTACGGAAAAACGCGTTATTGTCCACTAGATGAGATGACATCATTGTTGTATTAATTTATTTTAAAAATTTATCATCTGGAAGTCATAAAATAATGAGACAAAGGATCAATTTCGTTCATTCAGAAACTTACACAATCTAACGGTAATCAAACAGTTAGTACTGATGAGATTGACAAGGTTAAAAATGCTTCAATATTAATCTCACCATAAGAAGAAGATGAAACTTATATAAGTCTAATTAAAGTAATATATGGATGATGACCTAATTTGACTATTACAAAATTTAAAATATATTTATTAGAAAGTAGAATAAATTATTTTTATTTCAAAATTAAAATATTGGTTTCATTAGAACATGAAATTTTACAATAAAAGATTTCCACCAACTAATTTGAATAGAGGGTTTAATAATTTTGGGTTGATTTTGTCAAAAGAGTTCATGTAATGAATTATTTGTTCATGCATCGCAAGTTGAGGGGCCTTTGTCCTAAAATAAATTATATTAATAGTTTCTTTTTTGTGTATATTTTTCTTAAAAAAGATTGTTGCATAAATGTCTAATTTATAGATTGCTGATTAACATTAAAATGAAGACACGAGTGTTTCAGAATTAGAAATCTTGAGATGTATTATGATTTGGGCGGGTGTTTTCATTCTTAATTGGCGTTGAATTGTGTTTTGGAGATTAAGATTGCAATGTTGATGTTAAATTGCTCTTTGGAGAAGGAAAAGAATTGTCAGCAATAAATAATGTGAAAAACAGTGTGGCTGACCAGTTAAAGCTAACATGAGACTACTCATACTCAATACTTACTCAAGGCTCCAAATGAAGACAAATTCGCAAATAAAATTAATTGAAAAGATTAAAAAAAAAATGATACACTAAAATAGAAAATGTTGAAAAATTCAGAGACCATTATGTAAATGTTCCATTTAAGAAAAGGAGTAAAACATAATTGAGAACCCAGAAGAAGGCAGACAGATAAGTAAAGGGAAATGAGATTATCTTCAAATGGAGAAGGCATTGCACTGATTTAGACTCCAATTAGATACCCCTGAGATTTTGAGAGTTGAAGATTTAATCCCCCAAAATTACAGAAACAAAACCAAAGGGTCCCACTTGCTTAGACTTTCCCTTTTTTTCTTTTTCCTGTACCTGATTCAGATCATATGCCGTACACAAGACTTTTCCTCTTTAATGTATGCCACGCGTCATTCATACGTAAAACTCATCTTCTCTCAATTAATGTCCTTCTATCCTCATTCCTTTCCTCTACCGACACTTATTTTTATATTTATTTCTTTGGATATTCTTATTTTTATATTCATTCTACTTGTGTAAATTTTAACTTTTGATGGTTTTTGCACCTCGGTCAATTTGCTCCTAAATTTACATTTAAGAGTAAAATATGTTTAATATAAATTTTTTAATAAATATTTTTTATATCTAAAAATTAAATATATTCAAATTAAAAAATTTAATTTAATAATAAAACATTCTATTTTATTAATTTACTGATACAACATATATTGAAGTATTATATATGAATGTATTTGAAAAGATTAAGAACTTAAATTTAATTAATTTAAAAATAATCATGTATTAAATAAGTCAAATTCTAGCTTTCTAAAGATTAAATAAGTTAAATTTTAATTTTTTTAATAAATAGATTTACAATTTATATTTTCTTGTGAAAGTAATTTGTCATTTTTAAGTCTATTAAATTCAAATTTTAAATTTGTCTAAACATGCTGTTATATAACGTGTTATTAGATATTATATATGTAAATTAATAAAATAATATTATTTTTAAATTGAATGTATTTAACTCTTGCATATAAATTCAATAAATTATTTATTAAATAAATTTAAATTAGATATATTTAATTCTTAAATATAGGTTTATAAAGGTATTTATTGAAAAAGTTTATAAATTAAAGATAATTAACTTTTGAATTAGTAAATTGACTATTTATTGAATACTTTTTATTTATATATTCTATAAAGAGAAATAAATACAAAGAGAAAAAATCTAAGAAAAAATCGTTAGGCCTTCAAGTTTAAATGGTTGACTAATTAAGTGGTTCCCATCATGTCTTAGTTTACAATAAAGTCACATACTACTATCACATGTTGGATTAAATTAGCCAAAACATTGATCTTGAGATCCTACAAATTCAATAATCAATCCATAAAAAAAAAAAAAAATACAATAGGTATTATTTTTTTTATTTTTGCTCCATCTTATTAATTATAAGTTTGGTAAGATAATGAGGGTATAATGGGAAATTCGTTTGTCAATCGAAATTGTCAAAGAAATGTAGGATATTATTTATGTTCCACATGGAGTGCAATTTAGTTTTGTTGAAGGTAATTATCAAACTAAAAAGAGGATAGCTGGCATTGGATAATTTTGTATTTTTGATGAGGGAATGATTGATGGCGAGGGAAGGCATTTGGGCAACTAGTGGCCTCTTTCATCCATTTAGACCATATTGGAGACCTTTTTATTATGACATGAACAAACGACAGATACAGTCTTAGTTTAATGATCATCATGTAAACTATATTTCAAGGAATTTTCTTTTCTTTTTAAACTCATGAATCACTCTAGTATTATTAAATCAAATTAAATTAACATGTAGATACATTTCTATAACAAATATATGTGATAATTCTTTTTTATAATTATCATTGGTTCGCCTGTAATAATTGATCATTAAATATGGAGTTAATTAGCTATAGCTACGTTTTAAAAAACAATTATATACAAAAGGGACAAAATTATTTAAAAGAAAAAAGAGGGGATAGCCTAGCTTAGAATTTATTTGCTCCGGTTCAAGAGTCTATATCAGTTGGCAACATGTCTTTCCAGCCTTTCACTTACTTAGGCTTAAACCAATACCCAAAAGAAATATGCATTAAAAAAAGGGTTTGTTAGATTCAAAGAGAAACTACCCTTTGCTTCCTTAAGTTTTCAGTTAGATCTACAAAAAAAAAGTATATAGTTAACAATTTTAATTTAATTAATACATCAATCATCATATTGAATCATTGATGCTTCCAGCATAACGAACCTGTACACATATGTATAAATTATGATAGTCTAGAAAGCACAGTACAAATAGTTTTGAAGTAATATAATTTAATGAAAATATGTTTCTATCAAAGTTGTTATAATAACATCTTCAAACTTGAAAGACGACTGAATAAGTCCCAAGTCGAGGAAATGATTTATTAATTAGATTATATCCAATTTATCAAGAAATTACTTGAATATACAAATTAGGATGTAGAGGAATATAGTAACAATAAAATTAAGCAGAAAAAGAAGAAAAATGTTTAGAGAAATGAACGATTCATGAGAGACCATTCAAAAAAGCTCTCTGGTTTTTTATGAAACTGGATACAATTAAACATACATCCAAAAGGAAGTTCATGAAGTCCTCTTTGTTGATCTCTTATTTGACTTCTCTTTCTGGGTTTTTCTTATTTCGCAGTAATATATAGTATTTTTTTTTTGTTCCTCTACTGAATACAAGTAATAATAGAATTAAACGGAAAATTAATTCTGGATAGAACAAGTATATAGACAGAAAATACAAAAGCTCTGTATAATGATCATCTACAGCAACGTACCTAAACTTGGAAACTGTAAATTCTTTTTCTTGGAACCGAAATTATATCTCTCTGTATAACTTGATGCATGATCTCTTCAGATCTCTCTCCCTCTCCTCGTTACGAGCAACTTTTGAGTAAAGATCATATACATACATATATATATGTTTATATACCTTAATAACGTTCAAGAATCCAAGGCAAAAGGAGTGTGTAAAAGATCATAAGGTGCCCAGAGAGCATCCAAAGGGCACGGCCGGTTGGCGTCGAGCCTAGCCCATGGCTTCCCTTTCCCACTCCAATGCAATAGACTAACAGGACCTGGATGCAGGTCCCTACATAGGCCTCTAAAATTATCTCCACCGAGCCCGTGTTGATTCCACCTATGATCAACCGGTACAATATTCCCTGCAAATACGAGTAAAAATGGCGGCAACGAACCCAGTTCATAAATTCTCATTCTTTTTTGCAACTCCATCCATTCCTCAATCTTTGTAGTATAATCACCTTCTCTCCATCTATCAAGATCGATAACCATAACTCCGGTGTTAAAGTAACAGGCTTTTCTATCCGCAAATGTGAGCGATAAAGAAGGGTTAGACCAGAAAGTTGGTGTGAAATAAGAAGTGAAATTAGCATTGCAATATTCAGGAGCTGCAAGCACTGAATTTGGACCCAGAGGAGTAGCGGCGAGTTTAGCAATGTCATCGACGAGAATCAGGTCGGAGTCGAGGTAAACGACTCGACGTACGCATAGAGGGAGGATTCCAGCTAAGTAGCTGCGAGCGTAGTTCAGAGGACAGTCAAGTGCTGAACGGATTGAAGTAGAGATAAGCCTTGAAACTGAGGAGTCGTCGAATGTGTAAACTTTGAATTTCAGATAAGGAAAGGAGGAGGAGATGGTGGCACGGAGGAGAGTGGCGTTGGCGGAGGCGGAAGCCACGAAGTGGAAAGCTGTATTTTGGGGACAAGATGAATGTTGAAGAACAGACAGAATTGCTGCCATGGAGCCGCGGATATAGGCTGTATCTAAAGTCATTGCCACGTGCACTGATTGATCGGAGCACATATCACCGTCTAATTCTGATTCTTGCTCATATTCATGATCAAGTGAGGGGCAATCTGGGGAGTTGTAGAATTGCGGGGCTTCTTTGAACTGTTGGGTGATAATAGTAGCGGCGGTGGTGGCGGCGGCGGAGACATTGGTGATTAAAGAAAGAAAGAGGATGAGATAGGTGAGGTTAGAGAGCGTACGCATTGGAAAGAGGATTGGTGTCCAGTGTTGAGTTTTCTTTTCTCAAGTAGTGTTTGTGTTTGTGTTTGTGTCGTGGGTGAGAGAGATCTGTACTGATTAGGCTTTTCCTTCTAAGCTGAAGAGCAGAGAGATAAAAATAATAGTAATAATTGAAATTTGAGAGGGTAAACAAACACGGTTTTGATTTGATTTATATATAAAGAGAGAGAGAGTGCAGGGGGAAGCAGCTTGGTCAAGAATTCTTCATTTAATAAAAACTACTATAAAGGCAAAATTTAAATAAATAAATTTTAATTCAAGAAAAGAGTTAGTTGAATGAATTCCCATTGATTGGAAATGCAGAGAGGGATTTCAATTCAAGCCTTTTTGTCAATGGGACCCAATCCCATTCTATTATATTATTAATACATATAATTATCAAAAAATTTGCTTGCTGTCAATTTGAAAAGTGAAATAAAATCCCACATTTTCCAATTCTCTTTTAAATGACTGTGTGGGTTTGGTTTTAGTTAAATTCTGAAAGTGAGAATTGTTTTGATTCATTTCTCTTTTTTTCTTTTTTAAAGTGTGAACGTGTCTTTTTATCTGTGCTTACTTATAAGTCATAAATAAGTATGGGGGTGGCCATTATTCAAATTTCATCTTAAAATGAAAAGGGATTTGATTCTAAAGAAAAAGGAATAATGAGTGATTGTGTCTAATCATGCTCTTCTGCTTCTTCTTCTTTTATGCCAATTGCAGATAAAAGATATACGCGGAAAGAATGTGTGTGCATATGCCTTATGGTCCTGTTTTATGATATGTCAATTTTCATCACCTCTTTCTTACCATCACTGTGACCAAGTGGCCACCGATTATAAAATAAATAATATATATTTTCCTTATAAATTCCTTTTTTCTTTTTAATATGTTATACTGATTAAATAATTAAAATTTAAAAATATAAATATACATTTAATTCTTATTTCTATTGTAACGGTTCATTGAACTTTGATAAATACTTTTAAAAATAATAAAATGAAAAAGAAATCTCACAGACACAGGCTGTGAATTCATATTCTTTCTTCTAATTCCTGCAAAAGGAAAATGAATATTCTTTGAGCAAACTTTCCTTTTGTATTTTTTTATTTTTTTTTGTTCTGAAAGAGTTGGTGGTTGATGGTTCATGGTCTCAACGATCTCTGCATCCCCTTCAGAAGAGTTGAAGCATCGCCTTCGGGGAAAACAATACTCCAGCAACCCAATAATCACGCTTTGAAACAAAGCCTTCCATTACTAGAATTCTTCCATATATATAATATATCACCTTTCTTTCCTCTCTACATGTTCCTCGTCATCTAATGTAAACATATATACATTACATATCCCTATCCCTACTGCCAGTCAGAGTTGTTTTTGGTACCTCATACCCATTTCTACTATAAATTTTAATTTAGAATCAAGCAACCTAAAAGTACTCTCCATCCATTCTTATTCATCTATGGATATACTTTGATGTATTATATTTAACGAAATGTTTCTTTATTAAAAATGTAAATATCCTATAAATATATATTTTTCATTTTATTAGTTAAATGCTTCCTAATCCTCTCAACACTCAGAGAGTGAAATTAAAAAAAAAAAATCTAGAACTTTCATCTACTGTAAAAGAAAAAAAGAAGAAGAAAGAATCATCCAAGAAAACGGTACAAATATAAAAATAAATGAAATTTATTGGAGTAGGTGTTTAGTGTCAAAGTCACTACATTCGTAAGTCGCATATCCTAAAGCGAACTATCAGTAATTTATGGCTCGAGATTTTACTAGAAAATGAAAATAATGTGTGGCCGATTAATTTGGACGTACAATTGTATGGAGATTTAGCCAAAATCTAAGTACACAGAAACTAACAAACTGCCATAATCCAGCGCCGGTGGCAAGACAATGACAAAGGCTTTGGACACTAACCTGCTGTCCTGATATCAAAAGAAATTGATTTTTTAGGTCAAAAATTGGAAAAAAAGAAAAAAAGAAAAACAGGGACGTGGAAATTTCTTCTTTTCTTTCTCCAAATCATGATTAGGAGCACAAATGTAATGTAATTAGACTGCGATGGCAAACCACCAACCTTCTTATGCAAATCTCACTTCCCTTTGTCTTTACGGTTGGCTTAGGCTTAGGCTTAGGAGTTCCGTCATACAAATAATTAATTAACAGCCTATTTTATTATGATTAATTTGAGAAAAGTTACTCCTGATTCAAAGAATTTGAGGTCCAGATTTTTTACTTAATACGAAAAGAAGAAATATAATAATTTAGATTAACGTTTATACACTACTTATCCAGTTTTGGGATCAAATTGTTTTAAAAATCGACTTTCACTAATTCATATTGACCAGGCTCATCTGTTAGCAAGCCACTATTGGTATACATCAATTGAGATTGCAAGGATAGCATTTTCTTATCGTATTTATAATTATGATTTCATCCATTGTTGATTGAATAATCTTTGTCCGAAGAATCAACTGCCGGTATACAAATAGTTCATTTGATCTGAAACCATTAAATAGAAGTTGCTCGAATTCCAGTTCAGTCAAACCCATGAATTTAATTACCATCTTATCAATTCACTGCACATCCCAATAGTGATTTGATTTCAAGCCATCACCCATATCAAAATTAGTCAACCCATGAATTTAATTAATTACCTTCTTTCTTTATATCAATAAGATAAATCCTAAAATTTGGAGTAGATTTCACGTAAATTGGTGTTTTACTATAGTGGTAAAATGAAATCATTTTACGAATTTCAGTTAGATTCAAATTTACAATAATAAAAATAATGCACGATAGAAAATCAATTACGAAAAAGAATTTCTCCATCGTACAAAAAAAAATGAAGCACATTAAACATCTCCTGTGTAATTGGCTGTGAGATTAGCACAGAAAATTGCCTAAACCATAACTGTTAATAATGCCAATAAGGATTGACGAGAGTGGAAGCATTGTATCAAAATTCAACCAAAGCCTTGTTAAAAGTAGTTTAAAGGTCATACGACCGCAGTTGTTTCTCATAATCATAATAGTTAATCCAACAGTTTGTATATTTGGACTGAAATACACCCACAGTAGGTTAAATGCCATATATGAGGAAGAGACGTACAATTTAGAGACTAGAAGCATTGAATCCCATTAAAGAATAACTGTAGGAGGAGCTTCCTTATTAATTAATAGCCAGCCATAACCCATGTCAAAAGGAGTTCTCGCCATATATATGTATATATGTAACCATGATGATCTACCTCTCTGTCTCTTGCCCTCCCTCAGCATACCTTAGCCCATCACTTTCAAAAGCTTCCCATCTACGTACATTCACATTTAATTAATAAAATCACTCTAATCTGAGAATTATAATTAAGCAATGCTATAGATAAATGACATCTGCCTTCTACTATTCCTCAACGTTAATTGATTTTTAAAGAGAATATATACCATCATCACCTGAACTCATTGGATGTAACTATAAATGACGGGATAAACACTAATGAGAAGTTTTCAATAATTAAATAAATATTAAAAAAATGTGATTATAATCTTATTTTCTTTTCCAAATCAAATGATTAAATTAATAATTAAATAAATATTCAAGACTCTTATAACATTATTCATGCACTCTTTATTTTTTAAATATAAAATAGAGAGTCAATTTAACTCTCTACATATGAAGAGCCAAACTTCACTTTTTACTCTATATTTAATAAATACATTATAAGTTTCTATACATTTGATTTAATTGATATTTATTATTATTTTTTAATGGTAAAGATTAACAAAAATTAAAACTATTAATACTTATGGAAATAAAAGTAATATACAAAATAAAATATAAAGAGTCTGTTAGACTTAAATAAAAATATGTTACTTTTTATATATAAATATTTCTTAAGATGCTATTTATTATAGAAATTATGCTCTTTAAAATAAAAGGTACAATTGGAAATACTCTAATAATTATGAAATAAAAGTAAGATAAAAAAATAAAATATAAAGAGTCTATTGAATTTAAATATAATATTTTTTTTTTTATGTTATTATCATCTCATATACATACTCTTATATAATTAAAAAAAAAATTCAATCCAATACGCAACGTCAGAGAAAATCATAATTTATTACTTTTTTTTTATAAGGAATACAATTTTTACCTTTTTTTTTCTTTCCATGCTTAGGTAAAAAAGAATGATTTTCTATGTATTCTTTAATTTTAAGTGCAGTGAATTTTTAGTTTTAAATTTACACCCAGTCATAAATAACAAGTAAAGAAAAAAAAAGAAGATAATTAGTGTATCTGTTCTAAATATTTTTATAATAATTAGTAATTACAAAGAATTTCTTAGATTTTATTATTTATTATTAAATAATAAAATTATTGATTTTCAACGAGAAAAACATTTAGTTTCTTTAAAAATCTATTAATTTATCAAATATTAAATATAAGAGAGTGAATGTATCTTATATTTTATTAAACGATTATTATTGTTTTCTTAAGTTATCTTTGGCTCTTTGTATGAAGAAGCTATGGTAACAGTTTCCTTTAAATGAAATTTTGTGACTTCCCCCGCTGTAATTTTAGACACTGCTCGACAAGTCAAATAACCACAGAAGCTCAACAGTAGTTGAAAAATGAAGAAGATTCAAACTAAAAATCATTAATCAGCAAGAATAGTTGCTCAAGAAAGCAGGTCGAAGTGGTACATTCACATGTTCCACTACTACTCCCAAACAGCCAAAGCGTTGGAACTCGGAAGAAGAAGATGATGGATCTCATATTGCATGACCACGTGTGACGTGGGCACGACAAGCAGGCAAAAAGCCATTGCCAATTATAATCCGCAGATGCATTTACAGTCAAATAGGCCATTAATTACTACCATACTTGAGCACCAGCGCAGTCAGAAAACTCATTAACTTCCTCCTATAAATGAATTTCAATTCAAAGCAAGTAAAGACCCATGAACACAAACATGTAATCCTATTCCTAGGTGCCTTAATGGCGATTATGGGATTAGCCAAAACCCATACGTAATTTTAATTCATCAAGTTATCATTTCATCGTACAGTTGTCAGTTGCATGTTGTGGTATTTTAACAGCAGTGAAAGTGAACGAGATTATCCGGCCGTCACCCAATTCCAAACTCATGTGGGTAATAAAAGACTCATTAAATTGGCAGCACGTGGTAAACCTTGACATTGGTTTAAGAATTAAAACCCAGAATCCATCTGCTTCCATGTCGGTGGTCACTACGTACAATGTACCTTGCATCGGGTCAAACCTGTAATATTAGGTTTGTTTTGACTAATGTCTCGTACTGCCCTAAACAAGTAAACGCTTTGTAATATTCCAAGTGTGGTTCCACTCTATTATTAGTAGAGGAGTATAGCTATTTTATTTTTATTAAAATATAATAATTAGAATGTTTGAAAGCAAGAGAAGTGTTAATAAAGAAATTATATCACTCCTGTAAATTGACCATATAAAAATTTCCAATTTGAAACCTTCTGTTGAGAAGTAGTTAAGTATATATAACAATTTGCATAATTAAGCAACCAGGCCATTGCACATAGCGAATCTTCACCTTCTAATCGCTTGGTCCACAAATTGTCTGATCTAGTTTGAACAGTGTGAATTGCGTGCTTTTCAAATTATGCTTTTCAGGAATGTCTTCAGTGTCCCTACATTTGCTTGGAACTTTCTGAAATTTCAAATCCTAATACAAGTGGCTCTATTTTCAATCAATATATTTGCTCCATGCGTAAAAGAATTTGCACAAATACAAGTCAATTTAATGGCGTGCTATATAATAATAATAAGAAAAATGAATTGAAATTAATTTACTTGAAACATTATATATAAAAATCTAAATCCGAGAAATCATTATTATTATTATTTATATTTTATGTGATTCGTGAGATAAAGATAAAGAATTTAATAATCGATTAATATTTCAATTATAAAGAGTGCAAGTTGGATGTTTATGACCATGCCAAAAGTATGTTAAAAGAGTTTCAAAACAATAATACATATGCTTCTTACTATTAAACATGACTTTATATTGTTGTACATTATTTAAGCAACCATATGAAATACAAAAATAACAATCGGTTCCCTCACAACACCCAATCAAATATATCTACTCAAACAACGCACACTCTTCGTTTGATCCTTCCTTCCCAATGTAATATCCACCAAATAACACAAATAAGATATATCAATCTGAGTGATTTCATGAATTCACCAAAATAATGCATATACCAATTAAAGAAAACATGTTCATATTTCCAAAAGTATCTACTAAATACAAATTTTTCTAAATTAGCACACTTTTTAATTCTTTCAATTTTAGTAAGATATTATTTTCAATTTTAATCTTTAAGAGATATTATCGGCCAATATTTATTACAATGACTATAATTTCAACGATAATAATAAAATAAAATAAAATAAGTTAAATAACCATCATCGTTATTCGTCAATAACTAAAAATGGTTATTTAAGTAAGAAGACATATGATCTAATAATAGATGTTCTTGTCTAATATTTGGTCATCTTTCTGAGTAGATGTTCTTATCCGATATCTAATTGTCTTTATTGATCAGAAAAATTATTTAACCATATAATTTCTTAGTAATCTTTTACTCTTTTTTCCAGTTAGCATGAAATGGACAATAAAACGGCAATTAAATGATATTAGAAACACGAGGAAAACATCTAATATTATCATTTATTCAAAAAAATATACCATAAAAAGACAATATTAGAAAAATATAAGTCGATTATTTAAAGATAAAAGGAAATATTGTGTCTATAAGCTCCTTCAATTGAAAAATAGTGCAACTCATAGTGCTTTTTTTAAATCGAGGAAACACATTTACAAATGAGATTTTACTTTTAATAAATTACAAAAATTGGTTGAATATATGGAGTTTTTGCTTTCTGAAACATAAAAACATTTGACTGGGTGGATTTTTTGGGCAAACTAATCCAGTCGCAATTTTCATATACTTTTTTATTTTTTAAAATTTTAAAGTGGATGTGGAATGGGATTGTTGAGAGAGTTAAAATGGTGATTTACTAAACTATAAACGTTCACTTGATTACCGGTAACCGGAATGGCTGACAGACATATACATGTAAGAGACCATCGTATGCACAAACTGTAATAGCTGCTTACACTATGGAGGGGCAACCGTGCGCCCCACATCCTCAACAAACCAGCAAATATCTCCACCCAATAACATGATAGTTCAGCTCCCAAGAAATAAGAAAGTCTCTCATGGCGGGTCTAAAGTGGAAAGTGGAAAGAAATATCCACATTCAATTGAGAAAGATCCCCATTTTTTTAGCATTTTGATCAGCAGGGTACTGGAAGAACCTATTCCATTGGCTGATGTTGTTTTCAAGCTTAAATACGGAAGATTACACTAGAGTGCACGTAGAGAATTTACTGGCTGAAAATGCTTCACCCCAATCATGTATACGTATGTACATATATTGGTTAAGTTATATTTAATTGCACAAGTGTAGAAGGACAAAGTCGTAATGAATAGGAAAGTAGGGAGGGTGACAAGAAATGGAAAAAGCACAAAAGCTTCACAGCGAGAAATGCATGTTACCTATAATCTGGCAACCCATGTGATAGAAAAGAGAGTTCTGTGGCATTAAGGGGCCACAATCAACAAGTATCTCTTAAATGATGGATCATACCATTGAAAAAAATACTCAATTGATTGTTCAGCTGAACACCCAATTTAGGACCACGTGTCTTTGCGGAAAAAGGAGGAGGCGATGCACTAATTTATGCTCAAGCTATCCTCAAACAATCCGGGAAATTATAACCCTCGGCTTAACTGCCAATTTGCCCCTAAACTTTCTGCCACGCCTTTTTTAACACAATATTTTCTGATTTGGTCAATTTAGCTCCTTTTACTCGCAAAAATATTTTATTTTTTTCACACTTTCTAAGTTAACAATATATATTCTTTAATTCTTCTAAAAATGTATTATTTGGGTGCTTAATTTTCATCTTTAATTTTTCTTTTTTTCCAATTCTCTTTCTCCTCCTCTTCTAACACTATTTCTTTCTTTCCCATAAATTACGATATAAAGCAGCAAAAGCACATACCAGATGCATATTTTTGTTCTGAGGTTGAAGCTTATTCCCACGTTCAAATCTGTTGTGTTAACAATGCTTTAATTTTCTCTTCCTTTTGTCCTTCGTTTAGAGAAAGTGATGACTACGTCTAGGAGCAAAGGAACAAGAAATGCTATGCTTCCAAATTCTTCCAGTGGCTACTGATTGGCATTTGATTCAGTACCTTAAGGACTACTCCTGCCCAAATAAAAAGGAACTTCCTGTATGCAAAATCTCCTTGCATCAATGCACCTCAAGTATATTCATACCCAAATGTATATGCCTAATTTAACCACCCCATTTCCAGAATATTATCATATAAAGCAACTTGCAGGCAAACAGCTGGCGCTTGCCTATGATTTTCTATACAGAGCTTCAGGCTTCATAGAAACTTAAATTTGTTGTTTCCGAGTTTGCAGGAGCTGTCTTGTACATATCCATTCCCAGGTTGATATCTAAGCCGGGTCATATGCAACTACTCGATATAGTACAGACATATCTCGAAGAATCAAGCATAATAGAGGACTAGGACGTGCAAATAAGCCATTTAAACCGAAATGGCTGGTCTTGTCAACATATCTAAAACATCCCAGAAAACCGCCCATGTACCCGTAATTATAAATCATATTGATATTCAAGATAGCCGATGTACTTATATCTGCCCACACGAGCCGACTCTACTTAGCACAGTTCAATAACCCTCTTAAGTCATAACTCAACAGGACCCTAAAAATTAGAAAACACGGGAGAAAGAAAAAGAACCTACAAAATCCAAAAAAATTCAACACATACCGAACCCTTCTCATACACCAGTACATATATGCTAGTTCCTCTCACAAGTGAAGAGGCCATAAATAAAATAGTTGCTCTGAAGAGTGAAGCCACCATATATTGACTAATTCTGGAACACTGAATTGACCCAAGCACCGAACTCCAAAGCACTGGGACAAAAAATATAATCAGACTAAAGCAACTCATTTTAAGGACAGCACATAGCCTCCCAAAGAATCTGATTAGTCCCTCTTCAAATCCATCAATCATAGAGACCCATCAATCTTACCAAGATTACTGGTCTCAGTTAAAGGCCACAAGCCACTTAGAATCAATAAGCCATTTGCAAGCATGAATGCCAGATAACTTGCAATACAACAATAACAAAACATGCAAATCGCATTCCACATAGCTAATGAAGACTTGGAGAAGCTACAAGAGTACCAGTATTGTGTATGTTATGGACAATTTACTCAGTACCAAATAAAAAAAAAAAAAAAACGCACTAATAGATTTACAAAGACATTAAATTGGCAGGCCCTATATATCCATTAGTAAGATGTGATGAAAGATTTAATCTATTGCCAAATGAGAGCAAGAAGAACACAAAAACCAATAAAGAAAAGGAGCCTCTTCAGATAATAATCTTGCTGTCCTTGCCCTTGGTGCTGATGATATCCATGTGCATGGCCGCCATGAAATGAATTGGAGAAACCATAAGGAAAGCCAGTAGCCGTACCATACATGGCCGCATCAGGAAATCCATGCACTTGAAGGTTAAAAAGTGAAGGGATGAGACCACCAAAAGCTGCAGACAGTGTAAAATTTCCAAACCTAGCAGTTGCCATTGGCGCAAAGCCTCCCAACCCTCCCATGAAACCAAACCCATGTTGGGCAAAATGATTCGGTTCAGGTGGAGGAGCTGTTTCAGGCCTTTGCCCAGCCGGACGGTTAGGAATATTAACACCAGGAATAGACTTTGATCTAGGGTCAGTCGATGTTTTACCTCTACCATATAAAGGAACCAACTTCTCCTCTTCCACCAAAGCTTTACAAACTGGACATTCCTTAGATTGCGAATGAAAATGAAGCCATTTGTAAAGACAAGGCCAACAAAAAAGATGGCCACACAAAGTTACAATAGGATCCTGAGCTAAGTCAAAGCAAATATTGCATTCAAAGTTGCCAGCATCACCATTACTATAGTTGCTCGAAAACTGAGGGCTTTGGGGCGGCCTGCTTGATTCCCCAAACCCACTACTCGCCATCTCCCAACTACTACCCCTCAAAACCTGAAAATGCCTAATAAAATCACAATACATACCTAAATTAATACAGGAAGCGAAGGCAATAATAAAATTAACAAGGAACAAATTGGAAAAACAGCAATATTATTACCCGATCGAGTTCTAAACCAGCAACTTCTAGTATTTAAAAGTTCCATAATGAATGGGAGATCTTAATTACAAGTCTAAAAGGTTTTCATTCAATTAAACTTATGAATTTGAATTCTACAGTTAAAAAGTAGTACTTCTTCCAACAATCATTCAAGCGTCCAAATTAGAATCATAAACACCAAAAAACCTAACAAAATCCAAAATACTATGTAAAAAAATTCCTCAGATCTCTTTTGCAATTGTGGATTACGATACAATTGAGGCTAATCACTTCTAAAAGATTCATACAATCAATCATTAACAAAATCAAAAGATACTTATCCACAATCAAAATAAAATCTAGATTTTCAAGGAAAATATATAATAAATGCCATGATAAAAAAGAATATCAAAAAACAATTACTAACCTTGCTGTTATATAATTACAGACAGTAGAAAAGACCGATCGATCCAAATGAAGAATGAGAGAAGTCGTGAGAATTTGTATTGGAAATTAGTTTGACGATGAAGAATATTTAATTTCTTTTTTTTTTTTTTAAATTTTCCACCTTCAGATAGAAATTTTCCATTCCATGCCAAGTTACTTTCCCATGTTTAGCGCGTATTGTTTGGTTTTGGTATCTCCGGATTTTACCAGCTGTCGCCAATCTAATGGCCTCTTTAACTTCCTTTTGTCTTTACCGTCCGATGTGTCCGCTAGTGTACTGTCCCACTGGAAATTTGCAAAGCATCAGTTTATCAATTGTTACGTAAACTACTCATTGTTGATATCGGTGAATATATAATAGTTTTAAAATAAAGTAGGCATCGATCAAATGTGATCATGTAATGATAAGGTTATATGATTTTCCGATTCATTATGTATTTAATTTTAAATTGTTGAAACAAATCTTAAATAAATGAGATTTTGAATTCTTGAGAGATTATGATTAATTTTTATTGGAATAACTTAATTTAATTTTTAATATTTCATATTTCTAATTAAACTGCAAATGGATGAGAAGATGTAAAAAAGAAAAAAGGAAATAAAATGAAAATCAGTTTTAATTGTTTCTGGGTATAAAATTCTTTAGAAAAAAAGTGAAATAGTTTTTGAAATCAAATTTCAATTCATATTAAACAAATTTAAGTTTAGTTAATTATTTTTTTGATTTTTTATAATATTAGTAGAAAAAACTCAAAATATAATTAATTTTCTTTATTTTTCTCGCTAAATGTATTAGTAACCAAGTACAAAATGGTAAATATTTTTTCTTTTCCTAACTCCTCTTCTTCTTTTCTTCCTTTTTGCTTTTTCATTTCCATGATAATTAAATAGGTTTTTAATATTTTTATGGTCCTAATTAAATTATAATTTTTTAATTGGTCGTATATACTCTAATCAAAATAAAATATATCAAACATAAATAAATATATAATTTTCTTCAACATATTAACATGAATTACTTACATAAGAAACTTATAGTTGCTTGTCTATTAAAAAGTAAGTTTTAATGACATGTTACAGAGTCTAGTTAATATTTTAGTCACATTGATTTTAGTAAAAAAAATTATTTACAAAACGTATAATTTTCTTTTGACAACATTTTACGTCACAAAATGTATAATTTAAAAAAGAAATTTCTGAAACTGAAATAGTAATGCGAGTTCCTATAATTTTCTAGAGAGTATCAAAAGCTACCTATGCATTAGAAAGAGGGAATGCAGGTGCTTCAAACTAAAGTTTTGGTGTATCTTTATGTATTTATTTAAAATAATTTATAAATCAAATTTATATAAAATATTTAATATATACATTATATACTATAATTATTTTACATGTAAAATAATTTAACATTTCATAAATATATAAAAATATTAAAAGAATATATAAACTATGACAACTTACCAAAACCTTTCGAATTGATCCTATCTAGTTTGGATTTAATCATAAAACTTAATTAAGAAAATATTGGCTCTCACAACAATTTTACCAAAAAAAAAATATATCTTATTATAATTCATGAATTATTAGATATACATAAAAATATAATGAATAAAAAAAGTAAGTACAATCAAGACTTATATACAAATTCTTAAGAAAATATTATTTTCTAATATTAGCTAATCATATTAATAAAATAGTTATAAATTTAAGTTCACTAGAAGCGCATTTACTTTATTGTAATACTAAACCTTTCGATGTTTTTTTTTTCTTGAGCAATTAAAAAGAAAGAAAATGGCTTCTCATATAATTATCGCTTAATATGAAAAGTTATTGTTTTTCTTTTCCCATCCTCAACTTTTAATAGTAATTGTCAATTTACCTTCACATTGGATGAGTATTATTACTATTTTTATTATAAATGATAATATAAAAAAGTTACAAAAAAGTTTTAATTAAAATTTTTAATATTTTAAAACTAATTATTATATTTATTTTAACAACTTTGAGATCTTTAAGAGTTCCCTCCTTAATTTTACTTAAAAAGTGTCATTTTTAATAAAAATTTATAATATTATTTTATTTTATTAATATAATAAATATAAAATTATGTTAAAATAGTTATTAATTTTTATTAATTATATATATTTAATACTAACTTTTAAGATTAAAAATCATATATAACTAAAAATATTAATTAATATAATAACAAAAATAAAATTTAGAATTATTTTATAGAATTAAAATTATTATATTATTAGAAAGTAACTCATAAGTTAATAAATCACAGTATAAATATAAAAATTATATATCATTATCGTTTGTATATATCTGAATTATTATATATATCATAATTAATATGTCTATTAATGGTCATAATCATTTTATTTTTTTAATTTTTATAATATTAAAATTAATATGTTTATTTTCTAAGATTAAAAAATATTTTAAGAAATTATTGTTTAGATAAAAAGACAAAAATTACAGTTTTATAAGTTGATATAAATAATCGGATCCCCTTTTTGTAACTACCAGTTTTACGATTTTAGGAAATAATTTTTTTTCTTTTTTTGTTTTGAAGGGCGTGGATCCAAACGGTCTCCGACTGGAACAGTCCAACACTAATCGGATCCCATTTTTGTAACCACCAGACTTTCTAGAACGTCAAGTAATATTTGACTGACGGCGCACCTTCTAGACGCAACGCAAGAACTATAGCACTTGCAACTGTCTCCTTGTTAACCTTTATTTTCTTTTTTCTTTTTGCAAAACCCATTTCTTGATCCTGTAATTTTCTGACTTTATTTAATTTAAAGTTGGAAATTTCAATATATTTGTTAGCACAATTTTCTGTATTCACTACAAATAACATCTTTCGTATACATCCTAATGAAAAAAAAATTAAGGATGACAAGGAAAAAAGGTTAAGAATTTCTTAAAAATACAACAGATCAACAGAGATTGAGTATAAACTATAAAAGAACATTACTTGTTTCATTAAAATAGATGAATATAATTGGACTTTTCCTTTTCATGATTAATCTGATAGAAATCTATTTGAATTCCCCCATGTTTTAATCTTTAATCATCTTTTTGAATTGAAGTTTTGAAATCCTATAAAATAATTCATTGTGGCATCCAATTTTTCAACACACAGAGGATAATAAGAAAAGAATAATGTGCCCAAAGATATATTATGCTAATCATCTTTGAAAAGTCCCCTTGTGAGTTTCCATAAAATTTGGTAATTCTCAATCCCTATAAAAGCAATGGCGCTGACCTCCAATTGGAAAGGTCCAGCAGCCAAGTCTTGACATTTGTCCCCATTAGACTAAACTAATAGCTCTCTATCTTGCATTCTCATTCGCACAGGGAAAGTTTTCTTTTCTTCTTCTGACTATCTATCTCCCTTTCTCTGGTATCTGCAGCATCCAAGATTTATTAGCATCCCATCAGATTTACATTACATTTCTCCTAAAGATGGCAATGGGATTATCTACGTTCAAGACTTGCTTGTCAGAGCATCCATCAATCGTAAATTTCCAGTGGAGCATTACCCGGACATGGGGCTCTACATGGTCCTTCCTCTTCTCTGCTATATCCATCTACATCATCTCTGCCGTCACTCTCCACCTTCTCCTCTACCTCTTCCTTAGCCGCAACCGCCGGGTTTCACTCGGTCCAGTCCCAGCAATCCACAGCCTGGCCGTGGCGCTAATCTCAGCCTTCATTTTCATTGGCTTACTTTTCTCAACAGCAGCAGAAATCCGCGAAACACGTTGGTTTTGGCGACGCACCAAGACAACCACTGCGTTCCAGTGGCTCCTTTGTTTTCCACTCGGCACGAGGCCCACCGGCAGAGTTTTCTTCTGGTCATACGTTTTCTACCTCTCTCGGTTCTTTCATCTACTTCGAACATTCTTTATAATCCTCCAGTACCGTAAACTATCATTCTTTACACTATTTAATCAGTCTATTCTCTTGTTAATGTCATTTCTTTGGCTGGAATTCTCTCAATCTTTTCAAGTATTAGCTATACTTCTAACCACGTTACTAAACTCGGTAGTTTATGGATATCGGTTCTGGACTGCAATGGGGTTGCCAAGGGCCCATTTCCTTTTTGTAGTGAATTGCCAGTTTGTGCTCTTGGGATGCAATATTGTTTGCCATTTTGGAGTGCTTTTCTTGCATTTCTTGAAAGGTGGGTGCAATGGAATGATGGCTTGGGGCTTAAACTCTGTATTAAATGGCGTGATTCTAGTTTTATTTTTGAGGTTTTACGTCAAGGTACACTTGATAAAGAGGAAGGCTAGTGAAGTGAGTGAATACGAGAGTTCTTCAAGGCATTTGTACTCTGTTTCAGAGATAGAGAGAGAAAAATCTAGATAATGAGCTCGCCTGAACTAGGTTTTGCTCATCTTTTTCTTTCTTGCCCTTCCCATCGTTTGTATAAAATTAATGTATCTTGTCATGTAATTGTGTAAAGAAGCTAAAAGTGTACAATGCATGATTAAAAAAAAAAAAAGAACTGAATTTCTGAAAAGGCTTTATATGTTCTTATTACATGAGATGCGGGAAAAGAATGTAAGAACCAGCTATGGTTAAGAAGATCATTGCCAATTTTTTGCTTGGTCAATGCCATGAAAATGCTAGCCGCCCGCCGCTCCCTAATTTTCTTCCCTATTATTTTTATCTTTCGTGGGTAGTGATCTCATGTTCCACCTTATTAATTCTTTTAAGAAAAAATAAAATTATCAATGCCTTGCATAGATGACCAATTTGGAGAATATGAATTTTATTTTATTTTATTTTTGCTCCAAGAAGCTTCTTAACGTCTTACTATGGAACTGTTGCACATTGTTTTTCTTGGAGGAATTATATCCTCAACTACGCAAGCAGTGATGATGCGTAGAAAAGATCAAGCCCATATACTTTCTATCTCTATCTTTTCTTTTCTGAACGATGGGCCGATCTCGTTAAGGCCCATATTAACAAAGCAATTAAGCCCATATTCTTTATCTGCCTATTTGGCGCACCAGATTTGAAACCCAAAGGGGGAAAGCAAAAAGTGTGGATGAGTATGCACGTGGGTTTGATCTCTTCAAAATCATCACTCCAAAAAGCAACCGGAGGGCTAATGTGAAGTCACAAACCAACAGAAACTCTACAATCCAGTTGCGAAGTCACCTTTGGACAGCTCGTGTTTGAATCTAACTTTAGTTTATTATATTTATTTCTAATTCACGTGTATAAATTAATTTAATAAACACAGTTTCTACTAATTTATTAAAAATCAAATAGAAACCTCAATATGTTTAAGTAAATATATATATTTTATTATAAAAAAAATAAATTGTAAAAAGAATATTAAATTGAAAAATTATGATCATTTTCATTTATAAATAAGAAGACGATATTATAAATAAGTAGAACGGAATAGTTTTTTTTATCTAATTTGAATTTAATTTATGTATTAAATAAGTATAAAATTAAATATTTATTAAATTAAAAATGATGACTAGAGCACGACCGACTCGGTTGATTTGCAACTTTTGTCCAAGTCTAACCAATGAAGCAGAGGTGATGAAACTCCTTCACATCACCGTTTTTGACGTATATTTCTTTTAGCCAATAGCGAATGAGTGAGCTGGACAAGCTTGTTGGTATCCCCGCGCAATCTTCTCTGAATACGAATCTAGATTCCAATTTTCCTGTTTTATTGGGCATATATAGTAATATTATCATGGCGACTTTCAATTTTCCTTTACATACCGGAAAATACATCTTCTCTCATCCAAGATTTCCTCTTTCTCCTTCTCTCTTCGTATCTGTTGACTTTCTCTCTCGATACAAGGTAAACTCCTTTTTTTTTTTTTTTTTTTTTCTTTTTATCTTTTAAAGATTTGTTTGTCTATTTATATTTGAATTCAGTTTACGAATTTCTTTTGCATGCAGTTTGATTGGTTTTTTTGGAAAAAATAAAAATAAAAAAATTCCTGTGTATATTTGAGTAATTGATGATTAAGGTATCTTCATAATTCAATTGAATCAGCTTCGGTTATAATTCAATAGATAGTAGGTTGTGAGGTTCTAGTAAATCTACAGTTGATTATCTTTTAGTTTCTTTGTTGCTCTTAGATTTAGAGTTGTTACAATTGATGGTTCGCTTCTTCCTGTTTTAAATTTATGTCATTACTGTTCAAAGTGAGCAGCAGATAATTCTGCTGATTTACTTTATAGTTGATATGTATATAATATTTTGTAAGTCCTTGAGATTACTAGCGCGGAATCGACCCATCAGGAACTAACCTTTTTATTCATAGAATTCCTGTTTACAGTTTACTATTGTTCATCCCTTGATAAATTCCGCACCGAACAGGGCTTGATAGCTTGAGTTATACTGCTGAGTTAGATTGACAGTTGTAGTTGGTTGTCTGATAATGAGTGGCGTCATGCTTTAATCTGCTTATGACATCTCTCCTAATCTTTATTTATGTGTCAATTTCTTTTGTATCTTCATATACGGTAGTGGACATCTCACGCAATACGACATTTTGTATTGCAGACAACCTTAAGAGGAAGGAAGTTATCTACATTAGATCCTGGAAAGAGATGGAAGTTTGCAAGCCCCCCAACCATACTTATAGACAAAAAAACCGCCCTTTAACTCTTTTTAGGTTATTAAGGGGTCTGATATGTTTGATGGTGTTTGTTTCTACTGCTTTTATGTTTTTAGTGTATTTTGCTCCACTGGCCTTTTTGACACGGTTTGCCAGCGTGCACTTTCGCAGAAGAGCAAGCTCTTTCATCTTCTCTATTTGGTTGTCTATGTGGCCCTTTCTATTTGAGAAGATCAATGGGACTAAAGTTGTATTTTCTGGGGATGATATTCCGGCAGAAGAACGGGTTTTGATTATTGCCAACCACAGAACTGAGGTTGATTGGATGTACTTGTGGGATCTTGCATTACGGAAAGGTTTCCTGGGCTCGATTAAGTATATTCTCAAGAGCAGCTTGATGAAATTGCCCGTCTTTGGCTGGGGTTTTCACATTTTGGAGTTCATCTCAGTTGATAGGAAGTGGGAAGTTGATGAACCCGTCATGCGCATAATGCTTTCAACTTTTAAAGATCCTCAAGATCCCTTATGGCTCGCTCTTTTCCCTGAAGGGACTGATTTTACGTAAGCCTATTTTCTCCTTGATGTACCATGTGGTCATGCTTAAAGTTATTTGAGTCATCCAAAAACCAGTTTGCTTTCTGAGCAGTTCAAGGCATATATTGCACAACTAAAATTTCGCTTGTACATGATATCTATAATAAGACCACTGAGAAGGTTTCATTTGCATTTTTTACACAGTGAAAAGAAATGCCTAGGGAGTCAAAAATTTGCAGCTGAAGTTGGACTTCCTGTGCTGAAGAATGTGCTGCTTCCAAAAACAAGGGGTTTTTGTGTTTGCTTGGAAGTTCTTCGGGGTTCATTGGATGCAGGTTCTTTTCAACTAATCTTACTGCTATATTTGTGGTGGAATATATATATAGTATCACACAGTCTTGCCATGCCAATTTCCATAATAACTGCACAGAAGAATTTCATGAAGATTATCATTATTTAATCCTGAAACTTGAAAGATCTTTGCAGCCTTAATCTGCATAATTTGCTGTTGTCATGACACTATGATTTTGTACAACTGTTATATGGAAAACTAATTGAGATGATTTCATACAAGGTCTGAATGCAGGCTTGTTCTGTTACTAATCATCTCTAGTATGTATTAGTATCTGAATTTTTTTACAAAAAGGATTGTAACTAATTATTTGTTGGCAATCGCTTTGAAGATGAAGTGTATTGTCCATTGAAACAATAATTCTCATATGATTTTCAGTCATATCTTTGGCACTGAAACCTTTCAACCATTCCACTAAGAAAGATAGAAAAATCAAACAATTCTATGGAAGGCACAATATTATTAATCATTAACAATAAATGATTACCTTGGGAAGCACGTCTGGCACTTTAAAAAGGCTCCATAAAGATGATCTGCTTTAATGAGAAAATTGTAGGGTAGCATTTGATTCTATGCAAACATGCCTTCCACTTCTATAAAAGGTTGCATGACATGAGGAATTATAGGCTAGCATATGATTCTTGCTCTTGGTGAATAATATAGAAGGAACTGTGCTTGAATTGCATTATCATTTGATGGAGAATATTGTGAAAGGTAGAAGTAGTAGGTTCTATGTCAAATCAATTTTGCAACATTTATCTGGGATTATATTCGCATAATATGTTAAGACTATATATGGTTAACAGAGAATTATTGTTCTGCAATTTTATTTTGTATGCTTCCTGATATTTATCATACATTATGCACAACTGCAGTTTATGATGTAAGTATTGCGTACAAGCATCAATGCCCTAGCTTTTTGGACAATGTGTTTGGCCTAGATCCTGCAGAAGTTCATATTCATATTCGGCGTATCCCGGTCAATGACATCCCAGTCTCTGATAGTGAGGCTGCTACTTGGTTAATGAATACCTTCCAGATAAAGGATGAGTTGCTGTCGGGGTTTAAAACTCGGGGCCATTTCCCTAATGAAGGAACAGAAGGAGAATTATCTACATTGAGATGCTTGGTAAATATTACAATCGTAATTTCCTTGACTGCCATATTTACTTATCTCACCCTTTTCTCATCCGTTTGGTTCAAAATATATGTAAGTTTAGCATGTGTTTTCCTTTCCTTAGTTACCTACTTTAATTTTCTGCCATTACCAGTTGTAGATTCTTTTAATTCTATGTTTAGTTACAAGAAAATTTAGTATTGAATAGCTTTTTATAGAAGATAGCCAACATACAAGTTAGATCCCTTGTGAAACTGATTGCTAATCTATAGAATCCTCTGTTACAGTGTTGGGTTTTTTTTTTTTAAAGGATATAGGATGAAAAACTTGTGGTATTTGTGGACTGCATTTTTTACCAAGCAGAGCGGGGAAATGCTTGACCATATACCATAAAGGATAGTATGTTTTCTTTGTTAAATGATGCATTCCTCGCGGTTTGCTCGTCATTTCTAGTAAAATGAGCTTCACTATTATCAAGTAGATTTATTTGCTTGCCTTGCTTCCCACTTAGCATAACAAGCAAACCGCCTTTACAACTGTAATCCAAGCTCCGACACCAAATATAATGGCAGCTTTGTTGCTAAAAATAGAAAAATTGAAAAAAAAAATTGCAGATTTTAGAATCAGTGGTTGTGTTGCTGGATTGAGGTGGCATATTGTACCTTGTTTCTTTAAATCGAGTCCTCCTCTTCCCTCTCATAACATGAATAGTCCAGTTTTTGAACTCTACTCCAGCCCATAATTAGGCCTGGTGTGGTTATCAAGGGGACGACGAAGAGAAGATAAACCCTGACCCAGGGTAGAGATTAGAGAGCTAATTATTTTTTGTTTAGTTGACATGATTTGTAAAACATGATGGATGCTTGCCGCCCATGACCTGCTACTCATCGAATAAAGCTCTAATTCATACATCAATCTGCTTCATTTTGCCAATCCTTCACCTTAGCTCTTAGGAATGAAGAAGAAAACATTCCAGACAAGGATGGTCCTAGCTTACATGAGGATGCTGCATAAGATAAAAACAGTTGTAGTTGATAAGGGTAGCAAAAGAAAAACAAAAAAGAGGAAAGAAAGTAGTTGAGTGTCATCAAAATCACCTGAGTGACAAAAACAATGTTTCTATTCAATTGTCGTCATTAAGTTTGGAAATTCGAAACATGTGGTTGGAACTGGAAAAGCAATAAAACATAATCCTAAGATTATTTTAGTGAGCATTTTGGGTTCTCTTTTGATGCTAACTTGGATTTTTGACCTGTTAGGTAATGCGCTACAACAGCACGGAATGTGGTTATCCACTTTCTATCTCCCTAACTAATCCCATTATACTCCAATTTAACTATACTTCGTCTTTCCTAACGAAGCTAGTCAGCATATACTTAGAGCATATCCAGAAAATTTTATTAGTTGGGAAAACAAGAGAAAATTAAGAGCAAATTTATTACATAAAAAATTGAGAATTGTGAAGGATAATGTTTAGTCAGTGGGGATATGACCCTCAAATAAATAAAGCTAATGCTTAGCTGTAAATCCAAGTTGAAACTTAGGTACGATCAAATGTCAAATTCTGATAGCACGTCAAAATTCAAAGATCACATGACTAGTTGAAATACACCTTAAACTCTAAAAAAAAAGAATAATTATATTCGTAAAATTAATTTTATTTATTTTACTATCTGATCTCATATTTTAAATATTAAAAAAAAAAATCACTTTAATTATTCTTAACTCATATTTTTATTTTTGAGAAAATATTATCTCTACCCTTCAATAGATAAAACTCATAAAATGATAGTTTTTTCTCGTTTTGACAAAAAAAATCAACTACACCGTCATCAATTAAAAAAAGAGTTATTTTTAAAAAATCTAATTGTTTATATTTTACATATTATAAATATAATTGAGCTATTTTAAAATATATATGTTTAGTTTAATCACTTATCAATAACTTTTATTTTATCTAAATTACATTTATACATTAGTTTTGTTGATTTTAAAAAAATGCCATCACATCGTGTTCAGATTTTTTTAATTTTAAAAAGAGAGGCCCTCCAAAAATGAATCCGCGTTTCGGTGGAGAAGACGAAACTGTTAAAACGAAAATAAAAATAGAAGTGGCTCAAGAAAATGAAAGGTGGTCGGTCTATCTTTCTTTGTCAAAACGAACGAAAAGATAATGTTATGTTGGGTGAACTGAAGTACTACAAGGCAACACATTTGATCTAGCGACCGACACAAGCTTGTACCCATTTTAGTATTTCTTGAAAACAGCCCACCACTTGCACTCGCCTATGTTTTTATTATTACTACATCGAAAGAAAAACGACCAAATTTATTGGCCACCATTGCCTTCTTAACTAAGCTATTTCATGTCGGCATCTTCGTTAATGTTTTGCTTAACATTAATTCCTCAGCTCAGTTTGTTTCAAAAGATGCGGATATTGTACCTGATATGCAAATCCATTCTCACTAATATATTCTTCTTTATTATAAGGCTAACAAGAAAACCTTTTCTTATCTCATTAACATTTCTATTCAACTATGTGAATAAATGTCATTAACCATCAAATCATATTTATGATCACATTCGTTTGCCCAAATAAATCTAATTTAAATGTTGTCAAATGATTTGAGTTTGTCTTAGATTTCAGTAAACCCTACTCACACAATTGTTTGTTGATCAATATCTTTAGTATTAAGAATTAGAAAATATGGAGTTTTAGTCTCTTCAATTCATCTACCATCTATCAATTATAGATAAAAATTTACTACTTTATAATAAAAGCCATGTCGAGAGGCATGCAAAAGGATGACTGTTATATAGCTTATGGTTAATTAAAAGAAAATCTAATATTACTTAAATAAAAGCTTATTTAGTTCCGCTAATTAATATTAGTAACTGACTCATATAAGTTTTTGGTAAATATTTTTAAGTTATTGTTATTAGTATATAAAATAACTAATATGATGTAATTTATATTTAAATTATAATACTAATAAAAAAATTATATACAATAATGTAAATTGAATATACAATCATAAAATAAAATATATTTACTGTACTTGTTTAGTAGTTTTTTCTTATTTAAAAATATACATATATAAAATTAATGATAGATATTAATTAAATTGACAAGTCAAAATAAATATGAAAATGCAGGTGAGAGAAGCATAAACAAAATTATCAATTTGTTATGAATAACAACAAAAAATGTATACTGTAAATAAAAATAATAATTTAAGCAAGATAATTTAAATAATTAATAAGGAAGATAATTTTATTTTATATATGAAATTAATATTACACATTGGGCAAAAGATTCTAAGAGAAGCTGATCCTATCGAGTGTTATTTTAGTGTAAGAGCGTGTTTGATTAAGCTGTTGCTAGTACCTAGTAGCCGGTTGATAATTGTGTTAGGTAAAATTATATATAATTGTCTTTGTTGTTGTTTATATATTTAATGACAGACATCAATTTAATTAAATTTTATTAAAGTGTTATATTTATTTTAAAAAAATATATAAAAAATAAAAAATATTTTATTTCAATATTCAGCTAGTGTTTTTAAAAAATAAAAAAAAATGCTTTAAATTATTATTTATTTTTAAAAAATTGAATTAAATTATTTTAAAGTAAAACTAAAAAATAATAAATCAAATTAACTAAATAATAAAAAATTTGTTTAGTTTATTTATTTTAAAACTAAAAATTATTTATAAAAGAATTTTAAATTAAATTTTTTATAAAATAGAACAGCTATTGATAGTTCATATATCTGTTAAGCCTAAATGAAACGCTTAAGGACAACAATTCAATCAATGATCCTGAAAGGCAAACGCTAAATAGCAAACAATTTTTATCCCATGATTGTGGGTGGGAATAATTACTTAATAATTAATATGAGCGGGAAATTATTTGGAAAATGGAGAAGTGAAAGTAGTGAATCTAGGGGAGTGGAGGAAGCACGTGCGGTGTTTAACTGCTTAAGGACGTGTGAGAGTGGGAGGTTGTGCTTTGCTGATGTTTGCCACGTGAGGACTCTTTTTTTTTTTTTTAGGGGCACCACCTGGTTTCTCACGTGACTTGATACCCATTTCGCCATTTCTGCTAACTAATCCTAATAATTATTGCTATTACTTATTTATTTTTTATAATTAATTATTACTCCAACCTGTCGTGCCGTTGCCCTTAGTTTTCATTATGTGGTCAATTTAGTCCCCAAAAAAAGTTATCTTTTGGCTTCATTGGATACTTAATTTGATTTGCTGGAGCATTATTAATCACTCGAGGTAATGTTATTTTCTAGGAAGAGATACCAGAAATGGAGACGACCTTAATTAGTGCAAACGGCTAAACACATGGAGATTGCCCATCACTTTTGCTTTATAACAAAATTAAACCACTAATGTACACCAAATTTACATGAATCTTATTTCAATTTAATCCCTTGATCATGAAAAGGATATGGTAACGGCCTGAAAAAAATGGAGCGGAATCTACCAATTATCTCAATCATTAAATTTTTGTTTTCCTCGTTACTATTAGCTTCAGTAAGTTCAATATTCTTAGAAAACGTGATTATGTGAATTAACAAAGGACATGAGAAATATACCAAAAGAAAGGAGGCGCAGGGTAATATTTAATACTTGAAAGAAAAATGTTTATATTCATAAGTATTGCTCACACAAATGGACACATTTTTTGAGCATGAACAGGAAGCTAAAAATAAAGAAAGAAAGAAACATAAAACATAAAGAGTAACCCATATAATTAAATTGATGGTCAGAAAGATAAATAAGAAATCTTAAAGTGGTCACGAAAAGATAGCAAGCAATAAAAATTGGAAAGAGCAAAAGACGAGTGCCCAAAACCAAAAATATAAATTCAGAGCTCTCTCTATAATGACTTCCATGACTCCTCTACCTACAACCACTCTAACCTTCTCTTCTTTATCATTCCCTCTCAATTTGCTTCTCCACAACTTCTCTTTCTTCTTCACTATTACCCGCAAAAAGATTTCTAAGAGAAAATGGCGACTAAGATTAGCTCATGTTGCTGTTATCTTCTTCTACTTCTCTTCTCTTTAGGTAAATATTCAGTTACTTTACACGCATTAATATATAAATATAGCCCTTCCTTCCTTTTCCTTTTCTAAAAGAAAATGGTGATTGTTCATTTAATTTTTCAAGAATATTGGAATCTCTCTTCTTTCTGGGTATTTTGATTCTTGTTTTTCGGAAAACATTATTGGAATTTCAAAGTCATGCATTACAAACTTATAAAATCTATACTAGCTATTATAGTGTGTGGCACAAACTTATATTTCTGTGTCAAATTTGCAGGTAACTTCAGCAATGCCACGGTTTTCACTCTTCAAAACCATTGTAGCTACATGATATGGCCTGGAACTCTCTCCGGAAACGGCGCTGGAACTCTCGGAGACGGTGGCTTTGCATTGCCACCGGGCTCATCAATCCAACTCCAAGCTCCACCCACTTGGTCTGGCAGGTTCTGGGCTCGAACTGGGTGCACATTTGATGATTTAGGCAATGGCAAGTGTGACACCGGTGACTGCGGAGGCGCCCTGAAGTGCACCGGCGGTGGAGCTCCCCCTGTCAGCCTGGCTGAGTTCACTATTGCACCAAGCTCTAATGAGAAGGATTTCTATGATGTTAGCCTAGTCGATGGATATAACGTTGGCTTAGGTGTCAAGGCATTGGGCGGGTCAGGTGATTGTCAATATGCGGGTTGTGTTGCGGATCTTAATGGGAATTGCCCGCCAGAGCTACGGGTTACGGATTCAGTTTCGGGTTCGGTTGTCGCTTGCAAGAGTGCTTGTGCAGCATTTAATGCGCCGGAGTTTTGTTGCACCGGCGATCAGTCGACACCGCAGACTTGCTCACCGACACAGTACTCGGCGTTGTTCAAGAACGCATGCCCTTCGGCTTATAGTTATGCTTATGATGATGCATCAAGTACTTGCACTTGTTCCGGATCCGATTACATGATTACATTTTGTCCAACTGGGTCTGGATGATTTGATTCTCATTTCTGGGTTGCTTATTTTATTCTGTGAATGATTATAGATTTCATTAACTATTTTATGGATATATTAGTTGATCGGATCAATATTCGTCATATTGTTCATTAGTTTAACAAGTTAATAAAAAAATAATTTAATTTTATGTGTTTCTGATATCAATATGGTTGGTTGGTTTGGTGAAAGAATTCTTCATTTATTTATTTTTGCTTGTACTGAGAATGAGAAAGACCGCAGGGTGGCAAGTCACATTACTTCTTCAGTTGGTTGAGTTCAATTAATTCTTTTTCCTTTTTTTTTTTTTTTTTTTTTTTGAGATAAAGAGTTGAATTAGTACTTTAGTTTCAAAAGGATTTGACCTATTTTTCTTATGCATACGGCAAAAACTTATCTTATTTCATATAAAAATCATTTTAATTTACTTATGTTACATTTGTAATTTTAATTTTATTAAAAATTCATAGGTAGACTTTATGTATTATACAATCCGTAGACACATTTAAAGAAAAATGAATCATATGGACAATAATGATGCTAAATGAGTTAAGGGTAATTGATTTTAAATGAATACCAACCCAAGTGAAAGGACATGTAACGCATTTTAGAAGCTTGGTTGAAGCAGCAACCTTAGGATGTGAGATACATCTCCAGCCTTAAATTATATATTTATATAACAGAGAGGAACAAGAAAAGAAACAACTAATCATTGTCAACTTTAATCCAAAAATCATAGTTACTCTTTGAGATCCATATTCACTTACAAATTTAGAAAAGAATGATTCTTCATTGGAATAGGTAGCCGAACACATCAATACGTACCTTAAATTCATTGTTGGATGCATCAACTTCCTCCTGTGCTATATTTTCGGCCTATTTGAGCCACAACTTGGTTAACGATTATTTGGAAAGTCCATATAGGAATTCAACAAAGAAATTGAATAAATATTTTTAGAAATGCTATCTAATTGAAAGTGTGTGAATTAACACTCAATTAGGCAGTAAAATTATAAAGGTGAAAGCTTGATGTGATACCAAAACGTTTATATTTTTGGGGTTATTAATTATAATGACTGGATTAAAAGAAGAAACTCGTAGTCTTTCTATTTGTGGAAATCTCGTATGCGAGGAAACTTCTAATAATACAATTTGGAAACTACAGGTTCCAAACACTTGTGGGTTTGGGCGGCTAGACCTTTTGGATCATACAATTACTTCAACGAGAAGAAATTTCTCACTAAATAAATGTGAAATACGGGACAATATGTTTTCAGTTTTCAGATTTCAGATTTCAGAAGAGAAGTAAAGTTTCTGTTCATGACTTTAAGAAAAGCAATCATGTCTGCTTTCAGTATTAATTGCCAAAATACTGGAGATGGGTTGTTGGGTTTCCTAAATTATTAGTTTCATAATTATACTGAGGCGCATAGAAATGGATTTATTTGGAATAGTCTCCCAAGATTTTCTGAAAAAAAAAAAAGGACGGCAATAGAAATTCAGATATCTCTAGTATCCTGTAAGTGATTCAGAATCCAAATTAGTTTAAATTCCAAGAACTGATTCAGAGTAAAAGGATTAAAAGTGAGAAAGGCAAATAAGAAAACAAAATAAAAATTGAGGCGTTTCTTTTCTTTCAAGGCCTTCGGCCATACCTCTGATAACTGAAGCAAAGCTTTCTTTCTTTTCCTTTTCTTTTTTTCTTTTTTGTACTTTTTTTTTTCTTTTTGGTTCTTGCATACATTTCCAATTCTCTCTACACGTGGCTTTCATCTTTGAAAGCCAATCCCACCCAAATTTCTTAAATGCCATTTGGATGAGCAAAGGACAACCACCTATATCTAGGGCACGTGCACTGCGTGCCACTTCCTACAATTGAGCCCCAGTAAAATTACAACCCAAAATTATGAAAACAATTAGGTGGGCCAAAAAATAAAACAGGGGGGGGGGAACAAAGATGAAAAACTACAGCTGCCTATATTTTACAGACATCCCTTTGGAAGACATATTACTTGAAAAGAACCTAATCCCCAGACGATTCAACCATGTTACTTTCATCTCTCCAGAGCCTGTACATTGACCCTCGCCTTCCTCTTCACTACTAAAGAGGGTTTGATCTGAGCAGTCGAGTGATGCCCCACAGGCTAAGTTATAGGACTGACATGCTGAATGGCATACCCGAAGCCTGTCATCACCGTCCTTGTCGCACTTCTGGATGGATATCTGGTCATTTAGGGCATAATTTTTAGATAGGTGAACTCCATGCACAAACAAGCTTAACATTCATGTGCAGCAGACATAAGTAGAGCCGGGATACTCACCCAGCAAGATAGTCGCTTAGCAACTGTGTCGCAGTAGCTGCTGCCGAATATGTTAAATATCTTCCGGGCACCACCTGGGAATAATCGGTGGTAGTTGGGCATGACAACAACTTCTTCCAGCTGCTGCAGAATACTCAGTTCGCTGGGTGCACAGTGTTGACCAGAAATATCGCTCTCAAGGACATTTTGGCAAACAGAAAGACTAGATAGAAGAGAGGAGCTGTTCTGACAGGTATAGCCAGCATAGTCCGAGCACCGGAACTCACAAACTCCATTATCACATACCCCACCATGAAGGCTGCACTGTTCATCACACACCGCTGCATATGACATGGTGAAGTTTAGAGAATGGCAAAGCACATTTGCTGCATGAAATTTACTAAAAATATTTGCACATGTATCAGTTAATTTGCACATTCTGACATGCAGTACAGATGCTTTTAAATCCAATTACATTAAGGCAATCAGCCTTCTTTGAAATGAAAGCAGGAAGCAAAGCCCCAAGAAGCAAACACTTTTTACAAAATAGTAAAGCTCAGATGAACATTAAATTAGCAACACTGCCATGCATCAGTTAATTATTATTCATCTAAGTTGCATCAAAAACTTATCAAAACACGTGAATCTTTTCCCAAAAAAAGGTGTTGAGGGATCATTTTACCAGTAGAGCAGTCGATGCCAGTGTAACCATTTTCACATTTACAGCCTCCAGTTGACAGGCACACTCCACGCCCATTGCAATTACCAGGGCAAGAACCTGCAGCAGAAATTCAAAGAATGAAATCTTTCAGTTTAATGGCCAGAAGAATCCAAATAAGAATCGACTGTAGAGTGGCATAAAGAAGTAGGAGCTCACGTTTACTACAATCATGACCATGAAATCCTAGGAAACAGTGACACTTCCCATCAATACAGTCCCCGTTAAAATTACATGAAGTAGGACATTTCCCAGGTAGAGAAACTGAGCCGGTACTACAAAGTTCATGGTAAGCAGGGCAAATCAGCTCACCTGCAGGTAAAAGCAAATGACAGAAGATATGAATATTGGATTTCACAAGGTATTAAAATCAATAAGTTCATAGAACAGCATAATCACCATTGAAGCCAGGGAACTGAACTGGTCCACCAGCTTCTGGACATGCTTTCCAAATACCATCCACAGCAACCTAAAAGAACACTATCAGAATTGCATTTTGTATATAATTGCAGCAGGAAAAGAGTAACAAAATACAAATTTAAGAAAAAAGTGATAAATAAGCTCTAGGCCTGATAAAAATCTGAATATGCAGAGGTAAAATCTAAGTTGACATAATAATTACAGCCATGCACAAATAAGAAAATGATAATCTTTCAGTGCAGACCTCTATATGTTGGCTGTAGAAAAGCTACGAATTGAAATTTCTTAAAAAATGATGATAAGCAGGGCATTTCACTTAGAAAAAATACTTGAAACTTAATGTGACTGTGGCTGTTCAGTTTTTGTAAAATCAAACATACATATGCATCTGATAAATTACAGCATGGATGCAAGGGAATGTAGAAAAGTATTAAAGCTCAGAAGCATACCTCAAGAGAGTTGTTTACACATCTGTGCTGATAACAACCATTCCCTTGGGTCACAGAACCTCGTACAAACCCCGTGCGTACTAATGATGAAGCCATACACCTATGTATACATTTAAACCAAAGTTTTATTAGCACATTGTACTAAATACTTATTTCCAACTGCATCCTGTAAGAGTTCCAATAACAATTTTCACCTGGAACTACTCCCTCGAACTTCACCTAACATCCTGTCAGGTGCCCGTGCACTGTTAGTGTCCGTGCATGATCCATCAGAGTAGGCCACAAAGTAAGTGCAGTAATCAGCCAGTGATGACTGCCCACCTGCAATGCCCAGCAATAGAAGTTAACATCATACTATCATCCAGTGCATGCAAGTCATTCAAATCACATCTTTGTTCACCAGCATCTTTCCTGAATATAATTGTAACAATAGAGTAGCATAATTATAATATAGTAACCATCCAAAACCACAGAAGTAATGCAGAAAAGGCCAATGGAAAAACAGCAAATGCAATATGCATGACAATGTTTCAAGTCACAGCAAAAAAATTCAAAGGATTCAAATCAAGGATCCAATAAAATAACACTCTTCCCTTCTTGCTTGGGTAAAATACAGAAAAAGCAAAAAAGCTCGTAAAATAATTGAGGGCATGAATAGCTCTTGGCTTGTGACAGTAATGACACATGAATGATAAGATTGGAGACTTGATAGTAAGGGGAGAAGCTACGAGAAATCATGATCAATATAAGGCCCCAAAAACATCATGCTTTAAAACACACCTTTATTTGGTTGGGGAAAGTAGCGAGCCCACTGAGGGAGGTCTCCACTATAACTTACAATAGGGCAGTACCCCTCTGCCTCTCTGTTGTAGGTACAACCTGACAACTGGGTTGTGTTGCAATGGTATGCCCCATTCCAGAGATTGCAAGGGGAGGTAACAAACTCAGTTCCTTGGTTGCGGCCCCAATCAAGGCGGTCTGCCATACTATAATTAGCCTGGTACCACCCGCTATCCTCTAATAAAGCCAGTGTCATTTTTGAAACGACAGATCTTGTATCAACAGATCCTGTCATAATCTCATTCATCAGAAGCCTCTTTTCCCAATGTGACCCTGCAGGAAAGTTATAAAAAGACTAATGGTCATTTAATTGCTAAAGGTTTACAGATATATATAGAATGAAAATTAAAATTAATTTAGAAGTAACAAAAATTAACCAGCTTAAATAAGCCAAAGCATTTTAGTTATTCTATTTGCTAAATATTTTTGCCGCTATATAAGATATAATATGGTATGCACTATGCAGCATATCAACTTTCAGAAGATTTCCTGTAACCGTAAGGTGAATCAGTGCATGAGGAGAAAAGAAATATCAGAGCAAGGAATTTATACCTGATGTGCCACGCCCTCCTCCATCTTCAAGTTCTAAACCAGTAAAATTCTCAGAGAAAGCCTGCCCACGAGAGAGCCCATCAAACTATTGTTAGCTTTGCAGCTTATGAAGCAAAAAGATAAACAAATAAATAATATACAGATAAACCAAGATTTGTATTATTTATAATTAAGGCGCAAGCATATTTAATTAGGAAAAGTAATTTTACGTAACACAATTACCCCATAATGATGCCGTGAATGCATGACAACACGAGGAAGCACTACGCGGGTTACCATTCGCCCAAGCTTCTCATCCATAACTTGTTCAGTAACCTGAGAGTGATATATGGCATACAATTGTTACCATCAAATAACTGTTAACAGAGAAAAATGAATTTTAAATAGGAGAAAAAGTGTTTTGATTCTCATATGAGAAAAGAAGAAACAGGAAGCACAATCTTCAAGGTTCTAGCATTTAACAAGCTCTTTTAATTAATTTCTGAGTCAAAGTATGTTTCATTAAAGTTGTAGTTCACCTTGAAAGTACAGAAAACTTATTCTTGAAGTACAATTTCTCAAATATTTTTGAACAAGTTCAGAGTGACTAGTTTTCCTAGACACTGACTCAATTCATGGACAATGCATGTCAAAGATCTACCTGACCACGCCTCCTTTTCCTCTCATCCCTAAAGTGCGCAAAGGCATGGGGATCAAAACCAAGAACATGCATAACCTGGAACAATTACACCAATCAGCACAAGAAAAAGAGTTCCACAGTATAATAATCGCACTAGTTTAATAAATGAATCACCTCATGTATAAGAGTTGCCGAAAGTAAAGTCTCTGCCTCGGCTGTTAAATGGCGAGGAGCAACATTCACATGTCCTGCAAAAGAGATATCATTTACATTTCTATTGCATTCATGAATAAGATATTAATATATTTAAAACGATCAATGAAGAATACCAGCAATTGCACGACCCCACTGATCACGTTCGCATGCCACTGCCCATGCTAGAGTGTTGCCTGTGGTAGGTCTTGTAGTCACCAATAAAACTAAGTCCGCATCAGCTACACCCACTGTAAAAAAATAATTGCAATGGATACCTCAGTAATTGGAACATTTACAAATGGCATCAAAAGCTAGACTGGAGATGAACACTCCAAAAACTAGTAAGCCAAAGACGCTAAAATGCAAACCTTCAATATATTCATGCGGAAGTTGCACACCCCCATCTTGCCCGCAAGCAGAATATCCACTTAATCGCAAGTTTCCCTTCACAGGCTCAACAGCAAGGGCTCTCCTAAACCAGTCAGCCGTCTGCCCCAAAGCCTACATGAATTGAAAAGGTCTTTGATAAATTATCATCATACATAATTACTCGTAAGATGTAGATATCATGTTAAGCTGCAGAGGTCATATTAAAATTAAAGCTTGCATCACTTTCACATTTAATATGAAAGCAAAATGAAGTACTAACCTTATGAAGGCGACGCCTTTTATCCTCCCCAGATATATCATCAAAAGTGCAGTTATACCAGCAGTCACCATAAAGTGGAGGATCACCATGAGGATTGCAAGAAGGAGTGCCAGGAGAAGCCACAGGAGGTTCTCCAAGCTGGCAAAGGGAAGAGACAGAAAAAATAAACACACTATCAGCTGCACAGGGCTGGCTAATATAAGCACCAGCGGTTTGCAAATTACTTATGTCACCAACCTTCACTATGTCACCCACTTTTCTGCAATCCCTATCAGGCGAGTGGCCAACGGCATCATAATTTAAAAAAATTCTAATGGGCTGCTTTGCATCCTTTTGCTGAAACTGTAATTCTGAAACTCCAAGCAAAGCCCTTCCTTTATTATGAAGAGATTTAGACATACCAGATTGATCATAAACCTGTGGGGTAACAGAGTACACCTTGCGACCAGGTCGCCTCCTCTGTTCAATTATCTGGTCATGAATGCATGAATGTGATACAATATTTCCACTTCCTCTTTCTTCGACTTGCCATTGTATTCTTTTTTCTAGGTGGTTCGCATTAGCAGGTTGAAAGCATAAAAATATCAGTGTTGCAATCTGTTGCAAAAAGGAATACCCATGTCAATCAGAACACACAATATAGTTAGCATAATCACAAACGGAAAGCCTCATTATTTGTGGTGATGTAAAAGAAACAAAAAAAAAATACAATTTTGCCAAAAACAGATTTTGCCATAGGATCAACAGATCTGACTACCACCAGTTGCACAAAAGCTAATACCATAAAAAAGACGAGAGCTTTGGTCTCCATATGCTCAAATAAGCTTAATTACAAAATTGATACATCAACTAATTGTTTCTAAAATCCTTTGACACTACACTGAAACTGTGAATACATAGTTACATACTACGCCCGAGTTTTTTTAAATGATGAAGGAAAAGCATTTCCTTTCCTAATTACGGAAAGATTCACAAAGAATGAAAAGTGACCTAAAAACAAGAAGGTTAAAAAAATAATAAAAAAGCAAAGAAACCAAAAGATAGTGAGCAAACAGACCGGAAATTTTCACTGTAGAAATAGAAAAGAAAAAGATTATCAATTAGGAAGGCCTAACTTCACTAATTAGACCTAATCCCCAAGTTTAAACGCTGAGTCCCAGCTTGTTTCACGAGAAATACATCAACAATTGAACTAAGCAGAAAAGCTCTAATAAAATCTGATAATTACTTAACAGTATAAGTTTTCCTATATTTACGCGCAAATGAGAGAAATATGTAAGCATTTACTCTACTCAACTTAAACCCTCTCAATCTCTTTCATTTCTAAGAAATTTTTTTAAAACAAAAAAATTACCTCGAAAACAACGACTGCGAATCTGAGCTTAGACGCCGAACATGAACTACTACTACACTGGAAAAAAATCTCCATGAAAAATGAAAACCTGTACGGCTAAACAGTGTAGTAGATTCCATCAAATCGCCGGCGATTTTCCGATCGGCCTTAACACCTCAAAAAATCGCTGGCTCTCCCGCATTTCCAAATGCTAAAATGTATATTTATTCACAAAAAGAAATACAAAAATCAAAAGAATGTAAGGATTTCTTGAAATGGATAAATTAAATAACGGAAATGAGTGAATAGAAAGAAAATGCTTGGGTTCTATTAAGACCGCATTCAAAACTGCTCGAGTTGCAAAGTTACTTCAAATCAAAGAGTTTTTTTTTTCTTTTTTCTGTTTGGCTCAAAGAAAGAAAAGAGAAACAGTGACAGTGAAGACACAAAGAAGCAGAATAATAATAAAAGAAAATGAGAGAGAAAGAGATGATTGAAAATCAAAATGGATTGGGTGGGGTGGGTAGACTTGATAACTTGATATAATCTTTTCATTTATTTTATTATAATTAATTTATAATTTTATGTAGCTTCAATTTTTTTTCAACAGGAGATATAAAATATCAACCATTCGAAATGTCTGTATGACCTAAATGCAATGCTCAAATTTACAGAATAGCCACACGTTTACTCGTTTATGCTTTATTTGTTATCTTTTTAGGATACTAATTGAACAATCACTTAGTTGAAGAATAAAAACATCATACCATAAACAGAAGAAACGGATTTCCTTCAATCAGGACGCTACACGTGTCGATAAAAATAACTGTCCATGACCGTAAAATTGATTTGATTTACAGTTTAAGGGTAATGATAATTGTTTCATTTTTTAATTTTTATATGGTGCAGTCATCTGCAGAATTATGATTATAAACAATGTTTATTCTCTTATACACTCCAAAGAAATAGAACCTTAATTTTGTAATTTAATTTGATACTGAATAAATAAAATAATCCAATAAGTTTTAATATCAAACAAATTATTAAATATCAAAAGAAAGTTATTTTCGAATTAATTTTAGCTTCCATGTTTATAAAGTTATCTAAATAAACTATTAAATGAAAGATCTATAAATTAAAATAAATTCTATTTTAACTTTAGCTTCATCGTAATATGAACTAAAAATATTTATATCAGCATTCAAATCTTAAACTAAAACAGTGTAAATAGGTGTTTTTTTTTTTTTAGCAAATAACATGTCAGTTTTATATTGTATTATTCCAAACGCTGTGCAACAGAAAATTGTTTTTAAGTATGTGTGTGGTAATATGAATTGACCGTGAGCCGCTGGGGCTGGGTTCTGCTCCAACGGGTGGATGGTCAAAATTGGGACAGCTGGTCTGTTTGTTTGTGGCAGTCAGTTGATTTTATTACAGTTTGCACCTTTATTAGGTGAGAATTAAAATCCTTTTTATTCCTCAAATATAATTTAATCATCATTAGGGAACCAGTAAAAATATTCATTTTCGGGTAAACTATTCTTTTAAAATTAAATTAATCAAATATTGCTGCTGGATTGGTCTTTAAAAGTCTCATCCGTTTTCCTTTTGAAATATATTAAGTGATTAAATATAATGTTCTTAACATTATTTCGTTTTTTAGGTATATGCACAACATTTAAATTCTTTTTGTACTTAAACAAAAAAAAAAAAATACAATAGTTGATCAAGTAGTCTCACCTTTTTCTTATCACCAATAATAACTCCATCAGAAATTCATTTTAATCTAGTCGTTAGTTAGTTGTTGATTTAAAATGAAATGCAAGTTTAATTGTTCTTTTAAAAAATAAATAAATGTGTTTCCATATTTTTTATTTAAAATAATATTAAAAAGATAAAAAAATTTAAATATATTTAATATTTACCACATTATTTATAAATAAAATTAATTAATTATTGTATTTGTGATAAATATGAAATGAGCTAAACAACTTATAACTTCCAAAAAATTATATTTTTATAATTTTTAGGTGTTTTAATATTAAAATTCCCAGAGTTTATCATGTAAAAATTATTACAGAAAACTTGTAATATGTTTTTCGAAAAAAAGAAAAGAATATGATATAGAAAAGGTAATTACAAATTTAGACATGGGCATCTTATGGTACAATCAATTTAAGATTCTGAACTCAGCGAGTGATTCTTTTATTATATTTTTAAGACATAGTTAATTAAAATCAATAATGCCGTACGGCTAAAAGTCTTATCTGGATGGGAAATAAAAAAAAGTTATATATATATATATATATAATAAGGAAAACTAATATAATAGATGACTAAAATTCAACGTATTCACTTGGCCCCTCTGATAAAAATAAAAGCCAGTAGGCCCGTCTTTATCAACGGTGATGGTGTCAGGTTCATTTACAAAAATCTACATTATTATTTCATGGTACTCAGCCGCACATTATTCTCAAATATATCATATTTATCTCCCATTGGTACGCCTGATAAAAGAATATATTTATGCCAAACTGATATGCTCGGGTTAGACCTGATTATAGGTTTAGGTATTAACCTAATTAAGTTGATTTAATTTTTAATTATTCTTATTAAAACGTTAGGATGATTGTTTGATGTAATGTTTATCGATTACCTATTCTATTCAACTCATATCTCTTACAGTAGGTGTGAAAAATAAATAAAAAATATTGCCCTGATTTTGCAATATTCATGATTAGAGAATAAGCAAAGAAAATGTACCTTTCTTTACCTCAATCGATATCCCAGGAAAAAAAGAAAAAAGAGTGGTGGAAATATAGGTTGCGTGAATTAGGAACAATTCTGATATGTTTAAAATAATGTAAGGAAAAACACCAAAAATACTTGGTCATAGGATTTAAATAAAGATTAGTTGTTACTTGTTAGGTTGGTAACCTACAACACAAGCTTCAGTTTGTTTTAATTTTTCTTCTTCATGCTTTGGCATCCTCAATTATCTCAATCTCGTATTATCTAAAACTTAATCTATCATTATCTCCAAAATTTGCCTGCTTATTTATTCATTAGACTGCCCTCAATAAATTCATACCTTATTATTTTATGGGTAATTAACCTAATCACATTTGTACTATCAGAGTATTAAATGTTGCTCAGATTGTCTCCGTGCCTTTGGTCCTACCATAAGAATATTGCTATTTAGTTTTAGATTTCCTGAGACCAATCCCAGTTTTACAATTCTGCACACTTTGATTCACTGCAAAAATAGTATGAAAAAAGAAAAATAAAAGTATACCGCTCAAAATTGGCTGTAATTAGAAATGTTCAAAAGTACACAAGCCCACTTTGATTGCTTAAATTTAAAATTTTAATCTATTTAGATGAGCGATTAAAAATAAATAATTTTTTTACATGTAATTACTCGTAAATAGATCTAATAGTGATCACAAGCCAAACCCAGGACAAAATATCCAGAATTTATGGCAATATATCGTACAAAAGGCATCCTTAGTTAATATAAACTTTAATATTTCAAATAAATTGCTGTTTCTATCCTACAATTATAGCTCCGAATATATATATAAATAATTGCAAGATTGCTTCTAATGCTAAAAATGTTTAATTTCAACTATGAATTTTAATTGTGAAGGACGGAAGAGATTTTGAATTGAAAATGCAAAATCCCTCTCAAAATATCAGAAATGAAGCAAGTAAAACATCAACTTAAGATGACCCATTTCTTCAATAATTGGAAACAAAAAAAAAAAAAGAAAAAAGTGTACCTTCTTACTGTGGGTCAAAATACATGCACCCAATACCCACCAATGAGAGGAAAAAAAGAGACATGCTTCCCAAGTTGCCACGGTCAATGTCCTTTGAACTTTGACGTTCCGGGAGGCTTTTGTTTGAACTTGTTGCATAAATTAAGAAAATAATGCTATTTGCCACCTAGGATAGGTTAAGAATCTCTTTAGCACATCCTATTTGGTCCAACATTTTGTTCATTAAAACGTATGGTGGATCATTGATACATCTAATTGAATATGCTATGACTTTAGAACTCGTCATTTATAAACTTTGAAAATATTTCATGAACAGTTCCACTTATTATTATGGCATAAGAAATATGCACCCATTAACATTGAAGAATATCATGTTGTGTGAACTATTTGACCTCATCAATCGGATAAATAATTGCAAATTGTATCTCTGTTTAATTAATTACTTTATTTATTTCGTTATGAATGATAAATTACCGTTATATATATATATATATATATATATATATATATATATATATATATGAGACCTTATATTATAAGTATAGATGTTAAATTCAGACTTTCACTTTTTTTATTAAATGATATCATATTTTATAATAAATATAAGAAATAAATAAATTATTATTTTTATATTCACGGTGGATCTTATTAAACTTGGACCACTTATATAGTGTCGCTTTCTTAGAGAAAAGAGAAAGATATTTCCGGGATATAAAGCCGAAGTAAGTTCATTTTATTATGGCTATTTAAAGCTATAATAGTAGGTAGTGGATTACAAAAGTTGCTGGTGCCACAGAAAAGATTAGAGGAAATCATCACTGATGGCTTTATTTTGTACTTTCCTCAGGCTCTCAGCCATTAGCCACACAACGATTTGCATGATTAAGCATAGCCAGTGAGGGCAGTATAATTTCCATGACTGGGAAATTGCCAAAAAATTTCAAATTCAAGCATTCATTAATCTTATTAGAATGAGAATAATACAATTTTACTTCCATTCTTGTATAGGTTTATGTTTATTAAATCTTTAATTTTTTTTCCTAAAATAAAGTAGTTTGCATGAGTGGGTGTGCTTTTAGCTAACTAATCACAGGCATATGAGCCAGCAACTAAAGATCGAAGATAGCATCATAACTTTCTTTTGGGTACGGCAGGATGGCTCTTTCAACCTGTATTGCATGCCACTTAATTTCACTGTTTTAACTTTCATTTATTTATTTTAGACTTTAGACCACAAAATCCTTTCTTAAATCACTGGGATAAATGCTTAATAAGTTAATATGAGTTTCCCCAAAAAATAAAAAATATGATTCACACTCTCTAACTCATTTAGATATCCAATCCCTGCAAAGTGACTAGTTATAATAATTTTGATATTAGTTTAATTCAAATCTAATCCTATTTATTAGACTTTATTCTTTTTTAATTCATTTAATTCTCACATTAATTAATCAATTCTAAATGAGATCTAATGTTTGTAGCAAAAGCAGAAAGAGTATGATTAAAGCTGGTAGAGCTAGAAAATGAGATAATATAGAGTGATTATTATGTTACACATCTTCAGCTATGAAGGAAATATCTGTAGAGTACGTAGTGATCACACATCTTCAGATATGTGCCAACACCAAGCGTCCAGGGAAAAGCAATATCAGTTGCAATCAGCAAAATTTTCAAGAAACCAATGATAATGCTCCCTTCTTGAAGTCGGTCCATTCACATGGAAATTTATATTTTGATGGGGAGCCCCTCAGTAATGCATTTTCATTTTGTATAATAATAACAATAATAATATGGATAGGCTCCTAACTGAAAAAAGGTTGTAAGTGGGGTTTGCATGGTCATGTCACTTGGTCAATTCCAATTCCAATTCCAATCCAACACATGCTTCCTGTAACTCACCCATGCAATCTACATCCTACCCAATATTTCCCCAATTGCTCTCATTTTCAAGACTGCAGTTGAATACTTTTCTTTAATAAATATAGATATTGTGCTGATGAGAATTAATAAATATTATTTTGATATAAGAGATAAAAATAAATATTAAACATTAATAATAATCATCAATTATGTTGATGAAGCAGTAAATTATAATTCTGTGAAAAAACACTCTAGTCGATGACACTAAGCCACATATCGACTTTATAGATATCTTTTTTGACGAACCTGGTTGTTTGAATGTCGAATTTATTTTTTATTTTTTTTACCACAATCATAGAGAAAAAACTCGACAACGTTCTGTAATAGATAACCATAAAATTTTTCTAAAAAAAGAACTCAATTTTTATAATGGAAAATTATAAAACTCTTATAAAAATATTAATATTTATTTATTAAAATTAATTAATAATAATAAGAGAGAAAGGACCACCGCTGATTTAAAAATAACCAGCAGTGGGCAAAAAATAAAATTTTATTAAAAAAAAAAAAAGAAGAAAACTGAGAGATGGCTAGGGTCTACTAATTACACCCGGTTGAATACTTGATCAGGACGAATTCATTTCTCTAATACTATGGGTTAGACTTTATATAACCAATAATTAACTATGAAGTATAAAATGATATGTTGTTTTGAAAGTCTTAGCAGATACAATAAGAATGCGATACATAGATATTCAACAACTAAGATTTAATATTGTATTTTGTTTGATTAAATCTGTTAGAGAATCTCATAAAATAAGTTATAAATAGAGCTCATGTAGAAATGAATTATTTATATGTTGTGTTAAATGAAAACTATAAATACCCATTTCTATTGAAATTAATATTGTATTTCGAATAAATTCTAAAAATAACATTAAAAAATAGTAAAGTTGAAAGACATATTACAACATTGGAAAATTTTATTGGTTATTAATAAAAAATTTATTTCAAATATATACCTATTTTTTTTAAGAAAATTAACTTAATTATAACTAAGTGTATAAAATTAATTATGTACAATATTAAATAATTATTTTGAATTAAATAAGTAAGTTTTAATTTTATAACAAAAATATTTAATTTTTTTGGAAATCTTTTCCAACTACACAGAATGATGTATATGTTAAAATTGATCTGTTGTGTGCTTTAATAGAATGATTAAGTTTACATGGCAAGAAAGAAGACATATTCAAATATTCTTTTTATAGGAAATTATGAATATTTATTAAATAATAAGATCACATAAAGATAAGAGTTTTATTTATTTCCCAAATTATTGTTTGGTTTATGTATATATTTGGGGGCGGTCCATTTGGTATGAAAATTGGAAATTGCCCTATTCAGCACATGTATATTTTTGCCTTATTCAGAATGGTTTTGGAACAATCAATGATGGATAACAAAATTTAGGATTCGGTAATTGTGGCTGGAAGCAATGGTGTACCTCATTATTTACGATCCGTCGTCAGATGTAAAAAAATATTATTCTTAAATATATTTTTTAATAAACCACAATTTTCTTTGTTCCCTTTTTAAGAAGGCCAATTATCAAAATTAAAAGTAATAAAATAAATTGCTGCGATGAACTCCTAAAAATATCCAACAATGCTCTGTTTATGCCTTCTTTTTTTTTTTAATTATAAATACATAATTAATATTTTAATTTATAAATAAACAATTTATTAGAAGAAGACACGTAAGGAGAGAACGTGATTTTAAAAAAATTATAGAAAAAAATATTTTAGAATTCTAAATTCTAGATATAGTTTTTATAATACAAGAAAAATATATGGGGTAATCATATGTATAAAGCAGCGGTTCAACAACAGGTGACGTAGGTGTTGAAGTCAAAGAAGGTGCGTCACTGAAGGGCAGGGAGCAAGTACATTTTGAAACTTACTGTCACCACGCGATTACAGCTATTACCTTTTACGCGCTTTTCCTAATATTTCCCCTCTTCTCCTTTCAGTTTACACTTTTATTTCACTTTTCACGTTAATCTATTTTTCTATTAATCCTTTAATATAAATCTTCTTTTCTTATTTATAAACAAAAATCACAACTATAATAAAATTAAATATATTTTTCCATATAAATAAAAATATATCAAATATATTTCAATTTTGTATATTTCTTATACGGTAAAAAATATATTAAAATACATACATTTTTTTAAATAGGAGTATTCATATGTTTGTTTGATCGGTTTAAAAGCTATATGCTAATCCAAACTATATTAATAGGATTGTATTTATTTAAAATTGGATTTAATATTTAAAAAAATCTATAAATTCATATTTATTATTTTTTAATTGAGTTTGATTTTAAAAATTTTAATTTAAAGATTAAAATTAAAACTTAAAAACTTTTAAAGAAGAAATAACAAATAAAATTACATGTAATTATATAATTAAATTAGATGAATAGATATAATTAACTAAATAAAATTTAATATTTAATATTATTTTTAATTAGAAAGAAAACTAGATAACAATTCTAAAAATTTAGGAGAAGAAATAAAATAAAATAATTTTATTTAAATTATATATTATATAATTTTTAATGTTTAATTTTATATCAAATTAAGTCGTATAATATTATAAATTATAAATTTTAATATTAATTTATTTTTATTTAATATTATTATTTTTTTAATTATTGTCAATTCAATAATATTTAAATCTAATAAATTAAATTTTAATTTTATGAGTTTGTCGGATTATGGATGTGATTAAACAACTCTACTTTGTAATAACTAAATCATCACGTGAAAAAAGTCAACAAGTTACCGCAGCATGTGTGTCTCATAATTTTGATGTGAAGTTAATTTCTAGACACCGAAATAGAGCGGCAGACTGAAACAGTAAATGCCACTCTCAGGCTCACCCAATACTGTAGGCTTCTTTTGGATTGTTCTCCCTCTTAATTATTTGTTTTTCCACTTTTAAAGGCCACTTTAATGAAACATCTATTAATTGTTACAAAAATATGTGCACATCAGTATTTAAAGAAACATTTATTTAACTCCACTCATATTATTATTTTTCAACTTTCGTGCAGATTAAAAAATATAATATTTTTTTATATTAAGTAATTTTACATAAACTGCAATTTTGAAGTACTAAATATGAAAATTAATTATTTATATTAATTAAAATTTGAGTAACATTGTAAATTATACAATTATGCAGTAATATTTGCTTATTGGCAAAAATGTCATCCTAGTGTTATAAGGAAATAAATAAGAAAAGGTACTCTTCTAATGCATAATAACCCAATGGGCCTACATAATAAATATACTCAACATACTCACATGACATTGATTACAATATGTCCACTCAAATTATCAAAATTCCCTTTTCATTTCTCAATTTAAGAGGAAAAAATTGTATTAAATACGAGATAGCTATTCAAATTATAAAATAATGAGGAGGCATGACAATGGCCTTCAATCTGATTAGGGACAATGGAAATGAAAGAAAGATGAGTGGCATTCAAAAAGAAAACTTGTTCTTTTTTGTTTGATACGCCATCAAAGATTTGCTAGATTAGGATTAGGATTAGGATTAGGATTAGGAAAGGAAGTGGTTAGGCAATTACATTAGTTGGCCTAATTTATTTCCCCTTTCCAATGTCTCTATTTGTTCAACTGTTTAAATTTATTACTATTTCGAAAACTAGACCGGACTAGTTTAGATTTTACAATAATAGGCAATTTGTGATTGTCCAAATGATTTTGGTCAAATTCCACTTAATATATTTGTAGTTTTACCCTATTATCTAATTAAATGTATTTCTATAAATTAATAATAAAATTTTAAACATATATTTAAAATTTTTCGAGTTAAATAAAAATTATAGTCAACATATTTTAAATTACTCTAGATTACTAATAAAATAATACATTTCATTTGCTTTTTAGTCAATTTTTTCTTATTATTTTTACTTTACAATTTCTAATCTTAATCATTTCATGCATTAATTTCTTTTACTTGTTTTGAATATTTCAATAATTTGAAAGAGTCTTTTATGATATCATCATGTCACTGAACCAGGGTCAATATGGTAGAACTGGTCCAACCAAAATCCAGCCGCGCTAGACCTTTTAGATCACCGGTTCAGGTTTAAAAACATTGGGTGTAGTAATCAATTTATTTATTTTATAGACAGTAACCATTTGATTTATATTAGTGGACCAAGATGGATGGAAACATCAAATTGATATTTTTCTAAGGTTTTAATTGTAGGTTTTTGGTTTTAGGAGCTGTCTGTGTTTCAGAACTACAGCAGTCCATAGCCAAGGCAGCTTTTTAAAGACCATTATTGACTGAGAAAAATGATTGGAATTTTAATACAAATGGACAGCAGGCATGGGCTGTTACGCACATTTCTTCTCGAAGAGGGACCTGACCGGACTAGCATTAAGGAATTAGAACTAGAACTAGAACTAGAAATAGAAATATCCAAAGTTGTGTGGGTCAGAGTTAGTTGTTGTATTGAGGATGCATATTAGCTTTTTAAAGGGTGAAGTGGAATGGGAGCCAAATGATAATGATTTCTCTTTTACTCAATTCAAATGGCCTTACTGAAGCAGGAGTTGGGACATCTTTTTCTCGAGTGAGGACCGGGAAAGTAGCTGTTACCTCCCTTTGTTTGTGCATGTGAAGCTCTGAATTAAAAATTGTGTCTCAAAGTGATGCTAATGGTACTCTCCAACACCTCTAGCTTCAGCAGCTTGTAGGTTCTAAGAGTTCTTCTGCAAGACGAGGAGGAATATTTTAAGTAATAAAGTGTATGTCTCGTGATGCAACACCTGATGGTAGATTTAGGGAAATTCATACATTTGGTAATAAGAAGCAGAAGAAAGAGTGATCTTTGATTTGCTTGTGCACGTTGGTCGAGAGAGTTCTATTAGCAACCCCATCTGCAGAGAAATGGGTCCAGCTCTGTATTTGTTGGCCAATTACTAGGATGTCATCATTTATGGGCTAAGCTTTGTATGGTTTCTCATAAGTGCCACAACTTAAAACTTACTCTATTCAGGTTATGCGATGTGTGCTGTCGGTTTGGCCCATAATCTGCTGAGACAACAGGAATGGAAGGAGATGCCTTATCATCCCAATATATGTCATCTTTGCAGAGGTTTTCCATTGTTGCTAAACATTATAATTGTTCAAACATGTTTCACAGGGTGTAACAGATTTAACAACTAAATTAATCATAAATAAATAAATAATATTTGTATTGCTACTTCATACGCACATTCTTTATACATCCATAAGTTTCTCGAAATCCATTTCCATAATGCTAGCTTTTACTCTAATTTTATTTTCTATTATAATTGATAATCATTTTAGAAACTCTTAATTTCTCCGGAAAAAAGTAGAAATTGATACCCAATGAAAAATGTCAATTGTAGAGAAAGATATCTGAACTTGAATGCCACTGAAGTTAACGGAAAGGAGAAGAGTTTCGCCTTAGACTTATCTTAAGAAAAAGGGGGCAAATATAGCTTCTACCATTAAATTAAACAACTGCTTTACAAAGGAGGAACATAGTTTGTTGAGGAGGAACCTATCCCACAGTGGACAGTGGGCAAGTCCAGCAAAAACAACTGACGAGGGTCAAGGCCCAGTCTAAAACTACTGAAGACTTGGCCCCAAATCTAGCTACTGTGTTCAAAATATATACATCAACTCACTATTTACCAAGGGCCCTAATTCTAAATAAAACTGAAAAGTCCATAACTTCTTTCCATCGCCTCCTGAAACCTTCAAGTACATAAATCAAACAGAGCCCTTACACAATACTTGAAGGAAAAACTACCATCAAAGCTTGTTGTTTTTGTTTTCTTGTACCACTTTATAACAGGAAAAATGGAAGATCATTTTAACTTCAGTAACATTTCATCTTCACCGCCGAAGGGCTTGTAATGTTCCGCTCGAGGGAAACCATCATTGATGTTAGGATAGAATGCTTTTCGGAGCTTATTATAATTTTCGATATCAAAATTGTGAATTTTCATGAGTTTCCGCTGCTTGGCCTTGAACCTGCGTTGGAAGTAACCTTCAAAAGAAGGCTCAACGGATGTCCTAAGGAAAAAAACATAGGCAAGTGCGAAGTGAAGGGATGTGACGAAAAAACATATAGGCTCCATCACATCCCAGCTGAGTTCCCAAAAGGTGAGCCTCATGAACCCAAGTGTTTGAGCCACCATGAACCCAAGTCCACAGTAAAGCTCCCCTTTAACTTGGGCTCGGGCCTTTTGGTCTATTATAGCTTTTTGCAACTCCATGTGCTCCAGGTGTTTTCTTTTCGGATCATTTGGAATAGCAATTGATTGAGAGATTATATTCTCCATTGATTTGGCCACCTGTTAATCAAAAGAAAACTCTCAGATTTGAATAGATTTTATATCAGAAAATCACTATTATCCATCCAGAAAAGTATAATCTATTGCTAGCCAAGAAGCCAGAGGGAAAGCAAGTGGACCTAAAACAATTGCATGCATGCCACTTGCAACCCATTTCCTACGAAGAATCAGATTTCTCCATCTAAATATAGCCTTCTCTTAACGGGGATAAAGGTCTATTAAGGGTCCACATAACAACATATCAATCAATGGCAAAATTTCAAAATATAAACGTATTATCTTCGGTTTCAAAACCGCCCTGCGTGATTCCGTTTCATTTCGCTTAACTCTCGTTCATCAACCGTCAAAGAAATTTCCATTTTTCACAGGCAATGCTTTCTCCCTATTATCTTTGGGGGTTATTCAAGCATAGACTGTTCTTGAATTAGAGCGTTTCAAACAGTTTCATTATTGACGCCCTAAGGCTAAAACACGTGCTCCTTGTTTTTCTGAATTACGGGATCATACATACCAGAATCTGTTCACTAAAGACAAGTTAGTTACGTCAAATCACTAAAAAAACATAACAAAAGCAAAACTAGAAATAATTATTTTTCTCTAATACCTGCTCGGGTCGGAGAAACACGATATTCCCCAAAACGATGACGGTTGCAGACTGATCCAACATCTTAGCGAACTCAATACCTTGATCTTCATTTCCACACTCTTCTACACAGATCTGAACAAACTCAGAATACAAAACCGAGCTCTTTGGGATCTCCCTAAGCCTCGCTTTCAATTTCTCCACCTGAGAAATCCTCAACACTTTTCTCGCATCCTGTACCGATATTCCGAACAAATTTACGTCTCCGGTGAACGTTGGGGGAGCGACTTCATCCAGGCGGAGCCGGTCTTTGGTAATGTTGATGCCTTTGAGACCCTCTCGTAGCTTCTCACCGACAGGAGCGGACAGGAATTCAGGGAGCTGGTTTATCGCCCTACGGTGAAGAAATCTCTGGAAAAATCCTTTCCCGGAGGCCCCCGGCGAGGTGAGGTACTCTCTGTGGAAGTTAGTTTTGGCTGGATTTGGGGGCGGAATAGTGGATTTGAGATAGATAAGTGGGTATTCTAAAGATACAGCGTGTGAGGTAGTTCTATAACCGTCGAAAAGGCGCTCCGAGAGTGATTTACGAAGCGCCATTTGATCGGAATTGGAGAAGCAGAGGCTGAAACGAAGAGAGTGAAAATACAGAGGTTTTGCAGAGCTGAATATTGAAGTCGAGAGGCAAGGGGTATATATAGCGTCCAAATATAGAGGAGAATCTTGAAATTTGATATTTGCAATTTTACTTATTTTTTCAGGGCAAGTGTAGAGAATCTGCTGGACCCACAAATGACCATATAATATATATTCTCATTCCACGGTAATTACAAGAGATTTTGATAGATGAAAGGCTTAATTTAATTGTGTCCCGTATATAAAATGGAAGTTTCTGCGGTTAGAATGTATATGATTGGGCAGTGTCGAGCACGCGAGTGAATACTGCGTGATTAGAGGGTCTACGGGAAGGTCTGAGAAGACCAAAATGTCCCTTCCAGATCCACCCTCAGTTAAGGGAAGAAGGGATCTAAATAGGGATTAGAAGAACCGAACAAGATTCAGGTGATGTCAGCAAACAAAATTCTTACATTTGTCACCCAATTTTCTTCTGTTTTTAGAAAACATTTTACATTTGTCTATATGTTTTTTAGAATAGTTTCTCTATATATTTGTCATAAAAAAAATTGCTAAATATATCACCTATTCTGAAAAAAAGAATAAGTGAATTGTATAATATTAATATGGAGAAGAAATACAACTTTTATTCAACTTGCCTACAAACTATGTTAGAATTGACCTAATGAAAGCTTATTGATACGACCAAGAAAATTTCGATCCGAACTTATAAAAATAATAATGAAAAGGATTAGACGATATGTCTAGAGAATCATTTTAAAGATTAAATATTTAGGTGAAAAGGCTAAAATACGTGTTTGAAAGGGTAAAATGACATATCTTCAACGAGTGGTTTCTTTTGATTTTTATAGTATTTATTATCGGATAGTTTTTTCTTCCAGAAAAACAATTGGTATTGGTATATAGATAGTGGGAAAGTAGGCTCCTATTCTTATGGTTGAAGTAGAGAATGTGAGGCGATTACTATTTAATGGGTGTTTGGACTGAATACTTGGCTATCATGATTCAATCTGTGGGTCCGTGACCGGCGCTAGAAAATGGATAGGCTTGAAACCACCGAATCCCGTAGCAGCCTCAGTTAGCTAATGATCCAAATAAATGCATACATGATTATATACTATAAAAATAAACTAACAGTTCACTCACAAATTTGCACATAATTGAATTAATCCTCCAGCTAGATTACTAACTAACTTTCCATAATTTTTTTACATATCAAATTAAAATATAAGGTACCAAGTACATTACTATGGAGAGTCTTGGATTTCAAATAATTTAAAATACAAAAGTTAAAATTTAACTACAATAAGTCCGAAGGGGGGAAAGAGAAGTCGGATTGTAAAAAGAAGTCGATGGAAAACCTAACTGTCAAATGAAAAATTTAAAATTGAGACTTTTCAATTTCGAGACTGAATTAAAATCATATACTCAGGATTAAAGCAATTGTAAATGTAAAATAATTAAGTAATAGTATAGAATGTCACAAAAAACAAATGAGCATCATCTCAAAATTTTAAAGGGCATACACATTTTAATACACGGGACGAGTACTCTCGCAGAACCCGAGACCTTCAATTTTAAAAAACTTTTGGCTCTCTTGATCTAATAAGACTGGCGCTCAGAGAGCAAAGCTCGACCAGGGTCCTTAAGTCCATTTTGGTCACTTAAATACCGATATATAGCTGGCTCCCAGAAAGCAACACACTACTAGGGACCTTTCTCCCGCAAATTGAAATCTTATAAGTCTAGAGAGTTGTGCTCCAAATATTTCTCTATTACCTGACTCTGATCTTCACCAGTGCGCACGCAGTCCTGATATAACCTATCAGGTGGCATGTTCTACCGTTGCCTCATCCCGAACCACAATATATATAGTATCAATAGAAATTTAAGAAATATGATGCACAAAATTTTATAATATTAATTGTCACGATCCAATCTGTGGGTCAGTGACCGACACTAGAGAATAAGTAGACTTAAGGCCATCAAAACTCGTAGGAAACCTGATTAATCGATAATTCAAATATACATACACATGTATACTATCATGTGACAGTCTGGCCTAGAGAAGCGGTTCGATGAGGGCGGAAAGTAGACGCCGGGATAAGGATAGGAAGCCTGAATAATGAACAGCTTCTGGCAGGCTTCTAGGATGGCATCATTCTGATGTACGAGGGTACATGGATGAATCAAAATGCACATCGAAATGGGGCGACAATAGTGGATAACATATATATAAAGACTTGGAACTAATCACATGAGGCGCCTTTTGATTGTTTGGCTATAGAGTTATAGGAACTCCAAAGTTAAACGTACTTGGTTTAGAGAAATATTTATAATTTCTCCTAGACCTAGACTTCTAGATTATATTTCCTAAGAAATTTCGACTTAAATTTTTTACCAAAGATTCGGTAGAACCTCCTCTAAAATTGGACGTTTACCCCCGCATAACGGGTCTAGAACCTGCTAGAAACACTTCAGATATTCCATAATTATTTAATAGGAGTTGGGCAACTCAAACTGTATTATATTCCGATTCCGCGACACAACCCAAATCATAATATAAAATCAACAGTTTGGCTAAAATAATAATATTGTTCATGATACAATCACACAATTATTTTCTCGTATTTAATTTAATTAATCAAGGCCTCAATTTACATAATAAAATATTAATTCCCTCTATAATTCATCTGCAATAATTCTAGAATCAAGTTACTAATCAATTAAATAATTTAACTAATTAATTATAACTAATAATTAATATACCAAATATTTTATAATAATTTTAAAATAATTTTTAAAGTCTAAATAAAATTATACCGAGCTGAAACCCAAATTTTTGCATGTTCGGAAAATACCGAGATTCGAAAGCTGGTACCGCCAACAGTGTTAGCTTTTGAATTCAGGACGCCTACTTGAAGCTTAAATTGCAGGGAGTTCAAATATGCAAATGTCTTCGCCGGAAACCATCGAATTGAGGCCGAAAAGTTTTGGATCTGGCGAGGCTCACCCACGAATGTCGACGGAGGAAAATTGGTGAGAAAGGGTTGCATTGAGGTTTTCAGGATCCAGGAGTTTGTCTCTAGCGTCAGATCAGTGAAGAGACGCCAACAAGAGGCTGTTTCAGTGGCGGCAGCATGGGAGGCGACTTTTCCTCCTTGTTGCAGCAAGAAACGACGAAAGTAAGGAAGAGAGTGACGACGTCCATGAGAAATGGGAGAGAGGAGGAAGGTTGGGTGGCTGGCGACAGCGGGGTGTGGCTGGAAATAGAAGGGAGTGGGGGAGAAGGAAGAAGAAAGTGGCGGAGAGAGGGAAGAATGAGGAGAGGAAAATTATTATTTTTTTGTAATGTTATTATTATTTTAAAAAAATAAAGGATGAAAAAATGCAAATGAGTCCCTCCTAAATAAGTTGCTACGGTGACACCCTTGATAAATTATTTTATTATTTTATTATATATATATATATATATATATATATATATATATATATATATATATATATATATATATATATATATATATATATATATTGAAGAACCTGTAGAAAATGAAGAGGGGCCAAGGATCTTCCTCTCAATAGTGCTTCTGAGGCTCCACTCTCCCCCCCTGAATAAGTAAGGCCTCCTTCCTTAGCCTGGGCGAAGATGGGGAGAAGGAATAAGGATGAAGCCCCTTAGCTCTGTAAATGTGTAGAGCCAAGTGTAGTGTGGTATAGTAGTAGGCACTTCTAGGCCCCTTCCCGGCTACTAGATCACTCTAGTGCTTTGGGTACTACGGGCCCTCTGCCATCCATTGTAGCAGAGCCGTTTCATGAGCGGGGGGGCTAAGCGCAGTTCTTTGAATCAAACGTTGAATTCAATCTCTTTTTTTTCAGATATTAAAAAAAAAACTAATTTCATTAGTTAAGTAGCATAGCAAGAAGCCCCAAATCCTTGATTTGACCAGGAAAGACTGCACTGCTTTGGGCCCAGGAAGCGAAGGGAATGAGCTCAACTGCTTCTCCTCCACACTTATTTATCTCCGTGCCCTTTTCTCGTGTTCATATTTCGAAAGGAAAGGGAATACAAACGGTAGGAAATTTATTCCAACCCAATTCTTCCTAAATTCTCTATTTCGGTAAACTGGTTCTTTCCAGAATTATATATGAACAATGAGGAAGAACAGAACCCCCCATTTTTTTTGTCTTTTTTCTGTTCAAAGAGAAATGAGAGCATTTCTTTTATTAGTTATTAAAAGGGATTAAATTAAGTGAATTTTTTATGGAAAATAAGATAGACATAGTGGTTCTCCAATGAGATACTACGCATACTAAGATATTTTCTTACCGCTACCATATGGTATTCCTCTCTATTTGGTGATAAATAAAACATCCGTACTTTTTTTGATTCCTCAGAGATTACATAAAATGGGCTTTCTAAAGACCCCCAATGACCAATCTTGGCATGAATTGCTAAAGATCCAATAAGTTCAATATTGATTCCTTTAGATGTGTCAATTGGGCAAATCTGCCCATAGTGACTAGGGTGGATATCTCCTATCCAAAAACTAGCAGTTCGCCCTGTCAATTCCCCAGGACACAAATAACTCGATTTTCTCCCATGAACTATTTGTGTTAATGGATTAGTTCGATCCAAAACTTGAGATAATGGGTGTATTCCCCCGTTCATACGTATTTCATACATTCCATATCTATGGAGATAGATAAAATTTTATGTGATTCTGTAAACATAAAATAAATTCCATCATTGCTAGATCGATCCATATAATTTGAATGAAGAACGATCCAATACAATAATGGAATTTTTTTAATAAACAGGAAATTCAAAATGCTCGGGGATGGAAATGATGGAATGTCTACAATACCTGGATTGAATCAGATACAATTTGAAGGATTTTGTAGGTTCATTGATCAAGGTTTAACAGAAGAACTTTATAAGTTTTCAAAAATTGAAGATACAGATCAAGAAATTAAATTTCAATTATTTGTGGAAACATATCAATTAGTAGAACCGTTGATAAAAGAAGGAGATGTTGTATATGAATCACTTACATATTCTTCTGAATTATATATATCTGAGGATTAATTTAGAAAACTAGTAGGGATATGCAAAAACAAACTATTTATTTCATTCCTCTTTCTCTATTGTACTGAGCCTTAGGTGCCATATTGGAAAGACAAGATAGGTGTTCCTTTTCCTCTTGCGTTCGCCACTTCGTTCCTCAGAAATGAAGACTGAAAGGTACGACGAGTGGAAGGCTTATGTCGAGAAGAATGTAGTGGCTTGTTGGTAACGCAGTCTTAGAGAAAGGAGGTCCAAAGAATATAACAGGGTAAGAGCTCCGCTTAGCTTAGTTAGGAAGGCAATCTTTCGCGTGCTAAGGCACGCGTATGCATCAAAGCCCATAGCGCGATAGGTTGCTTGTACTATGTACAAGATTGGCTTCCTGGTCAAGTTAGTCTCCTTTAGTTTGTCTTATGGACGGAGTGGGCTTTTCCCCAATGGGGTCTAGCTTGAAGGCAGATATTGAGACGCACATAACTACCTTTTTCAGCTTACATAGAATAGCTATGGCTCTCGAATGTCTTTTTCTCAAATAAATAAAAAATGGTTATTTTAAATAAAACTAATGTGAATGCAAATAATACTGACTACTCTTTTAAAATCACAAATATAATTTTAAAAATTACTAAATTACCTCTGATAATAAAATTAAAGCAATTTAAATTTAAAATCACAAATATTACATCGGTCTTTAATCTTTTTGTTGAGGGTCTGATCTTTGGATGGGCGAGCTATAACTTGCCTTAGTTGATATGATTTTGCCGAATTGTATCACTTTTTATTTTAGAATCTGTTTTTTTCGTTAATAAAATGAACAACTATTCAATTATTATTTTCATGTTGATTCATTCTATGAGAATATAAATTATATGAGGATTATGTTTATATATTTTTCTCAATCATTCATATGTAAATAACTATTTTTCCCTTAAAAAATAACTATTTATATATTCTTCCAATCTATATTTCCCTTATTTTTATTATCATTAAAATGTATTCATCTAGTGTTTACATTTAGTGAAAGAAGGTTAGGGTAGTAGGCTTGTTGTGCGGCCTTGGGTTGAAAAATTTGTATCCCATTAATGTAAGAATGAAGAATTATCAAGTAATGTGTTTCCGAATTATAAAAAATATTACAAATTCTTTCGCATTAATTTAGTTTTTCTTTAAAAAAAGAAGAAAGATGATTGCAACACACTATATATAATTAATGTAATCATTGGGTGACGTAAAAAATAGACTTTTTTTTTTAAATATAGACAACAAGTAAAATTTTAAATTTGGTTTTTTGTCATTTATTTTATATTATTTAGAAAAGTAAATAATAAAAATTTTCATATAAATATTATATGTGATATTTGATTTTATTCTTAAAACATCGTTATATAAAGAATAAAATATTACTATTCTAAGCCTTGAAACTTCCTACTAGCTTTTGCAATTAACATATCTTAATTGAGCTGCTCTAGTTTATTAGAGTTACAAATATTAATTGATATACTATAATCACCTTGGTCTATAATATTAAAGAAAAGTTTGAACAGTAAATTAATAATAAAATGTGTTTTCTAGAGTCATTTTGTTTAAAACAAACAAACTTTATTTTGTTTTAAACACCGTTTATTCTTAATTAGTTTAAATCTTATCTTTTAAAGTTTATAAATAAAGATGACTTTAAATTTTTATAAGTAAAAATGACTGGCAACCTGTTGAACTTTCTACAATTATATAATTATGAAAATAATTAATATTTTATAAAAGATGATAATATTTTTTTACAAATTATACTAATTTTTTGTAAGTGTGACTAGTTGCAGAAAATGAATAATATTATGAAAAAATGAATGATATTACAAAAATATTAAATTTTTTGTAATTGTGAAATATATTGCTAAATTACGAAAAATGACAATCTTCTTCATATTTTTTTACAAATTATACTAATCTTTCATAGGTGTTACTAGTTGCGAAAAAAATAAATAATATTACAAAAAATTGATTACTTTTATAAAAAAATAATTATTTTTATAAAATTTAACGATTTATGAAAATATTGATAAATTTAACAAAAAACACTTAATTTTTCATAATCACGAAATATACATTGTTAAATTACAATCTTCATATTTTTTTGTAAATTATACTAATTTTTCGTACGTGTTATTAGTTGCGAAAAAATAAATGATATTACGAAAAAATGATAACTTTTGTGAAATTTAATAATTTACGAAAAAATTGATAAATTTATAAAAATAGTAAATTTTTTATAATAGCGAAATATATTACTAATTACGAAAAATGACAATCATCTTCATATTTTTTAAAAATTACATTAATTTTTTGTAAGTGAAACTTATTATGAAAAAATAAATAATATTACGAAAAAGTAATAGCTTTTACAAAATTTAATGATTTATAAAAAAATTGATAAATTTATAAAAAATATTAAATATTTTCATAATTATGAAATTTATTGCTGAACTATGAAAAATAATAATTATCTCTATATTTTTTTATAAATTAAACAATTTTTCATATATTTTAAGTGTATATGAATTTTTATACGATATAAAATTAAGGACATATGTAATTAGATGAAAGAGCTTTGCAAATGGTACTACTGCTCTGAAGCACCACAAGTACCAAAAGGTTAGAACCTTCCAGGTTGAAGATATGCTCTTCGATAAGATATTCTCTTCTAAATCAATTATTTTTCTGTTATATCTATGTTTGAAAATATTGTAATTTAGTCAAATAAGTGAAGTATTGACTTTGACAGCTTGCCCTTTTCTTAAACACACACACATATATGCACTAGAGAGGGTATGTGTATAGAATAAAGAAAAGAGAATGGGAAAACTATATAAAAAAATTATATATTGCGATTAGGGTTTTTTCAAATCTAATACTTTAGCGTAACTTGTTCGATTGCTGAGGTGAAGTGCTCTGCTTCGATATTATGCATGTCATGGCCTTTTAACATGCCCGCCAGATGCCTTTCCCTGTTTCTCAAAGTACTGTAACGTGGTTTCAAAGGAAATTGCCCTGTGCACTTGTGTTCGACACGTTTTCTCCACCTTGTGTAACCCTTTTCCTCATCAATTATTCAATGCACTTATTATTCATTCTCTTCTCACTTCAATTTATATTTTTCCTTCACCTTTTCTTTTTATTTTTTCCTTTTAAGGCTATTTTCCATTAAACGTGATAGAATATATTTGTATAATCAATGACTCAAAACTTATTATTCAATAATTAATCACTAAATTTTTGAAATTTTAGTTTAATAAAAAAAATTAAAAGAATTCAAGTTTAGCAAAATTAAAGGAATTAATTTTCTACCTATAATTCATGTATAAAAACAATTTTAGCAAACTTTACTTTTTGTTTAAAAAGAAAACAAACAGCTCTTAAGAATTCAATTTGCCATAGGGGTATTGCGATTCAAACAAGGGCTTAGTGGCGAAACTAGATGAGTTGAGTGGAAGTTGCTTGTCCCTGACGAACTAAACAAATGCTGGAATGTATGCAATTAGGATGTTTAGTAGGCCACCAAAAAGAAATCCTTACGAGAATGAGAACAAATTGCTTTTGCTTTTAAATCCACAAAAGAGCATGTAATTGAGTCCATCCCGGAAGACTATATTTCCCTTTAGTGGCCTAATATCACAAGTATATAGTTTCTTTTGTAACCATATCATATTGTCTTTTATTACGCTTGACAACTAAAAGCTGCAAACAATAATGCTGCATGATTATGATTTTCTTCTCAACTTACGTCTTAATCTACTTAACCATATTTTGTCCATTTGATTTTAATCTCCTGCGATTCCATTTCTCATATTGTTCATGGTTCCATTTCATTTAATTACTCGGATAATTTTCATTTTGAAGTCCTTTTCTATTTGCCAAGAAAAATGAAAGGTCCTTTTCTTTTTGGAAAATCTGAAACCCAATTGATATATTTTCTTAAATTATAGAAGTATTGAAATATAGATATTTCTTTCGACGATTGGTGCACATATTGAAATGTATATTCAAATTACAGTTGTACGGTATATAAAAATTGATAATGAAAGCAGCTCAAGGAGAAGAAAGATAGAGAGCCTTGAGCTATTGCGACAAAAACCTTAAAAAAGAAAGATTATACAGTAGCAGCAATTACTTCTACATTTGACAACGAACAACGAACAATGAACAATGAACAATGAACAACGAACTCCTCATGTGTAATAGAAATTAAATTAAGAATATAAGCGTGCTACATCCTCTTAAACTATAGAAGTTGAAGACAAAAGAGGATAATTTTTTGATGTGGGTGAAGTGCGAACCACACATTTTGAACATCTGGTAGATAGAGATGACAAATTTATATACTTTTATTTTAATTTTAATTTTGAATTGCATCCTCATCATGTTTGCTTGCTCAAACCCTTTTGTGCCATGGCATGTGTTTCTAATTACCATATATATATATATATATCTCTTATTATCTGCTGCATCATCCATTTCGATTAAAATCAATAATAGGAAACAAAGAACTCTCTGCTTCTGTACCTAACCACTTCTCTATAGAATATAGCTTTTCCCTTCTCACGCAATTGCTTTAGCATCTCAACGTATTCATACTTTATATATACATATTCAAATTGATGTCTAAAAATGTTCAACGAAGATTTTAATATGTGTCTTTTCTTTTATCTTAATATTTGATGTATCATAATATTAACCTTCAATCATAAAATCAAACTTTTTATTGTATTTTTATATAGTTATCTATTAGGTCCAAAGTTTTTTTTTTCCATTTACTTGCTTTAAATTGTTATTATTTCGTAAAACATGGTAAAATGCACTAAAATATTAAAAAATTTATTAAATTATGGGTAATTTTTATCTAGACTTGGTGTATACATCACGATAAATAGAAAAGTGACATATATTATGAGTGTTTTATATATTGATATTGAATGATTAACACATATTCATTCGTTTAAAACTAATAAACACATGTCAATTATCTATCGATTTGGTATATAAGTAGGGAGATACCCCAAATGTAGATAAAAATTTTTCATTAAACTCTTTTATTTGATTTACAAGTGTTTTACATATATGCCAGGCCATAAAAGCAGTGTTTAGCTTATGCTTTGTTGAATCTAACAAGTTGTACTTGGATTTTATAGGATGTATTATCGTAGTATAAGTTAGAAATTTCTTATTGATGTGAAGTAGCTGAGCGGAAATATTTGTCAATTTTAATCAAATTATCTAAACAAATCAAATAATTGTACAACACATCTTTGACTTGAATTGTCAGCCGTATAATTTATAATTGTGAACAAAAAAGGAGCAACTTAAATGAACATTAGAACTTAGAAGAAATCAATAACAACAATTTGCGGCAAAGTAGAATTTGTGGGACTGTTTATAATAAAATATCATCAGATTTTTGGATATGCAGCTGCATTAAAATCTTTAAAATAGTATTTTATAGTCTCTAAAAGTAATACGTTTTGAATTATTCTAGATTACTAAATAACTAAAAAAAAAAGTATATTTTGACTTCAGTAACATGTGAATTAATTTTTACTTAAATTTGAAGAAATAACTTCTTATAGAACGAAAATAGAGCCAGATTACAAATATATATATATATATATATATATATATATATATATATATATATATATATATATATATATATATATATATATATATAAAAGAATTTGATGATAATTTTATAATACATGTAAAATTTAGTTACTATTGATATAAAACAAAAATGAGTTATGCTGTTGTCACAATGGATTACAAATATGAGCGGATCTAAACCAAACTTCGGCTAGCATAATAGGATTGACTAATTTATTATTAAGACGAATAACTCAATCAACTCAAGTATCAATTGAGTTAAAAATCTGAGGTTAGATAACAAAAACATATAGACTATATAGTTTTTTATTTATGAGTTAGCAGCCAATTTTCTAAATAATTAACCTATACAAAACCATTTTATCGACTTATATTTATATATATTAGTCTTAGATTTTAAATCGGGTCTCAGGAAATAAGTTCAAAAAAGTTTTATTAAACGGAATTAGAAGAAGCTGTGCAGTGTTTTGGTTCATTTTTTTGGTTGGTGGACCTTGTCCTGTAAACATAATCCAACTATCCAACTTTGTTCACAGGATTCATAATGATAATTAAAAAGAATTTTGCATGACCATCATCATATGAAAATTAGGGTTAATGCATGGTGCGTGGTGATAGGTATATATAATTTGGATTCTAAAATCAAGTGGGAGCAGATTCCTTGCCCTAATCAAGAAAATGTTGGAAGGGATGAGTGGGTCAGGAAGCAAAACATCAGTAAAAGGAGTATTCTTTCAAATGAATAAGATCAGATAAAATTTTGAGAAGAAGAATCCTTGTTAGTTCAGAAGTAGAATCCCAAACAAATTGGGGTGTGTGGTAGAATGATGTTAGGCAAGAGGCCAGATGCAAGAGGCATTTGGATTCCATTATATTTTTATGTGTGGGTTAGAAATTCTCTATACACAAAGTAGTGGGATGTCTACTACCCCCATTTCCTCGCCAGCAAACAGTACCTGAAATCCCCACCACCAAATTCTACTCTATCCATTCACGTTTCATTCCTTAAAAATTTTAGTATTTTCCATTTTCAAAATCAAAGCTATTAAAATGAGTTATATAGTTTGATTCGTTTTTCTCATTAAAAATTATGTGAATTGAATCCATCAGTTGAATGATTTAACTCATAAATTCGGTTATAGTAATATTGTAAATTATTTTTTAACTATGGGATTACTCTTACGCTTTCTTATCCTACACTAAAACAGAAAGAATACCATGTTAGAAATTCTTTTGGCACAATTGTCATAATGAACTTCCCAATTTTTGGGGTCTCCATGTTAGTGGGAATCCTTCATGGGACTGCGCCAATTTCCTATATTAACGCACCTCCATCAATAAAAATAATTGATGGCCATGATCATGATCGTATCTTCTAAACATCATTTTCTTCATAATTTCTATATAAGTCAGAAACTTTGACTTTAATCAGCTTCTAAATGGCATTTATATTTCATTTATTTCAATAAAATCTTTGCTTTACTTTTACTAAAATGTTTCTACGTAAGCCCACTGGATATAGTTGTGCTATTCGGCTTTTCTCAAGCTATGGAATGGAGACTGACATAAGAGAAATAGTGATGGCATTTTTGGTGACAAGATCAAGCTTTTTTCCTAATAGGTCCACTCACCCACTACGCATTTGAATTGTATATTGGATGATTGGTGGAATATATGAAAGTAATTAAGACATATACTCCAATCACACAAGGATTTGCCAGATCAGAATGCACCCATTAGTCTCTTTCTTGTGTGTGTGCTTTTTTTATTGCAGAAAATATATCCGTGACCATTTTTCTAAAAGAAATATGAGGATCCTATTAATTAGATTAATAAGTGTATTTCAAAATAAATTTTAAACATTCTGATATACTTTATGGAAAGATATTTAGTTTTAACAATTATCATTAATTGTATTGATAAAATTGCAAATTAGAATCATTTACGCTTCAGATCTAGTTCAAGCGACAAGAACATTTGCTATTGAGAATGAGAGCTCTCGAATTAGAGTTCTCTCCTATGCACTAAACGAGTTTTTATTTTTATGGTGAGTATAAGAAATGATTGCTCATGTTATAGTCCCAGCTAGTAGCTCCTCCCATGAATAAAAAAGTTAGAATTTATGCGAGAAATATGTTTCATTTATTGGCACTACATCATATATTAATTTCATACGTGTGTTTTGATGAGTTTGATTATTTGAATTTTAATGTCTTTATTATTTTTTATATTTTCATAGAAAAAATTTAGCACTCGTATTATCATTTTTGTGGAGGAAGAATTCAATTTCCCACAATAAAAAAATATATAATTCTTAAAAAATATATTATTGATCTAAAATATTATTTTCGATTAGCTAAACTATAAATAAAATTTTGATGATAAAAAAAAAGTAATTGAGCATTTATGATTCAGGCAATAGTGACACACACAACATAAAAGATAACAATTTAGAGACCATAACAATGTGGTCGCTAGTTAGCTACCATTCAGAGACTATATTGCTACCACTTGAAGACCAAATTAATTTTTTAGTTCTTAGCAATCAAATAGCTACCAGCGATAGCGACCAAAATTACATGGGAAGTGCCCTGGAAAAATTAACTTTTTGGTTCTTAGACCCTTTATTGCTTGTCATGCTTGGAGTCTATATTACTCAGAGATGGAAAATGCCCTGGAAAAATTATATGGTCAAGCTATTGGCGCTGGACAAAGTAACATGCTTGGAGTTTATGCAGAAATCTTGGATTTCTTGATATTTAATTAGTTAAATTTTGTTGATTAGTTTAGTTTATTTAATTAGTTTAATTCAATAATTAATTTAATTAATTTAATGTAATTAATTAATTTATATTATGTTCAATAATTGTGCAGCAAAGCTTTAAAGAGTATCTAGCGTAGACGTCTCATGATAAAAATAGGTTTTTGTACAATCCTTTTGTGACTTGAAACTTGTTTATTTATCGTTTTTAGTATGTTTGAACTTGTAAATATTTTTATACATTACACAATTCTAATTTAAATTACATTCCTTTTTTGTTCTGTTATTTTATAATGTATATTTTTATTTATAATTTATATAAGTAATATATATTAACTTAAACGACATATAATAAAATATTAAAAAAGATTAATTAAAAAAATTACAATATTAATTTAGCTATAAAATGCTAAGTAGTCTCTGATATGCTAAAAGACTACAAATAAATGGTAGCTAAAACTAGAAACTACAAAATAATGTTCAATTTACTACCACTTAGTCACCACAAATATGTGGTCTCTAAATTAGCTACCACGTGTGTGTGGTCGTTAAGTGGTAGCTAAATAGTTTCCAAGAGGTTTCTCATATCAGTATTATAGCGACCAACTAGAAACGAAATAGTAACTATACTTGGGGTAGCAAAATAGAGACCACATAATGCAGTCACTATTTTTAGAGATCATGCAACTTTTTGGTCGCTATTTTTGTTAGCGACCAGAATTTTTAGGGATCACCAAATGTGATATCTAAGGAATTGCTATATATATTTAGCACTACTTATAAACCACTAAATCGCTGTTTTTTTTTTTTTTTTAGTGAAACAAACTAATAATGATGTAGCCCGAATGTCGG